>NC_139821.1:3960282-4560282 GCF_963457635.1 Microchirus variegatus
GTGCAACCGCAAGTAAATAAATAATAGTAATTGATATTGTGACCCACCCCGTCTGTATATATATATATATATATATTTGTCTATTTTAGTGTCTGATTTTTTAGGACACGTGTTTTACTGTTAAACTGCAGAATGATGATGTTGCTGTGATTAAATCAAAGTTAACTTGTATTTGGATGTATATGTAAGATGTTGTGAATTGGTGCGATGCATCTCGTAGTTCTCTCGAGATTTCACTCGTTCTATTGTAAATTGTGGGGAAAATCAATTATGACACAGTCGGAGTACGAGTTGTTTATTTATTATTTTTCTCTCAAGAAAACATGTATTTGTACTTTGACTTCAGAAATGGGTAGTAAAAAGTAAACCTTTTTTTTTCCAATATATTTGCTTTATTTGACTATTTCAAAGACTATTGCACACAAACACACAAACATACAACCCTACAAACATGATATAATGATACAAAAAGGACAACCGCGCTCAACAAACAACTTTATCTATCGCTATTGAGTCAACCAACGTCACCAAAATCCACACACGCTTAGTCCTGAGGTTTGTCCAAAGTCTCCAACGAGACAACTCTCTGGATAATGTCCGAGTGTGAAAAGATAGGCGGGTAAAAAAAAACACGGCTTTTTCCTGGATTTTTAACCATGCTAGGTCCAACAAACAGGCTTTATCCTTTCCTTCATAGACTATCTGACAGCGGATTTTTTTTTTACTCCCCCTACATGTTCAGTATTTGAGAGTATTAAAGAAGACAAACCTTATAGATAGATAGATAGATAGATAGATAGATAGATAGATAGATAGATAGATAGATAGATAGGATCGGTCGATCGATAGATAAGATCGGTAGGTCGGTCGGTCGGTCGATAGATAGATAGATAGATAGATAGATAGATAGATAGATAGATAGATAGATAGATAGATAGATAGATAGATAGATAGATAGATAGATAGATAGATTGGTCAGTTGGTCGGTCGGTTTATAGGTAGGTAGATAGATCGATCGTTCGATAGATAGATCGGGTGTGCGATAGATAGATACGTCCGTGACACAAAGTGACCACACGAGGCAGCATTAGACCAGCAGCTCCTGTGTCCACGCGACCTAAAAATGGATGATTTTCTCTATGGGGTTTGGTGTGGGAGAGTGAGTGGTTTACAAACTTCAGTTTTCCGGTTGGAAAAGTCCGTCTAACAGTGAAGACAAAGGTTTACAAACTTCAGTTTTCCGGTTGGAAAAGTCCGTCTAACAGTGAAGACAAAGGCGCAAACGCGTGCTTGAGGTATCGAAATAGATTTTATCAACGGGAAAGTGAAGTTTGCAAACCACTCGTTCTCCAGGTTTTCCAAACAGTTAGCGTGAGCGGAAAACGTGAAAAAGGGATTTTGCCCGTGGTCGTCTTTTCATTTCTTAAACATGCAAAACCTGCACCTGCGACCATCCCTCATCCGTCACGCTGACATTTGTGCTGCTGCCACACACAAAAGCATCGTTGTGTAAGCGACGAGCGCTCAGTGAGTTCAGTGACGCCAGAGGACGACGACCACCACTAACACACACTGGTGTCCAGGTGAGCGAATGATCGTTCATTTGTGATTTTAGCTTGTTATTCATTCTTTATTTTGCCTAGATAGATAGATAGATAGATAGATAGATAGATAGATAGATAGATAGATAGATAGATACATAGATAGATAGATAGATAGATAGATAGATAGATAGATAGATAGATAGATAGATAGATAGATAGATAGATAGATAGATTGGATCGGTCGATCGATAGATAGATGGATCGGTCGATCGATAGATGGATAGATCGGTCGATCGATAGATAGATCGGTTGATAGGTAGGTAGATCGATTGATGAATAGGTCCGTTCGATAGATAGATAGATAGATAGATAGATAGATAGATAGATAGATAGATAGATAGATAGATAGATAGATAGATAGATAGATAGATAGATAGATAGATAGATAGATAGATAGATAGATAGATCGGTAGGTCGGTCGATAGATAGATAGATAGATAGATAGATAGATAGATAGATAGATAGATAGATAGATAGATAGATAGATAGATAGATAGATAGATAGATAGATAGATAGATAGATAGATAGATAGATAGATAGATTGGATCGGTCGATCGATCGATAGATAGATAGATAGATCGGTCGATCGATAGATAGATCGGTTGATAGGTAGGTAGATCGATTGATGAATAGGTCGGTTCGATAGATAGATAGATAGATAGATAGATAGATAGATAGATAGATAGATAGATAGATAGATAGATAGTATCGGTCGATCGATAGATAGGATCGGTAGGTCGGTAGATAGATAGATAGATAGATAGATAGATAGATAGATAGATAGATAGATAGATAGATAGATAGATAGATAGATAGATAGATAGATAGATAGATAGATAGATAGATAGATAGGATCGGTCGATCGATAGATAGGATCGGTAGGTCGGTCGATAGATAGATAGATAGATAGATAGATAGATAGATAGATAGATAGATAGATAGATAGATAGATAGATAGATAGATAGATAGATAGATAGATAGATAGATAGATTGGTCAGTTGGTCGGTCGGTTTATAGGTAGGTAGATAGATCGATCGTTCGATAGATAGATCGGGTGTGCGATAGATAGATAGATAGATAGATAGATAGATAGATAGATAGATAGATAGATAGATAGATAGATAGATAGATAGATAGATAGCAGATCATAGCACTTTTTCCTTCTCGTTTCCTCAGGCCTTCGTCCACAGTATCACATGACCATGAACTCCTCGTCCTTCGACAACTCCTCCTCCCCTCGTCTTTTGTTCCTCGAGGACACAAACACCACGGGGTGTTTTAAATTGTCCCCGTGGTTCATGGTCACCAGAGGAGTCCTCGTCCTCCCGATGTCCGTCCTCATCCTCTTCCTGGCCCAACAGCAATGGTGCCGGCGGCAGCGCTCCGCGACCATGACGCACACCGACGTCATCGCCGTCCACCAGGCGGCCGCAGAGATTTTCTGGCCCTTTGCGACAGGCCTGCACATCTCGGGGGAGTTCCTCGACCTGGACGGCGTCGTGACCGGGGGGCACTTTCTCGTTTGCATGACTCTATACGGACAGAGTTCGTTTCACCTCCTGGGCGGCGTGGAGCGCTACCTGGCTGTCATGTACCCCGTCACCTACAGGGGGCTGAAAAACGAGCGCGGCGTCAGGATCAGAAACGCCAGCGTCGGTTGCACTTGGCTGTTTTGCGTCACCGTGAGCTGCTTCGCGACGCTGTCCCTGTCATCGAGTGTATTAATCCTAAACCTCGTCTTGATTTGTCTCATCGATGCGGCCATGTCTTTCCTCTCCCTCTCCGTCCTCTGTCTTCTGATTCGTCGGGGACCGGGGAAGAAAAGCAGGGAGAGAGCCGACGTAAGAAAACAGAAGGCGCTCTCCACTGTTATGGTCATCCTCGCAATGCTGTGGCTGTGGTTTGCAGGGTTCTTGGTGGGAACCTTGTTGATGATGCACAAACCTCTGCAGTGTGAAACAAGTGCTTATATATACGTCTTCAATCTGCCCTGCAGCATGTTGTTACCCCTGCTGTATCTGCACAGGACAGGAAAACTGAAGTGCAACCGCAAGTAAATAAATAATAGTAATTGATATTGTGACCCAGCCCGTCTGTATATATATATATATATATATTTGTCTATTTTAGTGTCTGTTTTTTTTGGGACACGTGTTTTACTGTTAAACTGCAGAATGATGATGTTGCTGTGATTAAATCAAAGTTAACTTGTATTTGGATGTATATGTAAGATGTTGTGAATTGGTGCGATGCATCTCGTAGTTCTCTCGAGATTTCACTCGTTCTATTGTAAATTGTGGGGGAAAATCAATTATGACACAGTCGGAGTACGAGTTGTTTATTTATTATTTTTCTCTCAAGAAAACATGTATTTGTACTTTGACTTCAGAAATGGGTAGTAAAAAGTAAACCTTTTTTTTCCCAATATATTTGCTTTATTTGACTATTTCAAAGACTATTGCACACAAACACACAAACATACAACCCTACAAACATGATATAATGATACAAAAAAAATACAAAAAATGCTCTTCTGTATAACAGGTCACCTTAAATAATAATAATAATAATAATCTTATGTCCACAGCAGTGTAAATGTGCCTTAGCCTTCACAAAGTGGTTAAAAAAAAGACATAGTCCCAAAATCTACTTATAATTCCATAAATTTCGTATTGTCCCAAAATCTACTTATAGCCCCAAAATCTACCTAGAATTCCAAAATCTACTTTAAGTTCCAAAATCTACTTATAGTTCCAAATTCTAGTAACCCCCAAATCACGACCCGTTCACTGGTATTTCCGTTCAGACTGAACGATTCCGTGAACAAATCTTTTTCAATCGACTGATTCCAATGATTCAGTGACACCGAAAAACCACGTCACGGTGGTTTCACGCAGTTGACGAGGTTCTGTGAAGCGGTGGACAATGATGTGCCTGTATATTGTGATGCCTGTATATTGTGGTGCCTGTATATTGTGATGCTGATACTTGCTGTGAATCGACCATAGATCAGATCACATGACGCCTCACCCTGATTCAGTTCCCTTCCTGCAACACTTGAGTTTCCCTGCTTTGTGCAGAAACAGCAGGGGTAGAATCAGAGAGCTGGGCAGAGTCAGTGACATGAAACAGTCGAGCAAAACACACGCAACACCGCCATCGATGACTCCCATTTGATACAGCGCAAAGGTACACAGAAGTGGGACGCACTCTGTGGACAGTGCTGCCAATATGACCAAGATGATGCGGAGGGCTCTCTGTTTTGATTTGTCCACCTTGTCGTTGTGGCCGCCCGTCTCCCCTGGCCGTGGGTGAACCAGAACACAGATGACAGAAATGCAGAAAAACAACATGGCAAATAACGTGACGTTGAATAAGACACACAGAAGGACGGTGTATTGCTTGGAGATTCTCAGATTCGTCGCATTTAAATCGTCGCCTGCGACTGCTCCAAAGAGCAGCAGCCAAGCACACCCAAGAATCACGTTCCTGGCCCTGACCCAGTCTGTTTGCCTGAGGCGCATGTAGGTGACCGGGTGAACAACGGCAAGGTAGAGGTCTAGACAGGTCAGGCAGTGTATCAAGTTGTGTCCAGGTAAGATCATGCAAAATAAAAAACGACCCACAGGGACCAAAACCGTGTAGTGCATTTGCACTTCATAAAACAAGAGCAGGGACCCCAGGACGGCAAAAATGTTCAAAATGGCCATGTGGTAGGTGAAGACGTCGGAGTGGCTCGTTGTGGCACCTGAGCGCTGTCGCCTCCATCGCTGGAAACCCATGTGGAGGATGAGGATGCAGAGAGGAATGAGGAGACCGTTGAGGAGGACGTAGGCGTAAAACATGGCAGAGCTGAATGGAGTACCTGAACATAAGGAGTCGGAGGAGTCGGAGGAGTTGACGTTGACGGAGGACTGGGAGTAGACAGTCATAGTCGTTGGAAGAGACACCAAAAAAAGTGGAGAATATCACCTGGAAGGCAAAAAAAAAAAAATGACACCGAAGTTATCACATACGCTGACGATGGCACCGTTTACAACAGTAACCTCCTTTTGAAAGAATCTTGAGTTTTCTGTCGGGAAAACGTTGTCCAACAGCGAGACGAAGACTCAAAATTTGGTATAAATTTGGTATAAATCAACAAACAACTTTATCTATCGCTATTGAGTCAACCAACGTCACCAAAATCCACACACGCTTAGTCCTGAGGTTTGTCCAAAGTCTCCAACGAGACAACTCTCTGGATAATGTCCGAGTGTGAAAAGATAGGCGGGTAAAAAAAAACACGGCTTTTTCCTGGATTTTTAACCATGCTAGGTCCAACAAACAGGCTTTATCCTTTCCTTCATAGACTATCTGACAGCGGATTTTTTTTTTACTCCCCCTACATGTTCAGTATTTGAGAGTATTAAAGAAGACAAACCTTAGCGGTAGCACTTTTTTTGCTTTCAATTCCAAACTGCCGGTCCGGCGTCCAAACCTCCAATGACCTGTGAAAGTGTCTGGTACAGGTTCAAGGAACACAACTGGGTTATTTGCATAACACAATAACAACAATAGTCACTCATTTAAAACCCACCTGTTGTGCTCTCACGGCCGACAGATTTGTTTATTTCCACCGAGAGGCATCAAAAGTCCGTCCGATGTGTCGAGGAGTCAATGTCAGTCGGTTTTAAACTCCTGTTTAAAACCTTGACGACTATGGTTTTCGCCATTTCGCCGTTTGCGATTGATAATCCTGGTTCTTAATCCTGGAACTTAATCCTGGATCTAAGTGACAAGAGAACTCCAATTTCATGGAACCAGGAGGTTGCTATTAGTTAGATTATGCTCATATTGTTGACTCCGCCAGGAATTATGTTTCCGCTAGAGGTCGTTTGTTTGTCTGTCTGTTAGCAACATAACTCGAAAAGTCGTGGACGGATTTGGATGAAATTTTCAGGAAAAGTCAAATAAAACAAATAAATATAGCACATTTAAATTTTTTTTTTTAACATTCTCTATTTTCTGAAATCACCAGGCCCTAGCTAAGCTAAACATCCTCTTGCTTTATTAAACATCAAGACACCAAGCATGGCTAGCATGGTTTAATGTTAAATGCGCAATCATTTGGTTAAATTTTGAATTGTTTGAGAAGTCGGAGCGTTTTGTTTTCTGTTGTAAATTGTGGTGAAAATCAATTAGTACGAGTTATTTATTTAACCCACAAGTTTGTTTTTCTTTTTTCTTTCAGGAAAACGTGTATTTGACTTCAGAAATGGGCAAAAAGTAAATACTTCAAAATTAGTTTTCAAGTTTTATTTGTTTTATTTTACAAACACATATACAGATATACAACCCAACAAACATGATATAATGATACAAGAATATTAATAATAATGAAAAAAATATGACAATATATGAATCACAAAAAAGTAGTTGTACATTTATTTAAAATATAGAAAATAATGTATTACGTCATATTTTTCTGCACTAACAAACTCTCATCTGTAAAACAGTTCACCTTAAATAATAATAATAATAATAATCTTATTGTCCACAAAAGTGTAAATTTACCTTTGGCTTCACAAAGTAATTAAAAAGACGGACATAGTCCCAAAATCTACTTATAATTCCAAATTCTACTTATAGTCCCAAAATCTACTTATAGTCCCAAAATATACTTAAAGCTCCAAAATCTACTTATAGTCCCAAAATCTACTTATAGTCCCAAAATATACTTATAATTCCAAATTCTACTTAAAGCTCCAAAATCTACTTATAGTCCCAAATTCTGCTTATAGTCCCAAATTCTACTTATAGTCCGAAAATATACTTATAGTCCCAAAATATACTTAAAGCTCCAAAATCTACTTATAGTCCCAAATTCTACTTATAGTCCCAAATTCTACTTATAGTCCCAAAATATACTTAAAGCTCCAAAATCTACTTATAGTCCCAAAATCTACTTATAGTCCCAAAATCCACTTATAGTCCCAAATTGTACTTATAGTCCCAAAATATACTTATAGTCCCAAAATAAACTTAAAGCTCCAAAATCTACTTATAGTCCCAAAATCTACTTATAGTCCCAAAATATACTTATAATTCCAAATTGTACTTATAGTCCCAAAATATACTTATAGTCCCAAAATCCACTTATAGTCCCAAATTGTACTTATAGTCCCAAAATATACTTATAGTCCCAAAATAAACTTAAAGCTCCAAAATCCACTTATAGTCCCAAAATCTACTTATAGTCCCAAAATATACTTAAAGCTCCAAAATCCACTTATAGTCCCAATATCTACTGATAGTCCCAAAATCTACCTATAGTCCCAAAATCTATTTATAATCCCAAATTCTACTTTTAGTCCCAAATTCAATTTATAACCCCAAAATCTACGTATAATCCCAAAATCACGACCCGTTCACTGGTATTCACGTTCAGACTGAACGATTCCGTGAACAAATCTTTTTCAATCGACTGATTCCAATGATTCAGTGACACCGAAAACCACGTCACGGTGGTTTCACGCAGTTGACGAGGTTCTGTGAAGCGGTGGAGAATGATGTGCCTGTATATTGTGATGCCTGTATATTGTGACGCCTGTATATTGTGATGCCTGTATATTGTGATGCCTGTATATTGTGGTGCCTGTATATTGTGATGCTGATACTTGCTGTGATCGACCATAGATCAGATCACATGACGCCTCACCCTGATTCAGTTCTCTTCCTGCAACACTTGAGTTTCCCTGCTTTGTGCAGAAACAGCAGGGGTAGAATCAGAGAGCTGGGCAGAGTCAGAAACATAAAACAGTCGAGCAAATAACATAAAGAATCAATGACTCCCATTTGATACAGCACAAAGGTACACAGAAGTGGGACGCACTCTGTGGACAGTGCTGCCAATAGGACCAAGATGATGCGGAGGGCTCTCTGTTTTGATTTGTCCACCTTGTCGTTGTGGCCGCCCGTCTCCCCTGGCCGTGGGTGAACCAGAACACAGATGACAGAAATGCAGAAAAACACAATGGCAAATAACGTGACGTAGAATAAGACACACAGAAGGATGGAGTAATACGTGGAGATTTCAAAGGAAAACGAGGTTAAATCCTCACATGCGACTGCTCCAAAGAGCAGCAGCCAAGCACACCCAAGAATCACGTTCCTGGCCCTGACCCAGTCTGTTTGCCTGAGGCGCATGTAGGTGACCGGGTGAACAACGGCAAGGTAAAGGTCTAGGCAGGTCAGGCAGTGCATCAAGGTGTGTCCAGGTAAGATCATGCTATAGAAAAAATGACCCACAGCGAACAAATCTTTGTTGCGCAAATCTGCTTCAATAAACAAGAGCATGGACCCCAGGATGGAAAAAAAATTCAAAACGGTCATGTGGTAGGTGAAGACGTCGGAGTGGCTCGTTGTCGCACCTGCTGGCACAGAGCGCTGTCGCCTCCATCGCTGGAAACCCATGTGGAGGATGAGGATGCAGAGAGGAAGGAGGAGACAGTTGAGGAGGGCATAGATGGAGAACATGGTGTAGCTGAATGTAGTGAGTGAACATGAGGATGTGGAGGAGTTGGAGGAGAGGTTGTGAGGTTGTATGTCCTCCTCGACATCGAAGGAGGACTGGGAGTAGACAGTCATCGTTGTTGGAAGAGACTCCAAAAAAAAACACACCAAAAAAGGGCCGAATAACACCTGAAAGACAATAAAAATGACCCTGGGGTTATCACATACGCCGACGATGGCACCATTCACAACAGTAACTTCCAAATTTTGATGTCTCTTCCAAGAAAATCTCGAGTTTTCTGTTGGAAAAACGTTGTCTAGCAGCGAGATGGAGACTCAAATTGTCTCCCCCTACATTTTTTCCGTATTTGAGATTATTAAAGAAGACAAACCTTTCAATCCAATCTGCTGAAACTGTGTCCCGGTCCTGCGTCTCCACAGACTGCAACACTCTAATGACCTGTCCGCGGCAGGTGTGTCTGGTACAGGTTCAAGGAACACAACTGGGTTATTTGCATAACACAATGCCAACAATAGTCATTAATTGAAAAAAAAAAAAAATGAACTTGTTGTGCCCTCACGGCCAAAGGATTTGATTATTTCCACTGGCAGGCATCCAAGTCTGTCCAATGTGTCGAGGCGTCAGCGTCAGTCGGTCCGACCATCACAACGACAGAGGATCCTGTTTTTGCGGGTTCTCAGTTCTGTCTGCCGTTGGTAATCCTGGAACTTAATCCTGGATCTAAGTGACCAGAGAACTCCAATTCCAATTCAACACACAAAAATGTCCAAAACCATGTATCACAATACGGATGCTGAGGATTCTACTGGTGTTGTCTATCAAAACAGAAAAGTTAGGCTAGATTCCAAACTTTTTAGGAACTTCAGGGTAAAGGTGGACGGCAGGTGTTCCGGCAGCAGGTGTTACGTTGAATACGTCGGATGTAGAATACGGTTTTAGATCAGTTAGTTCTCAAAGTGTTCGGCACCGGGACAGAAGAGTTTCCAAAGGACCAACTGGATGTTTTCCACTATAAACTCAGCACAAGAGAAAAAATATGACCAAAGAGACGATTCAAGTATCCAGGGTGTACCCCACCTATCGCCCTATGTCAGCTGAGATAGGCACAGCACCCCCCGGTGGAGGATAAAGTGGAAGATAATAAATGGATAATTATTCTTATTATTATTTGTTCATATTTTGTCAAGGCTTGACTGTTTTGGCACCCAGGATCTCATATAATGTCATCTATTTTTTTCCAGGTTTCGAGGTGCACCTAAACCATGCTAGCGCCCCCTGTTTGTGCAGATACAGCAGAGGAACAACGAAGATGCTCGGGAAACAGAGCCAGTATCCGAGCATCAGTGCCACACATACCTCACTCTCTTTAGCTGCGTCTGTGGACAAAATGTTGTAGATCATGTGCCCGATAGACCTCAGCACCAGCGTTCCCGTTATGAATAGAATACGATAGAAGGCCCTCAGCTTTGACTGGTCGATCCCTTCGCTGCCCACTTTGGGGTGCAAAAGATTATGGAGAACGGCCAGGCTACAGAAGGCGCTAACGGCTATGGTGGCGGCGAGGGTGACCGTAAACAGGACGACAGGGACCTCGGGGAATGTCAACCACGTGAGACCGAGCAATCCTACGCAGAGCAGCCAAACAGCCCAAGAGCTGATGTGTCTGACCCGCAGGCCACCCGACGCCCTCAGGCCCAGGTAGGTGATGGGGTGCACGACGGCCACGTAGCGCTCCACGCACGTCAAGCAGTGAAAGAACTGCTGCGCGTGG
Source organism: Microchirus variegatus (assembly GCF_963457635.1). Taxonomy (NCBI): domain Eukaryota; kingdom Metazoa; phylum Chordata; class Actinopteri; order Pleuronectiformes; family Soleidae; genus Microchirus; species Microchirus variegatus. The sequence continues at coordinate 3,971,176 of NC_139821.1, forward strand.
TAGACGCCCGCGTAAGTGAAATACCCGACCGTTTTCGCCGTCAGGCTGCACGTGTAGATGGTGCTCCAGAGCAGGACCGTCGCCGCGGCGCTGACGACCTCGGTGGCGACCATGTAGAACACGAAGACGTCGGACTGGCTCGACGGCGCCCTTGCCGAGAACCGCCCTCGACGGAAACCCCTCCAGAGGACGGCGCCGCACATGGGGAGGACGAGGAGGACGGTCGCGACGCCGAACACGGCGAAGACGACGGAGCCGCCCGGGTTGTTGAAGCACGAGAAGACGAGAGGGTAAATGTAGTTGGATTCGCAAGCGAGGCTGGACGGGAGCGTGGTGTTGGAGGAGGCGTTGGACGACATGGTGCAGGATCCGGCGCCTGAGGACAAAAATGAAAACATGAAAGAGAGCCGCTCGAACCAGACGTGTCCCAGGGAGCTGTGGCCTTTGCCGTACATTGCCCAATCTCCACAAAAACATGATATGTGAGTCAAGGAAACTTCCCTGAACACGTTAATGGACACGCCTTTGACCCAACAGGAAGTCAGCCATTTTAAACAGGAAGTGCCCTCTAACTTTACCGTACATTGACCGATCTGCACGGGAACTTGATATGTGAGACCAGGGACACATCCTGAACATGTAAAAGATGACCTCCCAACAGAAAGTGTAACGTACTAAACAGGAAGTAAAACATGACTTTGCCTCCACAGCCCAAGGTTTTAAAGGGTTCTCTGGGTCAAAATGGTTCTTACTGGAACCATCAGTGTTACCAAGAACCCTTGAAAAACCCTTTCTTCTGGAAAGGGTTTTTCAGAAGCAAATGGTTCCGGGTTAGAACCTCAGCCCTTGTAGAAGGACACTTTTGGAACCCTTATTTCTAAGAGTGTAGGAAAGTTGAATTTAAAGCAATATTTGGACATTTTGGTGTCTTGATGTTTCATAAAGCTAACGATAATTAGCTTAGCGAGGGTCTGGTGATTTCAGAAAATGCGGACCATTAAAAAATATGTTAAATGCGCTATCATTTGATTAAATCTTTTATTTTTTAAAAGTCGGAGCATTTTGTCAGCATCTGTATAAAATATGTAAATACGTCAATATGTAACATTTTTTTTTTTTATTCTGTTATGTAAAATAAATGTAAATCGTTTTTTTTTTTGAAAAAAGAAAATACTTTATTTGTAAAAAAGAAAAAAAATAGCATTTTCGAAACAAAATAAAACTTTTATAGTGCTATACTTTCATTTAATACAAAGTGTAAAAGTGTCTATTTTTAAACAATAAAATCTGAGGTTTGAAGATGAATTACATACATGTTTATTTAATTCAATTCATCCTTTGAAGAAACTGATTACTGTTTAAATGCAGCAAATGTGAAATTTAAAATTGTGTAGAATATTTTGGTGATCATATATATGTATATATCTATATCTACATCTATACATGTACACACATCACATATAATGGTGTACAATAATACACAAATATTAAAATGAAAATGATGAAAAACAAAATCAAATGTAAACAATACACATCATTGGCAAGGTCTCAAACGCGACACAAAACAACGACTGTGTTTTCACAGCTTTATATTTGTTGTATTTCTTAAATCTTAATAATATATATATTTTTTTTATTGTATTTTTTTTCCTTTAAAGAAAATGAAAATAAACTGACCTTGTGAGTGGAATTTATTTGTGATATTTCTCCTGCACTGACGTTTGTTTGCGTCGCACTGATTTTTGACGACCTGCAGTGAACAGGTGATCCGTCAAAAATGACATTTGTTTGGGATGGAAATTTTTTTCAAGCTTCTTTGCATCATGCAAAGCCACGATGAAGAGATATTATGTTTGCTTATTTTCCATTTACAGTCGGCATTTATCAAACATTTGTAAAAATGGAAATCATTGTGTGGAAATGGCCATACACAGTTTTCTGTCCATACAGTTTTAATACGGCCCCTAAAGATTGTTTTAGACAATTTTTGTATACAAAAATATATAATAAAAAAATGTATGTATTGAATGTAAAAAAAACATTTTTAAGTATTTATTAATGGCAAATAAATAAATACAATCAATAGAACTGGATGATAACAGAAACAAATAAAATAAAATAAATGATACTAATTAATCTTCTGATAGATGTTTATTTAAGTTTAATTAATTGTTGTGACGCGCTTGGATTTCCATACATTTGAGATTGCTGGGTGCGTCGATGAATAGTTCCGCGTCGTGTTTCCTGTCGGACTGTTTTTATGGATGGACCAGTGTACCTTGAACAGTTCAGAGGAACTTCACTCTCTTCTCCTCTGTTATTCTTTCATTCTTTTCTCTTTTCCCTCCTTTTTATAAACTGTGTACGTGATGTCGAACCTCCCGCCGCTACTCCACTCCGCCCCTGCGGCCTTCAGGCACCTGTTGCGCCGGAAAGACTGGGGAAAGTGCGTCAGTTTGTCCTGTTTTGACGCGAACTTTTTGCGCCTCAGCTCGTCCTCGTCCTCTGCTCTGTCGAGCTCGCGCTCAGACCGTCAAGACCGAACCACGTCCAGGTGCTACACGAGTTCTGCCCGGACCAGCCCGGTACGGATCGGCTGTGCCTCCGGGTTCTGGGGGGACACGGCGACCTCAGGTACGGGGACAAGTGTTCGTGCTAGGTGGTTAGCATGCTAAAGGTTATATACCACAATATTGAGTCAAAGTGTCCCCTTAATTCATTATTTTGAGTCAAAGTGTCCCCTTAATTCACTATTTTGAGTCAAAGTGTCCCCTTCATTCACTATTTTGAGTCAAAGTATCCCCTTAAACCACAATATTGAGTCAAAGTGTCCTCTTAATTCATAGTATTGAGTTAAAATGTCCTCTAAAACTACAATATCGAGTTGGTGTACTCTTAATTCACTATATTGAGTCAAAGTGTCCCCTTAATTCACCATATTGAGTCAAAGTGTCCCCTTAATTCATTATATTGAGTCAAAGTGTCCCCTTAAACCACAATATTGAGTTAAAGTGTCCTCTTAATTCACTATATTGAGCCAAATTGTCCCCTTAATTCATTATATTGAGTCAAAGTGTCGCCTTAAACCGCAATATTGAGTCAAAATTTCCCCTTAATTCATTATATTGAGTCAAAGTGTCCCCTTAAACCGCGATATTGAGTCAAAGTGTCTTCGGAAATCACAATATTGAGTTAAAATGTCCACTTAAACCACAATATTGAGTTAAAGTGTCCAATTAATTCATTATATTGAGTTAAAATGTCCTCTTAAACCGCGATATTGAGTCAAAGTGACCCCTTAATTCACTATTTTGAGTCAAAGTGTCTTCTTTATTCATTATATTGAGTGAAAATGGCCCCTTAAACCACCACACTGAGTTAAAGACCTCTAAATCGGAATATTGAGTTTAAATATCCCCCCCAAAAAACACAATACTGAGGTCAAGTGTCCCCGTAAACAACCATATTGGTGTTTTTTCCAAATATTCCTGTGTTCCATGATTTAAATGTTCACATAAATCGCAGTGTTGCGATCAGTTTTCCACGTAAACCGCCATGTGCTTGTTTGTATACAGTGATCACAACGTGTCTGTTTAGCACATGCTAGCTCACTGTATACATGTATGTGTGTGTGTCTCCGTGTCCTCAGTGCCTCAGTTGGTCTATAGTGGGAAGCTGGACTTCCTGGTGTTCGACTACCTCAGTGAAATCACCATGTCACTGCTCACTGCTGCCAAATCCAAAATGCCTGTGAGTCTCTCACACACACACACAGTTTGTCCACTAGAGGGCACATGTAGATTTTTATATAATTTTTTACACTGTAAATTAACAAAAAAAACGAAGGAACTATTTTGTAAATTCTGCGTCATTTTCTGTAAAAGTGTAGAATTATTCAGATTCATTGTTTTCTGTCCACTCTTAGAACCTGGGTTACGCTCCAGACTTCGTCCAGGTGGCGCTGGCTCCGTTCATCAATGACATCCACAGGAAAGGTGAGTGTGAAGAAATTATAATGATGTGTGTGTCTGTCTGCACTGTGCCGTTACCGTGGTGACCACATACTCGCAGTCTCGTCCCCGCAGGTATCCGCGTCGTGAGTAACGCGGGAGGCGTGAACCCGCTGGCCTGCGCCCAAGCCATACAGGAAGTCATCAAGAAGGCGGGCGTCGACCTCAAAGTCGCCGTGGTGACCGGCGATGACCTCATGCCCCATGTGAGACACCGACACCCCCCCCCACACACACACACACACCCACCAACGCTGACATCATCATGTTTTTAGTTTTATTAAATGATGATTGAGTGGATGTTCTCCTGTCAGAGAAGCAGCTTCACTGAAGTTAAGATGGCCGACGACAGCGGCAGACGGCGGCCGTTACCCAAGACGCTCCACAGCATGAATGCTTACCTCGGGTACACACACACGCGCACACACACACACTGAATGTTTCCGGTTTAATCTGGAAGTTAACAGTCCATGTTGTTAGGTTTAATCCTTAAATTGAAAAAAAAAAATCCATGTTCGTGGGATTAATACCAACTTCAACGAGTCCATGTTTTGGGGTTTAATTCTGAATATAAAAATGTATGTTTTCAGGTTTAATCCTGAAATTAAAAATCCATGTTTTCAGGCTTAATCCTAAAGTTAAAAGTGCATGTTTTGGGGCTTAATCCTGAAATTAAAATTCCAGGTTTTCGGTCTTGATCCTGAAATTACAAGTCTATGTTTTGAGGCTTAATCCTGAACTTAAAAATCCATGTTTTCAGGCTTTATCCTGAAGTTAAAAGTGCATGTTTTGGGGCTTAATCCTGAAATTAAAATTCCATGTTTTCGGGCTTGATCCTGAAATTACAAATCTATGTTTTGAGGCTTAATCCTGAACTTAAAAATCCACATTTTCGGGTTTAATCCTGACGTTAAAAATCACTGTTTTTGGTGCTAATCCTGAAATTACAAATCCATGTTTTCAGCATTAATCATGAATTTAGAAATTGCTATTTTCTGGCTTAATCCCGGAATTACAAGTCTATGTTTTAAGGCTTAATCCTGAATTAAAAAATCCATGTTTTCAGGTTGAATCCTGAAGTTAATAATCCCTGTTTTTGGTGTTCGCCCTGAAATTAAAAATCCACGTTTTCAGGCTTAATCCTGAAGTTAAAAGTCCATGTTTTCAGATTTAATCTGTCTTCACCTCTCTCTCTCTCTCTCTCTCTCTCTCTCTCCCTCCCTCTCCTCCTCAGCGCCGCTCCGATCCAGCGTTGCCTGGACCTCGGCGCTGACATTGTGGTGACGGGTCGTTGTGTGGACAGCGCCGTCGCTCTGGGGCCGCTCATGCACAGCGTACGTTCGCTCTGTCCGTCTCTCTCTCTCTCTCCCTAACGAGAAGAAGGTGAAACGAGATTTAGGATTAAGGAAATGATCGTAATCACCTGCCGATGTACTCTCACCGGGTCACTTGTCCTGCAAGGCATCATGGGAATTCATGTAGCAGGAAGTGATGGAGAAAGTTTTTTTTTTTTTTTTTTCCTTTTTAAACAAATGGCGCCAAGTGGGATGATGATGTGTGTGCGTGTGTGTTGAAGAGCAGAAATCTTCAGGAATGTTCTGTCTGTGTTTTTTTAATCTGTTGCAGTTCGGGTGGGAGAGACACGACTATGACCTACTTGCAGCGGGGAGGTACACGTACACACACACACACTTGCACACAGACACGCACATACAATAATCCATGTTCCTGGGTTTAATCCTGAAGTTAAAAATCCACGTTCTTGGATTTAATGTTGAAGTTAAAAAAATCCATGCTTTTGAGTTTTATCCTGAAGTAAAATAATCCATATTTGGAGTATAATCCTGAAGTAATATAATCTCTGTTTTTTTGGTTTAATCCTGAAGTAGAATAATCCATGTTTTTCAGTCTAATCCTGAAGTAAACTAATCCATATTTTTTAGTTTAATCCTGAAGTAAAGTAATCCATATGTCTAGTTAAACCCTGAAGTAAAACAATCCATGTTTTTCAGTTTAATCCTGAAGTAGAATAATCCATATTTTTCAGTCTAATCCTGAAGTAAAATAATCCATAGTTTTGAGTTGAATCCTGAAGTAAAACAATCCATATTTTTCAGTCTAATCCTGAAGTAAAATAATCCATAGTTTTGAGTTGAATCCTGAAGTAAAGTAATCCATTTTTTTTAGTTTAATCTTGAAGTTAAATAACCATGTTTTTGAGTTTAATTTTGAAGTAAATAATCCATGTGTTTTAGTGTAATCCCAAAGTCAAATCTTCAGGTTTAAACTTGAGATTAAATATCCATTATTGCCTGTGTGTGTGTGTGTCAGTCTTGCAGGTCACCTGATCGAGTGTGGCGCTCAGAGCACAGGCGGGATCTTCACTGACTGGCACAAAGTTCCCGATTGGTGAGAACACGAAGACTCTCGGTGTCGGTGGAAACATTTGCAGGTTTTAAACCACGACTTTAATTTAATCCCACGTTATTTCTTTGTCTTTCCTCAGGGACAACATGGGTTTCCCGGTGGTGGAGTGTTCCAGCGACGGAGCCTTCGATCTCTCCAAACCTCCCAAAACCGGCGGCCTGGTCTCCGTCGGCACGGTCGCCGAGCAGCTGGTGTACGAGATCGGCGACCCGCGGCGTTACCTGCTGCCGGACGTCATCTGTGACTTCAGCCGGGTCGCCATCAAGCAAATACCAGGTACACACACACACACACACACACACTCTGAGAGTCAGTGTGAGGACGTGACCGCGAGCTGAACCACCATCTTGTTTTCTTCACCCTAAAACTCCCCTCTAAACAAACGCGTCTGGATCCTTTTTTTTTTTTTGACCCGGGTCTGAACCGCTCGCCCTCCTCTCAACCTCCAATAAACTCTTTATCAGCGAATACTGATTTATTTAAACCTAAACACTCGTCCACGTCTTCCTTCGCCGCTGCAGCTGACCCTCGCGCGACCTCGTCAAACTTCCCCCCCCCGCGCTCCTCCGCTGAACTCCTGCTGGCTGATAACACGTTTAGATTTCACTCTGTTTGTCATTAATTCAGTGTTTTTTTAAAAGACGGGATGAAACTTTAAACTAAATAAATAACAGCGTTAGTGATGAACGGCCGAAAGTGTTTGGAAATAGAGGAAAAAAAAAGAAACGAGGTCACGCTCTGCTCGGCACTGCAGCTCTTTACTTCACATCTGTGAGTGAAAGTAGAACGTGTTTTTAACGTGGACGAAACAGAAACTGAGGCTTTTATTTTGAAAACTGCGAGGTTGAGGTTTAGTTTGCATGAAGAGAAATCAAGACTTTATTTTAAATTTAGTTTTAGTTTTATTGTAGACGAACAGACAGCAGAGGGAAGTGGGGACTTTTATTTTGAAACCGACTGGGTTCGGTTTAGTGTGGCAGAACGGAAACAAACAGAGACTTTTATTTTGAAACCTGCTGGATTGAGTTTTTGTCTGGATGATCAGAAACTAAGAGTTTTATTTTGAAAATGGTGGGTTTTTGTTTGTGTGGACGAACAGAATCGGAGACTTTTATTTTGAAAACTAGGATGGTGTGTTTTAGCATCAATGAACCGAAATCAAGACTTTTATTTTGAAAACTGCTGAGTTGATTTTTAGTGTAGAAAAAGAGCGAGTGGGACTTTTATTTTGAAAACTACAGTGTTGTGCTTCCGTGTGTTGTAATAGAAACAAAGACTTTTATTTTGAAAACTGCGAGGTTCTGTTTTAGTGTGGATGACCAGAAATGGTGACTTTTATTTTGAAATCTGTGTGGTTGTGTTTTAGTGTCGATAAACAGAAATGGTGACTTTTATTTTGAAATCTGTGTGGTTGTGTTTTAGTGTCGATAAACAGAATTGGTGACTTTTATTTTGAAACCAGCAAGTTTGTGATTCACCGATTTTGAACATAAATAGAGGCTTTTATCTTGAAAACCACACAGTTGTGTGTGTGTGTTTTCCCCCCTCGCATCCTGTTTGTTGAAACTCTTTGGTTTGGTTCCTCGCCCGCTCGCCTACTGTGGGAGTTCTGGACCCACTCTGACCTTTGACCTTTGACCTCGTGTTGTCAGCGGAAAGTGTAAATATTTCCGTCTTAATTGAGCCTGTGGTGAAAACCATCGTCCTCGTTTGACCGCGGCACGACCCCGAGGCGGGACGTGAACCGAGGACGCTGTCATGCAGAGTCCACTGTCCGCAGAGGTCAAAGGTCATCTGGATGTGTGTGTGTGTGTGTGTGTGTGTGTGTGTGTGTGTGTGTGTGTGTGTGTGTGTGTGTGTGTGTGTGTGTGTGTGTGTGTGTGTGTGTGTGTGTGTGTGTGTGTGTGTGTGTGTGTGTGTGTGTGTGTGTGTGTGTGTGTGTGTGTGTGCAGGTGTAGAGGGAGGTGCTGTCAGAGTGACCGGGGCTAAGGGCCTCGCTCCATCACATGACTACAAGGTAAGTATCTACAAGTGTCCTCACCTTCTTCATCTTCATCGTCGTCATCTTCATCGCTGTAACTGTGTGTGTGTGTGTGTGTGTGTGTGTGTGCGTGCAGGTGTGTGCGACCTACATGGATGGGTTCAGGGCGACGGCCGTGTGTCCAGTGGGGGGGCCGAGAGCGGCGGAGAAGGCGAGGAGGACGGCGGACAGCATCGTCAAACGGTGAGGGAGACGCAGAGAGAGACGCAGAGAGAGGCGGCGCTAACATTCGTGTGTGTGTGTGTGTGTGTGTGTGTGTGTGTCTGTGTCTGTGTGTGTGTGTAGGACAAAGAGAATGTTCAAGCAGCTGGGATTAGAAGATTTCAGCTCCGTCAACGTCCAAGTCCTTGGAGCTGAAGACACTTACGGTCCCAACGCTCAAACCAAGGTCACGCACACACACACACACACACAGGAAACTGAAGTTTTTAGGAAAATTGAGATAAGAGTGAAGCAGATGACGTGGACATGTTGTTAAAGATTAGTCATCAATTTTTTTTTTTGGTGTGTGTGTGTGTGTGCAGGGCTGTAGAGAGGCAGTGCTCTGGTTGGCCGTCCACCACAAACAGAAGAAAGCTCTGGAACTCTTCGCCAGAGAAGTTGCTCCTGCGGGGACCGGCATGGGTGCGACACACACACATTATGCGCACACACACACACACACACACACACACACACACACACACACACACACACACATACAGTAGAGGTATGCTTCTTGTGTGTGTGTTGCTCCAGATAAGGAGCCAAGTCGTGACCTCCTGAATAAGATTTTGCTTATGGTGAAGATGAGTTCATCTCTGACACACACTCACACACTCACACACACACACACACACACACACACACACACACACACACACACACACACACACACACACACACACACACACACACACACACACGACCTCAGTGTGACTCTGCTGAGTCGTGGTTCTGTTGAACTGTGCTATGTAGGTCAGGAAGTGCACCAAAATATCATCTGCATTGAATTCAATATCAATTTTCGTCCAAATTAAAGCTCGCTATCGTCTCTGTTTCAGCGCCTGGACTCACTGGCATCGCGGGTGGACGTCCCCGAGTGTCTCCTGTCCTTAAGCCCTTCTTCTTCTTACACCCGAAATCAGACCTGAAGGTCAGTGAAGAAACACGTGAATGCCAAAATGCGAAATTGGCATCGTTCCCAGACCTGTGCGTTGCTCAACAGCTCTATAATGCCCCGCTAAGGAAAACCGAGGCAAAATTGAGTTCCACCGAATTTCCCAAAACTTGGTGGGAAGATTTTACAGACCAAGACGAACAAAAAAGTCGACCGTAACCATGGCCTCAACTCAACAGGAAGTCGGCCACTTTGGCGGTTTGCACCCTACGTAAAGTAGCGAACTCGTCCGAGCGCGTTTGTCGTACCAACATAAAAAACATGCCAATTTGTGCTACAAACATCAAAGGTGAAACGTTATCAAAAGGTTTTGCGGATTCAAAACGGTTTGGCCACAGCAAACGTTTTTGTTAGTTTTGGTGAATTTCAACCATTCGCCACGAAACAGGAAGTGCGCTATGACTTCGGCATACATTGAGTTTCATGAAATTTTCCGAAACTTGGTGGGAAGATGGTGCAGACCAAGGCGAACAAAAAAGTCGACCGTACCCATGGCCTCAACTCAACAGGAAGTCGGCCATTTTGAATTTTGGCATCCACTTTGGCGATTTGCACCCTACGTAAATGAGCAAACTCGTCCGAGCGCGTTTGTGGTACTGACATAAATCAACATTTTATACTTCTCTTAAACGTATGTACATGTGGTTTTTTTCAATGCACTTATTGAAAATGCGCATACAAACAACGATGAAGGACGCACTTGTGGTCGCCTTGTGTCGTTGCAGGTGGACATTCACATTGGTGGAGAGTTGGTCGAGTCGCTTTCGGAGGCGGGGCCAGACGCATCTGATAAGGAGGCCACTCCCGCCCCAGCAGAGGAGGAGCCTGACAGAGGTAAGTGCACAGAAGTGCTGTCGCTGTGGTTCAGTGATTTTGATTGGACACCGAGGAGGCAAAATTTTTTGATGTTGTAGGAGGTGCATTAATGCTATTTTTGACATGTTAAAGCCCAAATTTGGTCACTCAAAAGGTGCCTGGAACATTCTCAAAGCACCCTGGAACCCTTCAAACCTCATTTAAGGACGCTGACCCTCGACTGCTTTGAGAGTCAACATGAATATATGCAAAGTCATCATTCGACTGATACTGTGATCTGCCTGCAGGGGGCGACAGTCGCCCTGACCCCTTCACATGTATGTTTGTGTGTGTGTGTGTTCCTGGGAAGTACAGGCTGTGCCACTTCTTCCTCCTTTCACACTTCCCTCACAACACACACACACACACACACACACACACACACACACGAGGTGAGCAGGATCCTTGGAGACGTTCCTGACGAGTCTTTAAACGCTGTGTTAGCGCTGCACAGTGTGTCATTGAAAGGACTCAAACTGTCCTTGCCTTGGTCAAATGGTGCTTGTAAAGGTTCCAGGGGTCCTTAAGGAGCTTTGTGTAGTCTGCAAAGAACTGCATTCCAGTTTTCTCCCGAGGGGTCTTGAATTGGTCCTTGAGAATCTTCCAGAGGCCTCATACGTCAGTAGAAAGGGCTTGAATGGTGCTGAAGGAGTTCAGGCGCAAAAGGGCCTTTCATGAGTTCAGCAGGTCTTTAAAAAGGTCTGAATGGTCCATGAGTCGATGTCAGGGTTCCAGTCCTTGACATTAATTGAATCTTCAAGGGGTCACAGGGTTCATGGAAGGTGCAAAAAGTCCTGGTGAAGGAGTCTTCTTTCCTTCAAAGGCCTTGAGGGGTGTACAGATGGTCTTTGAGGATGTTCTGGGGTCCTTGACGAGATCTATATGGTTCTCAAAGAGCTTGAATTGTGGTTGAAGTGTGTTTGGATGGATATGCGTTCATACGAGGCATTCAGTAGGTCCTTGAAGAGGATTTAATGAACCTTGATTAGTCCCATGGTTCCTTGAAGGGTTGCAGGTGGTCACTGAAGACATTTCAAGGGTCTCTGATGGATGTAGATAGTCCTTGAGGTGGTTTCTATACTCCTATATAATCTTTCAAGACTTTCTCAGACCTTGAGGGGTGAAGATGGTCCTTGAGGATGTTGAGGGGTCCCCGACAAGATTCATATGGTTCTCAAAGACCTTGAATTGTGCTTGAGGTGCTTGTGGTGCACAAAGTCCTGGAGAAGGAGTCTTCTTTCCTTGAAGGGACTCATATGGCCTTGAGGGATGTACAGATGGTCCTTGAAGACATTTTCAGATGTGTTGAGAAGTGCAGATAGTTCTTGAGGTTGTTCTGGGGTCCTTGACAAGACTCGTATGGTTCTCAAAGACCTTGAATTGTGCTTGAAGTGTGTTTGGATGGATATACGATTATTATGAGGCATTCATATGATCCTTGATTCATTCCAGGGTTCCTAGAAGGGTTGTAGATGGTCATTGAAGACAAACACAAGAGTCTCTGATGGGTGTAGATAGTCCTTGAGGTGGTTTCTATGGTCCTATATAATCCTTCAAGACTTTTCCAGACCTTGAGGGGTGAAGATGGTCCTTGAAAGTCCTTGAGGGGTGATTTGACCACATAACTTCAGCTTTAAACCGTTTTTTAAAGCTGATTTTTACACAAACAAAAGTTTGAAGATGTGTCGTTCAAGTTCAGGATTCTATGTGGGGTGTATGTAGCGCATGTGTGTGTGAGTGTGGGAGTGTGTGAGTGTGTGTGTGTGTGTTGGCACGAACAAACACCTTTGTTGTTGTTTTCCTGGTGCGTGTCCAGATCTGCCGAGTGGACCACACAGCTACAGGCTGGAGGAGCTGGCCTTCACCAGGAGCGGCGACAAAGGAGACTCTGCCAACATCGGTGAGTTCACCAGGTCGCCATGGTTACGGTCAGCGCTCCAACATGGGGAAACAGGAAATAAGAACTCTCTCTCTCTCTCTCTCTCTGTGTCTCTCTGTAGGCGTAGTTGCTCGTCATCCTCTCTTCTTCCCGTACCTGAAGAAGCACCTGACGTCTTCTGTGGTGGAGGAATATTTCTCTCACGTTCTCCAGCCGGGAGTCGACAACGCCGTCACTCGGTGAACACAATGTTTGTGTGTGTGTGTGTGTGTGTGAGAGAGAGGAAGGTTTTTTTTTACAGCATGCTAAAGAGAATTCACACACTTTACTGCCGTGGTTACCAGCAGGTTAATACAACTCCCATAACACCTAAAGAATGTTCCAGATGTCCCTTGGGTGGTTCTTTTAGAGGCTTGAGTTGGTTTTCAGCTTCTCCAAATGGGCCTGGATCAGGTTCAAGGACACCTTGAAGAGATTCCAGGTGCCCAGAATCAAGGACAAATGGTGCTTGAGAAGTTCTGGGCGAGAGGTGTAAATTACTGCAATTACCGCCTCGAACCACACGCGGTCGCCGTTTGGTAAACTCTCTCGACGCGAGCAGCTGCCAGGTACGGGGCCCCGCGAGGAGGATTGTGGGTAAACACGTGCGTTCGGCCGCCAGCGTCAGCGCGTGTTAGTGATTAGCGCGTCGACGGCGATGACTTGCGTCTCCGCGCTCACGCCTCCTCAGACGCTTCATTAGCGCTCGTTAACCCGGCGGGAGTCTGCCCGACGCGAACGGAACACACGGTCCGTGTCTGTAAGTCGTTAAGTGTGTGGTATTTTAATTGCGTTGCCATAGTAACTGGTGGATTTTTCTCTGTGTGTGTGTGTGTGTTTTTTTTTTTTCAGATTCACACTTCCAGGCATCCACGGCCTCAACTTTGTCCTGCGCAATTCCTTGGGTGGAGGAGGGGTGGCGTCCTTACGCAGCGACCCCCAGGTAACACGCACACACACACACACACACACACACACACACACAGTTAACACGTCTGTCTTTCTATAGCTGTGAGGACACCGAGGCCGCGTCCAGACGGAAACATAAAGTTTCACAAATAACGTAGAACTTAACCCCCCGTGAGTTTGAAAAATGGCACCGTCCACATTACGCATTTTCAGTGTTAGCATCTGCGCAATCTACGTCCTCCGCGACATCTGCAGAATTCCAAAATTTGACATTTAGGACGCCGAAAACCAAACGGTGAGATAGTGTGGACGCTAGGCGTGACCACAGAAAGTGGCGTGTTGTGGACGTAGCGTGTAGCGCTTTAGTAAATTTTCTTTGATTCGTACGTTGACGCGACGACAGATTAGACTTAAGTGAATATCCGTAAAAATTACTTCCTGTTTTGATTGAGCGTGGACATAATCCGGACTTTTGACTTGGAGGTGCTGTTGGAATGCGGTGCTGCGTTCACTGTCCTCTGGTCCGTTCGTGAGACAATAAATTGATTCAGTGTAAATGTGCATGTACATTTATGCCGTTTTTTTATATAACGCACAGTTACATAATATGTAAGAATAAAGAGTGCAGTCACAGACACGGCGTCTTGGGATGAACGCGGTCGTTCTGCAGCCCGAGGTACAAAAAAAAACAACCCCCGCTCTAAATCCACCGCATCGGCGGCGGAGGAAAGTCCTAATCTGCCGTCACGCGGCAGCAGCAGGAACATGCTGCGGCTGCTCCCGTTATGTAGTTGCCTCGCGGACATCGTTAACCCGGTTAAAACAGAGATTCCGTTTTTCCCCGTCGTTCAGACGACCACTGATAACGTTTGACCTTTAAATCAACTCAAAGTTTGTGTGAAACGACGCAGAAATGATGAAAAAAAAAAAAAAAAAAAGCAAATTTATAAGAAAACTGCTTCACTGCAGTGAGACTTTTATTTTGAAAACTGTAGGCTCGTGTTTTAGTTCGGAGGACCAGAAACCGAAACTTTTATTTTGAAAACTCTAGGCTATTGTTTTAGCATAAATGAGCAGAGAATCTTTTATTTTGAAAACTGTGGGTTTGTGTTTGTGTGGACAAGTATTAAATCGGACTTTTATTTTGAAAACTGTGGGGTTGTGTTTCAGTGTGGACAAACAAACTGAAACTTTTATTTTGAAAACTGTAGGCTTGTGTTTTAGCATAAATGAGTAGAAAATATTTTATTTTGAAAACTGTGGGGTTGTGTTTTAGTGTGGACAAACACATACTGAAACTTTTATTTTGAAAACTGTAGGCTCGTGTATTAGCATAAATGAGTAGAAAATCTTAGCGTGGACAAGGATAAAATCTGACTTTTATTTTGAAACCTGTATGGTTGAGTTTTAGTGTGGACAATCACAAACTGATACTTTTATTTTGAAAACTGTAGGCTAGTGTTTTAGTGTGGACGAACAGAAAGTCTCTCTTTTATTTTGAAGACTTTAGTGTTTGCGTTTAAGAGCGGCTGATCAGAAATGTCAGCTTTTATTTTGAAAACTGAAGGGTTGTGTTTAAGTGTGGGTTACCACAGATTGAAGCTTTTACTTTGGAAACTGTAGGATAGTGTTTTAGTGCAAATGAGCAGATAGTCTTTTATTCTGAAAACCGCAGGTTTGTGCTTTAGTGTGGACGAACAGAAACGTGGGACTTTTATTTTCTAAACTTCTGACACCTGAACGGTCATGTGACGTGTGGTCTCAGGGTTTTTGTGTTTTCAGACAGTTTTACTCCGTGTCGCGAGGAGGACACGTCCTGTCTCCTCTTTAACACGTCGTCTTTATTTCTCTTCCTGTAAAGTTTTTACCGCCTCACTGGAACCCACAGCACATCAAAGACTCACACACACACACACACACACGATCTGCCCACTCCACTCACAATGTGCCAACACACACACCTCACATCCAGGCGATGAGGGTCAAACGTGCAGAATGTGTTAATTCAAACACATGAAGATGGAAACACACATGTTCTGATTTAAAGTGAAAGTTAAGGGTGGTTTTTTTTTTTTTCACTCTCTTTAAAGTGCGCCCCCTGCTGCTGAGAACAAAACCTGAGACTCGGTGTTCCAACAGGAAACTGAAGTTTGTCAACAGCTCGCTCTCCCACACCAAACCCCATAGAGAAAATCGGCGATTTTAGCTCACAGGGACACAGGAGCTGCTGGTCCTCTGCTGCCTCGTGTGGTCACGAAGGATGGATTTCAAATGCCGAATTGACAAAATAAGACATTTGAACTTAGCGACGGAGGCAGCAGTGGATCGACAACTCTTTGTGCGACTCGTGTGCTGTGATGCTAAAATCGCCGGTTTTCTCTATGGGGTTTGGTGTGGGAGAGTGAGCGGGCGATAAAACGTCGGTTTCACAGTGAGATAAAGACGTGGACGTGTTGTTCTTAAGACGTCGCAGGCTTGAACTGGCGTCGTCTTCTCTTTTATAGGGTAAGTCCTTTGGTCAGATGCTGCTGGACGTGAAGCTGCGAGGACTGCCCGACCTCAAATCCCTGGTGGACTGAGACGCGACGCGACGGACGGACGGACGGACGGACGGAGAACGCGTCGGCGCGGGAGACAAACGTGAGAAACATCTCCGTCACTCGCGGAGTCACGTGCCGTTTAAGAGAAAATAAGGCAAAACGACGGGAAACACACGTTTTACTGTTTAAGTGAGACGAGTCAAGTTCTCACCACTCACCCCTTCACTCACTCACTCTTAGCAAAGCCTTTATGATCTGCACAACACATGAGATCTGGCACAGGATTTAAACCACAACCCCAAAAAACAAGAAGGGCCGCATCCAGGAAACTGTCAGATTAGGAAGAAAAAGAAAGAAAAAAAGAAAAAAGAATCATAAATAAAGCTTTATGAGGAAAGTCTGAGTGTACGCTCGTCCGCGATCTGGAAACAACAAGCTGCTCTGAGCTGCTCTGCGGTCAAACAGGAGGGTTTTGGTGGTTCACCAGAACAACTGTCGTCACCCACTTCCTCTGTTAACCTCCAGATGTTTGAGAGGAAGAAAGAGGCTCATTCAACCTCCACTGGAAGCAGACACGGTGGAGGAGGAGGAGGAAATCACACATGCACACACCTCAGCTTCTGCCCCGTTTTACTTTGAAAAGTCCTCACTGGTTGCTACGGTGAGGCCTGGAAACATCTCCGCTCTGTCCTGTTTCAGTTTAAAACACAGACGGAACAAAGTGAGACCTTTATTTTGAAAACAACGTGGAGGTATTTTAGTTTGGTTGAACAGCATTTATTTTGAAAACTGCAGTGTTGCGTACTAGCCGGCATGCACAGGAACAGACTTTAATTGTGAAAAACGACAGGGCCGTATTTTAGTGTGGATGGACATAAACTGAGACTTTTATTTTGAAAACTCCGGGGCGTGCTTTAGGATGGATACACAGGAATTGAAACTTTTATTTCGAAAACTGTGTGGTTATGTTTTAGTGTGGATGCAGAGAAGGTAAAACTTTTATTTTGAAAAATGCGATTTTGTGTTTCAGGTGCGGATGCACGGGAACTTTTATTTTGAAAAAAGCAGTTTTGTGTTATTTAGCGTGGGTGCACAGGAACTGAAGGTTATTTTGAAAACGGTGTGGTTATTTTTTCGTGCGGATGCACAGAAACACGGTTTTATTTTGAAAAATGCGGTTTTGTGTTTTAGTGTGGACACACGGAAACTCAAGGTTTGCCTTATAGTGTGGCCGTATAGAAACTGGCACCTTTATTTTGAAAACCGCGTGGTTGTGTGTTTTAGTGCGGATGAACAGACATTTATTTTGAAAACTGAAGGGTTGTATTTTTGGCATAGAAAAAATGTCAGGTTTTTTTTTGTGCGGTCTGACGGAAACTGAGCGTTTTATTTTGGAAACTGAGAGTTTTATTTTGAAATCCGTGTTTTAGTGTGGATGATGAACACGCGCTTTCATTAAAAGTTCCCGCCGTTGAGGTGAAACCGATTTCGTCTTCCGCTCGTTATTTTTGTTCCGCGTTTGATCGCGAGGTTTTTCAGGAACGCCTGAAGAACCGTTAGCGTCCACTTAACTTAACCGTTTTCCCGCTTCCTCTGCGACGGATTTGACCTCCTTTCCTTGACTTCCTCGCTTCAGGGGGAACCACCTCTGACCTCTGACCTCCCTCAGAAAGGGAGTGGTGGTTTGGGTTTCCCCCCCTGAAGCTCAGAGGGTAAACACAGTTTCCTCTCAGTCGTGGTCAGATCATCAGGAGGAGACGCTAGCTCTGCAGTCGCAGGTTAAACTGCCTCCTTTCTCCTCCCCCCCCCCCCCCCCCCCTCGTTCACCTCGACACGACCAGGCTCCGACGTTCCGCAGGAATGTTCCACCAAACCCCGACTCTGTGGCCTCGAGTCTGTTTGTCTCTAATTACAAACAGGCTGAAGCTGCAGACGCTCGGCAGCTTCTGTCAGGGACCGAAAAACTCGTCTCCTCCTCGAATTATTTCCCCCCAGAAAGTCGTCTTTCTTCCTTTCTTTCTTCCCTTTCTCGTGCCTTTCATCCTCCCCTCGTTCAGAGACGTGCCGACTCTGTTCCTCGTTGAACTTTTGACACAAACTTTTTTTTCCGTCAAACAAACAAATCCAGACGCAGAACCAGGGAACCACATCAGTCGTCTTCCCGAAAACAATAAATAAACAAGAGTTTTTTTTTTTTCTTCTTTTTAAGAGACGTTCAAAGACTTGCGAGAACAATAATGCAAAAAAAAAAAAATTCAAAAGTGACAAAATTGAAAACAGAGCCGTGCGAGTCGGGCACAAATCACACGAGGTAAAAACGTCGGGGTTTTTACAAATCTCACCAGTTTGGTCGTCGAAGGTTTCTTAGGAACCCCGAAATTCAAAGAACTGACGTCGCCGTTTTTTATATGGAAATACACAAACGAGAGGATTCACATCTGTCCAGCACATCCTGCGAAGATTCCCACGGAATATTTTCCCTAATTATTTACAGAAATTATTCGTCGTGATGGAGCAACAGTTTACACCCCCCCCCCCCATCTCCTCATCCCCATCCGCCCACGACAAATAATTATGTAAATATGTGTTATTGTCTGACACATTTTGTCAACATCTGTTTGTGCCGACGTTATTGTCGTCAACACTTTTTAGTTGTTAACCAAAAAACAAAAAAATGGTTCCCAGATTTGTACCTTGAGGCACCCCAGAGTCATATCTGTTTTGTAAATTCAAAACAAATTGACATAAAATTGCGCGAATCCCGTCTTTGTTATTTGAGTACTTAACCATTTCTATTCATTCGGAATTTTAAGGATCAGGACTGAAATCTTAGTGGTCTAAGAATTGAGCCCTGTGGAACACCACGTCATTTTTGTTCTTTTACGTCTTTAAGCTTTTTCTAAGTTGCACAAAAACAAAACACAGTTGGTCTTAACACAACACAAAATGAAATATAAATCATGCTACTAAATACTCGAACAGACTTGAACGTTCTTCAAGTTACGCAAGAGGCAGAGACGGATGTGTGCTTTTATTTTTCGAGCTACTACTGTGAACATATTGGCCAAATTTCATGCTAATCCATTCAGTATTTTGTTTTTATTGTAAAAAAGAATTGAGCTTTGTGGAACACCATATCACTTTTTTTTTTACGTTGCTAAAAACAGTTTTTTCTAAGTTGCACAAATAGCTCCGATATCGTACAATATCATGCCAAATTTCACGCTAATCCGTCCTGTCGTTGTTCAGATCTGTGTAAAAATGTGTAAAAAGGTAACGGCCCCAGAATTGAGCCTTGTGGAACACCACATGATTTTTTCCACAAGACACCACATGTCTTTAGCTTTTTTCCAATTTGAACAAATCCTAGTCAAACTCTAATATCGTATCACGGAAAATATAGTAAACATTGGTGCCAAATTTCACGCTAATCCACAGGGATTGTTCGAAAGTACAGAACAAAATTGATGCATGAATTGAGCCTCGTGGAACACCAGATCTTTTTTCTTCTTCTTCTTTTTGACAGTTTCTGAACACAAAATGTAAAAATGACAGCCTGTGCCACATTTCATGGTTGTTTTAACGGTGAACAAACCCCCCAAAGATACAAGGATTGAACCTTGTGGGACACCAACAGTTTTATTGCAGAAAATATAACACATTTTGGTTTTCAAAGTTCACGCTAATCCGTCCAGTCGTCGTTCAGATCTGTGTAAAAAAAAAAGGTAACGGCCCCAGAGTGGAGCCTTGTGGAACACCAGCCATTTAAAAACAGTTAAACAAAGTTCACAAATTAATTCCTGCGTCTCCGACTGATTAAATTGTGACAAAATCAAAAAATGTAAAGGTACATTTCAGTCAAAAAGCTGCCCCTGTTTTTTCCTCAGGATGTGCCTTACTGTGGACCCACATGTGCACCGTGGAGTTCATTAGCCTCCTTCTTCTTTTTCGTTTTTAAAAGTTCTGTAACATTTTTACACAACATATAGAATCAGAGATGTTGTCAATGAAGATGTCCGACTAAACCACTAAAAGCATTAAAACAGGACGTCCTGTGTGTGTAATATTGTAAATTCTAAACTGAAGAGATTAAAGATATTTGTACGTTGCAGCGGCGTCTGTTGATTTTGTGTGTTTGTGTGCGTCGTTCGCTTCCTCAAGCTCAAGCTAACTCTTTTGGTTTCAAATGTTTTATTTTAAACAAAAACAAACACATTTTTTTACCATCGAAACGAAAACGGATCAGAACTTGTTTCCCACAAACACAACAATTAACATTCATCACACACACACGTCATGGGAACAAGTGTGTGTGTGTGTGTGTTCCGAGTCATTTGTCTTAACGTTGTCGTCTTTGTCTCTTGTCATTTCAGACGCAGGAAGATAAATTGCGTCCCCTTTTTCTCGACGTCGGGGAAACGGGGCGGAGGACTTTTGTTCGTGTCGCACTGTGGAGCGCGGCGCTAACAAAAGCCCTCCGCCCCGTTTCCCGCCGCCATCGGCGCGGCGACATGTCGGCCGTGACAGGAAGACGAATGGCGACGCGCTCTCTGTCCAACTGGGACACACTTTTAGCGCTAAATCGCTTTGTTAGCTTAAAAATGTGAATTTGTATATTTAAAAAACACCCAAAAAACTTTTAATTCTACTGAAGTTAGCATGCTAACAGCTAGGTAGCTGGAGCTACAGAGACGAATGCAGCTAGAGCAGCTTTAAAAGGATGGTTCTTTTTTAAAAAATGTATTACTTTTGTGTGTTTGTACAAGTTGGGGTCATGCTAACAACATTTTTTTGTTTTGTTTTTCAATTGTTGGTAAAAACCCCGAAAAAAAAGTGCTAATTCGGCAGGAAAAGAAAGAATAATGGTGATAATGACGCATGTTTAATCACTTTAAACATTCCCACACTGCTGGAGAGAATTAGCACCAGGGTAACACACACACACACACACACACACACACACACACACACACACACACACACACACACACACACACACACACACACACACACACACACACACACACACACACACACACACACACACACAGCTCCATTCACCTTCCTCCTACAGCTCAGTTGGGGTCACATCACCACATTCAGGAGCCAAATCTCCTCCAGTCATTCAACTCTGAGGCTTGTGTGTGTGTGTGTTTGTGTGTGTGTGTGTGTGTGTGTGTGTGTGTGTGTGTTCATAATCCACCCCTAATCTCATAAAAATCCCTTTCTTCTCCGTCGAGGAAGAAAAGCAGGGGCATGAATGAGTGACTGTCCTCAGTTGAATTCAATTACCCATCATGCCCTGGTGTTTGTGCTTCATTGGAAAAGTTGCTACTTCAGCCCCGGTAACAAAATATCCGTGTCTCAAAGAAAGAAAGAAAGAAAAGCAAAAAATTGGGTTAAATTGTGGGGGGGGGGCCTAAACTTGAGCCTTGTGGAGCACCACGTCAACTTTTAGCTTATTATGTAAATATTCATAAAGTGTTTTTTTTTCGATTTGAGCCTATTAAAATAAAATGAGTAAAGGGAAGGAATATTCTCCCACACCAAAGTCCATAGAGAAAATCAGTGATTTTAGCTCGCGGGGACACAGGAGCCTGCTGGTCTACTGCTGCCTCGTGTGGTCACTTTGTGTCACTGAGGTAAATGTGGAAAAAATGATTTCAAATGCCGAATTGACAAAATAACTGGAGGCAGCAGTGGATCGACAACTCCTGTGAACTCCTGTGTGCTGTGACGTTAAAATCGATGGTTTTCTCTGTGGGGTTTGGTGTGGGAGAGTGAGTGGTTTACAAACTTTTTTTACTTACAAAAAGTTTTCCTTTCTGTCCCCTGGTGGCCATCAACTGTAATTTCACACATGAACTGTCCCTTTAATCCCCGCAGTTTACCTGTCTATCTTGACTGGTGTCATTAGTGTCTTCAGAGGAGCCCGGTTTGTCTCTGTGACGTCACGCGGTCCTCCTCCTCCTCCTCCTCCTCCTCCTCCTCGGTGTGTGGATGGAGGAGGACCGTGTGTCTCCTCCGCAGCTCAGATCCTCAGAGGACAGCGGCAGTGAGACGCAGTCATGTTGGACACCCTCACGTTCCTCCTGGAGAGACTCTTCCTCCTGGCGCACGTCAAACTCCCCAGCCTGGTTCCTCCTCTGCGCAGAGAGCGCGCGGAGCCTCCGCAGCCGCTCAGCAGGCGCCCGGAGCGGGATGACGCAGCCGCTCCGCAGCCGCCGCAGAGGTTCCAGCGTGGAGACCTGCTGGAAGTGCCGCGCACTCTCTTCACGCACTTCGGCATCTACCTGGGCGACAACCGTGTGGCGCACCTGATCCCGGACATCCTGCCGGCGCTGACCGCGGACCCGCGGCACGTCCAGCGGATGGTCACGAACACGCGCCTGCTGCTCGGCGTGCTCTGCAAGCGCGCGAGCATCCGCGTGGACTCCGTGGAGGACTTCGCGTACGGAGCCGGGATCCTGCTCAACGCCATGGACCGCGCGGTGCCGCGCACGCCGCCGCTGGGCGCGGAGGAGGTGGCGCGGCGGGCGGAGCGCCTCGTGGGGTCTGTGTCCTACAGCCTGCTGTGGAACAACTGCGAGCACTTTGTCACCTTCTGCCGCTACGGGAGCGCGCAGAGCCTGCAGACTGACCAGGTGAGAGGCGCGCGTGCATGTGTGTGTGTTCTTGTATGGGTGACTTTGTGAGGACCAACAAACTTTTAAACCTCAGGGAGTGAGTGAGGACAACACCAAGCTTAAAGGTGCCATATGTAAGAATGTGGCCAAAAAACGGTTACTACATTCAAATTCAAAATACCGAGGTTTCGTTTTCTGACGTAACTGGCAAGCCCGTGGTTGCTCGGCAGCTGAGACTCTACTGACTGCAATGATTGGTGGACGGCGGTAGGTGGCGCCACATGATGCAAAACATGATTTCAAAACATAAACATGATTTGCAGTCTGCAAAATATTTTTTTAATGCTAATATTTTGTCTGTACTGTTGTTGTTGGTGAGTTCAGTTTGTTATATGAACATTATTCCTGAGTCTCTGTGACATATTATATATAGTATATATATAGTATATATATATATGTATATATATATATATATATATATATATATATAGTATGTATAGTATATATATATATAGTATATATGTATATAGTATGTATATATATAGTATGTATAGTATATGTATATATATGTGTATATATATATATATATGTGTGTATATATATATATGTATATATACATGTGTGTATATATATATATACATATATATGTATATACATATGTACATATATACGTATATATATATATATATATACATAATATTCATGTATATATATATATTTATATATAATATTATATATGGCCAGTTGCTTTAGATTTATTACATATTGCACCTTTAAGTTAAGGGGCTTGGGAATGCATTGTCTTCAAGGGTTGTGTTTTCTTGTTTGGGTGTCTTTGTGAGGACCAAAACACTTATAATCACATCAGGGAGTGAGGACATTTTGGGAAAGTGAGGACATTTTGGCTGATCCTTATGTTTCGTCACCCCTTAAAGGACTTTTTTTCAGGGTTCAAACCTGGTTTTTTAGGTTCAGGGTTAAGGTTAGGCACTTCTGATAGATCAAAATACGAATATTTCTTGCATGGGTCGTCCTGAGGTGAGTAGTCGTATATTCGTTTTGCTGACTCGGCGTTATTTCTTAAGCGCGGCGCTTTGAGCAGATGTTAGCGATCAGCGGTGCGGATTGAAATCCGTCAGAGTCCAAAGGTTAAAAACACGAGCTCCTCCTGGGTCTGTTTTCTTTAACGAGAGGAAAATGTGGGTCGCTCCTCGGAAAAAAAAGTCCCGAGAACAAGAGCTGCATTCAGTCAGGAGCCTCCTGCCAGAAACCATGAGCTGCTGCTGCTGCTGATGATGATGATGATGGTGGTGGTAGTGAAGGCAGTGGAGACTCCTGCCTCATGTCCACGTTCCTTTAAATCAACACTAAAGAAACCCCCCCCCCCCAGAAAAGTCTGTCTTTGTTTTGATTTGAAAACAGCTGATTTTCTCTATAGACTTTGGTGTGGGAGAGTGAGCGGTTTACAAACTTCAGACTTCCTGTCAGAAAAGTCCGTCCAACAGTGAGAAAAAGACGTGAACATTACTCTTTAGATGTGGCAGACTTAAGCTGACGTACATTTTGTGAGTGGAGTCTGGTAAAATCAGTTTTTCACACCAACCCCCATAGAGAAAACCAGTGATTTTAGCTCACAGTGGACACAGGAGCTGCTGGTCTACTGCTGCCTCGTGTGGTCACTTTGTGTCACTGAGGTAAATCCGAACGAAGGATTTTAAATGCCGAATTGACAAAATGAGACATTTGAACTTAGTGATGGAGGCAGCAGTGGATCAACAACTCCTGTGTGCTGTGATGTTAAAATCAGTGATTTTCTCTATGGGGTTTGGTGTGGGAGAGTGAGTGGTTTACAAAGTGACAAAAACAATAAACTGTCCCGTTAGCAAACATAGAAGTAAAGTAGTGAGGACAGAATTATGTTATATAACATGTCCACGTCTTTATCTTCACTATAAGACACACTTTTCCAACAAGAAATTGACATTTTTAAACCACTCACTCTCCCACACCAAACCCCATAGAGAAAATCGCTGATTTTAACATCACAGCACACAGGAGCTGTTGATCCACCGCTGCCTCCATCACTAAGTTCAAATGTCTCATTTGGTCAATTCGGCATAGAAAAGAATTTCGTTCGGATTTACCACAGTGACACAAACTGGCCACACGAGGCAGCAGTAGACCAGCAGCTCCTGTGTCCCAGTGAGCTAAAATCACCGATTTTCTCTATGGGGTTTGGTGTGGGAGAGTGAGTGGTCAGAAAAGTGAGATAACGACGTAGATTTGTTCTTAAGACATCGTAGAATTTAACTGATGTAGAATTTCTGCCTAAATAATAATAATAATAATAATAATAATTGTTGTTTTGTTTGTCTGTTTCCTCCAGTTTTGTGAGTGGCTGAAGTCGCTGATCCGGGACCAGCGTAACGTCCTCTTGGCGGCGCTGCTGGGCCTGCTGTCCATGCTCTGTGTGGGCGTGTCCCCGGGCACCGCCGTCCCCGCCCTCCTCGTCCCCTTCACCCTGTGGATGGCGAGCTAGGAGCGCCAACACAACGTTTTTGTTGTTGTTGTCGTCGTTGTTCTTTTTAAACTTTAAACGTATACGTCGGAGTCGTCTGCGAAAAAAACACTTGAACGCTGAAAGAAAGAATTCTCCCACGAAATGTGTTTGTTTTAGAATCAAGACGAAGGAAAGAAGAAGAAAAACCTTTTAAAGATTAAAGTCTAAAAAACTGTGACCAAAAACCCTTCAATAATAATAATAGTAATAATAATAATAATAATAATGACTTTTACCGTTTCTTTCTTTCTTTCTTTCCTCTTCCTGAAGCTCTTGTGTAAATATGTGTAGATTTGTTTTCACACCCGTTTCTAACGTTTGTACAGGAAGTTATTTTTGTGTATTTTTTTACAACGCTGTAACACTGTAAAATGTTTTATTGTAAATAAAGAGAAAGTGGCAAAGCCAGCGTTGACTTTTATTTTGAAAATTTTGTTCCAGGTGCAGTGATGTTTGGGTTAAAAATGATGTGTGTGTGTGTGTGTGTGTGTGTACATAATCTGCTGTTGCTTAATAAAATAATCTCTTGTTCTCAGGTCTGTAATCCAGCCTCACACACACACACACACACACACACACACACACACACACACACACACACTTGATTTGTTGTTCAAGATATTTGAATGTTTTCAGTATTTCTTTAATTGACAGAATTGTTCCTTCTGCTGTGACCTTTCACTGACCTTTGACCAGCCCTAGCCCCTCCCCTCACACACAGACTCCGCCTCCTCCTCCCGAGACAATAAAAGCACCAGGTTTGAGAGGAGACGCCTTCACTTCCTGTCGCCGATCATGTTCCGCGTGAAGCTGCTCGCCGTCGTCTTCATCGCCTCACTGACGCGTGACAGGAGGAGGAGGAGGAGGAGGAGCCATGAGGAGGAGGAGTCTGCAGAGAAGGAGGAGGAGTCAGGGAGCAGGAAGTATGACGTGATGTTCAGGAGAGGAGACGTCCTCCAGGTGTCCAGGACTCTGGTCACTCACTTTGGTATTTACCTGGGCAGAGACAGGTCAGTGTGATGATGTCACTTTAGAACAACGTTCATTTCTTTATTTCCTTCTTACCTTTCCTTCCTTTCCTTCCTTTCCTTCCTTTCCTTCCTTTCCTTCCTTTCCTTCCCTCCTCTCCTCGTCTCCAGAGTGGTCCACTTCATCCCGGACATCTTGCCCTTGGTCTCCTCTGATCACAGCAGGATCAGACAAACAGTCTCCAACGTCCGACTACTGCTGGGAGTTCTGCTCAAGGTTCAGTTAAACCCTCAACACTGACTGACTGTTTTCTTCATGTTCTTCATGTTCTTCATGTTCTCTATGTTCTTCATGTTCTTCATGTTCTCCATGTTCTATTTGTTCTCTATGTTCTACAAGTTCTTCATGTTCTCTATGTTCTTCATGTTCTGCATGTTCTTCATGTTCTACATGTTCTCTATGGTCTTCATGTTCTACATGTTCTCTATGGTCTTCATGTTCTTCATGTTCTACATGTTCTACATGGTCTTCATGTTCTTCATGTTCTTCATGTTCTACATGTTCTACATGTACTCTATGCTCTTCATGTTCTACACGGTCTTCATGTTCTGCATGTTCTTCATGTTCTACATGTTCTCTATGGTCTTCATGTTCTTCATGTTCTACATGTTCTCTATGGTCTTCATGTTCTACATGTTCTTCATGTTCTCTATGTTCTACATGGTCTTCATGTTCTTCATGGTCTTCATGTTCTTCATGTTCTACATGTTTTTCATGTTCTTCATGTTCTTTATGTTCTTTATGCTCTTCATATTCAACATGTTCTTCATATTCTTTATATTCTTCATATTCTACATGTTCTTCAGGTTCTCTATGTTCTTCATGTTTTCTATGTTCTACTGTTTTCTATTTTCTCCACATTCTCCATGTTCTTCACGTTCTTTATGTCCTCTATGCTGTCCACGTTCTCTATTTCCTTCATGTTCTCTATGTTCTTCACGTTCTTTATGTTCTCAGTGTTCTCCACATTCTCTCTGCTCCTCACGTTCTTTGTCCTCTATGTTGTCCGTGTTCTAAATATTTCCGATGCACATGATGTATGTTCTCCATGTTCTTCATGTTCTCCAGAGTCTACCCTTTCTACACGTTCTCCGCGTGTCACATGACGTACGTTCTTCATGTTATCCTTGTTCTCCACAACATTAAGTTCCACATGTTCTGTATTTCCTTTACCTTCCGCGTGTTCTTTGTGTTCTACACTCTCTTCATGTTCCACGTGTTCTCCACAGTCTTCGTGTTTACGTTCTCTATTATCGTTCTCCGTGGTTCTACAACATTTGACACGTTCTCCACTCGCTCTTCGCGCGCTTAACGATAACAACGCGACTGTTTCTCAGCGAGGCAGCGTCAGAGTCGACTCTGTGGACGACTTCGCCCACGGATCCGAGATTCTCGTCAACGCCGTGGACGAGGTGAGGACACGACACTTTACAGACACAACAACAACAACAACAACGACAACACGACATGTTTGTTTTGAAAAGAGGCCACGCCTCTTCCTGTTGTCGGTGTTGCAGGTGTGCAGCCGCCCGCCGCTGCAGGGGGAGAACGTGGCGCGGCGAGCCGAGAAGCTTCGCGGCCACGCGTCGTTCAGCCTCCTGTGGTACAACTGCGAACACTTCGCCATGTTCTGCCGCTACGGCGTCGTCACGAGCTTCCAGACGTTTCAGGTTCACTCTTTTCTTTACTTTGACGCAAAAATATGAGTTGTGTCGTAATTTACGAGGTGGAGGGAAACTTTTTTTTATGTGCCGAATGATTTATTAGCATAGAGCATCACAGCTTCACAGCTCAAACGTGAGAAAACACTGGGAATGACAGAATGAATGAATGAATGAATGAATGAATGAATGAATGAATGAATGAATGAACACTTTCCTTGTCTCCTGCTTGGTGCTGCAGATTAATGCTGATCTCAGATCAGGCTGAACGTTAAGCCTCTGTTTTGGCCGTCGGTGAAAGCTCCATTGTTGCTGCGATTTTTTTGTTTTTAGCTGCAGACGAAGAGGAGGTCAAGGTGGAGGAGGAGGAAAGTGACCTCTGACCTTTCATCAGTTGATTTATTTCACTAAAATATTCTGAAAATTCTTAGTTTATTTCATCTTTACAGTTAAAAATTGCACAAAAAGTGATTACAACTCAATAAATGATGCACGTATGTCCTTATTTTGCCTTTCGATTTCACTGTTTTTTACTTTATTTTATTTCATGTTTTTCTCTTCAGCACAGTGAAATGATAAATCGGTGCAGTGGCTCCACCTAGTGGTGATGGATATTCCTGACAGGGCTCCAACGATAAAGCAAACATTTGATTTGAATGAATAAATCACACTGTCGTTGCAGTTCTGTAAGACGCTGAGGAAGCTGCTGCTGAGTCGACGCGTTGCCAAGGCGACGGCGATGCTGTCGCTGTGTGTGCTCGTGCAGCTGCAGCCTGCGACGATCAGCTGCTCCGCTCTGCTCCTACTCCTCCTCCTGCCCTTCATCCTCTGGATGGCCTCGTGAAAAAGGAAATTTTTTATCACAGCAACAATTTAAGCTGTCAAATAAAAAAGTCAAATAAAGTCTGTTTCACAGTTCTTCATTTGTAATTCAGCATTAAAATCAACATAAAACCTCATGTTGTTATTATGTCTATAATGAAAATGTTCATGTGAACCCACATTTCCTATTATTTTAAACAATTTTTTTTTTTACTTTATGTAACCATTTTAATGGTTCAAGCTTATTTTATTTTGTTATTTGATTAAAATAGCTATATCATGTTTATTTATGACATTATTTTATTTCTTGCTACAGTTACATTCGCCTATTCATTTATTTTATTTGACGTAATAACTAATTTTTATTTTATTTAATCTTGTTAATATTTTTAAAAAGTATTTTCTTTTATTTTGTACCGGAAGAGAGGGCGTCTCCGCGTGGTCCCGCCCCCCGACCGTGAGGCCTGCACTGATTGGATCAGAGTAAATCACCCTCACGTCAATCAAAATCCCCGGAGAGAGTTGATTAGGAACGGTCATGGCAGGTGAGCGTCTTTTCTTCTTCTACTACTTTTCTGTCTCATTTTCTTTAAATTTTACTGGATTAAACTTCGCACAAAGTGTCCCAAAGTATTCTCACTTTATAAAAAAAAAATTCGTTTAACGTTTTAAACGCTTGAATCTTGAGGTGAAAGTGACGAAATGACGCAGTGAAGTTCACGCGCTCGTCGTAACCTCCGGCTCAACTGACGCTAACAGTTGCCGCTAACGCAGAGATTAGTTTAGCTTTTATTACCTGCTCGTGCTAAGTTTTGAACTAAAGGTGACGGTTAGCAGACTAGCATCGGTTTTTCTAACGTTGCTAACGCTGCCACACTTGACGGTAGTTCTAATGGATCAAATATGAGCGTGACGGTGCGTTTTTTAACTGTTAGCATCGGCTAAAATCACAGCTAAAAACACCTGAGAAGCTAACGGTGTAAACCCCATCAAACTGGATCAAACCGGATCTCTGTGCGTCTGTTATTGACATAAAATAAGTTTTTCGATTTGTATTGAAAAAAAGTATTATACATTAGTGTATTAATCCTTTTTTTTTTTAAAGTGTTTTTTGCTAAAGTGGGGTTTTGAATTAATCCCAAAAAATCATGTTCTAGTCAGTAACATTTGTGGTTTAATGTCTATTAAAAATGAAATATCTTATCAGAATTATTTAGAATTTTAAGAAAGATCACACGTGGCTCCCCAGTTGATTTCAAGTGGCACTAATATTTTTAGAATTATAATAGGCTTATACTTATCACATATGTACATACATACATATATTACATTCAGCATGAAAGTACAATTTTCTACACATTACTAATTTAACTGTTGATTCTGTTTAATTCCTGCCTGTTTTTTTCTTCATAGATTAATTTTGCATCCTAAATATATTCATGTATATCGAAAAAAAAAACAGCTTTTCAAATTGACAAGTAATTGGCCACTAATTTGCTTATTTGTGCAGTTATTGTGTGTGCTGGTCATAAATTCCCTGTGAAGATTGGTATTTTCAGTTGTCGCCCCTCCTGAAGTCGTAATTCCAAGTCGTCGACTTTCTCCAACTCTTTAATTTCCTGAGCAAAGGGATTAGATTTGCATGCTAGTGAAAAAAAAACACATGTTTTTTGGGGGGGATTTTAGAAATGCAGTGAGTGTTTTTTTTTTTCTTTACAGGTGGGGATAGAACGTCACACGTGAGACAGATGGAGGGAAACTCCGGCGATGTTGTTCTGCCGGTGGCCGATGGCGAGCGGGAGCTGTGTGGCGTCATGGACGAGTCTCTGCTCGGCTTGACAAAGCACTCGGGTTACACTGTCGTCCAGGAGAACGGGCAGAGGAAGTTCGGTGGTCCACCACCTGGTACGTGTTGAAATGCTGTTGATTAGTGACCGATTGGGGTCTAATCTGAACTCTTGTGCCCCCTGGTGCTCTTCACGAGTATGAAACCAGCCGGAGCTGACGTTGTTCCATCCAGACCTGCAGCATTACAATACCTTCAGCTTTTCCGATAAACTTACGCCCTACAAATCAATAAAAGGATGTAAAGTAAGCAAGATAATCAAGTTGGAGTCTGAAGCTAGCATCCAGAAAAAGGGAAACTTAAGGGAAACTTAACTTACGACGATCATGCCCCAAACTTTCTAATAGTATGGACCTAAAGACGATGGCAAAATTGTCAAATTTCAAATCCTAATTTTGAGACACATTCGGACTGAGGGGTGACCTGTGTGTGTGTGTGTGTGTCCAGGCTGGGAGGGTCCGCCCCCGCCGCGGGGCTGCGAGGTCTTTGTGGGGAAGATTCCCCGCGACGTGTTCGAGGATCAGCTGGTGCCGCTGTTCGAGAGCGTGGGCAAGATCTACGAGTTCAGGCTGATGATGGAGTACAGCGGCGAGAACCGGGGCTACGCCTTCATCACGTACGCCGACAGGTAACAAAGTAACAAACACGTCGCTCCTCTGTTACTTCGGCAAACAGAGGGTTTTCCTTCGGACAATATTCTTTGCGCAAAAATGTAGATGATTTTGTAGCTGTGGTATGATAATAAATAATACAGAAAAGGTGCAAGTATATGCAGTATTTCAAATCAACGTATAAACTACATATTAAACACATGAAATTCTCTCTGTCGCGGGTCTTAACGGTCGATTAATTGCGATCACTGACTCATTGACCAGCGTGACTACTTTGCAGGGAAGCGGCCCAGCGAGCGATCCATAAGCTGGACAATTACGAAGTCCGGCCGGGCCGCTTCATCGGAGTCTGCGTGAGTCTGGACAACTGTCGCCTCTTCATCGGCTCCATCCCCAAAGACAAGAAGAAAGACGACATCCTGAGGGAGATGAAGAAGGTGAACACGCACCTAAAAGACAATGGATGACTGGATAACACACATATATGTCATTTAGTCGCTATGTTTCATACTTATTTCTTATCAGATGACAATATTAGGGGATCTTTACACAGTACTTGTGTTGTTGACCTACCTATGTTTCTACACATCTCCCCCTCCATGTATGCTAATATTTGTGTGTGTACGTGTGTGTCAGCTGACAGACGGCGTGGTCGACGTCATCGTGTATCCCAGCTCCACCGACAGAAGCAGAAACCGAGGATTCGCCTTCGTGGAGTACATATCTCACAAAGCTGCAGCCATGGCTCGCAGGAAGCTCGCCCCAGGTGATGATGATGATTGTTGTTGCGGTCATCGTCCTCTTCGTCTCTTTTTCTGTCTCACTGTGTCAAACTCATCCTGACCGTGTGTCCAGCAGGGGGCAGTAGAGCACTACACTACATCCTCAGAGAGGTTTCAGTCGTTCACATCAATCACATCAAACTTTATTTATATCAGCACTTTTTGTGGGCTGAAATGTGCAATTAAGGTGAAATAAATGTCAAATAAAGCAGGAAAAATGAGAGAATGAAGAAAATGTGTATTTGAAGGTTTTCAATCATTTTTGTCAGTTTGTCTAACAGCTCACTGTGTGTGTGTGTGTGTCTTATAAGACATAAAGCTGTTATCATTAAAATAACTGACAAATTGAAGCTCGTAACGATCAGTAAATTATCTTCTGTAATGTGATGCGATGCGGTGAGCGATGTCAAGAAAGGTCGTGACCCCCGCTGCCACTCTTCCTGTGCAACAGGAAGCTTCCATCTGTGGAGTCATGCCATCCAGGTGGACTGGGCGGAGCCCGAGAAGGACGTGGACGAGGACGTGATGCAGCGCGTCAAAGTCCTTTACGTACGTACAAACAATACTGTTATACTATTATTTTGTCAATTCGGCATTTGAACGCCGTTGTTCAGATTGAAATCAGTGACGCAAAGTGACCACACGAGGCAGCAGTAGACCAGCAGCTAAAGTCAGTGATTTTCTCTATGGACTTTGGTGTGGGAGAGTGAGTGGTTTAAAAACGTCTGTTGAGAGTCGAGTTTTTCCTTTCACTGCTGGCAGAAGGCGAAGGTGTGTGCGTGCGTGCGTGCACCACTGATCCACGAGGAATCTGAACTTTAAGATTTTCAGACACTGGTGATTGATTTCTCCGATTTCATGCAGCAGATGATTCATTCAGTTCATTCCATGCCATGTCCTGACTCACTGTGGTGGAGCATTTGTCTCCTTGCCTTTTTGTTTTTTGACGTATGTGGTTGAATCTCACTGATGTTCACTTTATTTTAGCGTTTGAAAAACTATCTTTATCATCTTCCATGTGTCCTGTTAAATTGGTGTTTTTTTTATGCAAAACATCCACTAGATCCACTGCCATTGTTGAAGTTTCCTTGTGTTCGTCTTGTTTTGTTTATTGTTCACAGGTGCGTAACCTGATGCTGAGCACCACCGAGGAGACTCTGCGCCGCGAGTTCTCCCGCTTCAGACCGGGCTCCGTGGAGAGCGTCAAGAAGATCACCGACTACGCATTCGTCCACTACCGCTACCGCGACGACGCCATCGCCGCGCTGCAGTTAATGAACGGAGCCAGGGTGGACGGCGCCAACGTGGAGGTGCTGCTGGCCAAACCGATGGGCAACAGGGAAGGAGGCGTGGCCAGCAACAGGAAGTCCAGCGGAAGGACGAACGCGGAAAACGGCGAAGGAGCGGCAGCAGGAAGCGAGGCGCTGCACAGGAAGCGTGGAGGCATGATGGGAGGAGCCAAGGACATGTACTCATCACCAAGACCAGTGTCCCTGCAACCTGGCCTGGGAAGCCCCTTCTATTCAGCAGCAGGTGAGCAGGAAGTCAGTTTGCTGGTTCATTTTTTTAACATGAAACAGCTGCCCACCAACATGTGTATTTCTACACATTTTTGCGGTCTGCCCCCTAGTGGAGTAACATGTGTAGCACAGCTTCGATCGCGACACCTGGTTAAAAAGTCTCTGTTATGTCATTATTCAGTATGTAGTAATTTTATTCACGGAAGGACAAGAAGAAGTCGGTCCCATGAAATAAATCCCGATGTTTCCTCACCTGGTGTCTCCTCCGTCCCTCACTGATAGACACGAGTCACAATAATGATGTGGTGGTGACAGAATCTGTTATGAACTGACACCTGCAGACTGAATGAGGAAAGTTTCCCACAACAACAGCTCTCAGAATAAATATTTATGAGGGGGAAGATGTCACTGCTGCTCTTCTCCTCCTCACTGTACCACACTTGGACAGCTGCACACACACACACACACAGAGGATGGTGCTCATTTAAGCTTACACCTCATCAACTTTTAATAACCTGCGACGATTATACTACTACCAGTGTTTTTAAAACACAACCCCACAGTCTGTGTTCGGGCCACTGAATCACAACACTGTTGATTTCAAAATAAAACTCCCAGTTTCTGTTAAATTACCCGAAAAAACACAACCCCACAGTTTTCAAAATAAATGTCTTTGTATCTATTCACCCATGTTAAAACAACCCTGCAGTTTTCAGAATAAGTTTCTGTTTATTTGCACTAAAATTCAACCTTACAGATATCAAAATAAATGTCTCTGTCCCTGCAGTTTTCAAAATAAAAGCCTGTTTATTCACCTTGGTAATTTTTTTTTAAACTGGCTTCCACTCATAACGTGTGTGTTGTTATTGATGTCGGTATTTTGGGCAGATGCTGTGGACAGGAGTGTGTTCCCTCTGTTGCCGGGCACCTCACTCTCTCCCACCAGTTTGATGTCGCTGAACCACAGACAGTTCGGCACCGCCGTGAGTCGACTCGACATCTACTGCCGCCAACACTTCCTGTCGCCGCCCGAGTATCACCTGTTCTCCACATGCGGACAAGACGGACAGCTGCTGCTCCTCTTCAAGGTCTGTGACACAAACATGGTCAGGCGCGTTCAAACGACATGACACGGAGACACTGTAACTGTGTGTGTGTATGTGTAGGTTGTGATCTCTGCCACGCAAAGTGCCTACATCCCTGACAGGCTGTGTGCGCTGCTAGAGGACGCCAAAGAACTGGCTGCACAGACCACACTGTGGAACCTGGGTACTGTTCAACACACACACACACACACACACACACACACACACACACACACATTCTTGTACTTGCTGCATACTGAGGACTGGGTTGCTGACAAAGCGAGGACCAGCATTTCCACTTTACAAATCAACACAATTACAAATATCTACTTCATGAATGACATCTACTAAAATTTGACCCAAAATGTTTGGTCCAAAATTTGAAAAAAAAAAATTGACCCAAAATTTGACAAAAACGTTATACTATACTGTCATCCAAAATTTTTGGTCCAAAATTTGAAGAAAAAAAATTGGACCCAAAATTTTTGGTCAAAAATTTGAAAAAAAATGAATGCAAAATTTTTGGTCCAAAATTTGAAAAAAAAAAATTGGACCCAAAATGTTTGGTCAAAAATTTGAAAAAAATTAAGACGCAAATTTTTGGTCCAAAATTTGAAAAAAAAATTGGACCCAAAATGTTTGGTCCAAAATTAAAAAAAAAATTGGACCCAAAATTTTTGGTCCAAAATTTGACAAAAGGTATGAACGCACCATAATTTATAAAAAGTGTGTGAGTTCACTGGATATGGGAACAAAAATCTAGATATCTAGATGCGTATATCACATAATATAAAGGTATCTATGTATATATAAAAATATCTACTTGTTATAATATCTGTATTACGTCATAAAAAAATACACTTAATATATTCCCTTTCATTTCAGATAAAAACTGCTTTATTCCTGTAAATGAAGGATATTTACATGCGTTTAGAAACGATGAGATTGACTATGATTATGGCTTAAATTCTGCGATAACTCATATAATTAGGCTTAGGTGTTTTTATATATATATATATATATAATTTTGTGTTTTTTGATTATATATATATATATATATATATATATATATATATATATATATTATTTTACAATATTCAATATAATAACTATGGTATAGTTTTTCTTTTTTACTTTAAAACCAGGAAAAATCATCACAGATACTGTATTGAAACAGAACCGGAGGCAGCACTTTCATTTTCCGTGTAATTGCTCTATCGTTTATTCCCCTCGCAGAATAAGAGTTTGATTAAAGAAAAACTTGTTGACGGATTAAAAGTTCAGGATCCTGCAGTCACTTTTGGAAACCAGGTCACCTGACCGCTGCGGGCGGGTCGGAACCGTGTCGAACCGGCTGAACCCGGCTCCGTCTGAGCAACCGCACCTTCAACCACATCTGTTCAAAGTGAGATATTTGTAAATAAGCCTCACCTGCGGAGGAAGAACAGCGTGCGGTCTGGAAGGAAGTGGATCAAAACGACCTAGAGTGTTTTTAAAGAAGGAGGGAAGAGTCGTTAGACGTGGAATTAGAAATAGTTTTCTGCGCCCGAGTCGTTATTCTCCGTCGGTGTCGACCTCGATTATTTTTCTTGCTTGGAAAACTGTATCTGGGAGAAGCACCTTAGCCGATGTTGGGCAGAAACAACTTTTCTTGTCCAATTTAGGCGTGATTTCACAACCTTACATAGTTACCGACATTTGTCCCGATGCATTTACGACCAAACCTCGAGTGAAATGTCCAAATATTTTTTTACACATTTTGTTTGTTTTTTTAATTCACAAACATTCAAGGATTTCAAGGAAGCTTCCCATTGGTCATCTAAATACGAGATTGTGCGTAAATTTGATTATAAAATGTTTAATTTTAAATTGTTGTTCTGATACTCGTTTTGGCCACATGCGGCTAATCGACGCGCTACCTGTCGTCCAAAGACGAAAGAAAAACTGGTTTCTTCCAGGTGACTTTTTCAGGTCGTCCACTTCTTCCTGGAGCTGAAATATAAAAATCTTTTTCCCACCTGTGGCAGCCTAACGTTCCGCAGCCGCGGCTTCATGAGCCGAGATTAAAAAGCGTATAAATATTTCACGACACAGAGAGAGGAAAATATGGGACGGGATAAAGTTTTAACAAGCTGAGACGCCGCAGAGGAACCAGATAAGAAGAAGAAGAATAATTTCCTGGACACACTCCTGTGTTCCTTTTTGTTTGCTCACAGGGGAAATCTCTTCAGGATTTAATCTCCACCCTGAGAGCAGATTTTGTCCCGATACAGTGATATTTGATGAATGTCCCATCACGCTCGAGCGCGGCGTTAGTTCACCATGCGTGCATTTTAAAAGTGTTGCGAGGAGGAGATAAACCTCCACGGTGAGCAGGAGTGAGAAAGTGGGTCATCTCAGCGTGCCACGACTCACGGCTAAAGTGGTTTCCTTAATTGACTCACAGGAAGTGCAGGTTTGTTTCCCTGTAGTCGTTGCTGCGTGATGCACCAGCCAAACCCCCCCCCCCCCCAAAAAAAAAAAACCCAACACAATTAACAGTGTGTTTTTGTGCAGTGAAGCTGCCCGGGCCTCATGAAGTCTGTCCCCCTCGGACCCTTTTAATCCGAATCATAACGGAGCATCAATTTTTTATGACGCTCACTCCAGAGGAGGGCGAATAACAGCGAGTGATGGAGCTCAAGCCACAGAATACAAATGTTTCCTATCGTGTCTTCTGCCTTTCATCCGTCGCTGCATGCATCAGTCCCTCCAGGATCTCATAGATGTTCTCTTTTTATTTACCCCCTGTGTGTGAACCACAATGATTACATTTTCTGTAACTTCCATACAAAAAAAGAGAAAGAAAAATGTTTGTTTTTGTTGTATTTTGTGACAAATTTCTGTGGATATTTAAATTCACTTAAAAGATAGGAAAGGGAATCGGAAAATGGGTCTTCGGCCAATCACAACACTGGTCTGAAAATGTGGAGACCGACTGAGCATATCGTAGACAGAAATAAGACATGTCAAGGTTTTTAGGAAACATGAAAGAGGTCGTTTTCATACCTAATAGTCCGTTGTACCCACAATGCCCTGCGTTCGGTTGCGCGTTCACACTTTCCCCAAACGAACTGGACTTTCCGAGCAAATGAGCTAGGATTCAAATTAGAAGGGCCGGTGTGATCACGACATAAGACTCGTATACCAAGACTAAGACTCCAGTACAAAGACTTAAACTCGGATACAAAGACTAAGACTTGGACTCAAAGATTCCGATGTCTCACCTCTTCCTCCTCCATCTTCCAGACTCGTCCCTCCTCAGCCAGTCCTCCAGCGACTCTGAGAGCAGTCAGTCTCCTCCTGCTGCTCTGGGGGTCGTGACCTGTGGCAGCAGGGCCTTCACCTCCTGCCTCTCTCCCCCCGCCGCCACTCTGACTCCTCCGGCCTCACACGCACCGAGACACTACGTCAG
Source organism: Microchirus variegatus (assembly GCF_963457635.1). NCBI lineage: Eukaryota > Metazoa > Chordata > Actinopteri > Pleuronectiformes > Soleidae > Microchirus > Microchirus variegatus. The sequence goes on from NC_139821.1 coordinate 4,009,031, forward strand.
CTGCCAGTCTCCCCTGTACTGAAGGTGAGAGACGTTTGCTGTGGTTCATATTCGATAAGTTTACGGGTTCTTAAAGTCTGGTTGTATGAGGTGCTTGGGTCGTGCCGTCTGTGTGAGTAAAACAAACGACTGAGCTACCCCTTTTAATGATTGTGTGACATTTTAGTGACGGTGCTGAATGAATACAGAGGAAACATCATTGCTGTTTGATAAGTCAGTGATGTCGTGCTTCCATTTGTGATCCCTCTTCGCAGGACCTTGTCCTTGGCTCCAGCGAAAGAAGAATAATAAGAAGTAGAAGAGTGAGCAGAACAGGCAGGAATCTCTTTATTCTCACATGTTTTCTTTTGGCTGAAGTTCACAGCCTGACCTCTTGTTCTCCGTCTCCTCCTCCTCCTCACCTTCGTCTTCCGCCGGTGTTTAGACTTCACACACAAACACAGAAATGAAACGGATAAAAAAAACGCCTCTTATCAACATCTGTTAAATGTCAGCCTCCTCCTCCTTGTCCTCCTCCTCGTCCTCCTCCTTGTCCTCCTCGTCCTCCTGACGTTCAGTTCCTGTGATGCCTCAGCGGGTACGAGCGTCATCCTCGCACCCACAGACGAGACAAGTTCAAGCTGAAACACCGTCGTTTGGTTTACAGTTATGATGACTTTAGGGTTATTTGTGTCGTCGCCGTTGATTAATTTAGACTCGTAAACTTAAAGACTCATCGCCGTATGGTGGTTGTTAGTCACACGTCTGTGTTTTTAAGCTTTCGTAACGAGGCGATTTGCTCTTTTGGAGATGAGTGTAGTCTCGGCGTGTTTGATCATTTCAAAGTGTTAAACTTTCCCCTCGTTTGTCTGACGCTCGGCTCTTCTGAGACTTTAAAGGCTCTAAAAAAGGTCATTTGTGGGAGGAAGAAAAAGTCGATGGGGCAGATTTGTCATCTTTTTTAAATCAAAGGAGCAAAGCAATGACTTTTATTTCCACTTTAAAGACCTTTGTGAGGAAAAATCCCTGAAAATGTGCTTCATGTAAACCCAAGGAAATATTCATGAGTTTCTTTTATGCGTATAAATTTTACATCCTCCATTTCAGGTCACGTGCTCCTGCACGGAAAAAGACAACTCGCTGACGTTTAAAGACATGCAAATAATAACAATAATCGCATTGAGTGATTATGAAAACGCTTTCACTCCTTAAAGAATTAATCACACTAAAAATAACAGCTCAAAATCTTACGTCAGACCTTTTTTTTCCTTTCTTTAAATGACAAATCAACATTTCCCAATAAGTCTGTGCAATAATGAACAAAAGGCATGTTTTCCCCTTACATGACCTCACGTGACCTCGGCGTCCGAGGAGGAGGAGGAGGACGAGATAAAGTTAATGTACAAAGTTTTTTTTTATTTGCGCATCACAAAAAAAGTGAGGATGTTTTACTGCAGCTTCTGAAAGAGGCCAATGATTTTCTCTGTGTTAATTTATCCGTTTGATGGTTTGTTGATCCAGACTCCGTTTTAGTCCCGTTGATTTTTTTTTTTTGCCTGAAAATGTCGTTCAACTTTCATAACGGAACAATAATCCCTGTTGTCTTTTAACACATTTTGTTTTTGAAAGTTTGTTTCGTTTTGCGTCTCTTTGTTTGTTTGTGGGCGTTTTGTGTCTCTCTGTAGTTTTCTGACTTTTATGATCTTATATTAATTGAACATTTAAAGACGCATGACTCTGAATGGTAATAATAATTAATTAAAAATAAGAATATATATTTATTAAACCTCCAGACTAAAGTAATCAAACCCCTAATCAGGAAACGATGTTGGTGAATCAGATTTATTTATAAAAAAAACCCAAACAAACTCATAACTTAGCGCTGAAAATAACCTGAACTGTCGTCACTGTTGTTTTTTTGTTTTCTCTGAAGTGATGAATTTATTCTGTCGTGTATTTTCGCGACATTTTCTTTGGAATAAATACAGCTTGTTTGAGCAATCTACTCACGGCTAACGTGTTGTTTGCTAATGCGGTTTCGCGCGGGGGAGGAAGTACGACGGTTTCTTCGCGGTGGTTTTGTGCAGCGGACGCCGACGTCCTTGGAGACTTTGTGTTGCGTTGTGACCTTCGAATGAACTCCTGACTTTGTACGTTATCACATTGTGTGGAACAAAATGTGGCGTTTGATGTGTACACACCGTAAAACCATACTAAGATCCTCGTGGTTCCACCGAATCGAATCAAGACTGAGGGACTTCAAATTACGTGGTTTGTAGAATATAAAGAGAAAAAAGGAGGAGGTGAAGATGACCTTTAGAGAAACGATTGTGGAAACGAGGGAGAAAATACAGATCAGGAACAAAAGAACAAAGCTGACGAGGAGTGAGTCTGAGCTGGAGGGAAGATGGAGGAGGAGGTGCAGAAGTTAAACAGATTGGATTATTGAAAGCGGCGCAGCAGGAGGGAAGAAGCGGAGGAGGATTGTATTACTTGTGTTGCTAATTAAGAAAATGCTGTTTGAATTGTCAGCAGGAGGTAAACAAACACTTCAGCACAGTTAGCATGAAGCAAACTGGATAATAATTCCTGCTCCTGCTGATTTCTCCGCTTTCTCCTGCTCCGTCAGCAAAAGAAATCTGCAAATGTGCCACAGAATTATGGTTTATGTCTATTCGTGTTTTTGTCTCTGTGGTCGTGTTCCGTCTCTTTGTGGTCGTTTTGCTTCTCTTTGTGGTCGTTTTGCTTCTCTTTGTGGTCATTTTGTGTCTCTTTGTGGTCATTTTGTCGCTTTGTGGTCATTTTGTGTCTCTTTTTGGTAATTTTGCGTCCCTTTGTGGTCATTTTGCTTCTCTTTGTGGTCATTTTGTGTCTCTTTGTGTTCATGTTGCTTCTCTTTGTGTTAATTTTGTGTCTCTTTGTGGTAATTTTGTCACTCTGTCATAATTTTGCGTCTCTTTGTGGTAATTTTGTCTCTCTTTGTGGTCTTTTTCCGTATCTTTGTGATCGTATTGTGTCTCTTTGTGGTCTTTTTGTGTCTCTGTCGTCTTTTTGTGTCTCTGTGGTCGTTTTGTGTTTCTTGGTGGTCGTTTTGTGTCTCTGGTCGTTTTGTGTCTCTTTGTGGACGTTTTGTGTCTCTTTGTGGACGTTTTGTGTCTCTCTGTGGATGTTTTGTGTCTCCGTGTGGTCCTTTTTGTGACAAGAAATGCACAAGTCAGAACTAGGAGGGATCACGTTTCTGTTTTATAATAAAACAAGAAGACAGAAAGAACCTGGGGAGTCCATTTAGTTGGGTTTAGTGTCACCTGGTGGTGACTGTGCAGACTGCAACCACATTAACATAACCTCCACTTTTCAGAGCTGTACATTAATCCCGTCTCTTTGTGGTAGAGAAATACTTTGTCTTAATTGGACCATGACGGCACCGTCCTCCACCTCATGAACATATGAGCCTCAGGAGATGAATGACGGTGTTATTTTTTTTATTTTATTTTTTTTTCCACTGCAGCGCTGGTTCACTTTGAAATTAGATTTTTTTTTCTTCTTTTCATCTCAGTGTCTCAGGACATTATATGAAACAAATGTTCTCATTATAGGATCCTGTTCTTCCATCTCTCAGCTCAGATTGGACTGTCTGCGGAGGACAAGTCAAAGTAATGTCCCGCTAATGCTCATCGTTCATCTCCGAGAAAAGTTCTCTAACTTGAGAGGAGACGAGGCAGGTGGAGAAACACTGTCAACGTCTGCAATATCCTCAGATGATGTCTGACGCTTTGTTTTAGACACATTTGTACCACAGGAAATTGAAGTTTGTAAACTATATTCTCCTCTTCACCAAAGAGAAAATAAGTGATTTTATCTCACGGTGACAAAGGAGCTGCTGGTCTACTGCTGCTGCATTTGAACTTAGTGATGGAGTATTTACTGAAAAATAAGAACCTTAAATGAGTCTGTTTTTAAATCCCGGAGGTCTTAAATAAATCACTAGGAGTGTATGTTAGCGAGCCAGACGAGCGTATTCGAGTCAACATGAAATATTAACATTATTTTCTCCATTTTACGACTGTCGAGACGAGACGATAATTCACTGCGATCGACTTGACTTTTTTTGTTTGTTGCACTTTGCGACGTCACCACTAGATGTCAGTATGTGAAATGTTGTCGCGACTTAAAATGGAAGCGACAGTCGAATCGAAAGACGGCCGCTCTTCTGTTTTTTTTTTTAGGAGATTCTGTCGTTTGGCCAAAATGCCGTCCTTGTCTCTGGCAGACTCGTCTAAATCTCGGGAGACATTCAGCCTCAACACGGAACAACGAACTATAAATATTGCTAAATTTAACACTCTGTACCTTTAAGGAGCTTCAGAGCAGCTACAGTTTGTCCTTGTGGACGGTCGTGAATGTCTCCACAGCGGCTCGTGTTTTGGCAATAAATCAACAAAATACACATCCAGTTTGTGGAACAGTGTGTTTGTGTTGTGTGTAGGTTGTGTAGATGAACGAGATGAATTAGAAGACGGCGAGCTCAGCTGGAGGCGTTGGAGGTCGACCGAGATGCTTATCGGTGCGTGCCGGCGTCTTCACAGGTGCATTAATAACAAGAAGACACACACCTGAAGACTGAGAACGCAGCGACCGGACGAACGTCTCTGGGGGTGAAGGTGAAACGAGAGATCGCGATCGCCGTCGGAATCGGAAACGGGCGAGTGATTTGATTCTCGCCTGAGAAACGGGGAACAGATGTCGTGGGCGAAACGAAGCTGTAATTGTCGGGAGGAGAGAACGAGGTTTCGTCAGCTGCCAGAGGCGCGTCTTCATCTGAATTCATATCGGATTAAAGCGACACAGCGCTGATATTATTGGTTTCTTATTAAAACTCATAAATCAGCAGCCAAAGTCGCGATGGTTTCAGCCACGGACTACTTTTATTTCCCCGAAGAGTTTTGACTTGAGTTTGTCGCTGCTGAACGTTGAGTTAAAAAAAATACTGAATCAAAAATAATGACACGAGTTTGCTGTGGACGTTGGCATCGATATCTGTACCTGTGGTCGTTTCTCTGTCATAACAAGGTGTCGTTTAAAGTGACAGTTCAGGTTTATGTGTGCTACTGTGGGCTGTTAGCGTTCAAACGCGCGCGACATATTGTAAGAGTGTAAAATAACGTTATCACATTTCTTTGAGAGCGGGATTGTTGAGTATTTTTTTAAGGAACAGCGCGTTATGTTTTTTTAGTGCGCGCTAACGTGTTAACGGCGTCAACGTTAACGCATGCCGCGTTTCCATGACGACTGACCATAAATAGACATGAGGGACCCCGGTGATGTCCAGGCACCATTTACCAGTTAGCTCTGTTAGCTGCGTTAGCTCCTTTCCCTACAGTTGGTATGTTTATTAAAACGTGTTTAAAGAGCAGCGCTACGAATAACCTTTGTAGCGTATGTTACGCTACTTAAGAGAATCATTTTAACAATCGGGAGTCACGTAAACATGACGTCACACGCGTCATTTTCCGGTCAGTCGTTATGGAAATGCGTCATGCGTCGTGCGTTTTAACCGCCGTTAGCGTGCCCAGTAACACCGATGTAGCTAACTCCAGTATCTACCGACATTGGTCCGATACGTCATTTACGGTGGCCTGGAAGTGCAAAACAATTATTGCAAAACATTAGAAACACTTTTACAAATCCTGAAACGGAGGGCGGGGAAAATCTTCGTTTCTGTTGGTATCAGTGCGATACAAGTAGCAATTAGTGACTCGGAGAAACTTTGATACCATCCAAATCAGCGAAAGCTGAATCCCGATCGCAAATTTATACACGTACAAGACACGAAGAAGAAAGTGTTGGGACAACAAAATCGGCGAAGTACAGACCTTAAGCTGAGGTTAAACTTTGTTGACGGCTAAATATGAATATGTGACGCTGCAGTACCGTCACAGCAGCAAGGGGGCAGCGCATGGCTGTTTTATTCACCTGAATTAAAACAGGAAACAATTTGAGTTTTCACACGACGGCTCAGTTCAGAGAGTCGACCTGCGGTGAATCATCACAGCGACGATGACTCGGGCTGAGTTCGGGGCTAATCAGTGTACTGACCCGTGCTCTCTGTGTCTCTCTGTGCTGCAGTGTGAAGTCGGCATGACTCAGCACATCAGACACTCACTTCAACATCACACAGAAAAACTTAAAGCTTCTTTTTTCCCTCTGTTTTCCAGCTCAAATGTCACTGCGCATGAATCAGACGAGCTGTTTTCTTTCTTTCTTTCTTTCTGTGTCGTTTTCGTCATCATCATCATTGTCGTCGTAAAAAACGAGCCAATCGGTGACAGAATCGAGAGCGTGAGCTTGTGACATGTTCATCCGTCAGTCAGTCCATATGTCCAGGTTTTAGCCGAACATTTCAGCTCCCCCTAGTGGTTAATTTTGGGGTTTTCATCCCAGGCCACATCGGATTCACAATCCCTCCTGTGGATTCTGGGTCTCCTCCAGGTTTTCCCTCCCCGTGGGACGTCCTCAGAAGACCTCAGATGATCTCAGAAGGAAATAGTCATCATCCATGAGACGTCATTTTGTGTCTTTTTCCGTCTCTTTGTCATTTCGCGTCTCTTTTTGGTCATAATGTGTGTCTTTGAGGTTGTTTTCCATCTCTGTGGACATTTTGTGTCTCTTGGTGGGCGTTTTGCGTGACTTTGTGGTCGTTTTGCGTGACGTTGTGGTCGCATTCCGTCTCTGCGTGGACATTTTCTGTCTCATGGGGTTCATTTTGTGTCTCTTTGAGGTTGTTTTCCATCTCCGTGTGAACAAGAAATGGACAAGTCGGAAGTGGGAGGGACCACGTTTCTGTTGTTTTTTTTTCGCGACTAAGAATTCTGGGTCTTCTCCAGGATTTTCCTCCCAGTGGGACGTCCTCAAAAGACCTCAGAAGGAAGACGTTATTAGTCATTATAATTAGATTAGTTCAATTTAACTGTTGCAGTGGAAACTACGGAGGCCAACGAGGGCCAGACGCAGTTTGAAGTGTGTGTGTGTGTTGTGTGGGTCGATACACAACTGTGCGATACCACCATCAAGAAATGACTGATGTCTGTTTCTACACTGTTGATCAATAACTGTTTCCTCTACAGCTGTGTGTGTGTGTGTGTGTGTGTGTTCTTGTACTTGCAGCATACTGAGGACCAGTGAGGGTTTTAAACCAACAAAGTGAGGTCATTTTTACGGAGTGAGGACATTTTGGCCGGTCCTCACTTTGTTTTCATTGAAATCACTTCCTTAGGTTGCTATAACATGCTATACTCAATTTGTCAAAAATTTTAATTTTGGATGACTTTTTCTCAAATTTTGGACCATCATTTTTTTTCAAATTTTGGACCACATTTTTTTTTTTAATTTTTGGACCAATTTTTTTTCAAATTTTGGACCAAATTTCTTTTTTCAAATTTTGGACCAAAAATTTGGGTACATTTTTTTTTTTTTTCAAATTTTGGACGACATAGTATAGAATGACGTTTTTGTCAAATTTTGGACCAAAATGTTTGGGTCATTTTTTTTTTCAAATTTTGGGTCAAATTTTTTCAAATTTTGGGTCAAAATTTTTCCAATTGAGGGCCAAATTGTTTTCAAATTTTGGGTCTAATTTTTTTCAAATTTTGGGTCAATTTTTTTTCAAATTTTGGGTCAATTTTTTTATTTTTATTTAGGGTCAAATTTTTTTTCCCAATATTTGGAAGACAGTATAGTATGACGTTTTTGTCAAATTTTGGACCAAAATTTTTTTGTCAAATTCTTTTTTAAATTTTGGTCTACATAGTATAGTATGACGTTTTTGTAAGATGTTGGACCAAAAATTAAAAAAATAAAATAAAATCGAAAAAGTTTTCCAGCCCTTTTTGCTCTGGGGCTCCACCTGCAGACATTTTATGGTACTGCAACCAGTAGTTCTTTGTAGATGTCTTTCATGAAGTAGATATTTGTAATTGTGCTGATTTATAAAGTGGAAATGCTGGTCCTCAGTATGCAGCAAGTACAAGAATGTGTGTGTGTGTGTGTGTGTGTGTGGTACCTCATTTTATTGTACTTGGCTGTCATGGTGGTGATGGGGGAGAGATAGATGTCTCAGGAAGAGAGATGGATGAAGAAACAAGCGAGGTGCACCTGATGGTTTGATTACCCAGAGGACACACACACACACACAGGTTTGTGCCACTATTCTTCTCAGGACACTGCATTGACAACCATTCATTTAAACAAAACCATCATCATTAACCTTAACCATAACCACAGTTACTAAACTTGAACCATTTCCTCAGAAAAAGAGTGTCTGCGCCTCTTTAGGACCAGGTTTTTGTCCACAGATCCTGAGTGGTTATGACGGAAACAAACAAATAAAGGGCCTGAAGCGGGAACAAATACAGGAACACACACACACAGAGCAGACACAGGTGAGTGAATCCATCACTATTTATTTGTTCACGTATTTGTCTGAAACAGCAACTGTGTGGTGTTCTTTCTTTTTTTTTATTACCAACAATGAACTGAACCAGAGACACAGAGAGCGCTGGAAAGCACTCACTCTCCCACACCAAACCCTATAGAGAAATTCTGTGATTATAAAGCCTGAGCTGTCCCTTTAACCCGGTTCAACTAGCAGTTTAGAAAATGAACAAAATTAGGACTCCCATCAGTGGAACATGCCTCGATATAACAAGAAGTGATTTGACGCTTCGACGGTGAAAAGGTCGCAGTAGATATCGGCGGCGTCGTCTCGGTGACTAAGACAAAAACATCATTAACGTCCTGTCATCGTGACATTACGTCGTACGTCGGGCAGGTCTTAATTACAGATAACGCGGGACAAGGCGGCGGTGGCGGCGGCTTATTATCACATTTACACAGGGAATCAAAGTCTCTTCACGTCATGGATGTTTTTCATTCTAAATTTGAATAAAAACAACTCGGTTTTTAATTAAGCAGCACTGAACAGGCCCTTAGTGTATTATCTCACTATGCCATTACGTGGCGCTAGAGAGACTCCACCGATAACGCGTGAAGTATGCTTCGGATCAAAGCATACGCAGACCACACCGTGAAAGCCTCATGTAAATGAAACGATGTTTGTTACTCGTCGACCTCTGAACTCGTGCTTGTCGTCGTTATTTACACTTGGCAGCTTCTTCTTCTCTTGCATCTCAGGGGGACAAAGTGAAAGCACACACTTCCCCCCCCTCGCTCCATTTGCCAGGAAGTGTCCATTTGTGTGTGACACCGTGTCCTCACCTCACCTCGTCTTCCATCTCAGACTGACTGACTGTCTTCTCTGGACACTTGTGTGACAGTCCTGTTCCCCTGGAAAATTTACAGGAAAAGAATCGCCGCAGACACAAACTTTATACGTACACTCTAAAAGAAGCTCCGCCTCTTTCTCCACCCCCTCAGTAACTCGAAAATACTAATTTAAAACCACCTGTTTTTTGAAACGTGAATATAAATATGTTTATTTGTCATTTTCTAAAAAAATGTATTGCAATAGATAAATACGTTGCTCCTTAGCTACATCAGCTAACTAGCTAGAATAGCTAATACTGCACACTGTGTTAATAATGTAAGATAAACCTTGGTCTTTATCCCAAGCTTCTATTGTAACAAATTTAGAAGTAGAAACAAGAGCCTTCCTCTTGACCATGCTAGCAAAATGCCTTGATCCCCGTCTCCCGTCTCGAAGTTTGTTACATAGATACATAGGAGCTGGTGATCAAGACCAAGGTTTATCTATTGTTATTAACACATTATTAGCAAGCTAAGTTAGCCAAGTAACTAAATTGGAGCTGGTGATCAAGACTTAAGTTCATCAGAGGTCACCAACAAACTATTAGCGATTTGCTAGCATAGTCGAGAAGAAGTCTCGCATTTCCTATTCTGTTGTGCTTTGCAGTCAAGTATTACCTGTTCAAGCTGTAAAGTTAGCTGAAGTAGCTATAAGGCAAATATTTATACTTGATGCTAACAATGTGTTGCCAGCTCTGACTTAGCTACATAGCTAACTTAGCTTGTTAAGGTAGTAATGTGTGTGTGATTCTGGATGAACTTTAGTCTAACAGTGCTTTGCCAACTTAGCTTCTGTGGCTAATAGTTTCTTGCTACACTTAGATTAATGTTAGTCTGGATCACCACTTTAGCCACATTAGCTTGTGAAATGCTACACCTAGCTTCTCTTAATACACGCCGTGTGTTGCTGCGGCTAAACCCGGGACGACCAAAAACATTTTGGGCAAAGTAATATTAATAACTGGATTTTGACGTTTTCTAAAAACGAGGTCATGTCGTTCTGATGTAAAAACGTGGTTTCAGGATTTCCCCCCAGACCCCTGACCCTGTTTGTTGCTCTGCTGTCGCCGCGGGAACTCCTCTGTTCGCTCTGAAAACCACACACAATCAGTCGCACTCATTGGAAGTGAAAATGCCACACCAGCTGCTTAACCGTCTCAGTAATCTGTGCCGCGCCGCGAGCGTCTTAAACCACAGAGCGCTGTCTTTTTTTCCTGCTCCTGCTGGGGATCTGTCAACCCCCCGCTGAGTCCTCCCTCACAAACATGTTGTTTCTTTGCCCGGGGACGAAGATTTACTGTCAGTGCACACGCTCTGATTCAAGCGGATTCTACTGGTGATCGGTAAACACTCACGCACCAGTGCGAGGACCCGGGATCGCATTTTTGACGCACTTAATGTTAGTGAAAATGGACAAAAAATTGGCACGCAAATTGAAAATGAAAATTTTGATAAAATAAAGGTAACGCATAAAAGTCGAACCAAATGGATCATCAGTGCCTCCAAAGGTGAATCCCGGTAGGACAAGTTCCACGGAATTTCACGAACTTGGCGAAGACACGTCACAGAGCGAGACGAAGAAAAAAAGTTTACCGGGACCATGACCTCAACGCAACAGGAAGTCGGCCATTTTGAATTTGGCTTCCATCTTGGGGGATTTGTGCGTTTCGTAAACTCGATAATCGTAGCGACATAAAACACGCGTCAATTTGTTCGAGACACATCAGTGAATAAACCATTATCAAAAGGTCTCGCAGATTCAAAAGGGGCGTGGCCACGGCAACTTTTGGAATTTGTGCCAATTTCTACTAATGGCACTGACTTTTCTATACATTGACCGATCTGCGCGAAACTTCCTACGTGAGACAAGAGACCGATCGGGAACACGTCTACGAACATGAACCTCACCCAACAGGAAGTCGGCCATTTGGAATTTAGCCGCCGTTTTGCCACACAAAAAAGGAAGTGACCTGTATGTTCGCAAGACCGATCTGCTCGATATTAAATTTAGTTTAACGAAACACGGACCTGGTTTAGCAACAGCCCTGTTCTTCTGAACGTCGTTTCTCCGTCTTTTACGAATTTTCCGAGCTTTTCTGCGTGTTTCTGTCGAGGTGAGACACATTTACAAAACGACGACATCTCAGCTAGCTAGGACACCAAAGACGGTGGTGTAGCAGCAGGTGCAGGCGCTCGGGTGCAGTGGGCGGAGTTCATGATTTTCTAACACATGTAATGTGTGAAGAAGATAATTTATTTGCTTTACACACACTTTCATTCATTTAATGTCCTTTTGATGGTCAAAGCTTTTCTTTGCCTGAATTAATGAAGCTGCCCTTTAGGTTCTAATATAATTGCTTTAAACTTTTTTTTTTCTCATATTGCCGCACCGTCCATAAATCTGAATATTTTATCCACCACATATTTGGAGACGCAGCTTGAATTTAAATAAGGTTTTTCGTGTTTGAACAAAGGGAATCAACACTCTGTGTGTGTGTGTGTGTGTGTGTTGATTCTGTAATTAAACAACCCAACTGATCACATGACAGATTAGCGTGGGGCTAACGCCAGAGCTAACAGTAGTCAAAGGGAAGTGCGAGCCAACGGCTTGAATCGAGGCCCAGACACAAATGTTCATATCTCTGTGTATATAGTGTGTGTGTAAACAGAGGAAAATGAGCAGTTACCATGGTAACGGTTGAAATATGCACTTTAGGTTTGGCTCAAAGTCGTAGCAATGTTCCTGATACGTTGGTAGAATTACCAATCCTGTCGATGTGAACTTCTCATTACCGTAACTCCTAGATGGTTTGCGACTCGGTACCGTGATTCCTAAACGGTAAAATAACCGCCAGATATGGAAAGTGCAAGTTATCTTGGATAATGATGCTAAAGAGGGTTAACTAACTAAAGAGAATAAGGGAAATGTCGCGTTGTTGTGACGTAATGGCAGCAGTGACGCGAAATTCAAGCCGTATCGTTTACGGTAGCCCCCCGAAAATGATCATCCAATGACATCTTTCTGTTGATTTTGGACGTAATCTCATGCAGCTGGCAAAGTCCCCGATGATGTGGATTTTGACGGAAAAGCTTTATCTTCGGACCGGAGTGTCAAACACTGAGGGGACGCCGTGGTTAGTTTGCTTGTTTTTCGTCGGATGCTGACGGAAAAGTCTCAATTTCACTGAGCAGCAGATAACGAGAGGAGTCGAGTCTTTACTTTTACTGTCCGTCCCTCTTCTCCCGGAGAAAAACCACTCGCTCGTTGCTAAATTCTTAATGCTGAATATGTAAGACGCCGAGTCCAAACGCTCTCTCCAAAGATTTCTTTCACTTGTATTTGCAATTTCGAGCTTTGATCAACGGGCCCCCCGAGGACTCGGGGGACCTTTGAGCCCCACACTTTGCACTACAAACCTATTCATCCCGATTTTTCACTGAGGCCCTGAAGCCAAATAACGAAGGTTAACTTGTGTGATATGTAGAATAGCTCTAGTTCTGTGTCCAGGGGCCCATAATTGTCCCAGGTTGGACCGTGGATCAGCTTGTCCTTGGCAAGATCAGGTAAAAAAACTGATCGAAATCCAAAACGCCTGTCCATCTAGTTGGGTCCCAAGTCCCAAAACATGTCCCACATCTAATTTATCAAATCCATTACCAGTTCAACCTGATCTCTAAAAAAACCTGGATGCACTTAAATGACCCCAGAGGCCCTGGCTTGGGCTTCTTCAACAACAGTCTGACGGAGAGCTTTAACGTCTCTCCAGAACTAAATGACCCGCGTCGACTTTTGCTCGAGGAAAAACAAAAACAGCAAATAACCTCACAGAGTAATGTTCTCGCACCCTGGCGTTCGCCGTCACGCCTTCACCGACCTGCTCAATAACAGATAACGAGCAGAAAATCGGGGAATAAGGGGACAACTCTTAATTCAGCACACGGCAACAGGAGAAGGAGATTGAGTTTTTCCAGCTGCTGCTGCTGCTGCCGCACAAACACATTCCCGCTGACTAAACACCCGCTAACATCCACTGCACGCTGTGCCGAGATAACACGCGGCGACACCAATAAACACCGGCTCCCCGACACCGAAACACAGCCTGCGTCAACCCGCGACTTTATCAGGAGGTTGGAGACAACGCGCTGACCCACATACCTGAATCTGCGCCGGGTCAAACACTACACACTCCCCACGAGTCGCTATCAGGACAAGCTAAACATCGGCCTCCTGGAGACTTTTTGGTTCCCCGATGTCGGAACACGAAGCGAGATTTTTCCGCCACATTCCTGAAGTATCTGCGGCTGGAACACGGCAGCGTGTAAATATCTGTCAGGCAAGAGATAGAAGTGCGTTCCCCATCCTGAGACGAGAGAAGGTCTGTGGTTTTACTTTCGCGAGGATTGGGTTTATATAATCGACTCAAAAACTGTAAAGATGAATAAAATCCTCATCGCTCTGCAAACGATTTCCCCACATTTTTCATATTGACCGGCAAACGTGGCCAAGCCACATATTAGAAAGATACAAATTGAGTTTTGACGGCTTTATCGAACTCTGTTTTTGCTTAAATTAAATGTTTAAAAGTGTCAGTGATCTCGGCTGCAGATTCTCGCCCTCTCTCTCTCCAGAGAGCTCAGTGGATGCTAACGGTAAAATACGACAGTGTCGCTTACGTTTGGACAATCTGCTTCTCTCCGTCAGAGGCTAGAATCGATTTCAGATACGTTATTTTGAAGGTTAAACGTTGGCTCGGATCTAAATCAGAGCTGTACTCAATTTGGGTAAAATGTACTTACGTATTTGTATTTTTGCGTACAGAACGGGATCGTGACAGACATGCACATTCAACATGGCGGTGGGGGGGGGGGGTGAGTGGGAGGTACCCGATGTTTACAGTTAGCGGGCTAGTTAGCCTGCACGTTAGCCACTTTATCTCACTGTTGGACGGACTTTTCCAACAGGAAAACTGGCGTTTTGTAAAGCACTCACTCGCCCACACCAAACCCCATAGAGAAAACCACTGATATTAACATCACAGCACACAGACGTTGTTGATCCACTGCTGCCTCCATCACTAAGATCAAATTATTATTATTATTATGATTATTTTGTGATTTCAGTGTTTGAAATTCATTGTTCAGATTAACCTCAGTGACACAAAGCGACCACACGAGGCAGCAGTTAGACCAGCAGTTTGGAGGTAAAATCTCGCTAAAATCTGTGATGTTCTCTATGGGGTTTGGTGTGGGAGAGTGAAAAGTTTACAAACTACAGTTTCCTGTTGGAAAAGTCCGTCTAACAGTGAAGATAAAGACCTGAACACATTTGTTAAAAATCCGCTTTGACACCAACTCGCCACACGAGGCAGCAGTAGACGAGCAGATTAAAATAACAGATTTGGACGGAGTTAAAACATTTGTCATAATCACCTAGTTAATTTTTTCTTTTGTCTTTGTTCTTCCTTGTGTCACAAATCAAACATGAAAGTGAATTAGAACATTTGTGTTCACGTCGATTTTCCCCGGATCACGACTGTGACACAGCGGCGCTGAGCAGCGTGAGCTCCGCTCCGCTGTCGTTTTCATCTCCTCCACTTCAGAGCCTTTGATTCTCTCCACTCCTTCACGCTGTTACAGACGTCTAATTAAATATTGAAAAAGAAATAAAAAGAAATAAAAAGAAGGTTTTTTGATCACAGCTTCTCACTCGTTTTTCCTTTTGAACTCGTGGCACGTTTTTCCATCTCGACGCGTTAAGATTTAATGCCAAGGTGCGCCGAAGTGTTTCCTCTGTGATGATTTCGGTTTTCAGCCCGTTGAAAAACATCTCCACCGTCTCCTCTGTGATGAATTTACTAAAATGCACCAAAATGTTTCCACTTGAAACGAAAAAAAAAAGCATAAAAGTGATTTGCGAGCCTCTGCTTCACAGGGTTCGCGGTGCGGCGGGGGGGGGGGGGGGGGGGTACAACGGCTCCGCGGGGATCGGTGTTTGTTTTTACGACGTTTGTCGGTTTTCGAAAACGGTCCCTGGGAAACAGTCACCTGAAATCAAACAACAGATTACTGTCTGTTCTCGTCACAGGGTTTTATTTCGGTATAGAGCCGAGAGGCTCGTGTGGAATTTAAAGACAAAGTTAGAATTCAGCAACTCTTAAAACTGCCGATGCACGATATTGGACTTTTTTTTCCAATAGCTGACTGATACTGATATATCGGGATATTAGTTTTTCTCTGCTCCCCAATGGCCAAGATGGACGCCAAATTCAAAATTGCAGACTTCCTCTTGAGCTATAACATGTTAACTTAGTTTTGGTCCGAGCATCACGCCAATATCGCGATATCGCCACCGCTGATCTCCAGGCCAAGCTACCAACTAGTTTTTATGCGCCTTAACCTGCTCAAAATTAGACTTCTGGCCTCTTTTGAGCATCATCATAATCAGTTCTGCCTGGATTTATTTAGATTTTTATGGCTGTAGAATTGTCAATGAATGAGTTCTTCCCGCCCTTTTTTCCAAGATAACTTAAACGTTCCATATCTGGCAGTTATTCAACCGTTTAGGAATTGCGTTACTGAGAAGCTGACATAGGACGAAAGGCGGGGTCACACCCTGCTAGTAAGCTAGCTTTTGAATTTTCTAGATATCACAAACAGTCTCGGAGTTACGGTAATGAGAAGTAACGTATAACAAAATGGTAACGGAAGGGTTAATCGTTCTGGACTCTTTGTCATTTACAAGTAGTTTTAAGGCGAAAAGTAAGGTTATTTGTAGCGCCGCTCTTTTCGTTTCATCGAAACAGCTGCAGTTCGACTGTAGGCATGCTAACGCTGCTAAAGGAGCTAACGGTAAACGGTGCCTGGACTCAGGTGCCGCGGAGCATCTAGTTTGCCTCTAGTTTGTTTGTTTTGTGAGATTTTGGCCACCCCTGACCTCCAGGCCGAGTTTCCAGACTTTTTATGCACGTTAACCCGCTCAGAAATGACCACAACACTTTCGTGCTCAGGGCCCTAATAAGAATTCAGCTCTGCCAGCTCTTATTAGTGCCGACTCATGATCTCCTGAGATCTGTTTTGCCGTCTGCTCTGTTTACGCCATGTGCCGTGAGCAAATCCGACCAAGAAATGTTCCCGATTCTGATAAATGCTAAAATATGTACCCCCATGTTTTGCCCGGCCTCTGGGAGACTGTCCTGTCGTGACACCTCGTCCGTGTTCATCTCAGAGAAAGTGTCCGAATGTCCGCAGTCGGCCTTATCTCCCGATTCTCCGCGGTCCGTCTCCACTTCATCATCGGTCCGTCCGCGCTGAAAACACGAGCTGAAGGAGAAAGAGAGCAGTGGCGGAATTGTCAATAAACCTCCTCAGATCCTCGGATGACTCACCGCGACGCCAGGGCAACAAACCGAACAAGTGAACCAAGCCGTTTCCATGGTAACGCCGAGACGTTTGGTCTCTGAAGAACCAGGGCTGAGTCATTTTGTGTTTCACTCACCTGGATCACAGAGGGAACGCCGGTGAACCTTTTGAACCAGTCGACTGGACTCGGCCCATCTTACACACCACCACTTCCTTTCACCCTGGCCTTCAGATTAAGAGTCACTGCCGGCTACTTCCTGTACCAACCTTTCGCCATTACACTTACACAATAAAAGAAGCCCATGAAGTTTTTCTTATCAAATAAAATCATTTTATCGGGCTCGGGCAGGGACACACCGCTGGGACATTCAACGAATCGATATCTCCGATTTTTCCGAATCCAACCTCCTGACTCCCATCGCCAGAACCGATCGCTGAATCTTGGGAGTCTTCTCCAGGATGCCTCGCCAAACCACCTCAACTGGCTACTTTCCACACAAAGGAGTGGCAGCTCAACTGCGAGCCCTTACTGGAGGCTAGAGGATTAGGTCTGGAATTCCTCCAGAGACCATGTTACCCCCGTCCTCCAACAGCTCCACTGGCACCCTGTCCAAATCTGTATTCAGTACAAACTCCTTCTCACCTACAAGTTCTCAATGATCCTCATCACCAGAACCGAGCATGAACCATCTGGAACTCTGACTCACTACAGACTCAAACATAAATCACCTGACCAGCCTTTTCTTTTTGTTATCACATTAAAAACGTCTTTCATCGACGTGAAACGTGCTATAACAATCTGATGTGTTATTGTTTTATTGTTAATGGGTTTATTTGACTTTCATTTTTGGTATCTCCTCATCAGGCTCTTGGGGCTGATCCAATCAGAGCCGAGCTGCTCTGAATCCTCACCTGTAATTATGCAGATACGGATCAGCCACAGGGTCGTGTCGCTGCCTGATCGGAATCCTGCGACTGCGATTAACCCGACTGAAACTGG
This sequence comes from Microchirus variegatus, assembly GCF_963457635.1. Lineage (NCBI taxonomy): Eukaryota > Metazoa > Chordata > Actinopteri > Pleuronectiformes > Soleidae > Microchirus > Microchirus variegatus. The sequence continues at coordinate 4,026,690 of NC_139821.1, forward strand.
GGAAACACCTCACCCCCCCCCCCCCGTCGCCACGGCGAAGACCCTGGAAGCACCTTATCTGACATTATCTCTGTGGCATTTCCAAGTTTATTAGGGGAAGTGGATAAACACGGCGTTCCGGCGGGAGACGGATGAGGAATGACGGCACGACGAAGGCTGTGGCAAAGATCACGCGTCGTCTGGAGTCGAACGATTGTGACGTCAGGGCCGATGCGACCCCGCGTGTCCACGCGACCCCCGATGACAACGACGAACCTGCGTCTTCTCAGGATGATCAGCTGCAAAGACGGTGAGTGAAAATGTAATCTGACGTTTGACGTGTGTCGTCGTGGGATGAATCGTCTGATCCATCCCAAGGTTTCATGTTGTCACGGTGTGTGTGTGTGTGTGTGTGTGTGTGTGTGTGTGTGTGTGTTCACCGCTATCACGGGGTCATTCAGCTGATGTGAGCCGTCGGGGAAAAGTAAAAGCAGCAAATTTGTTTGGTTTTAGCGACGAAAAAGTGAAAGTTTGCTAAAATATATAATATAAGTTTCACTTTCTGTTCATCCACTCTAAGACACAAGCCTATAGTTTTCAAAATAAAAGTCTCAGTTGATGTACGTCCACACTTAAACTCAACCCTATAGTTTTCAAAATAAAAGTCTCAGTTGATGTTCGTCCACACTGAAAAAAACAATCCTGTACTTTTCTGAGTAAAATAGCCGTTTTTTGTTTAAAACACAATGTTATAATTTTCAAAATAAAAGACCCAGCTTCTGTTTAAAAAAACAACCCTGTCGTTTTCAAAATAACGATTTATATAAACGTTGTATAGCAACATATATAAAACACATGATTCATGAAAATAGATTTACATATTCAATAAATGTAACTATAAGACACAACTAAAATCTTAAAATGTATAATATAAACATGTATGTATAACTATATATATTTGTGTGTGTGGTAAAACACCTAACTACATATTCTACATATAATACAATTCATAAAACTGCATGTATAAATGACTTTATAAGTACATGTACAACATATGTATACCTAAAATGTACATATACATAATGTAAAAACAATCTAAAACCATGTTTCACATAAATATAGAGACACAACATATATGTATATGTACATACTTTAAAACTATAAATATTCTTCAGCTTGACTTTACTCAGCAGCGACTATAGGTGTAAACATTCACTGTTACCACGGAGACGACAAACAAACAACACACGTAGGTGTGTTCTATATACAGTATATATGTCTGTTACGGGCATGGACTCATTAATATGGATGAGTTTTTTTTTTTTACGGATTCATGAATATTTATGAAGCTTGAACATAAATATGCATAAAAATTAAAACACTGACCTGTGTGTGTGTGTGTGTGTGTGTGTGTGTGTGTGTTATGATACATCCACATGTCACACTCAAGGTTTCCTCGTCCCCAATAATGATCTGTATGTAATTGAAGTGCAAGATGACCTTTGGTTTATGGTTGTTTACATGCTGATGCACACACACAAACACACACACGCACACACACACACACAAACACACACGCACACGCACACACACACACTTTCATTCCTGAGTGGAATCACAGAGCAGATTAATGCACAAACAAACCAACAGCAGAAGGATGAAGGATTGTTTGGAGAGGAAACACGAAGAGCCTTGTGTTTGAAATTTTTTCTCTCGCACACAAACGCACACACACACACTCACACACTGACAGCAGAGGCGCTAATTGGTCAGATCTGTCGGCAGCAAGGTCGTGACATTATCACTGACTTCTGATGCGACGCCGTCGTCCCCAGCAGCGGCGAGAATCCGCATAAATTAGCCTCAAAACAGCTGGAATTCACCTTTAATGTCAAGATGTTGAGTGGAGAGGACGACCCCTTGTAAAAAGCACTGATTTGTCCAACTTTATTTTGAAATGTTTTGCTGTGGCTGAACAGAAAAGTGAGAGTTTTTGTGTCTTAGGTTGGGTGAACACACACTGAGAGTTTTATTTTGAAAACAGCAGAGTTGTGTTTTGATGTGGATGAACAGAATCGGAGACTCTTATTTTGAAAACAACACAGTTGTGTGTTTTAATGTGGATAAACAGAATCGGAGACTCTTATTTTGAAAACAAAGTTGTGTGTTTCGTGTGGATAAGCAGAAACTGAGACTTATTTAGAAAACTGCACAGTTGTTTTTTGGTGTGGATGAACAGAAATGGAGACTTTTATTTTGAAAACAGCAGAGTTGTGCGTTTTAGTGTGGTTGAACAGAAATGGAGACTTTTATTGTGAAAACTACAGAGTTGTGTTTTAGTGTGGATGAATAGAAATTGAGACTTTTATTGTGAAAACAGCAGAGTTGTGCGTTTTAGTGTGGTTGAACAGAAACTAAGACTTTTATTGTGAAAACTACAGAGTTGTGTTTTGGTGTGGATGAACAGAAACTGAAACTTTTATTTTGAAAACTGCAGAGTTGTGTTTCAGTGTTGATGAACAGAAACAGAGACTTTTATTTTGAAAATAGCAGAGTTGTGCGTTTTAGTGTGGATGAACAGAAACAGAGACTTTTATTCTGAAAATAGCAGAGTTGTGCGTTTTAGTGTGGTTGAACAGAAACTAAGACTTTTATTTTGAAAACTGCAGATTTGTATTTTAGTGTGGATGAACGCGTCGCCACGCCAGCAAAATAAACCTCGACTTTGCTTCCTGTTTACACCCAAATGGTCATGTGACACGATGTCTTCATGTGGACGGTTTTGATGGACGTCCACCGCATCCAAACAAACGTCCTCTGCGCTGTCTTTTACGCTCAGCCAGAGAGGATGATGGGACTAAAGACCTCGTCTCTGCAGCGTCGGCGCGTCACTGATGGGAAGCGGTCTCTGATTATTCTTTAATCTACCTCGTGTGTTTTCAGCGCGGTGATGACTGACGGCAGGATTTCAGCGCATCCGTGTGTGACGTCCCAGAGACCGACCACACCTCGCTGGTGTTCTCTGCTCGGCGCGAGCGAGCGTTTGTGATGTGTCGGCCTTGAAGCGTCTGTCAGAAAACATACTATTTTCGTCTCCACATCATTAAGCTCAGGGCTGCATAAACTACCGACGTCGCCTTGATGTTTCTTCTTCTTCGTCTAATTATCATCGGAGGTCGACTCGAGGTGACGCCTCCACGGATCGAGAATCTGCAGTTTCACCTCCGCGCGCGTCGGCTGATCCGTCGCTTTGTTTGTGCCGGGGAGGCGGAGTCACGGATAGGTTAAACTAATTCTACGATATCTTAGAAGTGTTTTCAACTCACTGTTAAACAGACAGGAAACTGAAGTTTGTAAACCACTCACTCTCCTCACACCAAACCCCATGGAGAAAATCACTGATTTTAACCTCACAGCACACAGGAGTTGTTGATCCATCACTAAGTTCAAACGTGTTATTTTGTGTATTCGGTTTTGAAATCCTTCGTTCAGATTTACTTCAGTGACACAAAGTGACCACACGAGGCAGCAGTAGACCAGCAGCTCCTGTGTCCACGCCAGCTAAAATCACTGATTTTCTATATGGGGTTTGGTGTGGGAGAGTGAGGAGTCTTGAGTTGCTAGTGGCTAAAATCAGTTTTTCAGCACACCTCACCAAAGTCCAGAGAGAAAATCACTGATTTTCGCTCTCGGAGACACAGGAGCTGCTGCTCTACTGCTGCCCCATGTGGTCACTTTGTGTCACTGCGGTACTGCGGTGCTTTATTTTAAATTCCAATGTCAAGCTCAAAGTCATGCTTTAATTTGTTGAAAAAAAATCTCCTCTCCTCCAGTTAGTGAAGATGGTGAGAAGGAGAAAAATAGGTTTTCCAATAAAAGACGCTCACAGGTGACCTTTACCGCAGTTCACGACGAGCTTCCACCTTGAATATTTTGCAGTCTGACTCATTCCGCTGCGGTGTTTGTGCTCGAGAAACGCAGAGAGACACCCCGACCTCTTCACGGAACACATTAGCTTCGTAATTATCTGGAGAATTTAAATTTCTTCTCCCCAAAGTGTCTAATAAAGAGGCTCGTTAGGGTTCTCAGCGAGGGGGAAAACAGACGTGAGGAGGTATGCTCATTGCGAACATGCTCATTACTGTCGGATCGTACTTCACTGTTCACAGGAAGAACAAAGTCCTTAAAATGCTTAAGTAAAACAGAGCAAAACTCGTCGTGTTCTCGTTCAGCAGTAATAATATCTCTGTGGTTACTGTTTTATTTATCTTTGACAATATTTAGCACAATAATAAAACTTTATTTCAGCTCGTTTTGCTTTTAAAAAAAAGGAACTTATTTTCTAGTTGAATACTGCCACCTTTATTGAGTTATAGCAGCTCTTATAGTAAAGTAGCTGCTAGAATAAATGCTATCATAGCTGCTAATGTAAACTAGCTGCTATAACTATGTTATAATAAGTACTAAAGTACCTGCTAAAGTAGCTATAGTACATGCCAAAGTAGCTGCTACAGTAGCTTACAAAATAGCTAAAGCAGCTGCTATTGTACATGCTAAAGCAGCTGTCAAAATAGCTATTGTAAGTGCTAAAGTAGATGCTTGCGTGGACATAATAGTTGTTAAATTAGCAGGTTGTGCAGAAGTAGCTGCCAAAATAGTGATTGTAGCCGCTTATAGTAAGTGCTAAAGTAGCTGCCAAAATAGTTGTGGTCGCTGCTAAAGTAGCTGCTTAAGTAGCCATAGTTGCAGTAGGTGCAGAAGTAGCTGCCAAAATAGCTATATTAGCTGCTATAGTAGGTGCTAAAGTAGTAGCTTACGTAGCTATAGTTGCAGTATCTGCTGAATGAGAAGAGTTAAGGCAAAAGCAGCCGCCACAATATCTATAGTAGCTGATATAGCAAGTGCTAAAGTAGCTGCTATGGTATGTGCTAAAGTAGCTGTCAAAATAGATGCTTGCGTGGCCATAGTAGTTGCTAAAGTAGCAGTAAGCGAAGAAGTAGCTTGTAAAGTAGTGCTTGCAGCAGAGATTGTAGAGCATTTTTGTCACATTTATTTTTTATGTTAATAATATTCACATGTTTGTGTTTGACTGAATGCAGCAAATTCATCATATTTAGTTTGTAATAAGGGGATTGTGATGGGAAGTCATACAGTCTTCTTCTTCTTCAGCAGGTTGTATATTTACCTACACGTGTGTGTGTGTGTGTGTGTGTGTGCGAACTGATGCATGTTACACACTGTGGTGTGTGTGTGTGTGTCATGTTGGAGCAGCTGCAGCTGAAGATAACGTGTTTTTATTTCATTTCAGCACAGATTAAATGTGTCTGCTTCGCCAAGTTTAATGGAAAAAAAGACACGGTTATTATAAGTGGACGTGTGGTATATGTTGTTTTTTTTCTCCCCTCCACTGAAGTCACGACAACAATTGAAGGAAATATTTCGCACAATTAAAACCTAACACAGTGCAAGATTTGCGGGAAAAAAAATAGTCGTTGGAGCAGAAAAGACTTTGGAATCAAGTCGAATGAAATAAATGTCACTTTTATCACAGGTTTGACTCAAAAAACACCACACGGAGTTTTCGGACAATAGAACGCATGCGTGGCAGCCATTTTTGGAATCTCATGTCGGGGTTTGTGAGTCTGCTCCGACTTTCGACTCGGAACTCGGACATTTCGACTTCTGGAGCACACAATCGGGCCTCACTCTATCGTGATTAGTAATGCCGCTGCTAGGCAGACGCTAACAAAAACAAAACGAAATAAAACTGTTGTTTTAAATGCTACAGTCGAGGCTAGGAACTTAGCATGCTACCGTGTGGGTAAGGTAAAAAAAATGTGCAAAAAAATGTACAGTGATTAGCTTAGCATTATCGTGGGTTCCTTTTGTTGTCGTAACTTGGAAACAAGGAAACAGCACTCGTGTCCCATTTGTTTCCCGGTAAATCAGTCCGGTTCAAGTTTTTAAACGTAGCTTCTACGCTGTTTCTTTGGGCAAAATGCTAACAATAAAGCTATTGTTTTTAATGTTACAATTGAAGCGTGTGGGTAATGTAAAGCAGTAAATACAGAAATACGCATAAAAAAACTGGAGGGAAAATGTTAACATTGTTTCCGTCTTCTCCGATCAGTTCTTTTTCATTTAAATCCTGTTCATAAAGAACGATAATTACGTCGAATAACCTTTTTTAATTGTGAAAGGTCACTTCTCAATAAATCATGAGCTCAGTCTGTGAACACAGCGTGAACACATGATTGTCATTATGTAAGGAGACGATATCACTGTGTGTGTGTGTGTGTGTCTCTGTGTGTGTGTGTGTGTGTGCGGCCATTGAAGCTAAATGGGCCAAAACAACAAACGGCACTTCAACTTTATTTAAACGTCCGTTAAAAACGAACAAAACAGAACACAAGTCGTCCACGTTGCAGGGATAGTTGAGGGTTTTGTTTTTATTGTGGTTTGATTTTTGACAGTTTCACATTTTCTATTTTCTCTGTCTTCAGAACACACACACACACACACACACATACACAGCGAGGCCCGCTTTCATAGCTGCTATCGTGGGACTCTATGCTTTCATTAGCAGCTGAGGGGACGAGTCCACATGTCCTCAGAGTAGCTCATTAGCACAATCTCTCTCTTTGACACACACACACACACACACATACAGTACAATAATGATCTGACGAAGCGATGACGGATCCGCCGCGTTTCGATCGATGACATTCCGCCTCTTTCATTTGTTCTGTCGCTGAACGTTTGATTGACAGATAGTGATACGATGATGCGTTGTTTTTTTTTGTTTTTTTTTAAAAACAAACACATGTTAATTAACTCTGAAAATCTAAAAGGTCTAAATTTGCAACCCGAGCAAAGGTGACGAACGCAAACGAGACCCGATGACGAGTCGTGACCTTTTTCAAACGGCCGTACAATAGTCGGCTGCCTGCGTCACATGACATTCTGATGACGACATCGCCGTTCACGTTATAATTGCTAATTAACTATAGGCTTTAATTTCACGTCTTGATCTCACTGTGAGACGGACTGTTCCAACAGGAAAGTGAAGTTTTGTAAACCACTCACTCCTCCCACACCAAACCCCATAGAGAAAATCTGTGATTTTAGCTCACTGGGACACAGGAGCTGCCGGTCTACCGCTGCCTCGTGTGGCCAGTTTGTGTCACTGAGGTAAATCCGAACAAAGTTTTTTCTATGCCGAATTGACAAAAGGAGACATTTGAACTTAGTGGTGGAGGCAGCAGTGCATCAACAGCTCCTGTGATGTTAAAATGACTGATTTTCTCTATGGGGATTGGTGTGAGAGAGTGAGTGGTTTACAAAACTTCACTTTCCTGTTGGAAAAGTCTGTCTCGCAGTGAGATAAAGACGTGAACATGTTCTTAAGCTATTGTCGACTTAAACTGAAACGAGTTTGTCCTGTCTTTCTTCAGGAGTAATGGACTCTTCTCCCCTCCTCGTCTCTCTCCGTCTCCACACTGCTTTAACATTCAGTAAAGCAAACGCTCTGAATGTCTTTATTCCACCTCGGCATCATTTTTCAAGCGATGCCTCGCATTTTTCCCCAAATGGCATTTCACGCCTCCTATTGACGAACTGATCGTGATGTCGGAGACGTTTATCACCCCCCCACAACTCCCCCCCCCCCCCCCCCCCGCCCCCCTTCACTGCAGAGACACCAGCGAGACGAGGTGTCTCTGGAAGGACAGTTTAGATTGAAATGGCTCAGAATAAGAAGTCATTTATCTCCGCGTGTGATTGGACGTTGCCTGTCTCGGGATGATTGTTTTTCTTTTTTTTTTTTTGCAAATGTGCAATGTTCTGACAAACTGTTCCATATTCAAATTTAGTGTTCATAGTGACTGATGGAAACATTACGCATAATGATTCTGATTGTTGAATAGAAGAGGAATCACTTTTACCGTCATATTCACGTAAATTGACTCAAATTAAAGCTCAAACTCTGCACTTTAAAGTCATTTCTGTTATTATATGAAGCCTTCCTGATGTTTGAAGAAGCTGGTGTCGAGCCGAGTGAAGTCAGGCGGCGCTTATTTCCGCGGGAAAAAACCCTCCGAGGACGTTCGTAATCCTGCAGCAAACACAGAAAAACACTCACACGAGTGTCGCCGCGGTAAACACGGAGTGTTAAAGAGGAAGTGTGTGCGAGGTTAGCGACACGAGAACCGGTCGAGGACACGACTTTCGGCTAAAAAAAAGGCGCTCGTCGAAGAGGTGATTTCTCGATCAGAGATGAATGTCTGTGAAAGTTCTCAGTCCCGCAGGACATCGTCGTCTTCTGTGGTGAGCTGTAAGCGACTGGACTTACTTGAGTTAAGCTGAAGACGTTAAAACTCTTCAGTTCTGACTAACCGGTCGGAAAAAAACTTGGTATTTCGCCTCTCTCGGCTATTATGTGACCGTTGATCTTTGTAGGTCAATGTCATAAGCTGTGTTTCCGTCATGGTACAGTTCCGCTTGGTACGGTACTGTACAGTTTGCAATGTAAAGGCCTGTGGTCAGGCTTGCGTTTCAACTGATAGCAGTACCTTTACTAGCGGGGTGTGGACATCGTACAACAATGGACGACGTCCAAGATGTCAAGGTTAGGATAGACTGCAGGGCGTTGAAGAAACACCGGTCCCCAAGGGAGCTGACGCTTTCGTGGGTGGAGCCGGTCTAGCGCCACCCGGACTGTACCATTTTTACTCTAGTACGACCAAGGGAAAGGGCGCCAAAGAACGGAACAGTTGAGTGAGGCGTTCAACGACTACGTTATCCCGATGCCGACCGGATGCGAGACCAAGGTCGGCGGTGCGTCTGCGTCTTTGTGCGTGAAAATTCACGATGACGCCCGTGTGAACGCACCATGGTACAAACACGAGCCAGTGGAGAATACGGGCTTTAGACACTTAACTCCGTAGACACCGTCCTTTTCTTGTCTCCTGTCTCTGAGGGGGACGCTCTGTCCTTATGTCGTTCTCCGTACTTTTATAAATTCACCCATTAGCGCGCTATAATGTGACGTCTTTCTCCAGTCGTCTCACTTTGGGTACAAAGTTTGTTGCCGTTTAAATGATTAGAGTATTCGCTGTCATTTCCACGCTTCGTCGCGCTCTCGTACCCTTTATTATTTTTTCGGGGGGTCGGTTTCTCTGACATGTTGATTGTTGTTATTTCATTTTCTCTTTCCTTTTTTTTGGTTGTGTTCTTGCACATTCCAATTTTTCCACTCTCCGCTTTTTGTCTTTGCCGTTTCTAATGTTTTTTTCAGAGCCGGTTCCATTTCCTGGACACATCTTATCAATGTGCTAATGGAACCTAAATTTGACTCCCTCTCTGTGTGTGTGTGTGTGATGGTTTCACCCCCCGCTGAAACAAAGTACAAACACAAGCGAGTCATCGCCCCAATCATGGAAACTCATCATCTTTGGTAGATTGCAAATTAAATATGTATAGTTGATCTTCTGTGTTATTTGCGCCCATAAACCAAATGTAAATGTGCTCGTATCCTGACGTAGCGCACAGATATTCGCTTTAAAAGTGAATAATAAAACGTCCCTACTTGTTCCCAGAGGACCAGCTATAAAATTCTCAAAGCAGAAACGCTCTGTAAAGACCCAGAACAGTTCTTCTGCCAATTGATCTCCTTCCTGCCAAATTAAAATACTAAAAAATGTGCAATGTACCTTTATTCTCACTACAGCCGTACCCAGCTCCCGCAGGGAGAAGGCAAGTGATAGTTCTTAATTTGTGCACCTAATTAGGCCTTTGTCACGGAAAGGAAATGTAGTCTCATTAAAGTCCACACATTTCTTTTTCAACACATTGGGAAACTTGTGTTTTTTTTTTTGTTTCAAAATGAGATCGCAAATTTGGAACCCAGAATGATTAATGGTTGCAAAGTAGGGGAAGCAAGTGAGTTCGAAGCGTGTCGGAGTTGCTTTGAGTCCAATTGTACAAAGAAAACTTCACAAGTCTAAGGTCAAACAGTATTTGTAACCCTAACCCGTTAAGTGTTTCATTCAAGTGCTTGATTTAGGTCCCTTTCTATTCCATCATGACTGTGTCCCAGTGGACAAAGCAACTATAAAGACATGGTTTGATGTATTTGAGTTTGGTGTGGAAGAATTTTTACTGACCCCGCACAGAAACCCCCATCAAGCACCTTGTGAGCCTTAGACCTTCTGGTCCAACATCAATACGTGACCTCTTCAATGCTCTACAGAATGACTGGACACAGATTCACCATAGAAACACTTCATAATCTTAAAGAAAGTTTTCAGAAAAGAGTGGAAGCTGTTACCAAAGTATCTATTTTATGTTTGGGGTCACTTAAAAAATGTCCTTATTTTTGAAGGAAAAACATTATAACATTAAATGAATCAGAAATGCGCTCTATACATTGTTAATGTGGTAAACAACTGGTTTTTAATAGCATTAGACGGCTATTGGGTGATTTGAAAACCCTTGTGCAATTATGTTAGCACAGCTGAAAACAGTTTTGCTAGTCCTTTGACCAAAGGGCAAAATTATTATTTCATATCTTGTCAATGTCTTGACTATATTTTCTATTCATTTTGCAACTCTTTTGATGAATAAAACTTTTTAACGGTAGTGTACCTTCTGGAATAAGTCGTCTTTACAGGTCTTGAATGTGATCTGGATCTCACTTGGGTATAACCAGCCTCCCATCCTTGATCTCTTTATGAAAACTTCTGGATTCAGGAACTTCATCCCATCACTTGGAAGACTTTGGACGCCTGACGATAACTCTGTAACTTGGGTCTAAACACCTGGAACTCTTTGGGATTGTGACTCGTCGTCCTATCATGCAGAACCTCTTCTGGACTTTGCGGACATCTCGTCCAAACAACTACAACTGGATCTTCTGGCTCTCGACTGGAACGACGTCTGTCCTTTCAGAGCCACTCCCCATGGTGCTCTTACCCCAGGATTACCAGTTCAGCATATTAACATGTTTCATTGGTTGTTATTTTTAGTCGTGGCGAAAAACTGGAGGATGCAAGGACGTTGCCGCGGGTGTCGTCAGTCAGGCGTTAGCGGCTCTTAGCTTAAGAGGCTGTAATTACCACGTTCAGGAAAACGTTAATGATGCTCTAAGTGCATAAAAAGTGCCGTGTTCTTGGTGTTTCCCCCGGTTTATTAGCTCCATTATCATCTGATGTTCTCCAAAGCAAATATTATCACTATTTACTCTTCGACACAAATGTTGACCATTAAGATTCTGCAGTTGACATTACGGCACTTAAGTGTGTGTGTGTGTGTGTGTGTGTGTTTGTGTGGTCACGGTACTTAGCTGTAAGTGTAGGATGGGATTATGTGCCTGTGGATAATTGGTCCATCACGGCCGCAGCTTAAAGTGATAACAGGCAGCAGCAGCTGAGAGTTTTCATCGCCGCGTCTTCACCTTCATTTCTCTCACGGCCGACGATCCTTCACATTTCCATTTATGAACATCATCATCCCGTCCTCACATTCTTCCTGTTGCGATCCGTCTTCCCACCTTCGCTCCGTCGTCTCTGCCTCATTGTGTCATGTAATTATGTTCAACCCGCCTCCCTCGTCTCATTTGTCTATTTAATTAACCTCATCTTTTATCACCCTGCCCGCGCTTCACATTCTCACCCACCCGTTCCTTTATTGCTTCCTGCTCTATGACATTTCCATCTTGTTATTGTGTCAGCCCACTCCTCCGCCGTCATCGTGTTTTCTCCTCGGTCGTTTGAAATTCCCTCGGTGAATCCACCAAAATGTGCTGCTTCCCATACCAAAAAAAAACTCCCAACTGTGATAAACAACCTTTTCCTGCATCCAGTTATTGATTTCTTCCAATCCCCTGGACATTAGGTTCAGTGCCAGGTTACGTTCTCTATTGATGTGGTGTATTCCTTATTTGCTGAAACAGAAGATATTAGTAAAGCTTTCGCTCATTCTTTGGGGACCTTTTTATTGTTAATTTGAGAGGACAGAAAAGGGAAGTTGCCTGACCCTAACACGATTGATTTCTGAGCGAGCCGGACGTGAACCGAAGAGTTCTTACCAAGCCTGAGAAAGTTTTGACTGAGCCCGACTTTAGCCCCAAGAAAGTGACACTGAACTGAACCCAAGCAAGGTTTGACCCAACCATATATCTGAAATAAAGGGAGTTCTGACCGAGCCCTAGCAAAGTTCTAACTGTCCCTTACCTCAACCCCGAGAGAGTACTGACCAAGCCTGAGCTGAACCCAAGGGAGTTCTGACCCAAATGTACCTGAAATGAAGAGAGTTCCAACCAAGCATGAGACGGTTCTTACTGAGAACCCTCTTGAGGCCAAGAAAGATCTGACCAAACCCTGAGGAAAAAGCCTGAGAACGTCCCGAATTTGATGGATTTGAGACAGTTCTTACTGAGTCCGACTTGAGCTCGAGAGAGTTCTGACTGAATCTGACTTGAGCACAAGAGGGTGCTGACGAAGCCTGAGAGAGTTCTGAACGAGCCGGACCTGAACCTAAGAGAGTTCTTAGCAGGCCTGTTCTGACTGAGCCCGACTTTAGCCCCAAGAAAGTTCTGATCGAGACTGAACTGAACCTTAGCAAGGTCAGACGCAACCATATCTGAAATAAAGGGAGTTTTGATCAAGTTCTAAGTTCTAACTGTCCCTTACCTCAACCCAAGAGAGTTCTGACCAAGACAGTTCTTACTGAGAACCCTCTTGAGGCCAAGAAAAAATTTACCAAACCCTGAGGAAAAAGTCCTGAATTTGATGGATTTGAGACCGTACAACGTGAGCTCGAGAGAGTTCTGACTGAATCTGAAATAAGCACAAGAGGCTGCTGACGAAGCCTGAGAGAGTTCTGAACAAGCCGGACCTGAACCTAAGAGAGTTCTTACCAAGCCCTGAGACAGTTCTGACTGAGCCCGACTTCAGCCCCAAGAAAGTTCTGAACGAGACTGAACTGAACCTTAGCCTGGTCTGACCCAAACGTATCTGAGATAAAGGGAGTTCTGACGAAGCCTGAGCGAGTTCTGACCGAACCAGAACCTGAGCAGTTTGTGCACCCAAACTTAGCTCTTGTAGACACACATCGCGGGCAAATTTGGGTAAATTAAAACTCAGCTTCAGCTCGTTGTGATGATGTGACGCAAATAAACCGTTTTTTACCGAAGAAAAAAAAGCAGTTTTGACGCTTAAATGTAATTATATTTTGATTGAATGTGATGAAGGTGTAAAATTGCAAAATCTCAGAATCGTCATCCGTCGTTTTTTGTTGTTGTTTCCTCTAATTGACACAGTAACAGACCCAGCTCTCCTCTCTCTGTCTCTACCTTCCCTCAGTCACCTTTCCTTCCCCGTCTGCCTCACGGCGCTGAGCTCTGACGGATTCCTCTGTAACATCGACCGACAGCGAGGGCACCGAGGAAGGTCGTACACACACACGCACACACACACACACAAACACACAACATGAGACTGACAGAGAAAAACACTGTTTGAAAGATTTGGGATGTTTTTTCATGCTAGATTATGGCGTCTATAGGGGTCGTTAATCCACAGCAGAGAACTCAGGCTTCTCTCTTTTTTTTTTTATTAACCTGACTGCTCTTTTCAGTCAATGCCCACCAACCTGATTCAATGAGATATTGATTCATGTATTGATGTCCCACTTTCCAGGATATATTCACAGAACTAAAGCTGAAAAGGTGGATTTCTCTCCATCAAAAGTTAGAGGTAGACCCATTAATGAGGTCAATATTTATTTTTAAAGTAATACGCGCTGGCTAGAAAACGTGCTAACAAAATGACGTATAAAAAGAATCCGCAAAACCTTTCCACAACTATTTGCCTTTCATGTCTCTCGCTCATTTACGTAGGTTGCAAATCGTCAAAATGGATGCCAAAATTCCAAATGGCCAACTTCCTGTTGAGTCGAGGCCATGGTTACGGTCAACTTTGTTGTTCGTCTTGGTCTGTACCATCTTCCCACCAAGTTTCGGGAAATTTGGCGGAAGTCGATTTTGCCTCCGTTTCCACCTCGGTGCAAAGTTTCGAATCGGCCAATTATTATATATTATCTGTAATAGGTGTTTTTAAAAAAAAAACTGTAATTACCATATTGTCCAGCAGAGGATGCCATGAGCGCAGCAGAAGACAACCGGGATGTTATGTTGTTTGTGTGAAGTAACGTGAAAAAATCTGCAAACACCGCTTTTAGCTTAGCACTTAGCTAACCTCTAGCTGTCAGATCTCGCGTGACTACGGCGTTCTCAAGAGATTTCAGCAGAGGATACAGGAAGTGGAAATGAATCGTTATCGGATCTTTCAAATGAATCAGATTTTTTTGAAGTCAGCATACAAATATATACGTGTCAAAATCCCTTCATTTAATTATTGAACTCTCGACCGCGAAATCTCGTCTTCAGAACCACTTGGTTTTTGGTTTTCACGGTAACTGCAGCGTGGACACGTGTCCCTCGCAGTGTCTTCACAGTGTCTTCACAGCGTCTTCACAGCGTCAGTGTGAGTGGAGGATGTGAAATTGTCCCCCGAAGGTTTTTCAGATCTGAGACAAAGAATCTGTGTCAAAAGTTCATGACGTGACCTCGATATCACAGAACTGAGAGAAGAAGTAGAAGAAGAAACGAGCCGCGAGGAAAAGTGTCGTCATTAAACCATGTTTCTGTCAGGACCACTAGTCCTCATGGAGACAAAAACCTGGTCCTAATGAGGCAGAACCTCATTTCTGAGCAACAGCTCAAAGCTTAAGGGCAAAGATTTGAATCGTGGTGAAGGTTAAAGTTAAGGTTAGTGATGAGGCTTTATTTAGTTTGTCCAAATGAATGGAAGTGATGTCCACGTCTGTGGGGACACTTTGTCTGGTCCCTTTAAAGGGTTTTGTAGGGTTAAGACCTGGTTTCAGGGTTATCGTTAGAATTAGGTTAATGGTAAAAGTCCAATTTTAGTCAGACTAAGGCGGTCATTTTCTTAATGTCACGTAAACACGTTAGTCCGACTAAGACTAGCTGGGTTTTAGTCGGACTAACATACCTAACAACGATATGGGGACATTTTTATATATGAATTGAGGACATTTTTACAATATGGGGACACTTTTTTTTTACAAATTGGGGACATTTTTACATTTTTTTTACAACATGGGGACACTTTTTTACAAATGGAGACATTTTTCAATAAAGTGAATAACTTTTAATATGAATCGAGGACATTATTTTTTTTCTTTTACAAATACAGGTTGATTTTGTCTTGTCCCTCATAGTTAAAGGGCTTTTTAAGGGTTAAGATGTGGTCTAAGGGTTAAGTTTATAGGCGCTTAGTAGTGATGGTTAAGGTTAAGGTTAAGGTAAGGGGTTAGTGAATGCCATTATGTCCATGGTGTGTCCTCACTAAGATGTAAAAACACGTTTGTGTGTGTGTTTAAAGTGTAAAGTGAGTTAACTCGGCGAAGCGTCCCCGTCTGTCAGGAGAAATTATTTCTGACCGAAGAAACAGGAAAATCTCAGTCCCCCGAAAAAATCTCCTCAAAACACGAACAAGACGAGTGAAAGATGACAGAAGTGGACTTTTAAAATCCAGAGTCGTTGCGTCTGTCAATGTCTGTCAACAGTTCGTCAAATTTATTGATAAACAAACATTTCACTTACTTTTCAAATCAGTTTTTATCGTAAAGGTAACAAAATAAAACACACAAAACGAACCAGATCACAGTCCAATGTCTGTCTTTCCGTCCTGTCCCTGCTCGTGTTGGACACATTCATGTCCCTCATCAGCGACTGTGTTTTTAAATGTAGAACAAACAGGAAGTAAATACATAAACATAAAAGGCTCCAGCTCTGATTCTTCAGATTCTCTGCCAGAAAAATATAAATAGACTTCGACGTCTCCTGGTACACACCATTGTCCCATGTATGTGTGTGTGTGTGTGTGTGTGTGTGTCTTTGTTCCGTCCTCGTCATTGTCTCGCAGCAGATGTTTTTATTTTTTTATGTTGTTTTTCTCCCAGAAATGAATAAAATATATGTTTTGTATTTAATAAACAAACCGTGATGCAAATGATTTACATGGGACTTTTTTTTTTTTTTTAACAAAGTAGGGACATCAAGAAATTGAGGAATTTTATACAAACTGGGGACAATTTTTTTTACAAATTGTGGAAAAGTTTAAATAAGAATTAAGGGACATTTTTCAATAAGAATCAAGGACATTTTTACAAATTGGGGACATTTTTATATAAGAATTAAGAACATTTTTACAAATTGGGGACATTTTTATATAAAAAATTAAGGATATTTTAATTCTGATGTCACATTCTCATATTAAAATGTCCCCCATTTTTTTTTTTAAAATTGGGGACATTTTTATATGAGAATCAAGAACCTTTTTTACCAATTGGGGACATTTTAATCTGAGAATCAAAGACATTTTTACAAATTGGGGACATTTTAATCTGAGACTCAAGGACATTTTTACAAATTGGGGACATTTTTATATGAGAATTAAGGACATTTTTACAAAATTGGGGACATTTTTATATGAGAATCAAGGACATTTTTACAAATTGGGGACATTTTAATCTGAGACTCAAGGACATTTTTACAAATTGGGGACATTTTTATACAAGAATTAAGGACATTTTTACAAATTGGGGACATTTTTATACAAGAATTAAGGACATTTTTGCAAAGTAGAGACATTTGTCAATAAAGTGAGGAATTTTATACAGTGGGGACATTTTTGAGATGAATTGAGGACATGATTTTAAGGAGGCGGGGACAGTTTTTTTTCTTCTTACAAACCAATCAGAGCCGAGTCAATCTGTGTGTGTCTGTGTGTGTGTGTGTGTGTGTGTGTCTGTCTGTATGTGTGTGCGAGTGCTTCTGTTATCGCTCCATCCCGGCGTCGATCAACAGGAAGCCGTGGAAAATGGACAGATTGAAGAGCGATAGAGTGAAGGAGAGCAGGGGAAAGGCAGTGACAGGTGTCTCCGTGTCTCCGTCTCGGCAGATTAAAGACGCAGGAAGTGGACGTAAATATGTAAATATGAACAGACGGAGGGAGGACACATGTAAAAGACAACCCTGAAGTGTCCGAGGCCACGTCAAGTTCTATAAAATTACGACCAAAGCGACATTATAGATTAAAGTGACACGTCACAGATTAGCCCTGAAAACGTAAAGATATAAACAAACCTGAGCAACAATTTATCAAGATTAAGAAGCCAATAATTGGCTGCACACACAGATTATCATCGCAACGAGAAAACAACGACCTGGCAACATCGCGACATAAAAACACTTTAATGTCCTCGTGAAAAAGACACAATAATCTGTGACAAATGAAGTTGAAATCTCTGTTTTCTTTTATCCCGTCAGACTCGCCGACCGTTTGGATCCCAGAGGCCACGAGATTGTGGAAATAATCCGCGGACGTGGACGCCGAGGTTTGTTTGTTTGTTTGTTTGTTTGTTTAAAACCAGCGTCGAACAGTCGGATAAACTCCTCCTCTGTGAAGTATGTAAATCCAACGCACCTCTGGAAGATTGTCTGACCCACATTTACTTATCAGCAGCAAACAGATCATCTCTGTGTGTGTGTGTGTGTGTGTGTGTGTGTGTGTGTGTGTGTGTGTGTGTGTGTGTGTGTGTGGATTAAGAATAAGCAGCAGCAACAAACACGTCCTGTGTTTATCAGCAGAAATCACCATTAAGTGTGTTAGTGGTGTAATCACGTCACAATAAAACAGAGTTTATATGTACTTAAAACAAGTCGGCCATTTTGTGTCGCCACGTTTTAGCTCGTGGATTTTTTACTTTGCATTTTACGAAATGTGGACGTGAGTGAGAACACTTTTCTTTTTGACACTTTTGGGACTTTTTTATCAAGGATTTTTTTTTTTTTTTTTTACAAAATGAGGATATTTGTATTTTACTTTGTGTTTTTTTATGTCAAAGTGTAATTAGGATAGAAATTAGCATCATCTGCGTATATAGTAATCCTCTATAATTGCGCATTACGCTTGTTTTCAAAGTCTCGATTGAGAATGACGTCACATTCAGTCTCCACAGAGGGTGACTCATGGGTGTTATTAATGCTAACATTACAGCTAGGGTCGCTAACTAGCGAGCTAACTAATTGATTTATGTGATTGAAACAAAACAAAAACAGACATTACAAAGCACTAAAAGATGTTCTCTTATTGTGAAAGGTCGCGTGGCTGTAAGCAGGACGTCCTGTCAATCGGATTGTGCTTTTGTTTGTGCGAGTGGAAAACAAATAACTTGTTTTTCCTTTATCTTTATCATTATTATTATTATTATGCCCAGGAAAATGGATGTTCATGTTTGTGCTGATGCGTGAAACGTTTTCTATATTTGGAGCAATAATCCCAGTCTGTTCCCTCGGGTCAAACATGATGTGGCGCTATCACTTCACTCTGCTTCTTTCTCTTCATTAATTCATGTTCTTGCCCCTCATCCCTCTCTCTCTCTCTCTCTCTCTCTCTCTGCTCATTAGACACGTGTTCGCCTGCTACTCTTAATTAACAGACACCACTTCAAAGCCTCAGTGGCACAATTTACACTTTTTATTCTTTGTACTTTTTAAAAAAAACAAAACAAATGTTGCTGCTGCTGCTGCTGCTGCTGCTGCTGCTGCTGCTGCGTTCACTGGAAGCCGTTAGCACGCTAGCTGTTGGCAGTGAGGAGTCAACACGCAGCAGTTTGCTATTTAATGAGCAGACGAAGCAGATGCAGGAAAGGATGATATATGATGATATGTATATATATATATATATATATATATATATATACATCTTCATTTAAATGAAGACGTATATATATATATATAGATGGATAACGTCAGACTCTCGGTCATAGCAGCCGTTAGCGGCTAAAGGGTTTCCTTCAGGAGACAAAAGAAACTTCAAATATAAATACTTTTTTTTTGGCTTAAACTCATCATTAGGATAGAAAATGACATCACCTGCGTAGAAATTAATCATTCATAATCACGCATTACGAGGTGGTCGTCGTTGCTACGCTAGCGTTACCGAGCGCTAGATTTGCTAAATGGCAAGCTAACTTTAAACTAAATTTAACACAATTTGTCTTCAAGGTTAAATCTGTTTAATTTATTCACTTCAGTCGCACAATTAAACTAAAAAAAAAAAAATAATTACAAAATATTTTAACAAATATCTGTTCAAATATTGTGTGTTTACGTTACGATATTGCGACAGTGTGTTCACGCTGTTTTTTAACGGACGTTTGTTTACCTTACCATATTGTGTGTCTACGTTGCGATATTTTACGACAGTGTGCCTGTTGCGATATTAGCGATATTAGCGATATTATGATATTATGACAAAAAAAACATGATTTACTTTAACAAAGTTATTTCAGTGTAAAGAAAGTCATAATCAGGAAATTGTTATCTTTCAGTTCAGCTCTGAAAGCAGCAGCTTTGTTCAGAAACCTTGCAGAAAGGAAGCATTTTATTATATACAGTATATATATGATGGGATACAATAGTACAATAAAGCTTGAATAACAAGCGTATATATATATATATATACACACACACAATCTTGTTATTCAGGCTTTAATTTATACATCAGACTGGGCAGAGAGTTTCCCCCTCAGGCTCCTCCATGGTGAACAGATCGCAGTAATATACGAGACTCTCTGAGTTCTCACAGAAGCTGGTGGTATCCCGAGCAGCCGCCTGAGGGGTCAGAGGTCACGGTCGTAAACAAACACGGCCTCAGTTGCAGGCGAAGTGTGCGTGCGTGTGAAAGATGAACGTGTGAAAGCGTGATTAGCATCACATACTAACACAGAATGCTATTATTGTGACATGGATTTCGAGCGTTACGCGCTATTTTACAATACTAGCTTCACGTATATATACGATCACGATTAGCAGTCAACGGTGTCCGTATCACACTTGTCTCCTGTTTTCGTTTCACCGCTCACAGCACGAGCTTTCCATCTATAATCCTGTGTCCCCGCGTACGGACCGTACTCTCCGTGACTGTAAATTCAAAAAAAAATATTGATATCCTGTGATTATTAGGTTAAAGCTGGATGACAATCCTGACCGATTTTTAAACCGGGCTACATCTCGCCCCAGAGAAGAATCCTCAAAGATATTCTTCACTCACTAATCTCATACATGCACACTCTGGAGGATTAGGCAGTCCCCCCCCCCACACACACACCAGAGTCCATAGAAAAAAATCAACGATTCTAACATCACAGCACACAGGAGTTATTGATCCACTGCTGCCACAATCACAGAGTTTAAATGTGTTATTTTGGTCAATTCAGCTTTTGAAATCCTTTGTTCAGATTGACCTCAGTGGCACAAAAGTGACCACACGAGGCAGCAGTAGACCAGCAGTGTGTCCTGTGTCCCTGTGAGATAAAATCACTGATTTTCTCTATGGGGTTTGGTGTGGGAGAGTTTTTATAATTTAAATAAAACAGTGGACAATATTCTTAAAGGTGCCATATGTAAGAATGTGGCCAAAAACGGTTACTACGTTCAATTCAGTTTCTGACGTAACTGGCAACCCGTGGTTGCTCGGCAGCTGAGACTTGATGCAAAACATGATTTCAAAACGTAAACATGATTTGCAGTCTGCAAAATGTTTTTTTTTTAACGCAAATATTTTGTCTGTACTGTTGTTGTTGGTGAGTTCAGTTTGTTATATGAACATTATTCCTGAGTCTCTGTGACATATTAGGAGGATTTTACGACCACTTTCTTTTAGATTTATTACATAATGCGTCTTTAAGATATCGTAGACGTATGCTCGTATAGATGTGACTTTTAAAATCTAAAATCTGTGTTTTTCAGAGTGTGCACGGAAAATCCTGGACCGATCGGTCACTGATTGACAACTTCAGGACACAGGTCAGACAAATATTATTAGTTATTTTAAAGGGATACTTCACCGATTAGAACGTGGCTTTGTATTGCTAGAATAGCAGTAGTATTTTTTTTGGAAAATGTTCTTCCCTCCCTCAGTTTTTCACTGAGTTGTAAAAAAATCAGTTTTGCCCTACTGAATTTGCCCTACTGTGATGCAAAACGTGTCATTTGACTCACAGTAGGGCACATTTGGATAAGGGAAAACAGATTTTTTTTACAAGTCAGGGAAAAACTGAGGGAGGGAAGCACATTTTCTAAAAAATACTACTGCTATTCTAGCAACACAAAGCCACGTTCAAATCGGTGAAGTATCCCTTTAAGCTCAGTGTTGTGACTCTAACTTTACAAACACACAATAACTAGTAAACTGCTAAAAGCCCTGTAAAGTGGAAGTCATCTGTTGCCATGCCAACCACTATGTTAAGCAAGAATCTTGTGAAACGGCTGCTCTTTCTTTCTTTTTTTTCTTTTTTTCTGTAAAAATGTGTTTGGATAAAAGCCACACGGAGCTTAAGGACATTTGTGAGTTTGTGTTGTTGGCGTGGCGGAGGAGCGCTTGGCTCTACCGTATGTTCGTCATTAGTCACGGCAGCGAAGACGCCTCGGCAGCTCGCGCGCGAGCGTTCCGCCAACACCGTGCAGGAGAAAACTGAAGGGAAACTGGTTTATTGTGAAAGGTCACGCTCCCACACCAGAGTCCATAGAGAAAAATCAACGGGGGATACAATAGCTGCTGGTCTACTGCTGCCCCGTGTGGTCGCTTTGTGTCACTGAGGTCAATCTGAATCTGAAGGATTTCGAATGCCGAATTGACAAAAATAACGCATTTGAAGTTGCTGATGGAGGCAGCAGAGGATCAACAACCCCTGTTTGCCCGTGATGTTAAAATCGCTGATTTTCTCAATGGGGTTTGGTGTGGGAGAGTGAGCGGCTTCACAAAGTGACACAAAGGGTGAATTCCAATTCCTTGCTTAACCCTCGATCTCAAAAATGCGCGCTCCCTCTAGTGCAAGTGCTAGGCAAGGCAAGGCAAGGCAAGTTTATTTGTATAGCACCATTCTTACACAAGGCAATTCATAGTGCTTTACAGGCAGGAAATACATTTGAAATTAAAACACAATCAATTAAAAAATCAAGTAAAGAAATTAAAACCATTTAAAACATCAAACAATTTAAAATCAAGCAGAAATGAGTGTAATATAAGTGCTGTCCCTATTCTCAGAAAAATTAAGTTGAGGGGGCAAGTTTAAGGACTGTATCGCCCTCAATATTGAGATTTTCCGAGACCACCCTTGGGAGCAAGGGCTACCCAGAATGCATTGCGTGACATAACAAAGATGGCGCCGAGAGCAGCGAAACGAGTACGCTACAAATGAAGTATTTTCTTTGTTAATAGAGATATAAAAATGATGAAAACCATTGTATTATCTTAGTTTAGGCCCATATTATGGATTACTGACGTCATTGTTGCGTAACATTTATTTTTAATTTTACGATCTTTTGTCAATAGCCGGCCGGTGCGGACAAGCGATCGTTTGCTATGGTTTACTTTTCAATAAGTCGTGGTGTGTGGTAACTGTCAGCTGAATATGTCTGTGGTTGTGGTATTTGTATGAGTATCATCTTATAACTAACTGACAACCTAATAACTTGACTGACAAACGGATCGTAAGAAATAATCGTGACGTAAACGCGTTCTTCTTCTTCTTCTTTTTTGGAGTTGACAGACTGGACGCGGCTTTCGCGTTATTCTGCCCCCTACAGTCTGAAGACGTATCTGCAATTTAAGGGGTGTCCCATTTCTAAGTGACAAAACAACCCTCAACACTTGGTTTTAAGGGCCAGTTAAGATTAAGGGTTGAACGTGAGGGTTAAGATAGGAATTGGAATTGGCCCAAAGTTGATTTTGGCCCTTGACCGCGGCCGTCTCGCGGTGAGATGAAACGGCGAAACAACGTCCTTTAGATGTTGCACATTTCAAATAATGTCCACTTTATCTGGTGCATCTTCTGTTAATTGGCTGTGTCAGTGTTTCCCAGCTGGCAGCCTTTGTTCTTGTGTCAGTAGCTCATGAAAACACACTTCAAAAAACCCAAACTGCCCTTTTTCCTATTTGATGAAAAGGTGTGTGTGTGTGTGTGAGGAGAGGACACTCATAATGTTTCTCATTCCTCATTCATTCCTGAAATGTGGCGCTCGCTCCCGCGTTTGTTTGTTTTTGTTTCAACGGTAAATGCTCGCAGCTGTGGGGGGTCGCGTGTCATTTTTATTTTCGTACGTCAGCGGCCATTATGCTGGGCAAACAAAGCGCGGGTGAGACGAGTGCGAGCTGTAACCCGATGATGATGATGATGGACGGATAATGGCAGGACGCTCCCGTGGATGTGAGGATGGAACGAGGGCAGAGGTGGAAAAACAAATGATGAGGAACAAGGGAGCGCGGGGGGGGGGGGGGGGGGGCTATGATGGTATGCGGAAAGAGGTGATTGTGATGATCACATGAGGGCGAAATCACCCAGCATGCTCTGTTTTTACCGGCGGGGATGGAACTTTCATGTTTCCCCCCCCCCCCGGGGAATTTTCAAGCTCTGCTTCCATCAAATGTCGCCATTCCATTTCAAAATAAGAGTAGAAAAATACAATATATTTAAACTTTTACCATGAAACTTCCTGACACCACTATTTAAAAAAATAAAATAAAAAATCATAAAATACAACTTTTATTTTGAAGGCTTTGCTTTTTTTTTTTTAGTGTGGACGACCAGAAATGTAGCCATTTATTTTGAAAATTGGGAAGTACTGTTTAAATGTGGACAAACGGAGAATAATTTTTAATTTGAAAATTTAATATTGAATTTTGTTAAGGGGTTCTCTTTTTTGTGTCTGCATTCCCTTTCAAAATAAAGTACTGCAAGAGTGGAAAAATAAAATACATTTTTATTTTGAAAACTTTTTTTAGTGTGGATGAACAGAAATGTTGGCATTTATTTTGAAAACCGTCATTCTTTAGTTTGAAAACTATTGAATTGTGTTTGGCATGGACCAACAGAAATTGAGACTTTTATTTTGAAAATTAGGGGTCCAAAACGAGGGACTTTTTTTTTTGAAAACTGGGACGTTGTGTTTTAGTATGGCCGAACAGAAACAGTTTTTTTTCAACTTGAAGACTTATGGACCAACAGAAATGAGGCTTTTATTTTGAAAATTAAGGGTTCTGTTTTTTGTGAATTAACGGAAACAAGAGGCTTTTGTTTTGAAAACTTAGAGGTTGCTTTTTAGTGTGGACGAAAACAAATGTAGCATTTAATTTGAAAGCTGGGAAATTGTATTTTAGTGTGGACCATCAGCCTTTTATTCTGAAAATTAAGTTGTTTTTTTTTCTGCAGATGATATTTTGCCATTCAGCAAAAATAAACTCTATTAGTTTTGTCCCTTTAATTAAAAACAAACAAACCAAAACAACGACGGAGTGAATTGAGAGGCTGAATGTGGATTTGAAAACAAAGCAAACAAAAGAGGACAGTGATCACCGCAGGGATCTGATCGAACGGAGCCGATCAATGACCAGTGAAAGTGAAAATTGATCGGGTTCAGTTATAAAACGCAGCTTAACGAGTCTGACGGTGGACGTTTGTCCTCGTCCATGTGTCCATGTGTCCACGTGTCCATGTGTCCATGTCCTCATTAGATGATTTTAAAAGACAAGGCTTTGGCAGCGTAGGAAAGAGAAGAGACGAGATGAGAGAAAACATGATATTAAGTAGAAGATGAAAGAGAAGAAAACAAGTGTTTGATCTCAGTGACATCACTGATGAACGTGTGTGTGTGTGTGTGTGTGTGTGTGTGTGTGCGTGTCGACAACTATGATTCATATCACTCAACTTCCTGTCACTTCATCTTTTTTTGGTTGAATTAGTGACGTGTTTTTGGTTACGTTAGTAAAAAAAATTGTTACGTGACTCAAAAATGTTACGTTATCGTTTGTTATGTTGGTAACATTTTTCAAATTTACGTTTGGTAACGTGTTTTTTGTCACGTTAGTAACGTGGTTTTTTGTTACGTTAACGTATTTTTGGTAACACGTTTTTTGTTATGCTAGTAACATATTATTGGTAACATGTTTTTGTTACGTTAGTAACGTGTCTTTTGTTACATTAGTAAATGTTTTTTTATTACAATAGTAACGTGTTTTTTGTCACATTAGTAACATGGTTTTTTGGTAACGTGAGTTTTTGTTACGTTAGTAACGTGGTTTTTTGGTAACAGGTTTTTTGTTACGTTAACATATTTTTTGGTAACGTGTGTTTTTTGTTACATTTGTTACCTATTTTTTGGCAACATGTTTTTGTTTTGTGTCTTTGTTTTTGTTATGTTACTAACGTATTTTTTTGGTAATGTGTTTTTGTTACGTTAGTAACGTGTGTTTTTTGGTAACGTGTGTTTTTAGTTACGTTAGTAACGTGGTTTTTTTGTTACATTTGTCACGTTTTCTCTCTGCAGCGCCCCCTGCAGCAGAAAGCTCTGTCCTGAGTCTCTTCATCTCTCTCTTTGCTCTCTGCTCTGTCATTATCATCCTCCTCTTTTTCTTCCTCTTCTTCTTCTTCTGTTTTTAATCCTGCTCTCTGTGACTGGCAGCTTCATTACAGCGACGCTTCAAAAGAATCAACCGCACGGTGACAAAAATAAACCGTCACTAAGTTTCCTGATGCACACACACACACACACACACACACACACACACACACACACACACAGACAGATAGAGAGTCAGTGTCATGACAACTGTGTGACATAAAGTTCAGTTGCACTGACAGTTGGATATTAAAGCAATCGCAAAAATCCTCTGTGTGTGTGTGTGTGTGTGTGTGTGTGTGTGTGTGTGTGTGTGTGTGTGTGAGCATGGGTGTCAGAGTTAGTGCTGCCATGTGGCTCTTTCAAAATAAAAGCCTGAAACACTTGAATGTGAAGAATGTGACGTCCACCAGCCGCTCGCCCGGAGTCACAATTTACATCAGGCAGTCGTTCGCTCGTGTGTGTGTGTGTGTGTGTGTGTGTGTGTGTGTGTGTGTGTGTGTGTGTGTGTGTGTGTGTTAGAAAGCCTGTTTCACATCCACGCCTCTGTCGTGTGTGTGTGTGTGTGTGTGTTCAGAAGAGCTTGTGCAGTGCAGGCGTGAAGATGTTGCGTGTTGTGACAAGGATGTTGACTGATGGTGTGAGAGGTTTGTTCACTGTAGCATGTGTGCGCGTGTGCGTGTGTGTGTGTGTGTGTGTGTGCTTATTTAAAATGCAGCAGTGATGAACCGAATGCAAAGTGTGATGATGCAACACAGCAATAAAAATGATTGTCTTTATAATCACACACACACACACAGAGGTTTGTAAACCACACCAAACCCCATAGAGAAAACCAGTGATTTTAACATCACAGCACACAGGAGCTGTTGATCCACTGTTGCCTCCATCACTAAGCTCAAATGTCTTATTTTGTAAAATTCTGCCTTTAAAATCCTTCGTTCAGATTTACCTCCGTGACACAAAGTGACCACACGAGGCAGCAGTAGACCAGCTGTCCCTGTGAGCTAAAATCACTGATTTTCTCTATGGGGTTTGGTGCGGGAGAGTGAGCGGTTTCCAAAGTTCAGTTTCCTGTTGGAAAAGTCCGTCTGACAGTGAAGATAAAGACGCGAAAGTGTTCTTAAGACGGTGTAGACTCAAGCCGGTGTAGATTTAATGATGTGAGTCGTCTGTTTGTTCAGCGGCTAAAACCTGTTCTCAGCACACCACACCTAATCCCACAGAGAAAATCAGTGATTTTAGCTCACGGGGGGGGGGGGGACACGGGAGCTGCTGGTCTACTGCTGCCTCGTGTGGTCACTTTGTGTCACTGGGGTAAATCTGAACAAAGTTTTTTAAATGCCCGAATTGACAGAATAAGACATTTGAACTTAGCGATGGAGGCAGAATCCATCACTAAGTTAACATCACAGCTCCTAACCCTGATTTTCTCTATGGGGTTTGGTGTGGCGGAGTGAGTGCTTTACAAACGTGTAACATTTGAGGTTATTTTGTTATGTTTTCTAATAGAATTATTATTCACCACTATTATGATCATCCTTCTATTGGTAGGGAAAAATAATAAAAGTTGGAGTTTGGTCCTTTAAACACACACACACACATGAATGCTCTCTCTCTCTGCGTGTGCGTGTGTGTGTTTTTTTTGACACAAACTGAAGACACCATTTTCTTCCCTCTTCACCTTCACCACTTTTCCTCCTCTTCCTCCCCCACTCCTCCTCCTCCTCCTCCTCCTCTGCCTCATCCCTCTCTTCTTTCACGCGCCGTGCGTAAATCGCTTCACTCCAGTGTCCAGAGCGCACAGAGGGAGGACACGGAGGAGGAGGAGGAGGAAGAGGAAGAGGAAGAGGACCTGTCCCCTCTCCCGTCTCCACACACTCGGGACTGCTTCGCCGTTTCTCCGCAGCTTCGGGATTCTTCGGCTCCTCGGCTCCCTCCGACGAGGACAAACCCGACCCGGGCGCTCTGGCACGCGTGCAGCCGGCGTGGACGTCCGCGCGCGCGGAAACTGTTGTGGACACAATTTATTTATTATTTCCTGGATCACACACGCGCGCGCACGCACGCACGCACACGTACGCTCGAGGCTCCGCGGAGATTTTTGTTCTTTATGGATCCGCGGAGACGCGTCTCTGCGCGGGGACACGGACAGAGGACAGCCGCGAGACCTGCAGCTCCGTGGAGAGGTCAGTGTCTCACGCACGCACGCACGCGCACGCACGCACGTTTAAAACTAAACTTTAACATCAGTTCCTCAGGAAATGAGGTTCTGTCCCATTAGGACCAGGTTTTGGTCTCCATGTGGACTACAGGTCCCGACAAGGTCAGTGTTTGTTGTCTTTTATTTTGATGCATTGTCATAATAATTGTTATGTAAGAAACAAACATGTCCCTGTCATGATGACGACTCTGTTGACAAACAAACACATTTTCAAGAAGTGGAAAATAATTCGTGATTTAGATTCTTTAAATAATAATAAATAAGTCATTTGCAACACACACACACTGAGACACACAGTGTCCTCAGTGAGGACACATGGACATAATGTTGTCCCTAACCTTAACTATAACTACCACAACTAACCCTGTCGGAGACCTCGTCCTAACCCCAAAATGTCTTCATTGTCCCTCAAAATGTCCCCACCGTCCCAAATGTAAATGTCCTAATTTTCCCCAAAATGTCCTGACCTATCCAAATGTCCTGACCTATCCAAATGTCCTCACTTTCCCAAAAATGTCCTCACTTTACCCCAAAATGTCCTCTTTACCCCAAAATGTCCTCACTTATCCAAATGTCCTCACTTTCCCCAAAATGTCCTCACTTACCCCAAAAATGTCCTCACTTACCCCAAAATGTCCAAATTTTCCCCCAAAATGTCCACTTTTACAAAATGAATGTCCTCGCTATCTCCAAATGTCTTCACTTACCCATAATGTCCTCACTTCTCTGAAAATGATTTTTTTTCCAGAAATGTCCTCGCCTTATTTTGAAATGTTGGAAGTAGCCCGGGGACCGACTTCCTGTATTATTTTTTTTGCGTCACTTCCGCACAAACGTTTGCGTTTGAAGACATTTGAGTCAAACGTGTCCCTCGTGGTTTGTCGAAACTGAGCAAAACAAAAGTCCTCGCCGTCGTCCAGATTGTGTCCTGATGTGACACGAGGACAGACGACAAAAATCTCATCAGAGGCTGCGGACGAGGAGACGACAGCTGGTGACCCACTTGTCTAACGGATCGCTTTATGTCTCGTTGTTCTTGGTGTGTGGAAACAGGACAAAATAAACACTCAATCACTCACTCTCCCACACCAAAGTCCATAGAGAAAAAATCAGTGATTTTAGCTCACGGGGACACAGGAGCTGCTGGTCTACTGCTGCCTCGTGTGGTCACTTTGTGTCACTGAGGTAAAGCCGAATTCACAAAATAAGACATTTAGACTTAGTGATGGAGGCAGCAGTGCATCAACAGCTCCTGTGTGCCGTGACGCTAAAATCACTGTTTTTCTCTATGGGGTTTGATGTGGGAAACAAAGTGTCCGAAATCTTCAGTTTCCAGTCAGATTAAGCCGCCTAGCGAAGATTAAGTCACGATACAATACGATAAACTGTTTATTAGAACAATTTCGGCTTTTTAAAGGACACGTACGCCGAATCGAACCCTCTAGTGTTTTATTTCAACCAAAACGACAAAAATAAACAATATAAAAAGTCAAGTAAAGAGGTTTAATCTTCTCCGACGCTTACGAGCTAGTGACGCTAGTCGAGTCAAATTGGCGGGAAATCTGTTCGTCCTCAGCAGTCGGCCTCAGCGTTTCTCCTTAAACTGTTCAGGACAATATTTAAATGTTGCTTTTGGACCCATTTGGAATCCGGCGTGGAGAGCGGCTCAGGCCCCGCCTCCTCGTCTCGCCGCGCTCCTGACAGCGGCGCCCGAGTCCATTAGAACGCTTACATAATGAAAACGGCCTGAGATCTCCCACGGCAACCCAGCCTCGCCTCCGTTTAATGGCCACTCCCCCCCCCCCCCACCCCCCCACTCCCCACTGTGGAGTGTGTGTACACACACACACACACACACAACAGGATTCAGGATGTAGAAACACGCCAAGTGAGGAATCAGCTGTTTTCTCTCTCTCTCTCTCTCTGCTTCATTCTGTCACTGTGTCTCTCGCCCTGCTAATGAGTGTGACGTGGCTACAGATGTCCTACGCTTATAAACACCACACACACACACACACACACACACACACACACACACACACACACACACACACACACACACACTGTGATATAATGACTGTTGGCAGCTCGGCTTTATCACACAACTTTTCGCCTCCAGGCAAAAAAGCTTTTGGTCTTTAGCTCCGCCCCCCTGCGTGTCAGTCAACACCACGATTGGGAATCGGAAAAATACTCACAAACTTTGTCTGTTGAGAGGAGGAGGAGGTGAAATATGAAATAAATGTACATGTTTGTTCTTCACTCACACACACACACACACACACACACACACATGAATGTGATGCCTTTAAGGACCTGCTCACACACACACACACATGATTGTGTTGCCTTTAAGGACCTGCCGTAACAGTGAAAATCATGTTTTAAAAAAATAAATAAAAATGAATTCTCATTCCAGTGATTGAGGCGACTTATGTCCTTGTCTGTCTCTGAAGGGTCCAGGGGGGGGAAGACGAGAAAGAGACAAAAGAGACACAAAACAACAACAAAAATACACAAAATAATCACAAAAAGACTCAAAACCACAACAAAAAGAGACACAAAACAACAAAAAGACACAGAATAATCACAAAAAGACTCAAAACAACAACAAAAAGAGACACAAAACAACCACTAAATGACACAAAACAGCAACAGAAACACACAAAATGATCACAGACACACAGCAGCAAAAAAGATACAAAATAATCACAAAAGACACAAAACAATCACAAAAAGTCTCAAAACAACAACAGAAAGAGACAAAATAATCAAAAACGACACAAAAGAACAACAAAGAGACACAAAACATTCATTAAAATACAAAACAAGTACAAAAAGTACAAGTACAAAAAGACACAAAATAATCCAAAACAACAACAAAAATAGACAAAACAATCAAAAAGAGACACAAAACAACCACTAAAACACACACACAACAACAAAGAGACACAAAACAATCATTAAAGTACAAAACACCCTAACTCACCCTAACCAGAGTAAAACTTTGTTCTTACACTTTAACATCGGTTCCTCAGAAAATGAGGTTCTGCCTCATTAGGACCAGGTTCTGGTCTCCATGTGGACTATAGGTCCTGGCAAGGTCAGTGTTTATGGACCTTAAGAGGTCATGAATGCAGGAACACACACACACACACACTCCAGGGGAATTAATTAAAGCAGACGTTTTTATTGAAGTTACAGTCGACTACGTTGGAACATTCAGTCGTAAAATATTATGTTCATACGTCTTAACAACCTATTAACACACACACACACACACACACACACACACACTATTAGCCATATGGCCTGCAGTATTTTAATAAGTACATATATATACTGACGCACACACACACACACACACACACACAACTCTGTATTTTCCAGATGTCAAACGTCTGAGGTGGAGAATTAATGAGTGTGTGTGTGTGTGCGTGTGTGCGTCCTTTGAAAACTTTATTTCTCAGTGTGGATCTTTTTTCTATCAGCAACTAAATCACTAAATGTCTACTTTACACATATATAGAGTCAAAACAACAACAACAACATCATCGGTTCGTCTATTTCCGACTCGCCGCTGTAGATGTAAATGTCCCGCGTGCTCTTATTCCCGTTCTTTTCTCTCCGTTTATCTGCGCATCAGCCGCCACTGATTTATTCATCGCTCCATTTTCTCACATCACACCCCGGTCACTCTGCAGCTCCTCTCTCTATTTTCGTCCTCGTCCCAGGTGAGAAGCAGCTGCAGCAGCAGCAGCAGCTGCGGCAGGAGACGGAGACGCCGTTCGCGTTTCACAGGATTTACTCTCCCGACCGAGGGAGCGTTTGTGCGTATGCAGCGGCGGCGCAGGGGTTGGGCGGAGACGACGAGAACACGCTGAAATAAACGACGCGACGCATTCATTTGCACGCGTTACG
Organism: Microchirus variegatus; assembly: GCF_963457635.1. Classification (NCBI taxonomy): domain Eukaryota; kingdom Metazoa; phylum Chordata; class Actinopteri; order Pleuronectiformes; family Soleidae; genus Microchirus; species Microchirus variegatus. Next base: position 4,058,360 of record NC_139821.1, read on the forward strand.
CTACGGGAAACAGACGTGAGTGCTCGCTTTCTCCCACACCAAACCCCATAGAGGAAATCAGTGATTTTAGCTCACGGTGGACACAGGAGCTGCTGGTCCACTGCTGCCTCGTGTGGTCACTTTGCGTCACTGAGGTCAATCCGAGCAAAAGATTTTAAAAGGCGAATTGAGAACATAAGACATTAAGACATAGTGACGGAGGCAGCAGTGGATCAACAGCTCCTGTGAACTCCTGTGCGCTGTGATGTTAAAATCAATGTTTTTCCCCTATGGGGGTTTGGTGTGGGAGAATGAGCGGTTTACAAATTCCAGTTTCCTGTTGAAAAAGTCGAGAGATATCGTACACTTCAACTGACGTAGATTTTATACTTTTGTTAAATGGCAAAAAAAACAACGTTATTTTCAACCACACCAAACTCCATAGAGAAAACAGACGATTTTAGCACAACGGGGACACAGGAGCTGCTGGTCTACTGCTGCCTCGTGTGGTCACTTTGTGTCACTGAGGTCAATCTGAGCAAAATATTTTAAAAGCCGAATTGACAAAATAAGACTTTAAGACATAGTGATGGAGGCAGCAGAGGATCAACAACTCCTGTGTGTCCTGTGTGCGCTGTGATGTTAAAATCACTGTTTTTCTCTATGGGGTTCTGTATGGGCTTCACATAAGCAGCCTTCTATAATTATAAACTGACCTCAGTCATTTTAGATCAGCTGGTCGCAGCCATCTGGTCTTTTTTTTTAAAGCTAATATTATTATTATATTGAAACTTTTTTTTTTTTTTTTTTTTTTAACCCCGAGGTTGTAAATTCTGCTCAGATGAGCGATTAGTTGACGCCAACTTTTTCTGCCGCGGTCGCACGGCGCCTGGCGGTGGAAGGACAGATGGCGAAGAGAGAGAGAGCGGGAGGGAGGACGGCGGGATGGAAGCGACAGGACAGACGCGGCGCGACGGCACAAACCTGCTGATTAAGAATCGATCGGGTCTCGGGGTTTTGTTCACGACTCCAAATAAACAACAACAACAGCAACAACGACGTTAATTACTTGTCTGTTTTTCTACTTTGTGACCCGAGGAGCAGGAGCTGCAGGTTAGAGAGAAAATTGCTCCAAGACGAATGATAAAGTCATTACCTGTGACATTTGACGTCAATAAATGAGTCAAGAGATTCGAGTTGTTTAACGCTCGGATAATGGAGGTGACGGAGGGAAACGCGTTTGAACGATTCAAGGCTAAAGTTCCGCACAAAAAAACAAACGACAACAAAAACAGCTGTGCTGAAACTTTTCACTTATTCGCTTTATTTCATTAAAAAAAAAAATGTTGTCGTTTTCTTCGTTGCTCAAGGGCTCTATAGCGCCCCCCAAAGGCGAACGTGGAGGCAAAATTGAGTTGCACCGAACTTCGCGAAACTTGGTGGGAAGATGTTACGGACCAAGACGAACAAAAAAGTCGACCGTAACCATGGCCTTAACGCGACAGGAAGTCGGCCATTTTGAATTTTTCACCCTACGTAAACGAGCGAACTCGTCCGTGCGCGTTTGTCGTACCGACATAAAAAAAACCCACACCAATTTGTACTAGACACATCAAAGGTGAAGCGTTGTGGGTTTTGCGCATTCAAAACGGTGTAGTCAAGGCAACCCTTGCCGTTTCGGCAGATTTCGCCACGAAACAGGAAGTGCCCTATAACTTCGGCATACATTGAGTTGCACCGAATTTCCTGAAACTTGGTGGGAAAATGTTACAGACCAAGACGAACAAAAAAGTCGACCGTAACCATGGCCTCAACTCAACAGGAAGTCAACCATTTGGAATCTTGGTGTCCATTTTGGCGATTTGTACCCGACCTAGTTATATTTGTAACTAATGCGTTTAAAAAACTTTTTTTTTATATATATATATAATTTTTGTAACTTTGCAACTTTTTAAAATGTGGCCATAAATGATAAGAATGTATTTTTTTTTTAACTTTAATAATAATAATTATCAGGACGTGTAGAAGAAAAAGAGAATCTGGGGAAAGGAAACGTGTCCACGGTGTTTGATTGACAGCAGATTACCTGGAGCCGTGAATCAGAAACGATGTAACATGAGAACGAGACGTCTGCAGCTTTGATCCAGGTGTGAATCGTCTCCTCTGACACGTTAAGGCTCAACAGCCTGAGGATTAGTGCCAGAGCCATGATTCCAGACGATCAGACGTGATGCTGTCTGGGAAGAACTAACGCCGCTTTCATCTGGTCGCTCTCAGGAAAAATTGAAAATCTAGAAGGCTCATACAGATGCTGATAATCGCTGATCAATAAATGGTGATGAAAGCATGTGCAATGCTTACTCTCCCACACCAAACCCCATAGAGCAAATTGGTGATTTTATCTCGCGTGGACACAGGAGCTGCTGGTCTACTGCTGCCTCGTGTGGTCACTTTGTGTCACTGAGGTGAATCTGAACTAAGTTTTTTTATATGCTGAATTGAATGCTAAACCCTGCACTAGGCCATGGGTTGCTCCACTTTCTGTCTGAAATATGAGCTGCTAAAACCTCGCTCGCGGATGATCGGCCTGTTCTGCCGTCGAGGTTCCTGGACTCGCTGACACGCGGCGCTCCGCAGGCGACTGCGCGCCGTTAAGCTAAGCTAAGCCCTTTGACTGGCAGGACAATGATGTGAAGAAGCTCTTTGGCCCTCGGAGGATGAGCTCCTCACACAGTTTTAAATATTTCATCCCTTCGTATTCTCTCGGCTCTGATTTGGTTTAATAATTCAAACGCCGCACGTGTGCGAAAAAAGCTTTGAAAGCGGCCCCCGAGTTTCAACACCGTTACAGTGTTGACGTCGTTCTTCGCAATCGTTCGACCAATTCAGTTACAAAACGTCGTCGTCGAGTTCACTTTACCTCGGCAGAATCTCTCGGTGTCCGTTGGGAGGTAGTTTGGGTGGAAATGTAAGTCAGAGTGTTGGCGTGCTGCCTTCAGGGGCCGCCGCTCTCCACTCTGATTAAATTTACAGCACCTGGAGCTTCGCACGGCTCACGCTCACTCGCTATGATGCAATTTGCTTCTCATTCAGGTCAAAAAAAGATCGGAGAATTTGCCCCCGTAATGGAATCCAAACAGAGAGGCGGTGAATTCACCTCCGTCTGTCACTCTGAGACGGGTTGACTGTGGCGTGGGGTCAGAGGTCAGCTGCGTCCTCAAGGGGGGGAAGCGGTTCACTGGGGACCCGAAACGGGATTACCAAGCTGAGACTCGCTTTTGTTCTGCGATCGATGTTTCGTTTCTGTAACGAAGTTGGAATTAGGAAGACGTTCGTGACAGATGAGCTCAAAGAAAAAACGACAATTCAGTCAAGTAGAAAATGCATGAAAACAACCGACGCGGTCGTCGTGGTAACGCAGTCGTCGTCGTCGTCGTAGAAAATGAAATAAAAACCATACGACCACGTTCCTGGAAAAGTGCAGTGACTCGCTGGACTCTCGTTCCAGCAGCTTCCTTTCCTCGTTATCGCGCTCCGCTCCACTTCCCCCGTGACAGAAATCCTCCGAGCGCGGCGAGGAACGGGAAGAGGGCGAATAGACGAGCGTCGTCGTCGTCAGAGGAGGAGGATCATTAACCTCTGTTTCTGTCCGGGTCACTCAGTTTCACTCGGACGCCTCAGAGACCACTCTGATTAAATTACTCTCGACTTTTCAAACATCTGCTACTCTTTGGTTCGACCTGGTTAATCACTGCGACTCTGCCACTCCGTGAAAGGCTCACCGAATATCTTCGGTAGACCAGCAGCTCTAAAACCACTGATTTTCTCGATTTGGTGTGGGAGAGTCAGCAGTTTGAAGTGACGCCACTTCGTCTGCTCGACACATCTGTCCAAACGCGACGCCACTCTGCCCCCCAGTGGCCAGCGTGAGGTGCCGCACCGTGTCTCACCTCCGCGTGTCCGTCTGTTCCAGGTTGTGAGCGAGTGTGTGTTTGTGAAATGACACCGGCGCCGGAACGCGCGTGATCGGACATGGAGGCGTTCACCACAGCTAACGAAACGCAGGGTCGGCCCCGCCTCCCACCCCCATCCGCCGCCAACCCCGGTAACTACGGTTTCCGAGACTATGACCGCGACCCACCATCGATGCCGGAGGATCCGATCAATCTGCTGAGCGTGCAGGTAAACGTTATTATTATTATGATAACATTATAATCTCTGTTACAAGAGAAGAGGAGTTTATAGACATGTGATGATACTGGTGTTTGTTTGTTTGTTTGTTTGTTTGTGTTTGTAGGTGGTGTTGATCCTGGCTTACAGCACCATCATCGTGCTGGGGGTTCTGGGAAACTCCCTCGTTATATACGTCATCTATCGCTTTAAGACGCTGCGAACTGTCACCAACTTCTTCATCGCTAACCTGGCTGTCGGTACGCACACACACACACACACAGGCTATTTCAATGAGCTAACCTAGATAAATTAACTAGCATCGATGCATTAACTAGCACAGATAAATTAACTAGGTAGCATAGATACATTAACTAGCTAGCACAGATATATTAACTAGCTAGATACATTAACTAACTAGCATACACAAATTAACTAGTGAGCATGGCTAAATTAACTAGCATAGATACATAAACTAACTAGCATAGACAAATTAAATAGCGAGCATAGATAAATTAACTAGCATAGATGCATTAACTAGCTAGCACAGATCAATTAACTAGCTAGATACATTAACTAACTAGCATAGACAAATTAACTAGCGAGCATAGATAAATTAACTAACATAGATACATTAACTAACTAGCATAGATAAATTAACTAGTGTAGATGAAATAACTAGCTAACATATATACATTAACTAGCTAGCATAGAAAAATGCAGATCAAACGTCTTTGTTTTTGTCCACAAACCAAAATTATTCAGTTTCTTTGTTTTATGGCCAGCAAATATTCACATTAAGAAGCTGAAAAGAACACACACGTTTTTATTTCACAGTTTAAACGCAGCAAACATTAAAAACCAGGCAGAACGTTGTCAAATCTCTTTTTAATCTCTTGAGCTGTGACAGTTTGACCTTCAGGCGTGGAGTTTAATCTGAAGTGACGACGACGGCAGCGACTCCGTCCATGAGGGATTCAAATGAACATTTGGCCTCGCGGTTTAATCTGTGCACTGTGTGTGTGTGTGTGTGTGTGTGTGTGTGTGTGTGGGGGTGTGTGTGTGTGGGGGTGTGTGTGTGTGTGTGTGTGTGTGTGTGTGTGTGTGTGTGTGTGTGAGTGAGAGAAAGAAAACAAATGAGTTTATTCAAGGAGAAGAAGAAATTATTTGAAGGAGAAGTGTGTGTGTGTGTGTGTTCTTGTACTTGCGCCATACTGAGGACCAGTGAGGGTTTTTAACCAACAGAGTGAGGAAATTTTTACGGAGTGAGGACATTTTGGCCAGTCCTCACTTTGTTTTCATTGAAATCACTTCCTTAGGTTGCTATAACATCAATTACTCAATTTGTCAAAAAAAATAAATAATCAGATTTTGGATGACATAGTATGACTTTTTTTGGTCAAATTTTGGACCAAACATTTTGCGTCAATTTTTTTTTTTCAAATTTTGGACCAAACATTTTGGGTCCAATTTTTTTTTTCAAATTTTGGACCAAAGATTTTGCATAAATTTTTTTTTCAAATTTTGGACCAAACATTTTGGGTCCAATTTTTTTTTTTTTAATTTTGGACCAAAAATTTTGCATCAATTTTTTTTTCAAATTTTGGACCAAACATTTTGGGTCCAATTTTTTTTTCAAATTTTGGACCAAAAATTTTGCATCAATTTTTTTTTCAAATTTTGGACCAAACATTTTGGGTCCAATTTTTTTTTTTCAAATTTTGGACAAAACATTTTGCATCAATTTTTTTTTCAAATTTTGGACCAAACATTTTGGGTCCAATTTTTTTTTTCAAATTTTGGACCAAAAATTTTGCATCAATTTTTTTTTCAAATTTTGGACCAAAAATTTTGCATCAATTTTTTTTTCAAATTTTGGACCAAACATTTTGGGTCCATTTTTTTTCTTTCAAATTTTGGACCAAAAAATTGACATAATTTTTTTTTTTCAAATTATTGACCAAACATTTTGGGTCCAATTTTTTTTTTCAAATTTTGGACCAAAAATTTTGCATTCATTTTTTTTTCAAATTTTGGACCAAACTTTATGGGTCAAATTTTAGTAGATGTCATTCATGAAGTAGATATTTGTAATTGTGTTGATTTATAAAGTGGAAATGCTGGTCCTCGCTTTGTCAGCAACCCAGTCCTCAGTATGCAGCAAGTACAAGAATGTGTGTGTGTGTGTGTGGCCTGCAGTGTTAGTTGTTCTGGGAAGTGTTGCGAAAACACACACAAAGACACACACTCACATACAAATACACACACAGACACACACACAAATAAAGACACAAATACACACACACAAAGACAAAGAAAGACACACACAAACACACACACACACATATATAAGTATATATATTTTGACAGATTTGTTTACGTTTAAAAGTTGAGTACGACTAAATTTGCATAAATCCAAGGTAAATATTGATGACATCACACGTTCTGATCAACAACAAACTGGTGCCACCAGGGGGCAGTGTGTGTGTGTGTGTGTGTGTGTGTATTACAGACTGACCTCTGTGTCTCTCTGTGACCTCCAGCTGACCTCCTGGTCAACACGCTGTGTCTCCCGTTCACGCTCGTCTACACGCTGCAGGGGGAGTGGAAGTTTGGCGGCGCGCTGTGTTTACTGCTGCCGTACGCGCAGGGCCTCGCCGTGCACGTTTCCACGGTGACGCTCAACGTCATCGCCCTGGACAGACACAGGTGGGCGTGGTTTATTGTTGTTGTTGTTGTTGTTGTTGTTGTCGTCGTTTCGGTGTTAACATGATGATGATCGCAGTCCGATCATCGTTTATGTGTCCAACACTGCATCCACTAGAGGGCAGCACGTGTTCGTGACACATTTGTCTGGTTTATTTGTCTTTTTCCTTCCTTATATCTCTCCTCCTTTCGTTCCTTTCCTCTTTTTTTATTTTTCTTCTCTCTCGTTTCTCCTTCTTTCCCTCCTTCTATCCTTTAGTTTGTTTCCCTTCCTCCTCTCCTTCTTTCCTTCCTTTTTTCTCTCCTACTTTCCCTCCCGTTCCCTCTTCTGCTATCATTTCCCTTTCCCTACTTCCTGTCCATCTATCCTCCATTATCTTCTTATTTCCTTCTTCCCCTTCCCTTCTTTCCTTTCTCTTCTCGTCCTCTCGCGACATTTTCTGTCACTGAACAGAACAAAAACCATGGTCTCTTTTCTTTTCTTCATCCATTATTCATTCTTGAAGTCACACAGTCGTCCTGTGGTGTGTGTGTGTGTGTGTGTGTGTGTGGGGTGTGTGTTTGTGTGTTTGTGTGTGTGTGTGTGTGTGTTGCAGGTGTATTGTGTATCACCTCGAGACCAGGATGCGTAAGGACGTGTGTTTCGGTGTCATCGCTCTGACCTGGGTCCTCAGCGCCGTCCTCGCCAGTCCTCTGGCCATTTTCCGAGAGTACACGTCCTTCACTCTGAACCCTGGACACACTATACAGGTGACCGCACGCACACACACACACACACACACACACACCTGTGTGTCCTTCTGGCCGCTCGCTTTGATCTTCCTGCTCGTCCCCCCGTGTCTCTCTCGTCCCTCCTCTCTTTTCCATCTCTTTCATCTCTCTCTCTCTTACATCACTCCTCTTCTGTCGTAACCCTTTTTCCCCTCACTTTCATCTCTTTCTCAGCTCCGTCTTCCCATTTTCTCGTCCGTTTTAAACTCGTTTTTAACACAGAAATGTGACACAGTTTACACAGGTTTTTTTTTGTTTCTTTGCTATTCCGACCGTGGGCGGGGCTTAGGAAGCTGCCTGCTGATTGGCTACTCATTCCCTGTCAACATCAGACAAAAAAATTTGGAAATACATTATATATACATAATTATTATTATATAACGTTTGTCAGATTATAAACGAGTTCCAGACGGACAGCGACTCCGAGCCTGTGACGACTTCCGGTCCATTGAGCTGTCGCTCCAGGGTTAGCCAATCAGCAGGCAGCTTCCTAAGACCCGCCCACAAAGGAAAATCAAACAAATGAGCGAGTGCAAAAAACAAGTGAGGGAGCTCAAAGAACAAGTGAGGGAGTGCAAAGAATAAGTGAGCGAGTGCAAAAAAGAAATGAGGAAGCGTAAAGAACAAGTGAGGGAGTGCAAAGAACAAGAGAAGGAGTGCAAAGAACAAGTAAGGAAGCGCAAAGAACAAGTGAGGGAGTGCAAAGTACAAGTGAGGAAGTGCAAAAAACAAATCAGGGAGCGCAAAGAACAAGTGAGGGAGTGCAAAGAATAAGTGAGCGAGTGCAAAAAAGAAATGAGGAAGCGTAAAGAACAAGTGGGGGAGTGCAAAGAACAAGAGAAGGAGTGCAAAGAACAAGTAAGGAAGCGCAAAGAACAAGTGAGGGAGTGCAAAGAACAAGTGAGGGAGTGCAAAAAACAAATGAGGAAGCGCAAAGAATAAGTGAGCGAGTGCAAAAAAGAAATGAGGAAGCGTAAAGAACAAGTGAGGGAGTGCAAAGAACAAATGAGGGAGTGCAAAAAACAAATGAGGGAGTGCAAAGAACAAGTGAGGGAGTGCAAAGGACATGTAAGGAAGCGCAAAGAACAAGTGAGGGAGTGCAAAGAACAAGTGAGGGTGTGCAAAAAATTAATGAGGGAGTGCAAAGAACAAGTGAGGGAGTGCAAAGAACAAATGAGGGAGTGCAAAGAACAAGTGAGAGAGTGCAAAGAACAAGTGAGGGAGTGCAAAGAACAAGTGAGGAAGCGCAAAGAACATGTGTGCGCAAATAAATGAGGGAGCGCAGAGAACAGCTATTTACTTCTTAAAAACGTTATGTATTGACACAAAACTAATTCCATATTTTTCCAAACAATAGCTTGTGTATTTTTAGATGTTTGTGTAGTTAATTCCATGTTGTGTGTGTGTGTGTGTGTGTGTGTGTGTGTGTGTGTGTGTGTGCGTGCTCTCAGGTGTGCACAGAGAAGTGGCCGGGCAAAAGCACCGACGGCACCCTCTACAGCATCTCCATGTTGATCCTGCAGTACTTCCTGCCGCTCTCCATCATCTCCTTCGCCTATGCGCGCATCTGGTCCAAACTGCGCGGACACGTCAGCCCGGCGGAGAACGCCGGCGGCGCCGCCGGCTCGGAGCGCCACCGCCGGCGCCGCAAGACCACGAAGATGCTGGTGACGATGGTGGTGGTGTTCGCCGTCAGCTGGCTGCCGTTCCACGCCTTCCAGCTCGCCACCGACATCGACAGCGCGGTGCTGGACATGCGCGACTTCCACCTGCTCTACACCGTCTTCCACGTGGTCGCCATGTGCTCCACCTTCGCCAACCCGCTCCTCTACGGCTGGATGAACCGCAACTACCGCGCCGCCTTCCTCGCCGTCTTCAAGTGCCGCCGCCACTCGGGGGAGCGAGGGAGGGGCGGGCGGATGGACAGCATCCACCCCGTCGGAGGAGGAGGAGGAGGAGGAGGAGGAGGAGGAGGAGGGAGGGCGAAGAAGATTGTGCTGGAAACGCAGGACGTCGTGTCCACGCGGCTCAACGCCACCGACGTGTGAGGAGACAAATGGAAAGACTCGTGTTCAGGAGGCGTTTTGCTCTCCGCGCGACAATGGATGCGAAAAGAGTGAAAATAGAAACGACGCCATGAGGGATTGACGAGGTTAAAAATAGCGGAGCGGGGATTAGAAGACAAACAACAGAAGTTCTCCTCGACCAATCGCAGCCCGCGACCTCATCTCACTCTTCAAAGACCATTGTTTTTCTTTCTCCCCCCCCCCCACTCGCTTGCGGATATTCCTCGCTTCTTTTTCCGGGGACAATCAAAAGGGAAACTTTCATAATCATCTCCTCGAATTCTAAACCGTTTCAAGAACCTTCAAGAGCTCGTCTTCTTTTTTTCGTCCCTGGCGCCAGATCTCGGCGTCAACGAGTCGAGCTTCACGCGGCGAGGATTTAAAGACCTGAACCGACGCTCAGACGAATCCAGGACAGTTTGGATTTAAAAGACTTTCTGCTGAGTGCGACGAGGATGAAAGAGGAGGAGGAGGAGGAGGAGGAGGCTGCATGTTCCTGTAAAAACAGGCTCTGAGTTCATGTGAAAACACTAATGAATGTTTGAGAAAAAAACACCTTTAATTTTTTCTCTTTGTTGTTTTTTTTTTTTTTTGGCAGCTTCACAGCAGAAGGAAAACATCGCACCCTCTTTGTTTCTCGGTGTTGTTTTCACATCAGCAGGTTTTCTACGCACACGGGACGAGTCGGTAAACCGCTCACTCTCCCACACCAAACCCCATAGAGAAAATCAGCGATTTAAGCTCACGGGAACACAGGAGCCGCTGGTCTACTGCTGCCTCGTGTGGTCACTTTGTGTCACTGAGGTAAATCTGAACGCAGGATTTCGAATGCCGAATTAACAAAATTAGTTATTTGAACTTAGCGACGGAGGCAGCAGTGGATCAACAACATCCTGTGTGATCCTGTGTGCTGTGACGTTAAAATCGCTGATTTTCTCTGCGGGGTTTGGTGTGGGAGAGTGAGTGACTTTGGTGTGGGAGACGAGCGCAACGGTTTCCTGAAGTTTCGGTTTCCTAAATTTCACGTCGTCCTAAGTCTACGATATCTTCAGAACACGAGCGCGTCTTTATCTCGCTTTTCCAACAGGAAACTGAAGTTTCAAGCGATATTTAATCCAGATTACGGATTTGTCTGCAATTTACGCGTAGCATTGACGCTGAAGTTCAGATGTGTTTATGTCGGCGACATGTTAACAGATCAGGGTGAATATGTATGTAGTTATAAGAAGGTAAAGTTCCAGTGGATGAAAACACAACAATTATTATTTTTTTGTTCTGTTTTGTTTTTCTAGAACCTGCGGCAGCGTCGGTTCAACGCTGCCGTGAGGTCTTAATCCTGTATCTGCAAACGAATAATAATTATTTTGTTTTTCTTCGGGTCATTTTCGTTTCAGTGTTCAAAGTTTAATTGTCACGTTGTAATTAAAACTCTGCTTCCCTCTGGCAGGAGCTGTGTCAACATCGCAAAAACCGCTGAATGTCAATGAACTGGAGTTTAAACTGTCCAACGTACGCAGGAATAATAAACCTCCCCCACGGAACCACGCCCGCTGTCCTCGTCTGTACTCAAAGAGCTTCCACTAACTCGCTGAATAGCCTGCTAGCTGCTTCAAAACATCCTCCGCCGGGTGCGAGATAGACGCGAGTTCTTTCTGCGGAAAAAAAACGCGACGGCGCGATGGCCAATCAGAGGTGATGATGTTAGCCAGGCTAGCTTCCACCTGAAACTTCTTTGAAAAAGTCGCGAAAAGTGGCTCTTTTCTTTCAGCCGCTTCATCGGACAAACGTGACATAATGAAATCAAATCTTAACAAACACACTTTTTTAAACGAATCAAAATGTTTGGCTTTACCTGCTCGCTGATGTCTGCGTGAAATAGCTAACTCGCCGATTAGCCTGCTAGCTGCTTCGAAACGTCCGCTAGTGCTGTGTTTATGTCGCAAAATTTTTCGCGTGACAGCTTTTGCGTTGATTTTCACGTCGGCCGGGCTGAGCGATTGCGCCTGGCGCTCGAATTCTTTCTGCGAAAAACCGCGACGACGCGATGGCCAATCGGAGGTGACGACGTTGGCCAGGCTAGCTTCCACCTGAAACTGCGACTTTTTTTGAAAAGTTCGCGGAAAAAGCGGCTCTTTTTTTTTCAGCGTGCCGCTTCATCAGACAAACGTGACAAACACACTTTTTTAAACGAATCAGAATGTTTGACTTTACTCGAACGCTGATGTCTGCGTGAAATCGCTAACTCGCTGATTAGCCTGCTAGCTGCTTCAAAACGTCCTCTAGTGCTGTGTTTACGTCGCAAGATTTTTCGCGTGACAATATTGCGTTGACTTTCAAGTTGGCCCGGCTGAGCGATTGCGCCTGGCGCTCGAGTTCTTTCTGCGAAAAACCGCGACGACGCGATGGCCAATCGGAGGTGACGACGTTGGCCAGGCTAGCTTCCACCTGAAACTGCGACTTTTTTTGAAAAATTCGCGAAAAAAGCGGCTCTTTTTTTTTCAGCGTGCCGCTTCATCAGACAAACGTGACAAACACACTTTTTTAAACGAATCAGAATGTTTGACTTTACTCGCTCGCTGATGTCTGCGTGAAATAGCTAACTCGCTGATTAGCCTGCTAGCTGCTTCAAAGCGTCCTCTAACACTGTGCTCACACTGGATGCGATGTGATATTGTATTGATATTCACGTTGTGCCGGGCGGCGCGGCGCGATAGACTCGATTGCGCCTGGCGCTTGAGTTGAAATTTTTCATCTTCTTCGAAAACCGAGACGTCGCGATGGCCAATCAGCGTTGAGATGTCGTCACGTACTTGTCGGCGTCCAGACTCCGCTCGGGGAAACTTATTATTTTAGTGAGTGGACACTCGGAGCTGTACGACACTTTTATCTCTTGTGGAAACGTCTGCAGAGAACGGCCAATGCTAAAGAACGAGTGGGACACAGGACAGGAAGTAGCGGGAATATCAAAACAACAACAACTCTCTTGCGAGAGTTTGATGCGTTCAGTTGTTTTGACAAATTCAGTCTTAAAACAAACTGGATTATCGCTTTGATTTAATTCAATCGGACGAAAGCTCGGTCTGCGTACTCTCCACTAACACTGTCACGATGTCTCTGTTGTGTTCACGCGAGGACTGTGACGGGACGCTGGTGATGCTGCTCGACCTTTTTATGAAACATACATGAATGTAAACTGCTTTGTACCACGACCGTGACGCTGTAACTCTGTGTATTTCTGTGTAAAATATGACCGGTGTGAACGAGTGTAACCAAGCACAAACTGTTGGCCCTGACCTGTGTCCAACAATTGACGCTACATTCAAGCACAACTGCGCCTCTGGGCTCTTTCTTTGTGTGTGTGTGTGTGTGTGTGTGTTCGTGTGTATCATGTTGTCCAGTCGCCACGGAATTCAAAAGTCCAAACAGGAAATGACCTCACACCCGACTTAAGAGCCCACAGAGATTCACCAGTCAAGTAACCATGGGCGAGTTTAGGGTTACACACCTTTGTTCCGAAATCCCTACAGAATACAAAATGCTAACCCTTACCCCAACCCCAACCCCAACCCTAACTCTAACCCCCTAACCCTAACAGACGCCGACTGATGCCGGGTCCGTTGGGAAGGGTCCAAACAGGAAATGACCTCACACCCGACTTAAGAGCCCACAGAGATTCTCCAGTCAAGTAACGGTGGGTGATGTTAGGGTTACACACCTTTGTTTTCTGAAATCCCTATGTTTCGAAAGCCCTACAGAATACAGAATGCTAACCCTAACCCTAACAGACGTCGACTGATGCCGGGTCCGATGGGAAAATTACGCTGGGGATAAATCCGCGCACCCACCCCCCCCCCCCCCCGCATGGCTTGTTCTGCCCTGCGGAAACACATACTGGCTTTCGTAACATAGGGCTGCCCCCGATGTTAGCATTAGGGCTAACTAGCATGCTAATCTACTCTAATTTGTATCAAGAGTGCGCCGTTTGGTGGCATGTGAGCTACTATCACTCTAAACTCATGAGCGCCCTCTACGTGAATGAACAGGAAGGTCTAACCACTGCTTGACGCGGCTCTATTTGACTTCATTATGCTTACATTTGTGTTTGTTTATCGTTTGTTTTAGTCGCTGTTGCGTACGCAAATTAAAAAAAAATCCATTTAATCGATGACACCTGGCTCTTGAATGTATGAATAAATGAAGCAATCAGACGACAGCTGGAGGTTTGACATCAGGCGTCTCACTGTCACTGCTCGTGTAAACAGATAAACAGTCGAGTCGTGGCAGCGAGCCATGTTTCATTAGCGGCGCGTCGGCCTCGCCGTGTCACTGTACTCGTTAAGTGTTAATGATCTGCTTCAGTCAAACAAACAAACAGACAGAGACTGTCTTTGTCTTCACTCAGTGATTAGGAAAGTCGTTTGTTTTGAGCCGCTGCCAAACTGAAGACAATTGCTGGACTTGTGTGCATGTGTGTGTTTATATCTTTGTGACAAACCCATCTCTGTGGGTACATTTTGTTTTTGTCTCCACAAATTTAAAGTGCTTCTTCAGGTTAGGACCTGGTTCTTAAGGTTACGGTTAGAATAAAGTCTAGGTTAAACTTTGGTTAGGGTAAGGGGCTGAGGAATGGGTTAGGGTTAGTTTTGGGTTTTTGCAGGATCGGTTTCATCCAGATCTAATCCAGGTTACAGATCTGTATTAGCCGAAACGTCGAATCTAACATGGTTCGGTCCCGTTGGACGAGTTCACATGTCACATCTCGGCGACATCTTCACAGATCAGGACGGATTTTGTCGTGTTTGCGTAAAATTGGTAAGAGCTGTACGACGGTAAGGTTCTATACAGATCCAGAAAGTTCTTCTGGAACCAGGATTCAGACAGGTATTTCTTTGCATTTCCGCTGGGAAAGCTACGTCACTCCCAACTGGTCATAATGGCTAATCAGCTGCTAACTGGCCATGGTAGCAGATGCTAATTGGTCAAGGTGGCTAATCAGATAATAACTGGCCACTGTAGCAGATGCTAACTGGTCATGAGAGCTTATATAGCAGATGCTAATGATAATGGTGACTAATTTAAACTTCTGCTAGCTGCTAGTGGTGGGTAATCAGCTGCTAACTGGTCATGATGGCTAATATAGCAGATGCTAACGACAATGGATTCAGATAGGTATTTTTCTTTGCATTTCCGTTGGGAACGCTAGCCAAATAGTCAGCCCCAACCGTGCCACAGTAATGGTACTGTACGGTACGGTACGGGTGTAGCTAGACCCACGATAGTCAACAACAGAGAACATTCCCTTGCGACTGCTGTTTCTTCAAGTCTGTTCACATGGTTCAGCAGGTTTTGTCGCATTCGATGTTGTCGTCCATTGTCGTCCATTGTCGTTGGCGCACCAGGACAGCGCCACGCTAACGCGGCCATCGAGCACTACCAAGTAAAGGTCTTGTTCTCAGTCGAAACGCAAGCCTGATACCAGGGCTTTCCCGTTCCAAACCGTACCGTACTGAAACACCATGACCGCAACACTGCTTTGGCTTCTTGAGAGACCCCAAAACTTTTTAACAAAGACAGCAGGGGGCAGTGGAGACAGCCCCCGACGTCCCCGACAAGACATTAACATCACCAATGACTCTAAAGCTGTTGAAGTAGGGTAAAAACCCCCGGAGAGTTCTGCTTTAAATCTTCGGACACTATTTAAATATTCTGTTGCAGTGGAACGACTGTAGTCTTTTCAAGATTTGAACTCTTTCTTCTTCTTTCCCAGCAGAGCGCTCGTGGGAAATCTCGCAGCATAATGATGATATCAACTTTATTACGTGCAGCTCTGAAGCCCCGGGTTTTTTTTTTTGCGCTCCCGGCCGCGGCTGCTTTTAGCCCGTCGCGGCTCGCGGGGAAAGTGGAATCCATTGTCGGGTCGTAAAAGGTCGAAGGCATTGACTCTGTCCCCTCCCACCAGCCATTATCCCATCAACGTGAGTCACCTGGGAACATATAGACTGGAATAAATGATTTATCTCTCTCTCCGTCTCCTCACCACCACCACCAGCCGCCTCCTGCTAACTCCCCATGGCTTTTCGATAAATAGCTTTATCCCTCCAGCTTTGTTTCCCTCCTCTTTGTGTCTATTTTTCCCTCTTTGATTCTCTCTCTCTCACTTACAGCAGTCGATAACATGCTCTAAGAAGCAAAGAAGAAATGCTCCATGTGGAAGCATAATGTACATGATAATATCATATACTATATTATATATGTCCCTATCCAGAGTGATATTGCCATACATATATACAAATATATATATATATATTTGCTGTGATATACATATTTTGTTCTCAACTGGAACACGGTGAACTCCAGGGTCACGCCACTCCAAGTTTCAGCTTCAGCAGATGCTAACTGGTCATAATGGCTAATCAGCTGCTAACTGGCCATGGTAGCAGATGCTAATTGGTCAAGGTGGCTAATCAGATACTAACTGGCCACTGTAGCAGATGCTAAATGGTCATGATAGCAGATGCTAGCTTGTCATGATAGCTTATACAGCAGATGCTAACGACAATGGTGACTAATTTAAACTTCTGCTAGCTGCTAGTGGTGGGTAATCAGCTGCTAACTGGTCATGATGGCTGATATAGCAGATGCTAACGACAATGGTGGATAATTTAAACTTCTGCTAACTGCTAGTGGTGGGTAATCAGCTGCTAACTGGTCATGATAGCTAATATAGCAGATGCTAACGACAGTGGTGACTAATTTAAACTTCTGCTAACTGCTAGTGGTTGGTAATCAGCTGCTAACTGCTGGGTTTTAGTGTGGATTAACAGACACTACTGAGACTTTTATTTTGAAAACTGCAGGGTCGTGTTTTAGTGTGGATGAACAGACACTACTGAGACTTTTATTTTGAAAACTCCTGGATTGATTTTTAGTGTGGATGAACAAATGCTATTGAGACTTTTATTTTGAAAACTTCAGGGCTGAGTTATATCTAATGTGTATGTATGTAAATGTGTGTCGCCTGCTACATTCTTATTTCCATAGAGTGTCTTCTGTTTGAATGGTGATGGCACAGAAAATGTTCCTCAGTAAATTAATATAAACTCTACTTTTCTTCCTGCTTTTATTTCCCTGCAGTGAGCACAGTTGTTGTCCTCTAAATTACTTTTAGATGGCGACGACGTGTGAGACTGTAAAAACCCATTAACAGTTCCCTTTGTTTGGCAGCTGTTGTCCAAACTTGAACAGTGCGGCTCTGATAAGAGGAAACGAGATTACAGCGTCCTTGAAAACCTCAGGTGCTGAATCAAAGAATGTGTTAATGTGTTTCAAGCTTTGCTCAAGTGTTTGTTTGTGTGGACCGACAGAAAACTGTGAGACTTTTATTTTGAAAAGTGCCTGGTTGTGTATGAATGTGGATGAACTGGAGCTGAGACTTTTATTTTGAAAAGTGCCGAGGTGAATTTTAGTGTGGAATTTTGTTCGTCCGTGCTAAAAACAGAAATCACAACTATCTTAAGTGTTGTGTGTATGGACAGAAACTGAGACCTTATTTTGAAAACTGGAGAGGCCTTTATTTTGAAAACTCAGGAGCTGTGGACAAATCGAAAATAGAGACTTTAATTTTGAATACTCGGAAGAGAAACTGAGGCATTTATTTAGAAAACATTGTGTTTTTAGTGTGGATGAACAGACAGAGTGAGTCTTTAATTTTGAAAACTCAGAAGTTGTGCTTTTGGCGTGAATGAACAGAAACAGAGGCTTTTATTTTGAAAACTTCCAGGATATGTGTTTAGTGTGGATGAACACAGAGAGAGTGACTTTTATTTTGAAAAGTCAGAAGTTGTGCTTTTCGCATGAATGAACAGAAACAGAGGCTTTTATTTTGAAAACTTCCAAGATATGTGTTTAGTGTGGATGAACACAGAGAGAGTGACTTTTATTTTGAAAACTCAGAAGTTGTGCTTTTAGCGTGAATGGACAGAAACAGAGGCTTTTATTTTGAAAACTCAGAAGTTGTGCTTTTACCGCGAATGAACAGAAACAGAGGCTTTTATTTTGAAAACTTCCAGGATATGTGTTTAGTGTGGATGAACAGAAAGAGTGACCTTTATTTTGAAAATCTCAAGTGTTGTGTCTTTTTTTGTGTGGATGGACAGAAACTGAGACTTTAAGTTTGAAAACTCCAAATTTGTGCTTTTAGCGTGCATGAACAGAAACGGAGGCTTTTATTGTGAAAAATGCGCGGTTGTGGATTACGCGTCCGTAAAGTAAACACTGTGTGACTAAGCACCCAGCTGCTTATCAGCTTATCAGGTCACGTGACGCGTGTTATCAGGTCACGTGACGCGTGTTATCAGGTCGCATGACGCGTGCTGTCAGACGTGTGTTTGGTAGAACCGTCACAAGTCCCGGACATTGTTGCTCAGGTCAGTGTTTGTACGCCGGGACAGATTTGTCAAATCTCTGTGGTTCTGTTGCCAAAAGTGAAAAACCCACCGTTTTAAAGACTAATTTAAGTTTCCTCTGAGTCGTCAAACGTCTCCACAGACGGTGGTGAAGCTCGCCGAGGCGGCAGCGCCGAGCAGAGGGAAGCTTTGATGCTTTGAGGCCGCGTGGCCTCGCGAATCCTCCTGGCGCCGGGATAATGTGAAGAGACAGGCTGCGCTGAACTCAGGCCTCTGCCCTCCTCAGGGAAGCTCTTCTACTTATTAAACACACAACAACGAAACGACTGAGCCGTGATACGACTGAGCTCACATATTTACAGGCTCCGTGAAACGGAAAAATGCATTTTTCATGTTGTCGTCGATGTAAAGAATTATGTTTTTTCCCCCCCCTCCTGCAGTTTGACATTGGTGCTCTCCAGAGTTCAAAGCTCTATAATGTTCATGTAGCGCCGGCCTGGGTGAACCCGTGTTTTCGTCATGTTACACTATAAAGCCCTGTAAAGGGAACAGTACCTTTACTTGGTAGGCGGGGTACGACCTTTGCCTGATGGCCGCGTCGTCATCAAACATGACACAACTGACTGCTGTGAGTCTAGCTCCACCCATACCATATTGTACAATTTCCCCGGTTACCCGAATCGAAGGGTACTGAAAAACAAAATAGTTTGGGAACAGTCATTTTGGTACAGTTCCTAAAGGGAACGCAAAAAAATGCGTCCCAATCCATAGGGGGAGCCCCGCAGAGAAGTTCCGTTAGAAGCTGGTTCGACGTCAACACCTGGGACCAGACAATTGTGAACTTTCAGAAGACCTGGGACACATTTGTGTCCAGTACGGTTGGGAAAGGTAAAGGTGCCTGGGCCAGGCTTGCATTTCGACCGAGATCAGTACCTTTACTTGGTAGGCGGGGTGTGACCTTTGCCTGATGGCCGGGTCGTCATCAAACACGACACAACTGACTGCTGTGAGTCTAGCTCCACCCATACCGTCTCGTAAAATTACCCCGGTTACCCGAATGGAAGGGTACTGAAAAAACAAAATAGTTTGAGAACGGTCATTTTGGTACAGTTGCTAAAGGGAACGCAAAAAAAAGCACACCGAACTATTTCACTAAAGTGGTAGACGATGGATGGATGGATGGATGTTTACGGTGGTGTCGTAAAAATATGTTGTCCCAATCCGTAGGGGGAGCCCCCGCAGAGAAGTGCCGTTAGAAGCTGATTTGACTTCAAGACGTGGGACACAGTTTGTGTCCAGTACGGTTGGGAAAGGCAAAGGTGCCTGGGCCGGGCTTGCATTTCGACTGAGATCAGTACCTTTACTTGGTAGGCGGGGTGTGATGGCTTGCCTGATGGCCGGGTAGTCATCAAACACGACACAACTGACTGCCGTGAGTCTAGCTCCACCCATAACGTCTCGTAAAATTACCCCCGGTTACCCGAATGGAAGGGTACTGAAAAACAAAATAGTTTGGGAACGGTCATTTTGGTACAGTTCCTAAAGGGAACGCAAAAAAAAAGCACACCGAACTATTTCACTAAAGTGGTAGACGATGGATGGATGGATGGATGTATGTTTGCCGTGGTGTCGTATAAGTATGTCGTCCAAATCCGTAGGCCCGCAGGAAGGTTCCGTTAGAAGCTGGTTTGACGTCAAGACCTGGGACCAGACAATTGTGAACTTTCAGAAGACCTGAAACAAAACATAAACATGATTTGCAGTCTGCAAAAGATCTTTTTTAATGCGAATATTTTGTCTGTACTGTTGTTGTTGGTGAGTTCAGTTTGTTATATGAACATTATTCCTGAGTCTCTGTGACACATTAGGAGGATTTTACGGCCACGTTGCTTTAGATTTATTACATACTGCAAACTTTAATCTCTTAATTTCCATTGATGACGTTCACATCAGTAACTTGAGCAAATGAGAGCAGATGCGATGTCAAAAGGTCACGAAACAACCGCCGTAATTCATGAGCGCAACAAACCCACGACTCCGAGTGTGTGTCCGAATATCTTAGCGTTAAACCCCGAACTGCGCGGACGTCCCGCTGCGTCCTAACAATGTTTACGCTGAACTTATCTCCTCTGCTCACGCTCCTGAGGGACGGACTCCTCCTCACATTCAGCAAACACTCATGGATTATTCAGGAGAAGACACTGAGATCTGACCTCGCCTGCCGACTTCCTCTGTCGTCCAGGAAGTTCTTGGTAAATTTATTTATTTATTTATTTATTTATTTATTTATTTATTTATTTATACCGCTTCCATTTTACGCCGACTCCTAAATATTCAAACAGTGACATTTCAAATTCACGTCAGGTTTGTGGACATTTTGGAACCAGAGGCAGACTTTGTGAAGTGGTTTTCACAAAATCGGGGGGGCCATTTCTGAAAAATAACAACGTAATGTTTTTTACGGCCTTGAAGGGACAATTAGGACAATTTTGAAAATGAAGGAAAATACTGAAAATGGAAATCTTTGGTAAATGCAGGTACTTTTAGAAATTAGCACTTTTTTAAAAAAAACAGTTTTTTATATATATATATATATATATTTTTTTAGAAAGAAGGTAAAATATAATTGAAAAAAAAAAAAAAAAAACATAATTTTTTTTTGGAAAATTAGGGACGAAGAATTTAAAAAAGAAGGTAATTTATCGTCATTTTTGGTGAGGACATTTTAGGTCAAATTAGGACTTAAAGACTAAAATATAAGTATTTAAAAAATAATAATAATTAAATATAGTGAAAAATTGACATTTTTTTAAAATTGTGGATTTTGTCGATTAGAAGAAGAACTTTTCTGTTTCCATTTCTGGACATTTATGTTGAAAATTAGCACATTTAAGCTAAAACCCCAGTCCAGGAAATGAGAAACTTAATTATTTACACATAAATAAAATGATTCACGTGTATTTTCCTGCACAGGTTTATGTGAGTCGTGTTTTATGGGATGGACGCCGACTCGACAAACGCGTCTTTGTGAGGTTTGAGAGTGAATCTATTATTATTATTATTATTATTATGCAGTGCATGTTTTTTTTTAATGTCCCTTTAAATTAACTGAGAGCAAAACCGTTTTACATCACCAACGCGGGCAGAGTCGGCCAAGTGTGAAATATATGGAAGAGACAATATGTATGTGAAAATAATGAGGAACACACACACACACACACACACACACACACACACACACACACACACACACACACACACACACACACACACACACACACACACACACACACACACACACACACACACACACACAGTCATTTGTTGTCAGTGATTTATTCTCATTCCTCTTCACAGTGACCACGGAGAAAAAAAATAATGAATGGAGATGATTTATGGGTCTTTTACTCTCACTCTGACACTCTCTTCACGCCTTAATGCACATCAAACTTTTGCAAAAGATGTATTTGCAGTGTAGGTTACACATCAACGCCGACCGATGTGAGTGACTGTAATAATAATAACAAAAAAAGCACACAGGAGTTGTTGATCCACTGCTGCCTCCATCACTAAGTTCAAATGTCTTATTTTGTCAATTCGGCTTATATAAAACTTTGTTCGGATTGACCTCAGTGACACAAAGTGACCACACGAGGCAGCAGTAGACCAGCAGCTCCTGTGTCCCAGTGAGCTAAAATCACTGATTTTCTCTATGGGGTTTGGTGCAGGTGTTAAAAACCTCCGTTTCCTGTGAGATAAATACATGAACATATATAATATAATATATATATATATATATATAATATAATAATCTGAATTAAGATTATGTACATATGCACATAATTCCTTATCTCATAGAAAATAGAAAAGCAAAATGTGGTGTGAGTATGGAATAGATAATGACATGTAAATATGTCATGAAAACACACACACACACACACTGACTGTGGTTTGAACATTAAAAATGCATTAGAAGCCAATTATCTATCTATAGATAGATAGATAGATAGATAGATAGATAGATAGATAGATAGATAGATAGATAGATAGATAGATAGATAGATAGATAGATAGATAGATAGATAGATAGATAGATAGAGAATGCTACTGGAAGGGGAACGTTCAACAGAGGACACACAACCTTTATACTGTGCTTCCACCTAGTGGTGATCAAGGAAATCACACTCGCACACAGGACAGAGATACACACTGCACATCAGTGACTTCAATATGGCTCTGTTTTTAAACAAATATGCGATAAAAAATGCGATTTATTATCATTTTAAAATGTAATGTTATATAAAAAACAATTATAAACTGTCCTCAAGTACGATTTTGTTAGTATTTACTACTTAAAATAATAATAATAATAATAATAATAATAATAATTTGGTTTTCATAGACTAAGACTGGAGTGTTTTTATTTTATTAATTATATCATGTAATTAATTCTCATTCATTGGGAAAAACAGAACTAAAAAAAAACTAAAGTCACTCTTATTGATCGTTCATACAACGCCCCGCCTCTTTCGTCTTCCCATTGGTTGAAAACCTCTTCCGTCATCAATCCGACCCGGAAGAGGAGCGACAAAGATGTCGGCGGTCATTTGAGCAGCGAGTTGTCTTTTCTGAGACACGTTTTTAAGACTAAACAACGCGAAAACACGGAAAACGACCCGCAGAACTCGAAAAGAGAAGGATTAAACTGAACAGACGGGACTTTATCTCTGCTGGGACTCGACGTTTGCTGTAGTTTAACCCGGAAATGTGACTGTTTGGTGAGAAACGTTCATTTGAGCTCGTTTTATTTTCCTGAGGGGGATTTTAAAAGAATAAGAGCTACATAAACAAATAATACAAAGAGAAAGTTTATTTTCACGGAAATACAGACATGTTTTAACATCTTTATATCACTGTGAGGCAGACTTTTCCAACCGGAAACTGAAGGAAACCACTCACTTTCTCACACCAAACCCCATAGAGAAAATCAGTGATTTTAACATCACCGCAAACAGGAGTTGTTGATCCACTGCTGCCTCCATCACTAAGTTAAAATGTCTTATTTTGTCAATTCGGCTATAAAAAACTTTGTTCGGATTTACCCCAGTGACACAAAATGACCACACGAGGCAGCAGTAGATCAGCAGCTCCTGTGTCTTGTGAGCTGAAATCAGTGATTTTCTCTATGGACTTTGGTGTGGGAGAGTGAGTGGTTTACAAACTTCAGTTTCCTGATGGAAAAGTCTGTCAAACAGTGACATGTGGACGTGTTCTTAAGACATTGTAGACGGGTGTTATGAGGTGAACCTTTTGCTAAGGGGTTAGATGTTTATGTCCTTGTGTTGTTAGCCTGTGTGTCTCCATCATCTCAGTCAACACTAACTATTACTTCCTGCTATTTATACTTCAAATGTCATATCTTCCAGGTCCGTTGTCCTTCGATTCCATGACTGGACATGATGGCGTCCCTCTGCGGTTCGTCACCACCAGGCTCCAGGCGGCAGTCGGTTTCCCTGGTGGACGCCATGGACACTCACGACCCAAGAGAGACGGACGGTGAGCAGCTGCGACCGAACGGCGCGAGTCACTCGAGCGCAGAGGACATCGAGACGGTGGAGACGGGCGACACGTCCGCGGAGGGAGGCCATTGTCGTCGTCGTCGTCGTCGTCTCCTCTCGGGGGCTGGTGAGACGCTGGTGGTGTTGAAAGAAGAGGTCGACGACGATGGCGAACCGGACGGAGTTGGGCTGTGGCTCGTCGTCGAGTCGGGAGCACAGAGCGGCGATTCGGAGGAAGCAGGAAGTGGCGAGGACGCTCGCTCAGAACGTGGTCAGGGAATCGACGACATCGTCAACACGCCAGAGCGACGAGGCGCTGGATGTGAAGGTAAAACTGGGGGCGTCATTCTCGCGATAGGAGTTAATTATCGACATAAATCAATTCAGTCTACATCCAGATATAGGAAATACATGTTTCCTGACATTTTAGTGTTTTAGGGCACATTTGCAGTAAAACATGTTTAAATTCACTTCTTTCTGTCTTTCCTCTCTTTTTAAGCTCTTCGCCAGTGCGAACATTGCGGGAAAACATTCGCAAAGAGGGGCGACGTCATCGCACACCAGCTGCGCCACTGCGGCGCGAGTCGAGCAGCGGCGTCCGTGCGGCCTCAGCAGGGGGCGCCGTCCCCGACTACCGAAGGGCGCGCGAAGCTACGCAAGCGAGTTTTCAAAGAGAAGAGCGGCGGCGAAGACGAGGCGTCGCGTGAAAGGACTCACGCCTGCGCAGAGTGTGGCAAGGGCTTCTTCTCCGTGCACACGCTGAGGCAGCACCTGCTCATCCACACAGGGGAGAAATCCTTCCGCTGCGACGTGTGCGGCAGGTGCTTCGGTCGGGAGGGAAGTCTGAAGCAGCACCGGCTCGTCCACAGCGGCGAGAAAACCTTTGCGTGTAACCTGTGCAGCAAAACCTGCGCCAGGCGAGGCGACCTGAAGAAACACATGCTCAGCCACTCTGAGGAGAAACCGCACCGCTGCGGCCACTGCGGCAAAGGCTTCAAGCTGCCGTCCAAGCTGAAGCAGCACGAGCGGCTCCACCTGCAGGAGAAACCGCTGCGGTGCGCGCTGTGCCCCAAAGCGTTCGGGAGCGCGGCGTCGCTGGCGGCGCACCGGCACGTTCACACGGGGGAGAAACCCTTTGTTTGCGCGGTGTGCGGCCAGGCCTTCAGCGACCGCGGCAACCTGCGGAAGCACCAGACGATTCACACGGGGGACAAGCCGTTCGGCTGCTCCCGCTGCGACGGGAAGTTCCGCCTCCGGCAGCACCTGACCGACCACGAGCTCAGCCACGCGGACGAGAAGCCGTTTGCGTGCGAGTCGTGCGGGAAAGGCTTCAACAGAGTCTCCGGGCTGAAGAAGCACCGGTCCACTCACAGGGAGAGACCGCCACGCTGCTCCCTGTGCGGGCGGGAGTTTGCCGACGCGGCGGAGCTCGGCGACCACGAGTGCAGGGAGACGGCGGAGAAACCTCACCGCTGCGCCGAGTGCGGCAAGTGCTTCGCGCAGGCCGTGACCCTGAGGACGCATCGGCTGATCCACTCCGGGCAGAAACCCTTCAGCTGTAAAGACTGCGGGAAGCAATTCAGGGACAAGGCTAACCTCGGCAAGCACATCCGCATCCACACGGGCGAGAAGCCCTTTAAATGTGAGGACTGTGGGCGGAGCTTCAGGCTCCTGCAGCCGCTCAAGAGCCACCGACTCACACACGAGCGGAAGGAGGCGGTCCTCCGGGCTTTCGCGCAACAACGCGAAGGCGTTCTCTCCGAGGGCTAATGCTAAGCTAACTACCTCCATGGTTAAATCGCGAGAAAATGGCTCGGATCAAGTGACGTGTTATTTGGACTCGAGCGAAACATCGGGATTCACTTAACGCAAGAGTTGTAGAGCGAGAAAATTGGCCATCGCAGAATTCCCTTAGTGAGCCTTTATTTTTTTTCTCAGCCATGTTTTCAGCGTTCGCAAACGTCCGACGTATTGGAGCTGAGCTGTGATTTTATCGTCAGGAAAATGTCGGAACGTTTGTTGCCGAGTCAGCATTCTTTTTTGCTAGCAGTGGGTGGAAAAAATCGATACAGTTAAAATATTGCAATATTTTTGTGTAGTGATGCATCGCTTTTGAGAAACAAAATGTTTTTTTTGCATAGCTTTTTCATCGTAGCCTGGCTTAAATATCCGGATAATGCCGTATCGTGACATAAATATTGCGATAATATCGCATTCTCACGCAAATATTGTGCTAATATCGTATCGTGACTTAAATATTGCGATAATGTTAGCGTATCAAGACTTAAATATCACGATAATGTCGTACCCTGATCGTATCTCGGTGTCTTGTTTCCGCTCACTAATTTTTCAGAAAACTGCGACTAAAACCTCAGCCCAAAGTTTGCCACCGTCTCACTTTACTAGCGTAGCCGTTTTGCCTCCGCCTCGCCTCTGTCGCCACTCTGTGTCTCCACAGACACCAAAACAAAACTAAGAAACGCAGCGGGTCGTGCGGAGCGGACAGGACTTTGCCAGCGTTGTGCGTTTGTTTACATTTCAAAACTCCCACACTACTCACATTTTGTTAAAGGGACAGTTCAGGTCTTTTTTTCTTGGTCGATGTGCGGTAATCGACCGTTTGGAAAATTTGGTTCAAAACGAATCAGCGGTGATTCATGTTTGCGTCGGCGATGACTCGCGTTCCCGTGTCTGCACTGTTTACTCCGGGAAAACACAAAATTCCAGTAAAACGAGGAGGAAAAAAAAGGGGGGATTGATCTGAAGTGTTTGTCTTCAGCGTGGGTTTGCGTTATCACGACAAAGTACAACAAACACGAGTTGCTCAACCGTGATTTGACCCCGTTCTGCCGAGTCATCGCTCTCTCGGACGGACCACGGAGGCTTCAAATGAGCGGACGGCGACGATCGCAGAAACATTCGCGGCGAGCGGGCGGACGAGCAACCACAGGAAAACAACGATGAAGCGACTCTTTGTGCTCGCGTGTCTGGGTTTGATCTTCCGGGCAGAAGCGGCGGAAGTGAGTTTCATTTATATTCATTATTTTATAACGTAGTTTCTCCCCCTGAGCCTGAAAATGATCAATTTGCACAATTGTGTTAAAGAAAACAATTTTACATTTGTATAAACCCCGAAATGAATATATATAATATTTAAGGGATTAAAATCAGACATTTCTTTCAATTCATTTGAACAAGATTTGTCTTTTTTATATAATATTATAACATTATAATCAAAGTTTTGCTATGGATGTTGTATTTTGAGTTAATCGTTGAGTATGAAAAATAAAACCGCATAAATTATAGTTTTATAAAAAAAATCAACTTTTTTTTTTTTTTTTACAGTTAAACCTTTTTTTATTTAAGTTTGTAACAAAGAATAGTTCTTTAGCTAAGTCGATATAAATAGTACTAAATTTCATTAAGGTATTAAAGTTTGCGTTCATCTAATCCATAAAGTAATATTTTCCCCATATTTTTGAGTTCTCGTTCACCACAAGTTATCACACATTTAAACGATTAAACAAAGAATGGAATGTTTTTGAGAAGAATTGGGGGAAAAAAATTTGTTTATAAAAAACAAACAAAAACAACATTATTTTTACATTTGTATAATCCAGAAATGAATATTTCCTCCATATTTGAATTCTCGTACAACAATACAATTTGTTGCATATTTAAAAGAGAATGGAATGATTTTGGTATCTATTTTTTTTGTCATGTCAAGTAAAAAAAATATGCATTTTATGTCTTTACATGTTAAAGAAAAGTGTTAATTTTGACCTTTTTAATAATTTTTTTTGTATATAGTTGACAAGTTGTACCATTTTAACGTTTAATTTTAGCATATTCCTCGCTTTTCCCGCAGCGCTTCAAAGTAAAACGTGTACTTATCAACATCTCTCTGTCTCTCTTTCTGTAGTTTGACCCCAGAGGATCTCGTCCAGTTCAACAGGCCACCAGGTCAGAGAAATGTGCCGCTGTGAAGGAGTGGCCGTTCTGCACGGACGACGACTGGGTAAAAAAAAAAAAACACGTCGCATTTTAACTCTAAACGCGTTTAAAAATACCAGTCGGTCGACGGTAATATTTGACTCTTCTAACCAGATGCGTTCAATTTAAAGATTACCTCTCTTTGTCCATCAGGGCCCCAAGTGTCCCTCAGGCTGCAGGATCCAGGGACTGATGGACAAAAATGACCACGGTCTCGTGAAGAGGATCGAGAAGATCCGCAACATCCTGGACCAGAACAAAGTCCGGCACCGGTCCACGGACCAGGTTTCCAAACAGACCCACGACTACCTGAAGGACAAACTCCTCATCGACGCCGGTCAGTGAGGTTTAAAACAACACATGAAACACAAGCAATTTTACATTTATATGTGCTAAATATTTTCTGCATCATCTTTGAGTGATTTTTTTTCCTGTTTTTTTTTTTTTTTTTTTTTGTAATATTTTGACTGATTTTGATCTAAAATAATTTTCATCAGTTTGTACAAAAATAATAAAAAAAAAACAAGCAAAAACATAAAAAAATAATAATATTTTATATAAATTTTTTTTTATATAATATCAGACACTTATGTCCTGAACTAAATATTTACATTATTATTTTTACATTTTTATTAGATTTTTTAAATGAACTATTTTATGGCTGATTTAACCCTTAAAGAAAATACTATATCAATAGCCTGTAAATTGTCAATTTGTATGGATTTTGAACAACAAATTCAATTTAGTTAAAAAAAACAAACAAACAAAAAATAAATTTTTCGATTTAATATAAAAACCAATTTGAGAATTTTTTTTTGTCACAATGTCTTCACTTTTTCATCCTATTATTAACTGTTTTATGGCTGATTTAACCCTAAAATAAATACTATATCAATAACCTGTAAATTGTCAATTTGTACGGAATTGAAAAAACAAATAAATTCAATTTAGTTAAAAAAAAAACGATTTTTTTCTTCGCGATTTAATATGAAAAAACCAATTTGAGAATTTTTTTTTGTCACAATTTCGTCACTTTTTCTTGTTTTTTATTAACTCTTTTATGGCTGATTTAACCCTAAAATAAATACTATATCAATAGCCTGTAAATTGTCAATTTGTACTGTTTTTGAAAAAACAACAAAAAAAAACTTGACAAAACTTTTCATTAATTTATTGTTTTGAGTAGCATAGCATAACAATTGTTTGTTCTTTGACCAGACAATGACAACAACTACTACGGCCTGGCCCAGAATCTGCGTCAGAGAATCACCGACATGAAAATCAAAATTGACCGACAGCTGAGGACGCTCGCAGCCATGAAAGATCGCGTCAAAGACCAAGTCGTCGAGATGCAGAGGCTCGAGGTACGGAGACACGATTACAATGGCTGTTCAGGCTGTTTTTGGTGGCTAATTTTTTAGCTTCTGTTAGCATGCTAACATCGTCTATTGCTAACGTCTTTGTCCTCCAGGTGGACATCGACATCAAGATCCGTGCCTGCAAAGGCTCCTGCAGCAGCAGCACTGATTACGAAGTGGACATGGACAGTTACGTGACTCTGGACAAACAGGTGAGGACTCCGCTCCACCGTGTTTTCGGCGGTCATAATATCCCACTTAGACGTAGGACGTTTTAATTAGAGCTGATACTGACGTAGACAGAATGCCGGCCACCGATTGGTCAGAGAGTGTCGTCGCTGAAGAGTCATGAGCGCAACGTCTGACACAAGAATCAAAGTGAACAATGTCCAACTGATCAGTTAAAAAGACTTTAAAATCCTACTTATTTACTTGTATCCTACTTATATTACCTACTACCTATTACCAAGATCTACTTAGAATTCCTAAATCTACTTAGAATTCCAAGATCGACTTAGAATTCCAAGATCTACTTAGAATTCCAGGATCTACTTAGAATTCCTAAATCTACTTAGAATTCCAAGATCTACTTAGAATTCCTAAATCTACTTAGAATTCCAAGATCTACTTAGAATTCCAAAATGTAATTGTAGTTTTAAAATGTCCTTGTAGTTCCAAAATGTACTTGTAGTTCCAAAATGTCCTTGTAGTTCCAAAATGTACTTGTAGTTCCAAAATCTACTTAGAGTTTCAAGATCTACTTAGAATTCCAAGATCTACTTAGAATTCCAAGATCTACTTAGAATTCCAAGATCTACTTGTAGTTCCAAAATCTACTTAGAATTCCAAGATCTACTTAGAATTCCTAAATCTACTTAGAATTCCAAGATCTACTTGTAGTTCCAAAATCTACTTAGAATTTCAAGATCTACTTAGAATTCCTAAATCTACTTAAAATTCCAAAATCTACTTAGAATTCCAAAATGTCCTTGTAGTTCCAAAATGTCCTTGTAGTTCCAAAATGTACTTAGAGATCCAAGATCTACTTAGAATTCCAAAATCTACTTATAGTTAAAAAATCTACTTTGATTTCCAAAACGTACTTGTAGTTCCAAAATCTACCCATAATTCCAAAATCTACCCATAATTCCAAATCCCACTGATTGGAGTGTCGTCGCTGAAGAGTCACGAGCGCGATGTCTGACACAAGAGTCGAAGCTAACATTTTCCAACTGTAGATCAGTTAAAGACCTTTTTATTAAACCGTTTTATTTGTGATGTTTTTATTTTGCTGTTCTTTTACATCCACCTGCCGTTCGCGTCCACCTTTACAGATCGACCAGCTGGAGTCTCAATCCAGTCAGAGCGTGGAGTCTGTGAAGACGCTGCACGTGATGACGAGCCGGCAGCTGAAGGACGCTACGTCGGACACCATCTACAAGTCCGGTCCCGGTTCCACGGCAGCGGCGCAGCAGACTGAAGACTTGTTCCCCGGGGTAACGTTGTGATGTTGTTGTTGTTTTGTTATTGGGCACGATATGAATCACAGAAAAGTAAGAATTTATTTAAAAACGTAGTTTGGGGGGAGGGTAGGAAAAAAAATAGTTTTTGCAGAAGTTTGCAAAAAAATGTTTAAAAAACATCTCACTCGTAAACTGCTCACTCTCCCACACCAAAGTCCATAGAGAAAATCATTGACTTTAGCATCACAGCACACAGTGATGGAGGCTGCAGTGGATCAACAACTCCTACGTTCAAATGTCTTATTTTGTTACTTCCGGGTTTGAAATCCATCATTCACTTTAACTTCAGTGACACAAAGTGACCACACGAGGCAGCAGTAGACCAGCAGTTCCTTTGTCCCTAAAGTCTATGGATTTTGGCGAGACTTAAGACATAGAATTGAGTGTTTAGGAGTGAGCCTCGGGTTCTCAGGCTTGTTCTCCAGTTTGTGAACCTCGTACAGAACCATCTGTAAACGATGTTTTCTTCCTCAGGTGAATACTGTGCAGTTGGTCCTAGAGCAGGAAGGTTCTAAAACATCTCCAGCGACCGTCTCCAAGGACTCAGGTACTTCCTACTCGTCGTCATCCTCCTCCACTGTTTCCTCGTCCTCCTCGGGTAAATCCATCACTGACCTCAGCGGATCCAACGGCGGTTCTTTGGGTGGAGGGTTTGATTCCTTGGGCCAGCCCAGTACGTCCCACGTGACCACGTCAACCGTCTATTGCACCAAAACCCTCAGGAAGACCATCGTTGTCACAAAGGACGGGCCGGTGGAGCAGGTGGAGGAGGTGATAGGGGGAGGTCCCGGGTGCAAGAGTGTGACTGACTTTACCAAAGGAGGCATGAGCACTTTGTTCCCCACCCTCACCCACACCTCCTCCTCGTCCTCGTCCGTCTCCACTAAGTCCCTCCATGTCGGTGGATCTAAAGGAAGCCTCACCACGGGTTCCGACAGCGGACTCGGGGACCCGTTTGCATCCGTTGGGATGGACCTCGGCCCGTTCCTCACCGGTGACGCAGACGACGACCTTCCCGATTTCCACGCCCGGAGTGTGAAGAGCGCACGTGTCCAGCGACAGGCCGATTATGTAGGAAAAGGTACCCAATAATGGACTCATGGGATAACATGTAATGTCCACAAGAGGGCGGCACTCGGCGTAGCATCAGCTAGCTTGACCTGAAGTCCTCCGTAGCAGAAATAGGACGTGAACGTTTTCTCATTGTTTGTTGCTACAGCGTAAAAAAAAATTATGTTTTTGATTTGGGGGGGGGGGGGGTGTGTGTTTTATAAAGTGTGGTTGTATGAGGTGCTGATACACGGTTGACTGTGAGCGCCCCCTGCCTAGAGAACCCTGCCAAGCCTTTGAAATCTAGGTCGGCATAGGTTTATTAGATTTTATGGGCCCCTGGAGTGAATGTGGTGGTGGGGGGTTTTCGGTTATCTTTCATTGCCCCTGGAAACACAAAAGCATAAATATGTTCCTTACTGCAGGGGGCGCTCACAATACGTTACTGCACATCATGTAGCCACACAAAAGACCGAAGAAGCTTCTGTTTCTTTGGTTCTTTTTCCATCCGCCGGTTTCAAAACGCTGAAAAATTGAATCGTGACTTCATTCGTAACCTCGGCCATGTTTGCGCGTCGCCTTCGCGAGGGCTAAGTGTTTAGCCGCTTTTGTCGCGAAAGTGCTGGTGTATATGCTGCCAGACATGCTAGCTAGAGTCAAATGAAATGAATGGGCTAACTCGCGGTCTGCGGTCTTTCTTCGCAGATTGTGTCGACGCCCAGCAGAAGCACCTGAGCGGGGAAACAAACGGCCTGTTTAAGATCAAACCCGGCGGCGCCGACACCACAGAAGTAGTGGAGGTTTACTGCCAGCAGGAGGGGCTAATGGGCGGGTGGTTGCTAGTCCAGCAGAGAGAGAGCGGCGCGTTGAGCTTTAACCGCACCTGGGCCGAATATCGCAGCGGGTTCGGCTCGGTTGACGCGCAGGGAAAGGGGGAATTATGGCTCGGCAACCAGAACCTCCACTTGTTGACGAATCAGGGTGAGACCATGCTGAGGGTGGAGCTTGAGGATTGGGAAGGGGGCGTGGCCACCGCGGAGTACACAGTCAGTGTCGGTTCGGAGGGGGAGGGGTTCCCGTTGCATGTGTCCGCGTACACCGGGGACGCCGGCGACGCTCTGATGGCGCCGCAGACTTACCCGTCCCACAATGGAATGAAATTCAGCACCTTCGACAATGACGGCGACGCGGCGGCGTTCAACTGCGCCCAGGTTTACGGTGGCGGTTGGTGGTACAACAACTGCCAGGCGGCCAATCTGAACGGGTTTTATTACAAAGGCGCGTACGAACTGAAGAAGCCGTTTGAGGTTCCGAACGGGGTCACGTGGGCGACGTACAAACCAGACAACTACAGCCTGAAAACTGTCAGGATGTTCGTTCGCCCGGCTACGTTTTAATCGCACAAAGGGAAACGTTAAGGGAACTTAATCGCATTCACAGGGAAAAGATTCGTAAACGATTGACGGATTTCGAAACCATGTCAAACAGTGTCCTAGTGTCGTCCACGTGTTTTGTCTTGTGTGTCAACGGGATTGATGTTTGCTGCTGTTGCCAAATCTGATCATGTCAATGTCGCTGAACTCTGCACGATCAATAAAGAGTCAACGTTCACCTCAGCTTCTGTGTCTGGGATGTTTATTTATCATTTTTAATGTGGTTGTTGAAAGATAATGAGCAGTCAAATACAATAAACATCAGCGGAAACGGGAATAAATCCACAGTATAACTTCACGTATGTAAGTTTTTATTATTTTACAGCACATTTTGACCAAATATCAATATTTATCAAGTGTAACAGAATTTATTAAAATCATTTCTTAGTGATTCATATCTTTGGAGTTTGGAGTTGTGTACATTTTACATCAAATAAAACTTCATTATTTAACTGGCACTTAACTGGATTTTACTGTATATTATTAAATTACTATTTAATTACTATTTTATTTCCCTTGCATAACTGTGCTGTCTGCTTTAACATGTTTATTATAATCTGTAATTTGTGTTTGTCAAATGTTCCATTTTATTTCAGAAGTGCCTTCATTTAATTACGTTTCTCTAATTAATGTCAATTAATAGTAATCAAACAATGGTACTAAAAAGTATGATTTTCCAAATGTAGCCACTTTTAGCTAGTTTTGACGAAAAGACAAATAACTCAATCGGAAGCAAAAGCCTTTAATGTTTCACAAAAATGGAACTGTAACCAAACGGTAAATGACTACAGTAAATAAATAAATCAACAGTTTACATTTCATCTTTGTAATGCTCTGGTTTTGGATGGCAGCGCTCTTAAAGAGTAACCAAACCCAAATGTGTTTTTTTGTTGTTTGTTTGTTTTGTTGTTGTTTGTTCTTGCAGTGTGTACAAGGCTGACTCGGCAGAATCAAGATGGCCGACAGCCCCTGAGGGGTCATCGCCACAGACACGGGGAGCAACTGTGTCGAGCAAAATCAGACTTTGCCCTGTGTTCGGATGATGATTGGGTAAGAAACGCAAACACAAAAACGCAACGACCCTCGTCGACTTTGAGCGGTCAGCCGGCTGTTGACCTGTACTTAAGCTCCGCCTCTGAGCGCAGGCCAGATATCGAATGACGATCGCTCAAATTTGGTTTTTAATCTCAGAACTGTCCTCTCGGTCCCTTAAATTATCCTAAAATGGCAACAAAAACCAACACATTTGTTCCTAGTAGAAATATCACCTTCCCAATACAGCTGTAAAAACATTATATATTAATATCTTTTTCCACTTTAAACGAGTCATTTAAAGTGCAAATATATACACGGTTTTTCTTACAAAAAACAAACTTCAATCATTTTCTTTAATACATTTCAAGTTTTATTATTATTAGTCATAATAATACTACTACTAATAATATTACTACTACTAAAAATAAAAACCTCACACATTTGTCCCTAACGACAAAAAGTGTCCAATCGAAAAACATTGAAAATTCTATTTTTGATTTATAACATAATGCATTCTTTGATGTTAAGAGCTAATATTCACCATTCCCTTAAGTCACAAACAAACAAGAAAAAAGTTCACTATTCTAGCTAGCAATTTTTTTTTTTGCGAATTACAAAGCGATCCAGCTTCTGGTTTCCGAAAGATTATTGAGCTAAACACAACGCAGCTCCAACGCCTAACAACCAAATCCAAATATCGTATTAAAAATGCCTGTGTTAGCTTCATGCTAACAACACAAAGTGTTGCCCTAACAACGTAAAAGAGATGTAGCTGTAGTTAAAACTACGGCTTTCTTTTAAAGGTCAGTTTGTGTCTTTGTAGGTTTCTAAATGTCCCTCTGGCTGCAGACTACAGGGTTTGATCTCACACGTGGGCGACAAAGTGGAGACGAGACTGTCCAAAGCGTGCGAGACGGCGAGGATGTCTGAGGACGCGGCCGAGAAGTCCATGGCGGCGATGACGCACGTCTACAACGCAAACCGCAGAGTCATCGTCAACAGATACTGTGAGATTCGGCGACTTGTTTGGCCGTTTGTTTAAAATAATGACTAACGCTGTCCTCCGTCTCCAGTGGCAGAATTGGCGTTTGTGGAAGACGCACAAGCGTTGGCCAGGAATCTCACGTCAGTACGGAAACGCTCGGCTGCGTTGTCGCAGCGACTCGAGGAGCTTCGCAGGAACGTCCAGAAGCAACTTGTGGACTTGTATCGGACTGAGGTGAGACGTGGCAATGTTTAGAGAATAACTCCTGCTGACGTGGTGTGACCCAAGGCTCTGTTTAAGGGTCCACTGTTTTATGTTGTATGTAAAGGAAATGGCCTGGATGCAATGAAAGGATCACTTTATACGCAGATGACATCAAGCTTTGAGCTTAGACCAAAAACATTTTTTGAAAACATTTTGGACGACATAGTATAGTATGTCGTTTTTGTCAAATTTTGGACCAAACTATTTTTGTTCAAAAAAACATTTGATGACATTGTAGTATGTTTTTTTTTTTTTAATTTTGGACCAAAACATTTTTTTTTCAAAAAAATTTGGACGACATAGTATAATATGTCATTTGTTGTCATATTTTGGACAACAGTATAGTATGTCGTTTTGTCACTATACTATGTCATCCAAAATATGACAAAAACGACATACTATACTATGTCGTCCAAAATTAAAAAAAAAAATGATTTGGTCCAAAATTTGACAAAAACGACATACTATAGTATGTCCTCCAAAATATGACAAAAACGACATACTATACTATGTCGTCCCAAATTTAACAAAAAACAACATACTAAACTATGTCGTCACAAATTTTTTGAATTTTTTTTCGTCCAAAATATGCCAAAAAATGACATACTATATACTATGTCGTCCCAAATTTTTTGAAAAAAATGTTTTGGTTGAAAATATGACAAAAACGACATACTATACTATGTCGTCCAAAAAAAAAGAAAAAAATGTTTTGGTCCAAAATTTGACAAAAACGACATACTATACTATGTCGTCCAAAATAAAAAAATAAAAATGTTTTGGTCCAAAATTTGACAAAAACGACATACTATAGTATGTCCTCCAAAATATGACAAAAACGACATACTATACTATGTCGTCCAAAATTAAAAAAAAAAATGATTTGGTCCAAAATTTGACAAAAACGACATACTATACTATGTCGTCCCAAATTTAACAAAAAACAACAACCTAAACTATGTCGTCACAAATTTTTTGAATTTTTTTCGTCCAAAATATGACAAAAACGACATACTATACTATGTCGTCCAAAATTAAAAAATAAAAATGTTTTGGTCCAAAATTTGACAAAAACGACATACTATAGTATGTCCTCCAAAATATGACAAAAACGACATACTATACTATGTCGTCCCAAATTTAACAAAAAACAACATACTAAACTATGTCGTCACAAATTTTTTGAATTTTTTTTCGTCCAAAATATGACAAAAAATGACATACTATATACTATGTCGTCCAAAATGTTTTTGAAAAAAATGTTTTGGTTGAAAATATGACAAAAACGACATACTATACTATGTCGTCCAAAAAAAAAAAAAAAATGTTTTGGTCCAAAATTTGACAAAAACGACATACTATACTATGTCGTCCAAAATAAAAAAATAAAAATGTTTTGGTCCAAAATTTGACAAAAACGACATACTATAGTATGTCCTCCAAAATATGACAAAAACGACATACTATACTATGTCGTCCAAAATTTAAAAAAAAAATGATTTGGTCCAAAATTTGACAAAAACGACATACTATAGTATTATAGTATGTCCTTCAAAATATGACAAAAACGACATACTATACTGTCGTCCCAAATTTAACAAAAAACAACATACTAAACTATGTCGTCACAAATTTTTTGAATTTTTTTCGTCCAAAATATGACAAAAAATGACATACTATATACTATGTCGTCCAAAATTTTTTGAAAAAAATGTTTCTGTCCAAAATATGACAAAAACGACATACTATACTATGTCGTCCAAAATTAAAAAATAAAAATGTTTTGGTCCAAAATTTGACAAAAACGACATACTATACTATGTCGTCCAAAATAAAAAAATTAAAATGTTTTGGTCCAAAATTTGACAAAAACGACATACTATAGTATGTCCTCCAAAATATGACAAAATGGACATACTATACTATGTCGTCCAAAATTAAAAAATAAAAATGTTTTGGTCCAAAATTTGACAAAAACGACATACTATAGTATGTCCTCCAAAATATGACAAAAACGACATACTATAGTATGTCCTCCAAAATATGACAAAAACGACATACTATACTATGTCGTCCAAAATTAAAAAAAAAAATGATTTGGTCCAAAATTTGACAAAAACGACATACTATAGTATGTCCTCCAAAATATGACAAAAACGACATACTATACTATGTCGTCCAAAATTTTTTGAAAAAAATGTCTTGGTTGAAAATATGACAAAAACGACATACTATACTATGTCGTCAAAAAAAATAAATAAAAATGTTTTGGTCCAAAATTTGACAAAAACGGCATACTATACTATGTCGTCCAAAATAAAAAAATTAAAATGTTTTGGTCCAAAATTTGACAAAAACGACATACTATAGTATGTCCTCCAAAATATGACAAAAACGACATACTATACTATGTCGTCCAAAATTAAAAAATAAAAATGTTTTGGTCCAAAATTTGACAAAAACGACATACTATAGTATGTCCTCCAAAATATGACAAAAACGACATACTATACTATGTCGTCCAAAATGTAAAAAAAAAATGATTTGGTCCAAAATTTGACAAATACGACATACTATAGTATTATAGTATGTCCTTCAAAATATGACAAAAACGACATACTATACTATGTCGTCCCAAATTTAACAAAAAACAACATACTAAACTATGTCATCACAAATTTTTTGAATTTTTTTCGTCCAAAATATGACAAAAAATGACATACTATATACTATGTCGTCCAAAATTTTTTGAAAAAAATGTTTCTGTCCAAAATATGACAAAAACGACATACTATACTATGTCGTCCAAAATTAAAAAATAAAAATGTTTTGGTCCAAAATTTGACAAAAACGACATACTAAACTACGTCGTCCAAAATTAAAAAAAAAAAATGATTTGGTCCAAAATTTGACAAAAACGACATACTATAGTATGTCCTCCAAAATATGACAAAAACGACATACTATACTATGTCGTCCAAAATTTAAAAAAAAAATGATTTGGTCCAAAATTTGACAAAAACGACATACTATTTTATGTCCTCCAAAATATGACAAAAACGACATACTATACTATGTCGTCCAAAATTTAAAAAAAAAATGATTTGGTCCAAAATTTGACAAAAACGACATACTATAGTATGTCCTCCAAAATATGACAAAAACGACATACTATACTATGTCGTCCCAAATTTAACAAAAAACAACATACTAAACTATGTCGTCACAAATTTTTTTAATTTTTTTCCGTCCAAAATATGACAAAAAATGACATACTATATACTATGTCGTCCCAAATTTTTTGGAAAAATGTTTTGGTTGAAAATATGACAAAAACGACATACTATACTATGTCGTCCAAAAAAAAAAAAAAAATGTTTTGGTCCAAAATTTGACAAAAACGACATACTATACTATGTCGTCCAACATAAAAAAATAAAAATGTTTTGGTCCAAAATTTGACAAAAACGACATACTATACTATGTCGTCCAAAATTTAAAAAAAAAATGATTTGGTCCAAAATTTGACAAAAACGACATACTATAGTATTATAGTATGTCCTTCAAAATATGACAAAAACGACATACTATACTGTCGTCCCAAATTTAACAAAAAACAACATACTAAACTATGTCGTCACAAATTTTTTGAATTTTTTTCGTCCAAAATATGACAAAAAATGACATACTATATACTATGTCGTCCAAAATTTTTTGAAAAAAATGTTTCTGTCCAAAATATGACAAAAACGACATACTATACTATGTCGTCCAAAATTAAAAAATAAAAATGTTTTGGTCCAAAATTTGACAAAAACGACATACTAAACTACGTCGTCCAAAATTAAAAAAAAAAAATGATTTGGTCCAAAATTTGACAAAAACGACATACTATAGTATGTCCTCCAAAATATGACAAAAACGACATACTATACTATGTCGTCCAAAATTTAAAAAAAAAATGATTTGGTCCAAAATTTGACAAAAACGACATACTATTTTATGTCCTCCAAAATATGACAAAAACGACATACTATACTATGTCGTCCAAAATTTAAAAAAAAAATGATTTGGTCCAAAATTTGACAAAAACGACATACTATAGTATGTCCTCCAAAATATGACAAAAACGACATACTATACTATGTCGTCCCAAATTTAACAAAAAACAACATACTAAACTATGTCGTCACAAATTTTTTTAATTTTTTTCCGTCCAAAATATGACAAAAAATGACATACTATATACTATGTCGTCCCAAATTTTTTGGAAAAATGTTTTGGTTGAAAATATGACAAAAACGACATACTATACTATGTCGTCCAAAAAAAAAAAAAAATGTTTTGGTCCAAAATTTGACAAAAACGACATACTATACTATGTCGTCCAAAATTTAAAAAAAAAATGATTTGGTCCAAAATTTGACAAAAACGACATACTATAGTATTATAGTATGTCCTTCAAAATATGACAAAAACGACATACTATACTGTCGTCCCAAATTTAACAAAAAACAACATACTAAACTATGTCGTCACAAATTTTTTGAATTTTTTTCGTCCAAAATATGACAAAAAATGACATACTATATACTATGTCGTCCAAAATTTTTTGAAAAAAATGTTTCTGTCCAAAATATGACAAAAACGACATACTATACTATGTCGTCCAAAATTTAAAAAAAAAAATGATTTGGTCCAAAATTTGACAAAAACGACATACTATAGTATGTCCTCCAAAATATGACAAAAACGACATACTATACTATGTCGTCCAAAATTTTAAAAAAAAAATGATTTGGTCCAAAATTTGACAAAAACGACATACTATAGTATGTCCTCCAAAATATGACAAAAACGACATACTATACTATGTCGTCCAAAATTTTTTGAAAAAAATGTCTTGGTTGAAAATATGACAAAAACGACATACTATACTATGTCGTCAAAAAAAATAAATAAAAATGTTTTGGTCCAAAATTTGACAAAAACGACATACTATACTATGTCGTCCAAAATAAAAAAATTAAAATGTTTTGGTCCAAAATTTGACAAAAACGACATACTATAGTATGTCCTCCAAAATATGACAAAAACGACATACTATACTATGTCGTCCAAAATTAAAAAATAAAAAAGTTTTGGTCCAAAATTTGACAAAAACGACATACTATAGTATGTCCTCCAAAATATGACAAAAACGACATACTATACTATGTCGTCCAAAATGTAAAAAAAAAATGATTTGGTCCAAAATTTGACAAATACGACATACTATAGTATTATAGTATGTCCTTCAAAATATGACAAAAACGACATACTATACTGTCGTCCCAAATTTAACAAAAAACAACATACTAAACTATGTCATCACAAATTTTTTGAATTTTTTTCGTCCAAAATATGACAAAAAATGACATACTATATACTATGTCGTCCAAAATTTTTGAAAAAAATGTTTCTGTCCAAAATATGACAAAAACGACATACTATACTATGTCGTCCAAAATTAAAAAATAAAAATGTTTTGGTCCAAAATTTGACAAAAACGACATACTAAACTACGTCGTCCAAAATTTAAAAAAAAAAATGATTTGGTCCAAAATTTGACAAAAACGACATACTATAGTATGTCCTCCAAAATTTGACAAAAACGACATACTATACTATGTCGTCCAAAATTTAAAAAAAAAATGATTTGGTCCAAAATTTGACAAAAACGACATACTATTTTATGTCCTCCAAAATATGACAAAAACGACATACTATACTATGTCGTCCCAAATTTAACAAAAAACAACATACTAAACTATGTCGTCATAAATTTTTTTTCGTCCAAAATATGACAAAAAATGACATACTATATACTTTGTCGTCCAAATTTTTTTGAAAAAAATGTCTTGGTTGAAAATATGACAAAAACGACATACTATACTATGTCGTCAAAAAAAATAAATAAAAATGTTTTGGTCCAAAATTTGACAAAAACGACATACTATACTATGTCGTCCAAAATAAAAAAATAAAAATGTTTTGGTCCAAAATTTGACAAAAACGACATACTATAGTATGTCCTCCAAAATATGACAAAAACGACATACTATACTATGTGGTCCAAAATTAAAAAAAAAAATGATTTGGTCCAAAATTTGACAAAAACGACATACTATAGTATTATAGTATGTCCTTCAAAATATGACAAAAACGACATACTATACGATGTCGTCCAAAAAAAAAAAAAAAAATGATTTGGTCCAAAATTTGACAAAAACGACATACTATACTATGTCGTCCAAAAAAAAAATAAAAAAATGTTTTGGTCCAAAATATGACAAAAACGACATACTATACTGTCGTCCAAAATATTTTGAAAAAAACTTTTTTCGTCCAAAATTTGACAAAAAACAACATACTATGTATTCCCGACATGCAAGATTGTACTTTCAGCTTCTAACATGATGATTGTTTATCAGAAATACTTTTTCATCTCAGCCG
Organism: Microchirus variegatus; assembly: GCF_963457635.1. Lineage (NCBI taxonomy): Eukaryota > Metazoa > Chordata > Actinopteri > Pleuronectiformes > Soleidae > Microchirus > Microchirus variegatus. The sequence continues at coordinate 4,100,151 of NC_139821.1, forward strand.
AATGGCTCCCAGTTTTATTTCCTGTTTTGGTGTTCTGAGAAAATGTTACTTTTTACCCCAGGGCTCTGTGGTTCAAACGTTTGGTCTTTGTTTTTGAATGACTTTATCATTTGTTCGTCTCGCCAGGTGGACGTCGACATGAATCTGCGAGCCTGTCGCGGGTCCTGCCGCTCGGCACTTCCGTTCACTGTCGATCATCGTAGTTACCAGGCACTTCAGACTGACATGGACCACATCAAACAGACGGTCATCAGGAGAAGCAAGACGTCCACACCTCCTGAAGACATCGCACATATCACACTGCGGGCTGTAGACGTCGGCCCAGTTCCGTCTTCCCAATACAAAACCATCCTGACTGTCCAGAGAGAACTGTTGACGCAGTTTGAAGACATTGGACAGAATCAGTTAGTTGTGGAGGATCTGCTGGCAGACACGGAAAGAAAATTTGATTAGTACTAGTATTTTTATGTTGATATTTTATGATGTTAATGTTATTCATCTGAAGTTGAAGTTTAATAAATTCTTAAAATGTCGTCATGCTGCTGCTGTTTTTTTCCTTAATTGCTTTGTCAAGGTTAACAAGCCATACATATTATACGACAACTTTTTTGTCAAATTTTGGACACTTTTTTTTGGCTTTTTTTTGAAGAAATGTCAAGTTTCGGACGACATAATATAGTATGGAATTTCTGACTAGTTTTGGAACAGAACATTTTTTCAAAATTGTTTGGACGACATAGTATAGTATGTCGTTTTTGTCAAATATTGGAACAAAAATTATCTTTCAAAAAATGATGGACGTCATAGTATAGTATGCCCTCTTTTGTCATATATTGGACTACATAGTATAGTATGTCATTTTTGTCTAGTTTTGGACCAGAAAAATACTATACTATGTCTCCAAAATGGGACCGTTTTTGGAGAAAAAGAATTTGGTCCAAAATTTGACAAAAAACGACATACTATACTATGTCGTCCAAAATCGGACAATTTTTTTGAAAACCATTTTTTTGGTCCAGAACTTGACAAAAACGTCATACTATACTATGTAGTACGTCATACTATACTATGTCTCCAAAATGGGACCGTTTTTGGAGAAAAAAAATTTGGTCCAAAATTTGACAAAAACGACATACTATACTATGTCGTCCAAAATCGGACAATTTTTTGGAAAACCATTTTTTTGGTCCAAAACTTGACAAAAACGTCATACTATACTATGTAGTACGTCATTTTATACTATGTCTCCAAAATGGGACCGTTTTTGGAGAAAAAAAATTTGGTCCAAAATTTGACAAAAACGACATACTATATACTATGTCGTCCAAAATCGGACAATTTTTTGGAAAACCATTTTTTTGGTCCAGAACTTGACAAAAACGTCATACTATACTATGTAGTACGTCATACTATACTATGTCTCCAAAATGGGACCGTTTTTGGAGAAAAAAAATTTGGTCCAAAATTTGACAAAAACGACATACTATACTATGTCGTCCAAAATCGGACATTTTTTTGGAAAACTATTTTTTTGGTCCAAAACTTGACAAAAACGTCATACTATACTATGTAGTAGGTCATACTATACTATGTCTCCAAAACGGGACCGTTTTTGGAGAAAAAAAATTTGGTCCAAAATTTGACAAAAACGACATACTATACTATGTCGTCCAAAATCGGACAATTTTTTGGAAAACCATTTTTTTGGTCCAGAACTTGACAAAAACGTCATACTATACTATGTAGTACGTCATACTATACTATGTCTCCAAAATGGGACCGTTTTTGGAGAAAAAAAATTTGGTCCAAAATTTGACAAAAACGACATACTATACTATGTCGTCCAAAATCGGACATTTTTTTGGAAAACTATTTTTTTGGTCCAAAACTTGACAAAAACGTCATACTATACTATGTAGTAGGTCATACTATACTATGTCTCCAAAACGGGACCGTTTTTGGAGAAAAAAAATTTGGTCCAAAATTTGACAAAAACGACATACTATACTATGTCGTCCAAAATCGGACATTTTTTTGGAAAACCATTTTTTTGGTCCAAAACTTGACAAAAACGTCATACTATACTATGTAGTAGGTCATACTATACTATGTCTCCAAACTGGGACCGTTTTTGGAGAAAAAAAATTTGGTCCAAAATTTGACAAAAACGACATACTATACTATGTCGTCCAAAATCGGACAATTTTTTGGAAAACCATTTTTTTGGTCCAAAACTTGACAAAAACGTCATACTATACTATGTAGTACGTCATACTATACTATGTCTCCAAAACGGGACCGTTTTTGGAGAAAAAAAATTTGGTCCAAAATTTGACAAAAACGACATACTATACTATGTCGTCCAAAATCGGACATTTTTTTGGAAAACCATTTTTTGGTCCAACACTTGACAAAAACGTCATACTATACTATGTAGTACGTCATACTATACTATGTCTCCAAAACGGGACCGTTTTTGGAGAAAAAAAATTTGGTCCAAAATTTGACAAAAACGACATACTATACTATGTCGTCCAAAATCGGACAATTTTTTGGAAAACCATTTTTTTGGTCCAAAACTTGACAAAAACGTCATACTATACTATGTAGTACGTCATACTATACTATGTCTCCAAAATGGGACCGTTTTTGGAGAAAAAAAATTTGGTCCAAAATTTGACAAAAACGACATACTATACTATGTCGTCCAAAATCGGACAATTTTTTGGAAAACCATTTTTTTGGTCCAGAACTTGACAAAAACGTCATACTATACTATGTAGTACGTCATACTATACTATGTCTCCAAAACGGGACCGTTTTTGGAGAAAAAAAGATTTGGTCCAAAATTTGACAAAAACGACATACTATACTATGTCGTCCAAAATCGGACAATTTTTTGGAAAACCATTTTTTTGGTCCAAAACTTGACAAAAACGTCATACTATACTATGTAGTACGTCATACTATACTATGTCTCCAAAATGGGACCGTTTTTGGAGAAATAAAATTTGGTCCAAAATTTGACAAAAACGACATACTATACTATGTCGTCCAAAATCGGACATTTTTTTGGAAAACCATTTTTTGGTCCAAAACTTGACAAAAACGTCATACTATACTATGTAGTACGTTATACTATACTATGTCTCCAAAATGGGACCGTTTTTGGAGAAAAAAAATTTGGTCCAAAATTTGACAAAAACGACATACTATACTATGTCGTCCAAAATCGAACATTTTTTTGGAAAACCATTTTTTTGGTCCAAAACTTGACAAAAACGTCATACTATACTATGTAGTAGGTCATACTATACTATGTCTCCAAAATGGGACGTTTTTGGAGAAAAAAAATTTGGTCCAAAATTTGACAAAAACGACATACTATACTATGTCGTCCAAAATTGGACAATTTTTTGGAAAACCATTTTTTTGGTCCAAAACTTGACAAAAACGTCATACTATACTATGTAGTACGTCATACTATACTATGTCTCCAAAATGGGACTGTTTTTGGAGAAATAAAATTTGCTCCAAAATTTGACAAAAACGACATACTATACTATGTCGTCCAAAATCAGACATTTTTTTGGAAAACCATTTTTTGGTCCAAAACTTGACAAAAACGTCATACTATACTATGTAGTACGTCATACTATACTATGTCTCCAAAATGGGACCGTTTTTGGAGAAAAAAAATTTGGTCCAAAATTTGACAAAAACGACATACTATGCTGTCGTCCAAAATCGGACATTTTTTTGGAAAACCATTTTTTGGGTCCAAAACTTGACAAAAACGTCATACTATACTATGTAGTACGTCATACTATACTATGTCTCCAAAATGGGACGTTTTTGGAGAAAAAAAATTTGGTCCAAAATTTGACAAAAACGACATACTATACTGTCGTCCAAAATCGGACAATTTTTTGGAAAACCATTTTTTTGGTCCAAAACTTGACAAAAACGTCATACTATACTATGTAGTACGTCATACTATACTATGTCTCCAAAATGGGACCGTTTTTGGAGAAAAAAAATTTGGTCCAAAATTTGACAAAAACGACATACTATACTATGTCGTCCAAAATCGGACATTTTTTTGGAAAAACATTTTTTGGTCCAAAACTTGACAAAAACGTCATACTATACTATGTAGTACGTCATACTATACTATGTCTCCAAAATGGGACCGTTTTTGGAGAAAAAAAATTTGGTCCAAAATTTGACAAAAACGACATACTATACTATGTCGTCCAAAATCGGACATTTTTTTGGAAAACCATTTTTTTGGTCCAAAACTTGACAAAAACGTCATACTATACTATGTAGTAGGTCATACTATACTATGTCTCCAAAATGGGACCGTTTTTGGAGAAAAAAAATTTGGTCCAAAATTTGACAAAAACGACATACTATACTATGTCGTCCAAAATCGGAAATTTTTTTGGAAAACCATTTTTTTGGTCCAAAACCTGACAAAAACGTCATACTATACTATGTAGTAGGTCATACTATACTATGTCTCCAAAATGGGACCGTTTTTGGAGAAAAAAAATTTGGTCCAAAATTTGACAAAAACGACATACTATACTATGTCGTCCAAAATCGGACAATTTTTTGGAAAACCATTTTTTTGGTCCAAAACTTGACAAAAACGTCATACTATACTATGTAGTACGTCATACTATACTATGTCTCCAAAACGGGACCGTTTTTGGAGAAAAAAAATTTGGTCCAAAATTTGACAAAAACGACATACTATACTATGTCGTCCAAAATCGGACATTTTTTTGGAAAACCATTTTTTGGTCCAACACTTGACAAAAACGTCATACTATACTATGTAGTACGTCATACTATACTATGTCTCCAAAACGGGACCGTTTTTGGAGAAAAAAAATTTGGTCCAAAATTTGACAAAAACGACATACTATACTATGTCGTCCAAAATCGGACAATTTTTTGGAAAACCATTTTTTTGGTCCAGAACTTCACAAAAACGTCATACTATACTATGTAGTACGTCATACTATACTATGTCTCCAAAACGGGACCGTTTTTGGAGAAAAAAAATTTGGTCCAAAATTTGACAAAAACGACATACTATACTATGTCGTCCAAAATCGGACAATTTTTTTGAAAACCATTTTTTTAGTCCAAAACTTGACAAAAACGTCATACTATACTATGTAGTACGTCATACTATACTATGTCTCCAAAATGGGACCGTTTTTGGAGAAATAAAATTTGGTCCAAAATTTGACAAAAACGACATACTATACTATGTCGTCCAAAATCTGACCATTTTTTTGGTCCAAAACTTGACAAAAACGTCATACTATACTATGTCGTCCAAAATTGGACAATTTTTTTGAAAACCATTTTTTTGGTCCAAAACTTGACAAAAACGTCATACTATACTATGTAGTACGTCATACTATACTATGTCTCCAAAATGGGACCGTTTTTGGAGAAAAAAAATTTGGTCCAAAATTTGACAAAAACGACATACTATACTATGTCGTCCAAAATCGGACAATTTTTTGGAAAACCATTTTTTTGGTCCAAAACTTGACAAAAACGTCATACTATACTATGTAGTACGTCATACTATACTATGTCTCCAAAATGGGACCGTTTTTGGAGAAAAAAAATTTGGTCCAAAATTTGACAAAAACGACATACTATACTATGTCGTCCAAAATCGGACAATTTTTTTGAAAACCATTTTTTTGGTCCAGAACTTGACAAAAACGTCATACTATACTATGTAGTACGTCATACTATACTATGTCTCCAAAATGGGACCGTTTTTGGAGAAAAAAAATTTGGTCCAAAATTTGACAAAAACGACATACTTTACTATGTCGTCCAAAATCGGACAATTTTTTTGAAAACCATTTTTTTGGTCCAGAACTTGACAAAAACGTCATACTATACTATGTAGTACGTCATACTATACTATGTCTCCAAAATGGGACCGTTTTTGGAGAAAAAAAATTTGGTCCAAAATTTGACAAAAACGACATACTATACTATGTCGTCCAAAATCGGACAATTTTTTTGAAAACCATTTTTTTGGTCCAGAACTTGACAAAAACGTCATACTATACTATGTCGTCCAAAATTGGACAATTTTTTGGAAAACCATTTTTTTGGTCCAAAACTTGACAAAAACGTCATACTATACTATGTAGTACGTCATACTATACTATGTCTCCAAAATGGGACCGTTTTTGGAGAAATAAAATTTGCTCCAAAATTTGACAAAAACGACATACTATACTATGTCGTCCAAAATCAGACATTTTTTTGGAAAACCATTTTTTGGTCCAAAACTTGACAAAAACGTCATACTATACTATGTAGTACGTCATACTATACTATGTCTCCAAAATGGGACCGTTTTTGGAGAAAAAAAATTTGGTCCAACATTTGACAAAAACGACATACTATACTATGTCGTCCAAAATCGGACAATTTTTTGGAAAACCATTTTTTGGTCCAAAACTTGACAAAAACGTCATACTATACTATGTAGTACGTCATACTATACTATGTCTCCAAAATGGGACCGTTTTTGGAGAAAAAAAATTTGGTCCAAAATTTGACAAAAACGACATACTATACTATGTCGTCCAAAATCGGACAATTTTTTTGAAAACCATTTTTTTGGTCCAGAACTTGACAAAAACGTCATACTATACTATGTAGTACGTCATACTATACTATGTCTCCAAAATGGGACCGTTTTTGGAGAAAAAAAATTTGGTCCAAAATTTGACAAAAACGACATACTTTACTATGTCGTCCAAAATCGGACAATTTTTTTGAAAACCATTTTTTTGGTCCAGAACTTGACAAAAACGTCATACTATACTATGTAGTACGTCATACTATACTATGTCTCCAAAATGGGACCGTTTTTGGAGAAAAAAAATTTGGTCCAAAATTTGACAAAAACGACATACTATACTATGTCGTCCAAAATCGGACAATTTTTTTGAAAACCATTTTTTTGGTCCAGAACTTGACAAAAACGTCATACTATACTATGTCGTCCAAAATTGGACAATTTTTTGGAAAACCATTTTTTTGGTCCAAAACTTGACAAAAACGTCATACTATACTATGTAGTACGTCATACTATACTATGTCTCCAAAATGGGACCGTTTTTGGAGAAATAAAATTTGCTCCAAAATTTGACAAAAACGACATACTATACTATGTCGTCCAAAATCAGACATTTTTTTGGAAAACCATTTTTTGGTCCAAAACTTGACAAAAACGTCATACTATACTATGTAGTACGTCATACTATACTATGTCTCCAAAATGGGACCGTTTTTGGAGAAAAAAAATTTGGTCCAACATTTGACAAAAACGACATACTATACTATGTCGTCCAAAATCGGACATTTTTTTGGAAAACCATTTTTTTGGTCCAAAACCTGACAAAAACGTCATACTATACTATGTAGTAGGTCATACTATACTATGTCTCCAAAATGGGACCGTTTTTGGAGAAAAAAAATTTGGTCCAAAATTTGACAAAAACGACATACTATACTATGTCGTCCAAAATCGGACAATTTTTTGGAAAACCATTTTTTTGGTCCAAAACTTGACAAAAAACGTCATACTATACTATGTAGTACGTCATACTATACTATGTCTCCAAAACGGGACCGTTTTTGGAGAAAAAAAATTTGGTCCAAAATTTGACAAAAACGACATACTATACTATGTCGTCCAAAATCGAACATTTTTTTGGAAAACCATTTTTTGGTCCAACACTTGACAAAAACGTCATACTATACTATGTAGTACGTCATACTATACTATGTCTCCAAAACGGGACCGTTTTTGGAGAAATAAAATTTGCTCCAAAATTTGACAAAAACGACATACTATACTATGTCGTCCAAAATCAGACATTTTTTTGGAAAACCATTTTTTGGTCCAAAACTTGACAAAAACGTCATACTATACTATGTAGTACGTCATACTATACTATGTCTCCAAAATGGGACCGTTTTTGGAGAAAAAAAATTTGGTCCAACATTTGACAAAAACGACATACTATACTATGTCGTCCAAAATCGGACATTTTTTTGGAAAACCATTTTTTTGGTCCAAAACCTGACAAAAACGTCATACTATACTATGTAGTAGGTCATACTATACTATGTCTCCAAAATGGGACCGTTTTTGGAGAAAAAAAATTTGGTCCAAAATTTGACAAAAACGACATACTATACTATGTCGTCCAAAATCGGACAATTTTTTGGAAAACCATTTTTTTGGTCCAAAACTTGACAAAAACGTCATACTATACTATGTAGTACGTCATACTATACTATGTCTCCAAAACGGGACCGTTTTTGGAGAAAAAAAATTTGGTCCAAAATTTGACAAAAACGACATACTATACTATGTCGTCCAAAATCGGACATTTTTTTGGAAAACCATTTTTTGGTCCAACACTTGACAAAAACGTCATACTATACTATGTAGTACGTCATACTATACTATGTCTCCAAAACGGGACCGTTTTTGGAGAAAAAAAATTTGGTCCAAAATTTGACAAAAACGACATACTATACTATGTCGTCCAAAATCGGACAATTTTTTGGAAAACCATTTTTTTGGTCCAGAACTTCACAAAAACGTCATACTATACTATGTAGTACGTCATACTATACTATGTCTCCAAAACGGGACCGTTTTTGGAGAAAAAAAATTTGGTCCAAAATTTGACAAAAACGACATACTATACTATGTCGTCCAAAATCGGACAATTTTTTTGAAAACCATTTTTTTAGTCCAAAACTTGACAAAAACGTCATACTATACTATGTAGTACGTCATACTATACTATGTCTCCAAAATGGGACCGTTTTTGGAGAAATAAAATTTGGTCCAAAATTTGACAAAAACGACATACTATACTATGTCGTCCAAAATCTGACCATTTTTTTGGTCCAAAACTTGACAAAAACGTCATACTATACTATGTCGTCCAAAATTGGACAATTTTTTTGAAAACCATTTTTTTGGTCCAAAACTTGACAAAAACGTCATACTATACTATGTAGTACGTCATACTATACTATGTCTCCAAAATGGGACCGTTTTTGGAGAAAAAAAATTTGGTCCAAAATTTGACAAAAACGACATACTATACTATGTCGTCCAAAATCGGACAATTTTTTGGAAAACCATTTTTTTGGTCCAAAACTTGACAAAAACGTCATACTATACTATGTAGTACGTCATACTATACTATGTCTCCAAAATGGGACCGTTTTTGGAGAAAAAAAATTTGGTCCAAAATTTGACAAAAACGACATACTATACTATGTCGTCCAAAATCGGACAATTTTTTTGAAAACCATTTTTTTGGTCCAGAACTTGACAAAAACGTCATACTATACTATGTAGTACGTCATACTATACTATGTCTCCAAAATGGGACCGTTTTTGGAGAAAAAAAATTTGGTCCAAAATTTGACAAAAACGACATACTATACTATGTCGTCCAAAATCGGACATTTTTTTGGAAAACCATTTTTTTGGTCCAAAACTTGACAAAAACGTCATACTATACTATGTAGTAGGTCATACTATACTATGTCTCCAAAATGGGACCGTTTTTGGAGAAAAAAAATTTGGTCCAAAATTTGACAAAAACGACATACTATACTATGTAGTACGTCATACTATACTATGTCTCCAAAATGGGACCGTTTTTGGAGAAAAAAAATTTGGTCCAAAATTTGACAAAAACGACATACTATACTATGTCGTCCAAAATCGGACAATTTTTTTGAAAACCATTTTTTTGGTCCAGAACTTGACAAAAACGTCATACTATACTATGTAGTACGTCATACTATACTATGTCTCCAAAATGGGACCGTTTTTGGAGAAAAAAAATTTGGTCCAAAATTTGACAAAAACGACATACTATACTATGTCGTCCAAAATCGGACAATTTTTTTGAAAACCATTTTTTTGGTCCAGAACTTGACAAAAACGTCATACTATACTATGTAGTACGTCATACTATACTATGTCTCCAAAACGGGACCGTTTTTGGAGAAAAAAAATTTGGTCCAAAATTTGACAAAAACGACATACTATACTATGTCGTCCAAAATCGGACAATTTTTTTGAAAACCATTTTTTTGGTCCAGAACTTGACAAAAACGTCATACTATACTATGTAGTACGTCATACTATACTATGTCTCCAAAACGGGACCGTTTTTGGAGAAAAAAAATTTGGTCCAAAATTTGACAAAAACGACATACTATACTATGTCGTCCAAAATCGGACATTTTTTTGGAAAACCATTTTTTGGTCCAACACTTGACAAAAACGTCATACTATACTATGTAGTAGGTCATACTATACTATGTCTCCAAAATGGGACCGTTTTTGGAGAAAAAAAATTTGGTCCAAAATTTGACAAAAACGACATACTATACTATGTCGTCCAAAATTGGACAATTTTTTGGAAAACCATTTTTTTGGTCCAAAACTTGACAAAAACGTCATACTATACTATGTAGTACGTCATACTATACTATGTCTCCAAAATGGGACCGTTTTTTGGAGAAAAAAAATTTGGTCCAAAATTTGACAAAAACGACATACTATACTATGTCGTCCAAAATCGGACAATTTTTTGGAAAACCATTTTTTTGGTCCAAAACTTGACAAAAACGTCATACTATACTATGTAGTACGTCATACTATACTATGTCTCCAAAATGGGACCATTTTTGGAGAAAAAAAATTTCGTCCAAAATTTGACAAAAACGACATACTATACTATGTCGTCCAAAATCGGACAATTTTTTTGAAAACCATTTTTTTGGTCCAGAACTTCACAAAAACGTCATACTATACTATGTAGTACGTCATACTATACTATGTCTCCAAAACGGGACCGTTTTTGGAGAAAAAAAATTTGGTCCAAAATTTGACAAAAACGACATACTATACTATGTCGTCCAAAATCGGACATTTTTTTGGAAAACCATTTTTTGGTCCAACACTTGACAAAAACGTCATACTATACTATGTAGTACGTCATACTATACTATGTCTCCAAAATGGGACCGTTTTTGGAGAAATAAAATTTGGTCCAAAATTTGACAAAAACGACATACTATACTATGTCGTCCAAAATCTGACCATTTTTTTGGTCCAAAACTTGACAAAAACGTCATACTATACTATGTCGTCCAAAATTGGACAATTTTTTTGAAAACCATTTTTTTGGTCCAAAACTTGACAAAAACGTCATACTATACTATGTAGTACGTCATACTATACTATGTCTCCAAAATGGGACCGTTTTTGGAGAAAAAAAATTTGGTCCAAAATTTGACAAAAACGACATACTATACTATGTCGTCCAAAATCGGACAATTTTTTGGAAAACCATTTTTTTGGTCCAAAACTTGACAAAAACGTCATACTATACTATGTAGTACGTCATACTATACTATGTCTCCAAAATGGGACCGTTTTTGGAGAAAAAAAATTTGGTCCAAAATTTGACAAAAACGACATACTATACTATGTCGTCCAAAATCGGACAATTTTTTTGAAAACCATTTTTTTGGTCCAGAACTTGACAAAAACGTCATACTATACTATGTAGTACGTCATACTATACTATGTCTCCAAAATGGGACCGTTTTTGGAGAAAAAAAATTTGGTCCAAAATTTGACAAAAACGACATACTATACTATGTCGTCCAAAATCGGACATTTTTTTGGAAAACCATTTTTTTGGTCCAAAACTTGACAAAAACGTCATACTATACTATGTAGTAGGTCATACTATACTATGTCTCCAAAATGGGACCGTTTTTGGAGAAAAAAAATTTGGTCCAAAATTTGACAAAAACGACATACTATACTATGTAGTACGTCATACTATACTATGTCTCCAAAATGGGACCGTTTTTGGAGAAAAAAAATTTGGTCCAAAATTTGACAAAAACGACATACTATACTATGTCGTCCAAAATCGGACAATTTTTTTGAAAACCATTTTTTTGGTCCAGAACTTGACAAAAACGTCATACTATACTATGTAGTACGTCATACTATACTATGTCTCCAAAATGGGACCGTTTTTGGAGAAAAAAAATTTGGTCCAAAATTTGACAAAAACGACATACTATACTATGTCGTCCAAAATCGGACAATTTTTTTGAAAACCATTTTTTTGGTCCAGAACTTGACAAAAACGTCATACTATACTATGTAGTACGTCATACTATACTATGTCTCCAAAACGGGACCGTTTTTGGAGAAAAAAAATTTGGTCCAAAATTTGACAAAAACGACATACTATACTATGTCGTCCAAAATCGGACAATTTTTTTGAAAACCATTTTTTTGGTCCAGAACTTGACAAAAACGTCATACTATACTATGTAGTACGTCATACTATACTATGTCTCCAAAACGGGACCGTTTTTGGAGAAAAAAAATTTGGTCCAAAATTTGACAAAAACGACATACTATACTATGTCGTCCAAAATCGGACATTTTTTTGGAAAACCATTTTTTGGTCCAACACTTGACAAAAACGTCATACTATACTATGTAGTAGGTCATACTATACTATGTCTCCAAAATGGGACCGTTTTTGGAGAAAAAAAATTTGGTCCAAAATTTGACAAAAACGACATACTATACTATGTCGTCCAAAATTGGACAATTTTTTGGAAAACCATTTTTTTGGTCCAAAACTTGACAAAAACGTCATACTATACTATGTAGTACGTCATACTATACTATGTCTCCAAAATGGGACCGTTTTTTGGAGAAAAAAAATTTGGTCCAAAATTTGACAAAAACGACATACTATACTATGTCGTCCAAAATCGGACAATTTTTTGGAAAACCATTTTTTTGGTCCAAAACTTGACAAAAACGTCATACTATACTATGTAGTACGTCATACTATACTATGTCTCCAAAATGGGACCATTTTTGGAGAAAAAAAATTTCGTCCAAAATTTGACAAAAACGACATACTATACTATGTCGTCCAAAATCGGACAATTTTTTTGAAAACCATTTTTTTGGTCCAGAACTTGACAAAAACGTCATACTATACTATGTAGTACGTCATACTATACTATGTCTCCAAAACGGGACCGTTTTTGGAGAAAAAAAATTTGGTCCAAAATTTGACAAAAACGACATACTATACTATGTCGTCCAAAATCGGACAATTTTTTTGAAAACCATTTTTTTAGTCCAGAACTTGACAAAAACGTCATACTATACTATGTAGTACGTCATACTATACTATGTCTCCAAAACGGGACCGTTTTTGGAGAAAAAAAATTTGGTCCAAAATTTGACAAAAACGACATACTATACTATGTCGTCCAAAATCGGACATTTTTTTGTGGAAAACCATTTTTTGGTCCAACACTTGACAAAAACGTCATACTATACTATGTAGTAGGTCATACTATACTATGTCTCCAAAATGGGACCGTTTTTGGAGAAAAAAAATTTGGTCCAAAATTTGACAAAAACGACATACTATACTATGTCGTCCAAAATTGGACAATTTTTTGGAAAACCATTTTTTTGGTCCAAAACTTGACAAAAACGTCATACTATACTATGTAGTACGTCATACTATACTATGTCTCCAAAATGGGACCGTTTTTGGAGAAAAAAAAATTTGGTCCAAAATTTGACAAAAACGACATACTATACTATGTCGTCCAAAATCGGACAATTTTTTGGAAAACCATTTTTTTGGTCCAAAACTTGACAAAAACGTCATACTATACTATGTAGTAGGTCATACTATACTATGTCTCCAAAATGGGACCGTTTTTGGAGAAAAAAAATTTGGTCCAAAATTTGACAAAAACGACATACTATACTATGTCGTCCAAAATCGGACAATTTTTTGGAAAACCATTTTTTTGGTCCAAAACTTGACAAAAACGTCATACTATACTATGTAGTACGTCATACTATACTATGTCTCCAAAATGGGACCGTTTTTGGAGAAAAAAAATTTGGTCCAAAATTTGACAAAAACGACATACTATACTATGTCGTCCAAAATCGGACAGTTTTTTTGAAAACCATTTTTTTGGTCCAGAACTTGACAAAAACGTCATACTATACTATGTAGTACGTCATACTATACTATGTCTCCAAAACGGGACCGTTTTTGGAGAAAAAAAATTTGGTCCAAAATTTGACAAAAACGACATACTATACTATGTCGTCCAAAATCGGACAATTTTTTTGAAAACCATTTTTTTGGTCCAGAACTTGACAAAAACGTCATACTATACTATGTAGTACGTCATACTATACTATGTCTCCAAAACGGGACCGTTTTTGGAGAAAAAAAATTTGGTCCAAAATTTGACAAAAACGACATACTATACTATGTCGTCCAAAATCGGACATTTTTTTGGAAAACCATTTTTTGGTCCAACACTTGACAAAAACGTCATACTATACTATGTAGTAGGTCATACTATACTATGTCTCCAAAATGGGACCGTTTTTGGAGAAAAAAAATTTGGTCCAAAATTTGACAAAAACGACATACTATACTATGTCGTCCAAAATCGGACATTTTTTTGGAAAACCATTTTTTTGGTCCAAAACTTGACAAAAACGTCATACTATACTATGTAGTAGGTCATACTATACTATGTCTCCAAAATGGGACCGTTTTTGGAGAAAAAAAATTTGGTCCAAAATTTGACAAAAACGACATACTATACTATGTCGTCCAAAATCGGACATTTTTTTGGAAAACCATTTTTTTGGTCCAAAACCTGACAAAAACGTCATACTATACTATGTAGTAGGTCATACTATACTATGTCTCCAAAATGGGACCGTTTTTGGAGAAAAAAAATTTGGTCCAAAATTTGACAAAAACGACATACTATACTATGTCGTCCAAAATCGGACAATTTTTTGGAAAACCATTTTTTTGGTCCAAAACTTGACAAAAACGTCATACTATACTATGTAGTACGTCATACTATACTATGTCTCCAAAACGGGACCGTTTTTGGAGAAAAAAAATTTGGTCCAAAATTTGACAAAAACGACATACTATACTATGTCGTCCAAAATCGGACATTTTTTTGGAAAACCATTTTTTGGTCCAACACTTGACAAAAACGTCATACTATACTATGTAGTACGTCATACTATACTATGTCTCCAAAACGGGACCGTTTTTGGAGAAAAAAAATTTGGTCCAAAATTTGACAAAAACGACATACTATACTATGTCGTCCAAAATCGGACAATTTTTTGGAAAACCATTTTTTTGGTCCAGAACTTGACAAAAACGTCAAACTATACTATGTAGTACGTCATACTATACTATGTCTCCAAAACGGGACCGTTTTTGGAGAAAAAAAATTTGGTCCAAAATTTGACAAAAACGACATACTATACTATGTCGTCCAAAATCGGACAATTTTTTTGAAAACCATTTTTTTGGTCCAAAACTTGACAAAAACGTCATACTATACTATGTAGTACGTCATACTATACTATGTCTCCAAAATGGGACCGTTTTTGGAGAAATAAAATTTGGTCCAAAATTTGACAAAAACGACATACTATACTATGTCGTCCAAAATCTGACCATTTTTTTGGTCCAAAACTTGACAAAAACGTCATACTATACTATGTAGTACGTCATACTATACTATGTCTCCAAAATGGGACCGTTTTTGGAGAAAAAAAATTTGGTCCAAAATTTGACAAAAACGACATACTATACTATGTCGTCCAAAATCGGACAATTTTTTGGAAAACCATTTTTTTGGTCCAAAACTTGACAAAAACGTCATACTATACTATGTAGTACGTCATACTATACTATGTCTCCAAAATGGGACCGTTTTTGGAGAAAAAAAATTTGGTCCAAAATTTGACAAAAACGACATACTATACTATGTCGTCCAAAATCGGACAATTTTTTTGAAAACCATTTTTTTGGTCCAGAACTTGACAAAAACGTCATACTATACTATGTAGTACGTCATACTATACTATGTCTCCAAAATGGGACCGTTTTTGGAGAAAAAAAATTTGGTCCAAAATTTGACAAAAACGACATACTATACTATGTCGTCCAAAATCGGACAATTTTTTGGAAAACCATTTTTTTGGTCCAAAACTTGACAAAAACGTCATACTATACTATGTAGTACGTCATACTATACTATGTCTCCAAAATGGGACCGTTTTTGGAGAAAAAAAATTTGGTCCAAAATTTGACAAAAACGACATACTATACTATGTCGTCCAAAATCGGACAATTTTTTTGAAAACCATTTTTTTGGTCCAGAACTTGACAAAAACGTCATACTATACTATGTAGTACGTCATACTATACTATGTCTCCAAAACGGGACCGTTTTTGGAGAAATAAAATTTGGTCCAAAATTTGACAAAAACGACATACTATACTATGTCGTCCAAAATCGGACATTTTTTTGGAAAACCATTTTTTGGTCCAAAACTTGATAAAAAAGTCATACTATACTATGTAGTACATCATACTATACTATGTCTCCAAAATGGGACCGTTTTTGGAGAAAAAAAATTTGGTCCAAAATTTGACAAAAACGACATACTATACTATGTCGTCCAAAATCGGACATTTTTTTGGAAAACCATTTTTTTGGTCCAAAACTTGACAAAAACGTCATACTATACTATGTAGTACGTCATACTATACTATGTCTCCAAAATGGGACGTTTTTGGAGAAAAAAAATTTGGTCCAAAATTTGACAAAAACGACATACTATACTATGTCGTCCAAAATCGGACAATTTTTTGGAAAACCATTTTTTTGGTCCAAAACTTGACAAAAACGTCATACTATACTATGTAGTACGTCATACTATACTATGTCTCCAAAATGGGACCGTTTTTGGAGAAAAAAAATTTGGTCCAAAATTTGACAAAAACGACATACTATACTATGTCGTCCAAAATCGGACAATTTTTTGGAAAACCATTTTTTTGGTCCAGAACTTGACAAAAACGTCATACTATACTATGTAGTACGTCATACTATACTATGTCTCCAAAATGGGACCGTTTTTGGAGAAATAAAATTTGGTCCAAAATTTGACAAAAACGACATACTATACTATGTCGTCCAAAATCGGACATTTTTTTGGAAAACCATTTTTTGGTCCAAAACTTGACAAAAACGTCATACTATACTATGTAGTACGTCATACTATACTATGTCTCCAAAATGGGACCGTTTTTGGAGAAAAAAAATTTGGTCCAAAATTTGACAAAAACGACATACTATACTATGTCGTCCAAAATCGAACATTTTTTTGGAAAACCATTTTTTTGGTCCAAAACTTGACAAAAACGTCATACTATACTATGTAGTACGTCATACTATACTATGTCTCCAAAATGGGACGTTTTTGGAGAAAAAAAATTTGGTCCAAAATTTGACAAAAACGACATACTATACTATGTCGTCCAAAATCGGACATTTTTTTGGAAAACCATTTTTTTGGTCCAAAACTTGACAAAAACGTCATACTATACTATGTAGTAGGTCATACTATACTATGTCTCCAAAATGGGACCGTTTTTGGAGAAAAAAAATTTGGTCCAAAATTTGACAAAAACGACATACTATACTATGTCGTCCAAAATCGGACAATTTTTTGGAAAACCATTTTTTTGGTCCAAAACTTGACAAAAACGTCATACTATACTATGTAGTACGTCATACTATACTATGTCTCCAAAATGGGACCGTTTTTGGAGAAATAAAATTTGGTCCAAAATTTGACAAAAACGACATACTATACTATGTTGTCCAAAATCGCACAATTTTTTGGAAAACCATTTTTTTGGTCCAAAACTTGACAAAAACGTCATACTATACTATGTAGTACGTCATACTATACTATGTCTCCAAAACGGGACCGTTTTTGGAGAAAAAAAATTTGGTCCAAAATTTGACAAAAACGACATACTATACTATGTCGTCCAAAATCGGACATTTTTTTGGAAAACCATTTTTTGGTCCAACACTTGACAAAAACGTCATACTATACTATGTAGTACGTCATACTATACTCTGTCTCCAAAACGGGACCGTTTTTGGAGAAAAAAAATTTGGTCCAAAATTTGACAAAAACGACATACTATACTATGTCGTCCAAAATCGGACATTTTTTTGGAAAACCATTTTTTTGGTCCAAAACTTGACAAAAACGTCATACTATACTATGTAGTAGGTCATACTATACTATGTCTCCAAAATGGGACCGTTTTTGGAGAAAAAAAATTTGGTCCAAAATTTGACAAAAACGACATACTATACTATGTCGTCCAAAATCGGACATTTTTTTGGAAAACCATTTTTTTGGTCCAAAACTTGACAAAAACGTCATACTATACTATGTAGTAGGTCATACTATACTATGTCTCCAAAATGGGACCGTTTTTGGAGAAAAAAAATTTGGTCCAAAATTTGACAAAAACGACATACTATACTATGTCGTCCAAAATCGGACAATTTTTTGGAAAACCATTTTTTTGGTCCAGAACTTGACAAAAACGTCATACTATACTATGTAGTACGTCATACTATACTATGTCTCCAAAACGGGACAGTTTTTGGAGAAAAAAAATTTGGTCCAAAATTTGACAAAAACGACATACTATACTATGTCGTCCAAAATCGGACAATTTTTTTGAAAACCATTTTTTTGGTCCAGAACTTGACAAAAACGTCATACTATACTATGTAGTACGTTATACTATACTATGTCTCCAAAACGGGACCGTTTTTGGAGAAAAAAAATTTGGTCCAAAATTTGACAAAAACGACATACTATACTATGTCGTCCAAAATCGAACATTTTTTTGGAAAACCATTTTTTTGGTCCAAAACTTGACAAAAACGTCATACTATACTATGTAGTACGTCATACTATACTATGTCTCCAAAATGGGACCGTTTTTGGAGAAAAAAAATTTGGTCCAAAATTTGACAAAAACGACATACTATACTATGTCGTCCAAAATCGAACATTTTTTTGGAAAACCATTTTTTTGGTCCAAAACTTGACAAAAACGTCATACTATACTATGTAGTAGGTCATACTATACTATGTCTCCAAAATGGGACCGTTTTTGGAGAAAAAAAATTTGGTCCAAAATTTGACAAAAACGACATACTATACTATGTCATCCAAAATCGGACAATTTTTTGGAAAACCATTTTTTTGGTCCAGAACTTGACAAAAACGTCATACTATACTATGTAGTACGTCATACTATACTATGTCTCCAAAACGGGACAGTTTTTGGAGAAAAAAAATTTGGTCCAAAATTTGACAAAAACGACATACTATACTATGTCGTCCAAAATCGGACAATTTTTTTGAAAACCATTTTTTTGGTCCAGAACTTGACAAAAACGTCATACTATACTATGTAGTAGGTCATACTATACTATGTCTCCAAAATGGGACGTTTTTGGAGAAAAAAAATTTGGTCCAAAATTTGACAAAAACGACATACTATACTATGTCGTCCAAAATTGGACAATTTTTTGGAAAACCATTTTTTTGGTCCAAAACTTGACAAAAACGTCATACTATACTATGTAGTACGTCATACTATACTATGTCTCCAAAATGGGACCGTTTTTGGAGAAATAAAATTTGGTCCAAAATTTGACAAAAACGACATACTATACTATGTCGTCCAAAATCGGACATTTTTTTGGAAAACCATTTTTTTCGTCCAAAACTTGATAAAAAAGTCATACTATACTATGTAGTACATCATACTATACTATGTCTCCAAAATGGGACCGTTTTTGGAGAAAAAAAATTTGGTCCAAAATTTGACAAAAACGACATACTATACTATGTCGTCCAAAATCGGACATTTTTTTGGAAAACCATTTTTTTGGTCCAAAACTTGACAAAAACGTCATACTATACTATGTCTCCAAAATGGGACCGTTTTTGGAGAAAAAAAATTTGGTCCAAAATTTGACAAAAACGACATACTATACTATGTCGTCCAAAATCGGACAATTTTTTGGAAAACCATTTTTTTGGTCCAGAACTTGACAAAAACGTCATACTATACTATGTAGTACGTCATACTATACTATGTCTCCAAAACAGGACCGTTTTTGGAGAAAAAAAATTTGGTCCAAAATTTGACAAAAACGACATACTATACTATGTCGTCCAAAATCGGACAATTTTTTGGAAAACCATTTTTTTGGTCCAAAACTTGACAAAAACGTCATACTATACTATGTAGTACGTCATACTATACTATGTCTCCAAAATGGGACCGTTTTTGGAGAAATAAAATTTGGTCCAAAATTTGACAAAAACGACATACTATACTATGTCGTCCAAAATCTGACCATTTTTTTGGTCCAAAACTTGACAAAAACGTCATACTATACTATGTAGTACGTCATACTATACTATGTCTCCAAAATGGGACCGTTCTCGGAGAAAAAAAATTTGGTCCAAAATTTGACAAAAACGACATACTATACTATGTCGTCCAAAATCGGACAATTTTTTGGAAAACCATTTTTTTGGTCCAGAACTTGACAAAAACGTCATACTATACTATGTAGTACGTCATACTATACTGTGTCTCCAAAATGGGACCGTTTTTGGAGAAAAAAAATTTGGTCCAAAATTTGACAAAAACGACATACTATACTATGTCGTCCAAAATCGGACAATTTTTTGGAAAACCATTTGTTTGGTCCAAAACTTGACAAAAACGTCATACTATACTATGTAGTACGTCATACTATACTATGTCTCCAAAATGGGACGTTTTTGGAGAAATAAAATTTGGTCCAAAATTTGACAAAAACGACATACTATACTATGTCGTCCAAAATCTGACCATTTTTTTGGTCCAAAACTTGACAAAAACGTCATACTATACTATGTAGTACGTCATACTATACTATGTCTCCAAAATGGGACCGTTTTTGGAGAAAAAAAATTTGGTCCAAAATTTGACAAAAACGACATACTATACTATGTCGTCCAAAATCGGACAATTTTTTTGAAAACCATTTTTTTGGTCCAAAACTTGACAAAAACGTCATACTATACTATGTAGTACGTTATACTATACTATGTCTCCAAAACGGGACCGTTTTTGGAGAAAAAAAATTTGGTCCAAAATTTGACAAAAACGACATACTATACTATGTCGTCCAAAATCGAACATTTTTTTGGAAAACCATTTTTTTGGTCCAAAACTTGACAAAAACGTCATACTATACTATGTAGTACGTCATACTATACTATGTCTCCAAAATGGGACCGTTTTTGGAGAAAAAAAATTTGGTCCAAAATTTGACAAAAACGACATACTATACTATGTCGTCCAAAATCGAACATTTTTTTGGAAAACCATTTTTTTGGTCCAAAACTTGACAAAAACGTCATACTATACTATGTAGTAGGTCATACTATACTATGTCTCCAAAATGGGACCGTTTTTGGAGAAAAAAAATTTGGTCCAAAATTTGACAAAAACGACATACTATACTATGTCATCCAAAATCGGACAATTTTTTGGAAAACCATTTTTTTGGTCCAGAACTTGACAAAAACGTCATACTATACTATGTAGTACGTCATACTATACTATGTCTCCAAAACGGGACAGTTTTTGGAGAAAAAAAATTTGGTCCAAAATTTGACAAAAACGACATACTATACTATGTCGTCCAAAATCGGACAATTTTTTTGAAAACCATTTTTTTGGTCCAGAACTTGACAAAAACGTCATACTATACTATGTAGTAGGTCATACTATACTATGTCTCCAAAATGGGACGTTTTTGGAGAAAAAAAATTTGGTCCAAAATTTGACAAAAACGACATACTATACTATGTCGTCCAAAATTGGACAATTTTTTGGAAAACCATTTTTTTGGTCCAAAACTTGACAAAAACGTCATACTATACTATGTAGTACGTCATACTATACTATGTCTCCAAAATGGGACCGTTTTTGGAGAAATAAAATTTGGTCCAAAATTTGACAAAAACGACATACTATACTATGTCGTCCAAAATCGGACATTTTTTTGGAAAACCATTTTTTTCGTCCAAAACTTGATAAAAAAGTCATACTATACTATGTAGTACATCATACTATACTATGTCTCCAAAATGGGACCGTTTTTGGAGAAAAAAAATTTGGTCCAAAATTTGACAAAAACGACATACTATACTATGTCGTCCAAAATCGGACATTTTTTTGGAAAACCATTTTTTTGGTCCAAAACTTGACAAAAACGTCATACTATACTATGTCTCCAAAATGGGACCGTTTTTGGAGAAAAAAAATTTGGTCCAAAATTTGACAAAAACGACATACTATACTATGTCGTCCAAAATCGGACAATTTTTTGGAAAACCATTTTTTTGGTCCAGAACTTGACAAAAACGTCATACTATACTATGTAGTACGTCATACTATACTATGTCTCCAAAACAGGACCGTTTTTGGAGAAAAAAAATTTGGTCCAAAATTTGACAAAAACGACATACTATACTATGTCGTCCAAAATCGGACAATTTTTTGGAAAACCATTTTTTTGGTCCAAAACTTGACAAAAACGTCATACTATACTATGTAGTACGTCATACTATACTATGTCTCCAAAATGGGACCGTTTTTGGAGAAATAAAATTTGGTCCAAAATTTGACAAAAACGACATACTATACTATGTCGTCCAAAATCTGACCATTTTTTTGGTCCAAAACTTGACAAAAACGTCATACTATACTATGTAGTACGTCATACTATACTATGTCTCCAAAATGGGACCGTTCTCGGAGAAAAAAAATTTGGTCCAAAATTTGACAAAAACGACATACTATACTATGTCGTCCAAAATCGGACAATTTTTTGGAAAACCATTTTTTTGGTCCAGAACTTGACAAAAACGTCATACTATACTATGTAGTACGTCATACTATACTGTGTCTCCAAAATGGGACCGTTTTTGGAGAAAAAAAATTTGGTCCAAAATTTGACAAAAACGACATACTATACTATGTCGTCCAAAATCGGACAATTTTTTGGAAAACCATTTGTTTGGTCCAAAACTTGACAAAAACGTCATACTATACTATGTAGTACGTCATACTATACTATGTCTCCAAAATGGGACGTTTTTGGAGAAATAAAATTTGGTCCAAAATTTGACAAAAACGACATACTATACTATGTCGTCCAAAATCTGACCATTTTTTTGGTCCAAAACTTGACAAAAACGTCATACTATACTATGTAGTACGTCATACTATACTATGTCTCCAAAATGGGACCGTTTTTGGAGAAAAAAAATTTGGTCCAAAATTTGACAAAAACGACATACTATACTATGTCGTCCAAAATCGGACAATTTTTTGGAAAACCATTTTTTTGGTCCAAAACTTGACAAAAACGTCATACTATACTATGTAGTACGTCATACTATACTATGTCTCCAAAATGGGACCGTTTTTGGAGAAAAAAAATTTGGTCCAAAATTTGACAAAAACGACATACTATACTATGTCGTCCAAAATCGGACAATTATTTTGAAAACCATTTTTTTGGTCCAAAACTTGACAAAAACGTCATACTATACTATGTAGTATGTCATACTATACTATGTCCTTTTCAGTGTTCACTTTGGATGTGGAACCTTAAATGTTGGCGTATAAGGGGATTGAACCCATAACCTCAGGATCCTGAGGACTGCTCCTTAACCAGTTGAGCTAACTCCACACTCTTTCTTTCATTTTTCGAACTCCTATTTACTGTTTGTGGTTGAATATTGTATTCAAAATTCCATCCATGTAAGATTCAAACCTATACTCACAGGAACCAAGGGTTGAACCCATAACCTCAGGATCCTGAGGACTGCTTCTTAACCAGTTGAGCTAACTCCACACTCTTTCTTTCATTTTTCGATGTCCTATTTACTCTTTTTGGTTGAATATTGTATTTAAAAATCAGTCCATGCAAGATTTGAACCCATCCTCACACGAACCTTAGGAACTTGAGTCATTCTCTTAGTCCCATGAGCTATTTGTCCTTGTGTGCTTATCTGCAAAATTTGGGAGCCTTTCAATAATCGAACCCATGACCTCAACGTATGGACCATCGAGTCCCAGCGGCCAAGGGGGGCAGTGCCACTTAGCAAGAGGTTAGGTTCAGTTTCATGCAACAACCATCGAGTGCTGACATACAAATTTGGTCCAAAATTGGACAAAAACGTCATAATTCAATTCAATTCAATTCAATTCAGTTTATTTATCAGACTCATGTCAAAAACAACACGCAAGACAGGACAGATAAACACAAACAAAACAAGCAAATAACAAATACAAGAATTAAAATACATACAGACATTTCAGCCAATGCACTCTCAGTCTGGATGTGTATCTGGAGCAACTCACAGAGGGATTAGTGAGTGCCAAAATTTGACAAAAACGACATACTATACTATGTCGTCCAAAATCGGACAATTTTTTTGAAAACCATTTTTTTGGTCCAAAACTTGACATACTATACTATGTAGAACGTCATACTATAGTATATAGTCCTAGATGTGACCATTTTTTGGAAAAAAAATTTGGTCCAAAATTTGACAAAAACAACATACTATACTATGTCGTCCAAAATCTGAAGAAAAAAATTTAAAAACTTTTTTTGGTCCAAAACTTGAAAAAAACGTCATACTATACTATGTAGTACGTCATACTATAGTGTGTAGTCCTAAATGTGACAATTTTTTGAAAAAAAAAATTTGGTCCAAAATTTGACAAAAACAACATACTATACTATGTCGTCCAAAATCGGACAATTTGTTTGAAAAACATTTTTTGGTCCAAAACTTGACAAAAACGTCATATTATACTATGTAGTACGTCCTACTATACTATGTCGTCCAAAATGTGACCATTTTTTGAAAAAAAAAATTGGTCCAAAATTTGACAAAAACGACATACTAACAATTTTCAAAATGTTTTGGACGACATAGTATAGTATGACGTACTACATAGTATAGTATGTCGTTTTTGTCAAATTTTGGACCAAAATTTCTTTTTCAAAAAATGATGGACGACATAGTATATAGTATGCCCTCTTTTGTGATATATTGGACTACATAGTATAGTATGTCGTTTTTGTCAAATTTTGGACCCAGAAATCTTTTTTCAAGACGACACAGTATAGTATGTAATTTTTTGTCATATTTTGGACGACATAGTATAGTATGACCTTTTTATCAAATTTTGCACCACAAATAACGGTGGGAATGAGGTGTTCACTGTGAAAGAAAAAAGAGATCAGGTCAGGAAAATCAGGTCAAAGAGTGAAATAATGACTAGATCCACCAAAGATTATGTTCCTCAGTTTATTGAGTAATGCTTGGACAGTTGAATTCAACTTTTCCTCCAGAAGCGATCACAATCACATCACATTTGCTCACAACAATCAGGTTTCTGTCCTCATCTTTGAAGTTTACGCAAAACATTTAAAGTCGTTTAGTCATTTAGCTTTTTTTTTTTTTTTTGCAAACGAACAGTCCAGATGAAGTTGTGTTTAAATCTGATGTAATGTTTGGTCACACTGTTTAACCACTGGCAGCGAAAAAAGGCCTGATTTTCATGCTGATGGCCTTCAGTGAATACCAGCTCCCCTTCCAGTTCATCCACACCATGCCATCATCTGTGCCGTGCTTGGCCATGTGTTTGGTGTAACCGCCACCCATGTAGTATCGGCCGTTGGGATTGGCTGAGTGGCAGCGGTTGTACCACCAGCCGCCTCCGTCCTCCCTCGAGCACTGTTTCATTGGATTGCCCGGGAACCTGGTTTGAACAAACAAGGACGTTTTGTTGAAAATTATTGGCATTTTAAACTGAAAATGTAAATTTGCACCATTATGTGTACATAGGGCCGAAAGTCGCGTTTCCACCGAGTGGAACAGGTGGGTTTCGTACAGTATGGTACATATTTTTTTGCATTTTTCAGAAGAGGGTACCATAATCAATCCCATAATCCACAACTTGCAGTACTTGTGGCTCATGTCATGGACTATTTAAGCTACGTTTTTGCTTTGATTGGATTTTGAAAACATGACCTACCAGTTGTCGTTGTCTCTGTCGTAAGTGCTGAACATCATTCCGTTGTGTATGGTCATGGTGCGGTTTTCACCAAAGAGCTGCAAAGCGCCGTCCAGTAAACAGTTGCCGGCGTTACCGGAGTAACCATCCACCGCGAGCACGTAATTGGAAGCCTCTGATTGGATGGTGAATTGGCTGTACTGGGCGAAAACCTTCAAAAAGGAAAAAAATACTTTACTTCGTTTTCCATCATTTTTTGAATAAATAATTTTGGTCCAAAATTTGACAAGAACGACATACTATACTATGTCGTCCAAAAAAAATAAAACTTTTTTTCTGGTCCAAAACAAGACAAAAACGACATACTATACTATGTCGTCCATCATTTTTGAAAAAAAAAATTGCTCTAAAATTTACCAAAAACAACATACTATACTATGTCGTCCAAAAAAATTTGAATTTTTTTTTCTGTTCCAAAACTAGACTAAAACGACAAACTATACTATATAGTCCATTATATGACAAAAGAGGGCATACTATACTATGTCATCCATCATTTTTTGGAAAAAAAAATTTTGGTCCAAAATTTGACAAAAACGACATACTATACTATGTCGTCCAAAAAAAATTTCAAATTTTTTTTCTGGTCCAAAACTAGACAAAAACCACATACTATACTATATAGTCCATTATATGACAAAAAAGGGCATACTATACTGTCATCCATCATTTTTTGAAAAAAAGAATTTGCTCTAAAATTTACCAAAAACAACATACTATACTATGTCGTCCAAAAAAATTTGAATTTTTTTTTCTGTTCCAAAACTAGACTAAAACAACAAACTATACTATATAGTCCATTATATGACAAAAGAGGGCATACTATACTATGTCGTCCATCATTTTTTGGGAAAAAAAATTTTGGTCCAAAATTTGACAAAAACGACATACTATACTATGTCGTCCAAAAAAAATTTAATAATTTTTACTGGTCCAAAATTTGAAAAAACGACATACTATACTATGTCGTCCAAAACATTTTAAAACTTTAAAAACAATACATACATATACTGTGCATCAATGCCAAACAAACCTCCAGAGGATTTAATAAAGTTCAATCTAATTTCTAGATTCAGGATATGGAAAATCCACCCACATTCATTTTGATATGAAGAAAATATGGTGTGTGAAGCTGGGAGACTTTCAGTAATGAACGGTGTCCCTCAAGGGTCAATTCGAGGACTCACCTTGTCTCCTGTCCAGTCCTGCATCTCGATGAGAACCTCTGTGGTGCCCATCTTGGTTATCTGACTGATGCGTTCGTTACCCAGCCAGTATTCGCCTGTCACATGACCCAGGAGGAAAAAAAAAAAACAGATGTTTGTCAACCGCTCGGTGTAATAATCAACGTTTCCACTCACCGCTGTGAAGATGACCTCTCTGAATATCGTACCTGGAGTCTGGCAGTGACCTTTTCCGGCATCGAAGGCGATGTTGCCGAATCCGCGGCGATATTCGTCCCAGCGTCGGCCAAAGTCGACGCTGCCGTCCTGCCTGTTCTGGATGACGACCCATCCTGGGAAAAAAAACGAGACCGACAGACTTCGCACCTTTTTTTTCTACAAAGTCTTTACCGTTCAGAACAAAACTCGGGACGAATTATATTCTCACCTCCGTTTTGCGTGGTCTGGTCGCAGAAGACCTTGTACGGTGGATATAAGGGGTCTGGCTTGATCAAGTACATCTGGGAGTCTCGTCCTCCTCGGCGGTAGATGTCCTCGCACTCCTTACCTGGATCACACAAGAGAGGTAGGGGAAGAGTTGTTACTCTGCCCGCTCGTCTTGCAATTAGTTCCAAGAATGTTGTCCTTCTCAAGCTCTACCACCTATGCCCCCGGGTTAGGGTTACCCAAGGCAAACAGGTCCTCGCAAAGAGAGGTTTAAAATGAAAAACTGGACCACAATGGGATGGAAAATGGGAAGATGGGTCACTCGGGACCCTGTCTGGAGCCCCTGGGGGGGGGGTGGCATGTTTGGAGAGGCAACACGGGCGTCCCTTTCCATGGGCTCACTACCAATAAGAGTGAGCGTAGAGGTCGGGTGCAGTGTGAGTTGGGTGGTTGGCGGGCCGACACAAGGCTGCAGGATATACCCCCGGGGATTAATAAAGTACTCTGATTCAGAAGCTGGCTCTAGGGACATGGAACGTCACCTCTCTGGCAGATAAGGAGCCTGAGCTGGTTGGGGGTTAGGTTCCAACTCGGTATCTGGGAAACCAGTTTCCTCAAGGAGGGTTGGATTCTCTTCAAAGAAAACATTAAATCCAGGATAAAAGGCCTCGCAATAGAAAATCCCGTCTAAATAAAAGAGAGGTACAACACTCACCTGAGACCACAGGTATGGGACAGTTTGTCACGCACGACTCCTTGCACCCCTCCTTCTGGCCCTGGATGGCTTTCTCCAGCTTCTGGATTTTCAGCCGGATCTTGTCCAGGACCCCCTGTGGTCACAAGGCGTCATACATCAGTTCCGTGGCGGCGGAAAAAAACGATGTGCGTTTATTTTGTGCGATTTTATGCATATTCATCAAAAGGACTCTCGAGATAATCGTAAATGCTGGAAAATAGTTAATATTTTATGGGAAGGACTATTATGTGCTACGGCATTTCTGTGAAATTTGGGAAAAACAGTTATGATACTGCGACATTTTTGGCTCCATGACGACTGACCAGAAAAAGACGCGCGCGACGTCATGTTTACGTGACTCCCGATTGTTAAAATGAGTCTCTAAAGTAACGCTAAACTTTAAAAACAGAGGCACGCATACGCAGTACAAAGGTGAACTGGTTATTTGTAGCGCTGCTCTTTTCATATATAATAAACAGACCGCTCCAGTTCGACTGTAGGCATGCTAACAGAGCTAACGGAGCTAACAGAGCTAATGGAGCTATCGGAGCTAATGGAGCTAGCGGTGCCTGGACTCCGGTGCAGCGGTACGCAAACTTGCCGTCACATGCGTCTTTTTTCTGGCCAGTCGTCATGGAAACGCGTCGCGCGTTAATGTGCGCTAACGTTGACGTAGCTAACATGCCCAGCGCCAGAAATGTTTACGTGTTACTGTACACTGGTGTTTTTGATGCCAATATTTCATATTCAAAATAACTTTTTTTTTTTTGCAATCTTGGTAGATCTGTTTGCTCTAGATCTATAAACTTTCATTAAAAAAAAAAAAAAAAAAAAAATGCATTTTTATTTGTGCAAAGAAAGCAAAATGACCTGCAGGACTCGTATGCTTGACGGGAAGACGGTGTCCACCGTCTCCTTGATGAAGGCATGTTGTTCCTCCACCTGATCGGTGTATTGATGCACCACCCTGCTGTTGCCTGAAGGGGGAGAGAAAGGTAATATGAACCCTCTTTCTTTTTTCACTTGGCCAAGTTTTTTGTGTATTTATATCATATAATATACTGTATAACAAGCTGAGTCTTCGCGGGCCTCACCGGAGACGACTCTCTGCCGCTCCCTCAGAGAATTGGACATGCTGTTGACGTAGTTGTAAATGTTGTTGGTGGATCTTGACAAATCGTTCACTTGAGGTCCCAGCTCATTGATACCCTGTCCAAAAAAAAAAAAGCAAGAAAACATTTAATTTAAACTAAAAAGGATCCATATTTGTGTTCTCTGGTGCTTATTCGCTCGGTCGCTTACGATCTTGACGTTCCTCTCCTGCTTCAGCAGCATCGTCTGCAGCTCGCAGCCGGTGGGACACAACGCTCCCTGGTGGACACAAACAGACCGTGTTTGTCTCATACATGAAGACACCCGAGACACTCACTCTCCCACACCAAAGTCCTTGGAGAAAAACGGGGATCTCAGCTCTCAGGGACACAGGAGCCCTAACCCTAACCCTAACCCTAACCCAGACTTCAGTTTCCTGTCAAACAGTGAGATAAAGACGTGAACACACGTTCTTAAGATATCGCGGCGTATTATTAGGTGGTTCTCGGCCACAGGGGGGCGCCTACACTTCAAAACTCCTGACTGTGAAGCTGAAAGAAATTTCAATAATTCGGGGGGGGCGTGAAAGGACGGAGTAACGGTGTGGCCGTACCATCTCCTCTGCGGCGTGCGTGCACCCTCCAGCCTCAGGCATCGGCTCCTTCTCCTGTGACTGAGATCCTCGCGCTGGGGCCGGCGTGGGACGACCGCGATACCTGGGTGAGAAGCAGAAGGCACGTTAAAATCTAATGCTAACCGGATTATACGTAAAAAAAAACGTACGCGTGAGCGCGTGCGCGCGCGCACCTGCTGCCGCTGTTAATAGGGGGCGGGCTATAGCGATGTGGGGTGTACGTGTCCCTGAAGGAGGTTGTTGGACGGTGACCTCTCACGTCTACCGCGGTTCCCTGAAAGACACGAAACGAGAGGAAGTCAGGAGCGAGGCAAATGAAAACAAACAAACAAACAAACAAACACGTAAGTAGAATTCTTCTACGCACCGTTTGGTTTCCTGTTGTCGAGCTTGTGTCCTGACGGAGAGGGGGAGAAAAAAAACACGTATCAATATCAACTCACAGTCATTTTAGTTTTCCGTAAAATTATATGTGGTGTTTTTTTTTATTAAAAATGACAAAGTATAAAAGAAAATCTACGTTGTAGCAAGTAAAAGTTTTTTTTTTTTTTTTAGTACAGACCCCTTAGTGTTCAATGCACCGTGTTTTTTTAGTTTGTGGGCGGGACTTAGGAAGCTGCCTGCTGATTGGTTGATGAGTTTTTGTATCTAACGTTTATCAGATTCTAAACGTCAGATACTTACAAACCAAGGGAGTGCAAAGAAAAAAATCAGGGAGCGCAAAAAACAAGGGAGGGAGCACAAAGAAAGTGAGGGAACGCAAAGAACAAATCAGGAAGCACAAAGAACAAGTGAGGGAGCACAAATAAACCAAGGGAGCGCAAAGACGAAAATGAGGGAGCGCAAAAAACAAGGGAGGGAGCGCAAAGAACAAGTGAGGAGCACAAATGAACCAAGGGAGCGCAAAGAAGAAAATCAGGGAGCGCAAAAAACAAGGGAGGGAGCGCAAAGAACAAGTGAGGAGCACAAAGAAAGTGAGGGAGCGCAAAGAACAAATCGGGAAGCGCAAAGAACAAGTGAGGGAGCGCAAATAAAACAAGGGAGCACAAAGAACAAGTGAGGAGCACAAAGAAAGTGAGGGAGCGCAAAGAACAAATCGGGAAGCGCAAAGAACAAGTGAGGGAGCGCAAATAAAACAAGGGAGCACAAAGAACAAGTGAGGAGCACAAATAAAACAGGGGAGCGCAAAGAACAAGTGAGGGAGCACAAAGAACAAATCAGGGAGCGCAAAACAGGTGTATTTTCAAACAATAGTCTGATTTCGTTGCAACACTCACGTCATAGTCGTCCAAATCCAGACTGCCTTGAGCGTAGACGGCGCAAACGCACAGAGACAGCAGCAGCAGCGTCCTCATCGTCTGCTGTCGATAAAGTTACTCTCGTCGAAAAAACTCGGTGGGTCGTCCGTCAGGAGGGGAAACCTTCGCCGCCGCTTCTTCTGTCGCCGGCGGTTCGAACTGACCTGCTTTTAATCTGCGTCCGAGTCCACGTCCTCCTCCTTTCATCGATCTGCTGAGTCACTTTAGACTCGAGTCACAGTCGCTCACCGTCCCCAATCGGAACGTAAGGTCAAAAGGTCAATCTGTTGTCGGTTTAAACCCCGACGTGAACTGACCAACGTCAACATGTTTGTTTTGTCACGATAAGCATAAAAACTTTGACTTGACAAACAAAAGGAAAAAACGATAATCAGGCTAAAAAAAAAGGGACAAAGGTGAGTTTAGGAGAATTAAATCTGATTAAAAGCACATGCTATTCAAGAACAAACTAAACAAACACAGTGAAATACATACAAAATACACCATAGTAATATTTGCAGTACAGGAGTGGGTGTATTATTTACTCCAGTCGCTTTCGGGAATTGGGACGATGAAGCAAACTGATATTTGAGTCCAAGAGGACACGTTGCGAAACCACCTGTTTCACGGGTTCAAGCGTCCACATTTTAAAGGGGCAGATCGGCGTTTTTTGAGTTGCCATTACGAGTCCATGGAGAAAATCAGCGATTTTAGCTCACAGGGACACAGGAGCTGCTGGTCTACTGCTGCCTCGTGTGGTCACTTTGTGTCACTGACGTAAAATCTGAACGAGGGATGTCAAAAGCCGAGTTCACAGAATAACCCATTTGAACTTAGTCATCAGCAGTGGATCAACAGCTCCTGTGTGCTGTGATGTTAAAATCACTGATTTTCTCTATGGGCTTTGGTGCGGGAGAGTGAGCGCTTTACAAACTTCTGTTCCCTGTTGTCTGGAAGCGTAGATTTAGTTTTGCCTTTCTTGGATTCTGCCATGTTTCTACGGTAACCCAGAGTAGACAGACCAAAAAAAAACACGCTATCTTCAGACACCTGATGCTACGGCTAGCGCAAGTCAATGATACAAGTTAGCATGGCATTAGAAACACTCATACCGACTCCACAGGCAAATCAATTGTAACGGCAGACTATCGATGTACATATCTGTGTTGTACAACAAAGAACTGCTCCTCTGCTCACCCCCTCCCTTCCCTGAGCGCTACGGTGTCCTCAGCCGGTCAAATGTCATCCTCGTCGTCGTCTTTCTCCGTGTCAGCAGATGAGGTTCGTGAGGCGAGGGAGAGGGCGGAGCTACCGCGGCCGTAGCAGACGAAGCGGAGAGAGAGTGGAGGCGGGACTTCCTGCTACAAGTAAAGCGACGCTTGATTTGTTCTCTCGCGTTTGTCCTTACAGGCTCCGGTAGAAACATGGCGTCTCGCTGCTAACAGCGGCAACGCAACCGCGGCCCGCGACCGTGTTATTTTACATGACTTTTTGAAACACTACGAAAATGAAACTATTATACAGCGACTAGACAATACAGGAGCACATAATATGTATAAAAAGGTGGATTTTGGGGTCATATAAACCCATAAATACTACACATTGTCCCTTTAAAGCAGCATAGACCTATTTTAACACAGATTTTTAAGACCAATTAATCACTCATATAAGTTTACCAGTTTATTTTTATCACATTTTTTTTAATGCCTGGAAGAACTCAAACTGTCACCATATTGACATATAGTGATTGAGTAAAATAATAAACTCTAACCCTAGAGACACTGGTCATATATATATATGTATATATATATATACTATATATACTGTATATGCGTATATAACGACAAAGAAGAAGTAAGTACAACGGGAGGAGCTGTCGCGGTCGCAGTTTTGGTTGTCACGTCCAAGTTCAGAGATTCTTAGCACAAACAAACGGGTGCAGACTGGAGCAGGCATCGTGGAACCACTTCTGTTCGACTGCAAAACAACAACACGGACACAAACAGTTGACGTTTAAACTTCAACGACACAAAGGCAAAGGAAAAAAATCGCTGATTTCCTCTGTGGGGTTTGGTGTGAGCGAGCGAGCGGTTCACAAACTGAATTTACATCAGTTCAAGTCCATGTTCATGCTTTTATCTCACTGTTAGACAGACTTTGTCAACGGGAAACTGAAGTTTCTAGACCACTCACTATCCCCGCACCAAACCCCATAGAGAAAATCAAAATCATTTTAACATCACAGCACACAGGAATTTATCCACTGCTGCCTCCATCAATAAGTTCACATGTGCTATTTTGTCACTTCGCAATCTAAAGGCGCCATATGTAAGAATGTGGCCAAAAACGGTTACTACATTCAAATTCAAAACACCGAGGTCTTTTAGGTTTCGTATTCTGACGTAACTTGCAACCCGTGGTTGCTCGGCAGTTGAGACTCTACTGACTGCAATGATTGGTAGATGGCGGTAGGTGGCGCCACATGCCAAAACATGATTTGCAATCTGCAAAATAATTTTTTTAATGCAAATATTTTGTCTGTACTGTTGTTGTTGGTGAGTTCAGTTTGTTATATGAACATTATTCCTGAGTCTCTGTGACATATTAGGAGGATTTTATGGCCAGTTGCTTTAGAATTATTACATAATGCACCTTTAAAATCCCTTGTTCAGATTAACCCCAATGGTAGTTTGGTGCGGGAGAGTGAGTGTTCCTCGAAACTTAAATTTCCTGTTCCTGTTTTCCAACATAATATGAAGGGGATTTTTCTTGGTTAAAATTAAAAAAAAAAAAAAAAATTGAAAAGGTTGTGTGTGTGTGTGTGTGTGTGTGTGTGTGTGTGTGTGTGTGTGTGTGTGTGTGTGTGTGTGTGTGTGTCATTACTTCCAAAATTCATCCTCGGGCAGTTCATTGAGGAACTTGGAGTGCTGTAGTCGTACCAGTTTTCGTAGTAGAACTTGGTGCCGTCAATCCACAGCCACACACCAGTCTGTGGACACACACACACACACACACACACACATTGATGTATATATACATATATATATACATATAAAATCATCATGAAAACGTGTCACTGTAGATGATTGACTGCGTACAAGTACGGCGTCTGTGGCTCCGATCCACGTTTCAGGAAATAGGTGCGTCTCCCCTCTGGTCAACGCGGTCACAAAGTGGTTTTCCTCGTAACTGTGGATCGACGCCAGGTTCCCGCCGTCGAACTGACAGTAAACCTGGAGATTGGAGAAAACTGCTCACGCTGAACACAAACACTGCGGCCCGTAGAGGGCGCTCAACGGCACTGACGACCCGATGACTTTCCCCCGTCCTCACCTGAGCCTCGCTCCACGTCTTCGGGGTGCTGATGAATTGGAAACACCTTCTTCTGAAGCGCGTCCAGCCTTTGGGACAGAGGTATATGTTGCCTGCGAACATTTTGAATTTCTTTCACTTTCACTCATTTATGCCACTTTTCCATTATATAGTTTAAAGGTCACATAGACCAGAAGTTCCTATTAACGCTGTTTTTTTTTGTGTGTATCTGCCTCATTACCTTGTTTTTACGAAGCCCTGAAGTTTCGAAACAAAAGGTTCAGCCACTGCTGAGAACGCTGTGTTTTATTGTAATCTCGGGCTCAGCGAGATCTCTGAAAAATCCCGTTTTGGTTACGTAAACAACGGATCTCCGGAACAGCCGATCGTCCTGCTCCGGGCACTAGTCCGGGTACTAGTCCGGGCACAGCCGGTTGCGTACATTGAACCGCAGAAGAAGAATAACGTCCGTTGTGGAGGTGTTTCACGAGCGACTCTGGGTCTGACTCTGGGTCTGACTCTGGGTCTGACTCTGGGTCTGACTCTGGGTCTGACTCTGGGTCTGACTCTGGGTCCGACTCTGGGTCTGACTCCGGGTCCGACTCCGGGTCCGACTCTGGGTCAAAGTCATAAGTCGGGGAGTCGTGACGAAGCTATTTTTAAACACTGTTAAAAAACTGTTTTGATAATGAGTAGCAGTGCATCCACCGTTCCAGAAGGGGGAGCTGCACTTCTGAGAGCTGGTGTGCTGATTATGCCACTTCCGGGTACTGGCCAATCACAACACAGTCTGTCTTCTGGCTGCGAGACTTGAGTCTGAAATACCGCGGCCGGCGAACAGCGTCAAAAAAGAGAGATTTCTATCGGCTCGTTTACAGCAACTAGGAGGTTTTTGACCATTAAAACAAGTTCATGTATGTAAGTAGACCTCCATAACTAACACATATGTGCAACAGGACCACTCTATGTGACCTTTAATACTTTGCCACAAGACAAGAAATAAAGCTTGTGAATGTCTCTCACACCAAAGTCCCTTGAGAAAACCAGCGATTTTAACATCACAGCGCACATGAGTTGTTGATCCACTTTTGCCTCCATCAGTAACTTCAAATGTCTTATTTTGTGACTTCGACATTTGAAATCCCTCGTTCAGATTGACCACACGAGGCAGCAGTGGACCAGCAGCTCCTGTGTCCCCGTGTGAGCTACAATCGCTGATTTTCTCTATGGGGTTCTGTGTGTAGAAAAAGTGTCATTACTCACTGCAGTCAACAGGGGGCGGTCCTAGCTCCGTCTCCGTGTCCTTTATCGTCACGCCGGTGATGACGTCGACGCACCAGCAGCTGCCCACGGAACTCCAGCACTGCATCGGGTCAAAGTTCCCGTTGATGTCGCACGTAGGGCAGTAACCGCCGATTATCTTGTGGCAGCGCAGATTCTGGAGTTCGCAGTTGGAAACGACGTGTCTCGCGATGGTGAGGTTGGCGTTGGGCGGGTCAGCTCGGGTCAGGGTCACGAGGACGCAGAGAGCGAAGCCGACACGGGCAAACATCACAGTCGTCATGGTGATGAGGCTGAGCAAAAAATAAAATAAATAAGCAGACTGTAAGTCTTTAGCAAAGTAGTCAGATTACATGCAGTAATTCAATCAAATGCAATCAGATTAGATAAAGTATCAAAGTATACAAAGTATTCAGATTATGTGCAGTGCTTAATGTCAAATATAACCACATTAGATTAAGTATCAGAGAAAACAAAGTAATGAGATTACATGCAGTCATGAAGTTAATATAATCAGATTAGATAAAGTATCAGAGAAAACAAAGTAACCAGACTACAAGAAAGTAATCAGATTACATGCGGTTATGAAGTAAATATAATCAGATTAGATTAAGTATCAGAGAAAACAAAGTAATCAGATTACAACAAAGTAATGAGATTACATGCAGTCATGAAGTAAATATAATCAGATTAGATAAAGTATACAAAGTATTCAGATTATGTGCAGTACTTAATGTCAAATATAACCACATTAGATAAAGTATCAGAGAAAACAAAGTAACCCGACTACAAGAGAGTAATCAGATTACATGAGGTTATGAAGTAAAAAATCAGTTTGGGTAGATGCAGAAAACAAAGTAATCATATTATATGCAATCATGAAGTTAATATAATCAATTTGTCTAAGATGAGAAAAGAAAGTAATCAGATTACATCAAAGTAATCAGGCTGCATGCAGTCATGAAGTAAATATAATCAGGTTTAGTAAACAGGAAACAAAGTAATCAGATTACAATAAAGTAATCAGATTACAGCAAAGTAATCAGGCTGCATGCAGTCATGAAGTATATATAATCAGGTTTAGTAAACAGGAAACAAAGTAATCGGATTACAGTAAAGTAATCAGATTACACGTGGTCATGACGTAAATAGAATCAGTTTGGGTAAATCGAGAAAACAAAGTAATCCGATTACAACAAAGTAATGAGATTACGTGCAGTCATGAAGTAAATATAATCAGATTAGATAAAGTATCAGAGAAAACAAAGTAACCAGACTACAAGAAAGTAATCAGATTACAGCAAAGTAATCAGGCTGCATGCAGTCATGAAGTAAATATAATCAGGTTTAGTAAACAGGAAACAAAGTAATCAGATTACAATAATCAGATTACATGTGGTCATGACGTAAATAGAATCAGTTTGGGTAAATCGAGAAAACAAAGTAATCATATTATTATTATTATTATTATTGAGGATTTATTTGTCAAATTAAAACATGTTATAAATGATAAACCATATTAATCTGGGTTTATTGATTAAACGAGAGGTGGACTCACTCAGAATCTGCTGCGTCGACGAGTCTCTTCTTCTTCTCTGACTTTTATCGCGCAGCGTTTGTCGTCTGGAGTCTTTCTCACACTCCTCCTTTTCCTCGCATCACGAGCACTTTATGCTCCTATCATTTTTCACGCCTTTGTCTCTTTGTGTCACCGTTTTACCGATGACCTCGTCTCCGTTTTCTGTTGTTCTTTTTTAAAAAAAAAAATGAAATCTCAGAAACTATTTCACTGCCAAATGTTGCTCCTTCTTTGTTCGGTGGAGTCATTTTGTGGCACATTTGGGTCACACATTATTTTCACCTGTAAACACGAGACCGATGTACTGGGCCTACGTGACACTGACACTCACTGGCCACTTTATTAGGTACACCTGTTCTTTAATGCTCACTCTCCCACACCAAAGTCTTATTTTGTCACTTCAGTGTCTGAAATCCTTTGTTCATATTTGCCTCAAGTAAAACTAACCAGATTAGGTAAAGCAATGGAGTAAACAAAGCACTAAATGAAGAGACAATAATTGTGCCAAATATAATCAGATCAGAGTAAACAAAGTACTGAGATTACGTGCAATAAGTAGGTCAAATATAATCAGATCAGAATGATCGGTGGTGTAAACAAAGTATTCATATTACATAAGTAGGCAAAAAAATATCAGATTAGATGAAATATCAAAGTAAAAAAGTCACATTATGTGCAGTAAATAGGGGAAAATACAATCAGATTAAATAAAGTAAGCAAAGTACTCAGATTACATGCAGTAAGTAGGTCAAATATTATCCAATTAGAATGATCGGTGGTGTGATTAAGTAAAAAATGATCAGAAACAAAGTATCAGAGATTACGTGCAGTAATTAAGTCAAAAATAATCAGATTAGATAAAGTATCAGAGTAAGCAAAGTACTCCGATTACATGCAGCAAAGTAGGCCACTTATAATCCGATTACAATGATCAGTGGTGTAAACAAAGTATTCAGATTACATAAATAGGCAAAAAATAATCAGATTAGGTAAAATATCAAAGCAAAAAAAGTAGACAGATTACATGCAGTAATTAGGTCAAATATAATCCAATTAGAATAATCAACGGTGCCATTAAGTAAAAGATAATCAGAAACAGAGTATCAGAAATGACGTGCAGTAATTACGTAAAACAATAATCAGATTTCTCAATGGTGTAAAGAAAGTATTCAGATTACATAATTAGGCAAATGTTTAAGGGTCTACATGGTCTCTTCCTGTTCTTCTGTGTCCAATAACTCGAGTTTGTCTTCATGACAAACAGGAAGTGGTCTTGGTCTCACAGTCTTCACCGTTACAGTGTTTTATTTTTGCGTAACACAAACCACAGAGTTACCGTCATTTCACCACATCATCAGGGGCCTTTTGTCACTCACACACACACACATTCTTGTACTTGCTGCATACTGAGGACCAGCATTTCCACTTTATAAATCAACACAATTACAAATATCTACTTCATGAATGACATCTACAAGAGAACTACTGGTTGCAGTACCATAACATGTCTGCAGGTGGAGCCCAAGAGCAAAAAGGGCAGACATTTTTTTATTTTTTTTATTTTTTTTATTATTATTATTTTTGGTCCAAAATTTGACAAAAACGGCATACTATACTGTCGTCCAAAATTTGAAAAAAAATAATTACCCAAAATTTGACAAAAACGTCGTACGATACTGACGTTCAAAATTTGAAAAAAAAAAATGTACCCAACATTTTTGGTCCAAAATTTGTAAAAAATGTTTGACAAAAAATTTGAAAAAAATTGGAAAAAAATGTTTGACAAAAAAATTGAAAAAAAATTGAAAAAAAATTGAAAAAAATTTGAAAAAAATTTGAAAAAAAATTGAAAAAAATTTGAAAAAAATTTGAAAAAAATTTGAAAAAAATTTGAAAAAAATGTACCCAACATTTGACAAAAACGTCATATACATACATACTGTCGTAAACAATTTGGGAAAAAAAAAATTTACCCAACATTTTTGGTCCAAAATTTGAAAAAAATGTTTGACCAAAAAAAAATAAAATAATTGGTTAAAAATTTGAAAAAAATGTTTGGTCCAAAATTTGAAAAATATTTTTGACAAAAAATTTGAAAAATATTTTTGACAAAAAATTTGAAAAATATTTTTGACAAAAAATTTGAAAAATATTTTTGACAAAAAATTTGAAAAATATTTTTGACAAAAAATTTGAAAAATATTTTTGACTAAAAATTTGAAAAAAAAATGTGACTAAAAATTTGAAAAAAAATTGAAAAAAAATTTGACTAAAAATTTGAAAAAAAATTTGACAAAAAAATTTAAAAAAATGTTTGACAAAAAATTTGAAAAAAATGTTTGACAAAAAATGTGACAGAAAAATGTTGGTCCAACATTTGACAAAAACGTCCAAAATTTGATTTTTTTTTACAATTTGAGTATAGCATATAGCAACCTAAGGAATTGATTTCAATGAAAACAAAGTGAGGACCGGCCAAAATGTCCTCACTCCGTAAAAATGACCTCACTTTGTTGGTTAAAAACCCTCACTGGTCCTCGGTATGCCGCAACTACAAGAACACACACACACACACACACACACACAGCTTCATCATGTCACCAGTGCTGCCTCTGAAAGTGAATTTCCATGCTCACTTCCCGTTTTTCACGCTCGGTTACAGCCGTGACGAGCCACTTCCTGTCTGCACCGGCACAAAAACAGCATCCTTGTCTCGCCCTCGTCTTCCTCACGTCGACTCGTTGTCGAGAAGAAGGCGACGAAGACGAAGGGTAAGACGACGACACTAAGACAAACGCTCAATTTCGCTTATGTTTCATGACATTTGATCAAACGCGGCGGAAATAAATATTATCCATTTAGGTAAAGGGAGAAAACAAAGTAATCAGGTTATATGCAGTTTTTGTGTACACACAGTATTTTTATTTGACTATATTTCATAAACTTTCATAAACAAACTGAAAACATTTACCTTGATACTTAAGTTATTGATTCAGATTTGGTTGATTTGAAGATTAAAATAAAATTGGTGCTTTTATCATCCGAGGAAAACGGTCACTTACTGGCAGAATTGCAAAGTCCCGCGTTGAAGACCACAGTCACTTTTTCCCGCTCTCTTGCGTCGATGACCTCAGTCCTGACTTTTTCTCCTTCAGCATGGGACGGCCGGCCAACCTTAACCCCACCCCCCTCTTGCTCCTCCTCTCC
Source organism: Microchirus variegatus (assembly GCF_963457635.1). Classification (NCBI taxonomy): domain Eukaryota; kingdom Metazoa; phylum Chordata; class Actinopteri; order Pleuronectiformes; family Soleidae; genus Microchirus; species Microchirus variegatus. Next base: position 4,141,194 of record NC_139821.1, read on the forward strand.
CTGTGCTGGGCTCGGAGGGAGGGGCCGACCTGCGACCACTGTGACCTGCGATTCTCCTGCGACTGCTCCCGCCGTGGATTCGTCCGCGTGCCCGTGGTTACAGACCGCGCAGTTTCACTGGATCTATCCTTCAACAACATCACCTCGGTTGCCAAAGACGACCTGAGGGGCCACACCCACCTGAAGGCTCTGCTTCTCCATGGTAACAATAATGTTTTTTTGTTTTATTTACCAGAATAAGCGGTAGTGATCGGGTTGGTGTTACTCCTACAGTCCAAGAACATCCATCCACCCATCTTCGACCGCTTTATCCTTTGTGGGGGGGCGGGTGTAGTCCTGTAGTATCCCACTTCACCATTGGGTGGCAGTACAAGTCTGGACACATTCCTACTAAAGAAGAAGAGAGAAGCAGCAGCATGGGAGTTGGGGTGTCAGCCTGTTGGAGGGTCGCCAGGTAAAGGCTTGGATGACTGTCCTTGGCGATGACTTCCTCTGTTGCCTTAATGGTTTCTACTGCTTGGTGAGCGGGGCTTAATACTCCACCTAGTGGTGGGGTGGGGATTCAGTTCACACATGCGCTGTCCAAGCGCAAACAAACATGCTCTTTGTGTGCGGTTCCAAAGCCCACGCGATGCTTGGCGATGACGCATACCAGGGCCTTTAGAGTGTCCACTTTATCTCTATTTGCATGTTTTTGGTCTTTTGGAGGAAAGAGAACATGCAAACCATTCAGAAAGACCCCCTTTCATGACTGGGTCTTCTTGCTGCAAAGGCAAGAGTGCAAATCGTGTGGCCCCAGTCCAGGTATATGCAGGGGTTAATTAGACACTCTAAGCTGATTGTCAGTCCATCCCAGAGATTAACAATCTTCCGAGGGTGTACCCCGCCTTTCGCTTTAACATATATTTGACTATTTGCCCGTTTCAACAAACAGGTAACGGACTGGCTGAGATCCACACGTCAGCGCTCGACTCCCTGTGGAGCCTGGAGGACCTCGACTTGTCAGACAATCGGCTGACGTTCCTGAACCGCCGATGGTTCGACAAGCTCAGCTCTCTGCGTCGGCTCAACCTGCTCAACAACCCGTACAGGTAAAGAGAGGGGATGAGAAACTCCTGTCCGCATTTATTTTTACCCGCCTTGTGTGAACGGCGCCCTCCTCTGCAGCTGCGTGGGCTCAGTGCCGGTGTTTGAGCGGCTGCTCGGGCTGAGGCGGCTGGCGTTCGGAGGCCCTGCCCTGGTCGAGATAAAGAGAGGAGCTCTGTGTGGAGTCACACAGCTGGAGGAACTCGTCGTCCACGGCAACAACCTGACCAGGTCATTTCAACCCTTTTGTTATTTTTACCCGATTCTGTCTCATATTTGTACGCATTTCGTCCGAGGAGTGACATCATGCCTCTAGTCCCATCAACTTCTGGGATTGGTTGCAGCTCCTAATGTGACCCTCATAAAAGGACAAGCCGTAGATGAAGGATGGATGAGGATAATATTAACCTAATAAGAAACAACTGTCATGATAAAGTCTGTATACATTTTTAACGTTAACTTTAATGTAGGGAGAGTTTCTGCCTCCCGGACCCAAAGTGGGAGCTGGTGCAGAAAAATCTTTTGTCCCGGTGTTTTACTTTACAACAACCTGCTACAGTTCCAGTGCTTTACAAAGACCTAAATGAAATGTTGAACGACGTATGTCTCTCCTCGTGGCCTTTAACTCTTCCTGTGCAGGTACGAGTCTGGGGCTCTGGCGTACGTTTGGCCGTTGGGTCGCGTCACTTTGAGCCTTCACGGACCATTTCTAACAAACCCAGCTTTGGCCTCTGCTGTGCTCGCTGACGTCACGTACCCAGAGACGCCCATCGTCCTGGTGGACCTCCACCTGAATGGGAGTGAGGCCGTTCAGCCGCTTAGAGAGGTTGCGACAAGGAGGATCAGGTATGGCCACGATTACAAGACTAAAAAATACTGAGTTTGGAAGAGGAAAAAAGCAACTGGTGTCACTTCTGTGGTTCTGTCTTCCCTCAGGCACATAACCTTCAGTAACCTTTTTGTCACTGATGAGGCCATTGTTTACCTCCTGGAGGTTTTGGACGGTGTTCCAGTCACCAGCCTCTCCCTGGATGGCGTCACACTATCCGGATTGGGCAGGTAGGAAACCTTACATTTTTGTTTCTGTTCGAATAGATACTAAGTAGAGGTCATCTTTCGGTTTGCTCGTCCTTCAAATGAGCTTCCACTTCTCACTTCATTTATAATGTCAGTAAAAGCTATTCAACAGAGCATTTTTCGATTTTGTGTAATCGTCCAAAGGGGGGGGGGGGGGGCTATGCGTTTTGTGCACTTCCTGTTTTGTGGCGAGTGGTCGAAATTGGCTGCTGTGGCCATATCCTCTTGAATCTGCGAAACACTCCAGTAACTCTCGCTCTTGGATGTGTCCATATACAAATTGATGCGTTTTTCATGTTGCTGCGATAACAAGAGCTTCTCCGGTTGTTTTAAGGTGGGAGAAAGCGAACCGGACCGATCAAAGGAGCATAGACAGGTTCTTCCTACGAGACTTTGTGGTGTTGGACATCTATAAATTTGTGTCCTTCCTGCAGCTGGGGTTTCTGCTGCAGTACCCCAGGATGGTGTCCGTCATAAACGCCAGGGTAAGAGACGATCATCACCCCACATTCTGGGAAATTGCTGTGATAATCAAACATGTTCTGTGTGAATGTCAAACACTCACAAATCTTCCTTAGGTTCACTGCTTCTCTGTCGTCCTCAGACGTTTGTGATTCCATGTGCCACCACTGGCCTTTTCATGAACCTGCAGTACCTCGACCTGTCTGACAACCTGCTGACGGACCTGACCTTGACTGAGACTCTGTGCGATGGAAATGGAAAGCTTAAGGACCTCCGCGTTTTAAATGTCAGCGGAAATACTCTCAAGGTGTTCCCTCAAAACATGTGAACATTTTTTGCTGTTTTTAGACCGTTTCTCTTTGAGAATGAATTAAAAAAAAATACTCACCTCGACTTTTCCTCTGTCCAATTTCCACCCAGTCTTTGTCCACATTGAGTCGACTGGTGGCAAAACTTCACAAACTGACCCACTTGGACATCAGCAGGACCCACTACAGCTTCATGCCACAGGGCTGCTCCTGGCCCTCCGCCCTGTGGCACCTCAACATCTCTGGAGCTAAACTCACGACTGTCACTCCGTGCCTGCCAACAACTCTGCAGGTACTGAACATGGACCGTGCAGCTGACCTCATACGAGCACTGCAGCAACACTCATCAATAACCTTGTACTTTGTGGCAAGCAGGTGTTGGATCTGAGCAACAACAATCTCCAAAACTTCACCATGGCCCTGCCCACCCTGAGAGAGCTCAACCTGTCTGGGAATAAGTTTCTGAAGCTGCCTGTGGGAAGTTTGTTTCCCAGTCTTCAAACACTGACCATACAGGTGAGAAGAAATCACATTGCATGTGTCTTGGTCCGTCCTGCTCTGTGATGCGACGCCTCCTTGTTCCTCCACAGTCGAACACCTTGAACATGTTCAGCCGCTCAGACCTCCAGTCGTACCGACGCCTCCAGAACCTCCAGGCCGGTCGCAACAAGTTTGTCTGCTCCTGCGACTTCGTCCCATTCATCCAGTCGAGCATTAAAGGAAATGAGGGCGTGCATTTAACAGATGACGAGGAGAGCTACGTCTGTGACTCTCCTCTCTACCTGCAGGGGCAAGCGGTGGATCACGTCCACCTGTCTGTCGTCGTATGCCACAGGGTTTTGTTTGTACTGGTGAGCTGTGGTGTGGCGTTGTTTGTTGGGATTCTGGTCAGCGTCCTGCTGTGGCGCCTTCACGCCTTCTGGTACCTCAGGATGACATGGGCGTGGCTGAGGGCCAAGCGCAGCTCCCGGCAGCGGCAACGCCGAGATGAAGCAGGTTCAGAAGCGCTGCTGTCCTTCGATGCATTCGTTTCGTACAGCGAGAGAGATGCTGGATGGGTCGAATCCTTTCTGGTGCCTGAGCTGGAGGAGTCAAGGTAAGTGTCCAAAGCCCCGTTTCCACCAAGCGGTTCCGTAAGTCACGCAGTTATTTGCATTACCATTGTCAAATGCTGAGAAGGGTACCAAAAGCTAAGCTACAATGTACACACCCAAACCATAACACTTGGTGGGAAACACGGAATATGATGCCTAACATTTCCTTCTTACCTTTTCTCCAGAGAGACCGACGACGACACTCCGCCTCTGACCCTGTGTCTCCACAAGCGGGACTTCCTCCCCGGGCGGTGGATTGCAGACAACATTATGAGCGCCATCGAACGCAGCCGGCGGACGGTCTTCATCCTCTCCGAGAATTTTGTCCAGTCTGATTGGTGTCGCTACGAGCTGGACTTCTCCCATTTCTGGCTTTTTGACGGGGACACCGGTGGCCAGCCGGCCATCTTGATCCTGCTGGAGCCGCTGCCAAAGGACAACATCCCCAAACGTTTCTGCAAACTCCGCAAACTCATGTGCTCCACCACGTACCTGGAGTGGCCGCAGGATGAGGAGAGGAGGGAGGAGTTCTGGAGAAGTCTCCGAAGCGCTTTGAGAGGTAGAGGACAGGATGATTGAGAAAGACAAAGTGATGGAGGATGATAAAAACAACAGGAAGGAGGAGATGGAGAAACACAAGCAGCTTCGGGAAAGTGTAGAAAAGGAAACATTGGCGGAAGGACGAGGAAATGAAATCAGTGAAAGAAAAGACTAAGACGGAGGATGAAGATTTAACTTTTGATAGTTAAGGCCTGTTGTGTGGTTGTATGAGGTATGGACACCGTTTTAAACGAGTCGTGAGCGCCCCCATGTGCCGAGATCATGCTGAAGCAAAACAGGCACGGGCGGGGCTCACTCTCCCACACCAAACCCCATTGAGAAAATCAGTGATTTTAACATCACAGCACAACCATCACTGAATTCAAATGTGTTACTTTGTGACATCAGTGTTTGAAATCCTTTGTTTTGATTCACCACAATGACACAAACTGACCACATGAGGGAGCAGTAGACCAGCATTTCCTGTGTCCCCGTGACCTAAAATCACAGATTTACTCTTTGGTGTGGGTACTTTCAATCACGGCATAGGCCCAGCCTGAATTATTATATTTGAATAACATGTTTTTTTTAAGGTAATTTTAGTATGTTTTAGGTACTGTAAGATTTTCTTTTAAAGTAACATAATTAAATTAAGCTTATCTCTTTCAAAAACAGAGTGAAAATGAAAAAAAGGCTCATAAATAAGTCTTGATCACAACAAAGCTCTTTAATGTGTAATAATCATAATAGTACAAGCTGATACAAAGTCAATAATAAAAACAACACGAATCACATTTAACAGATTTAACAAAAAAACACACACGGGGACCCACTTGTTAAAAATGAACTCTTATCAAACTATTATATATAGTTATATATATAATATATAGTATCTATCTATCTATTATCAACCACACCACAATATCAATTATGACAAGATCAAACTAACTAATTAGAGACATCATTTAATGCATACATTGACAACTGCATTGTTTGTAATAATAAAATAATATACATAATAATAATGAAAATTGTGTTTTTTACACAAACCTACACCCTTGATTTTGGGTTATATTTCTACCTCAGTCTTTGAGAATCCCTGGGTCATGCAGCACGTTGTTCTTTCGTGATTTTATGAACATGAAAACGATAATCTATGCAGCCAGATGTGTTTGGCTGAGGAACCTCTGGACTGATCACCTAAGACAACTCCATGGTCTCAGGTGTATCTGCAGGATCAGGTGTATGAGGGAGAGCTAGTACTTCTTTCAGGTACCGGTTTCCTTTTGCTACTTCAGCGATTCTCGCCAACAGCGTCTCATCTTTCTTCTTCCTCAGCTTGCTCACAAACTTTGCGAATATACGAAGCAGAGGACGGGCACACTCGATCACTTTCTCTTCAAAGCCCTCTGGCCATCCGTAGGTAAATCCTGCTGAGTGCAAACCGAAAACTTGACACCTGTGATCAAGCACTGGGGAGCCAGAGGAGCCATGATACATGAAAGTGTTGTAGGTCACATATTTGTCTGCTTGAGCTTGACCCTCCATTATGTTTTCAATGCCTTTGTTTTTGAGCACTTGCTCGACTGACTGGATGATGAATGTGGAGTCTTTGTACTGACTTAAGTGCTGATTGATCGCGTTGATCCTTTGCTCCATCTCAATGATGCATGTTGGATCCATTTTTTTTACCCCTCCATTTGGGTGTCCGATGATACAAGCTTCACCGTTCTCAGGTACTGGACCAAATTTCTCCAGGAGTCCTGGTGGTCTCACAACTCTCTTTTGACTTTGAGGGTTTGATCTTTCGCCTTCAGGACAGAGCTTAAGTACGGCATAATCTAGCTCTATGTCAATGTCGATAAATTCTTCCTCACACAAGAATGTGCAGTAATCTGTTTTTGGCTCTGGTTTTTCATAGTCAAATAGGGCATAGATTTCTACATGATCATTTTTCTTTACTTGGTCAAATAAATGTGCGTTGGTCAGGATTAAGTCGTCAAACAGGACAAAGCCGGTGCCCATGCAAATCCAACCAACCACAATCTTACACACTGATTTGCCCAGTTCCAGCAGTTCTCTGACTCTGTAAACTTCAGTGAATGATTGTTGGATTTTTCCAAAATGTTCCTTCTTCAATTCCAGTATCTCCTTATAAGATGTTTGACGAAATCTTTCCTCCATCTGTGCTTTCAGCTGTGGAAACTGGTCACGCAGTGTTTGACGAACCTCCTCGATGTCGTGGTCATTTGCCATTTGCTCTGCTCTCATCACTCTGACTCCTTTCTGATGTGCTACTTCTCGCCCCTGAAAAGTTATCGCTCCTGGGGTTATCTGCAGTTTGCCACTGCCCTTTGCTCCCGGGGTTCGCTGCCGTTTGCCACTGTTCTTTGCTCCTGGGGTTATCTGCAGTTTGCCAACACCCCCTTCCACCCTATCCATGCATATCTTCAATTTCTTCCCATGTAAAACCTTAACATTCGCTGTACACTCGGTACGTTCCATATTGTCATTGATATTTGTCAGGTAGAAACTGCCAAGATCATCGACAAAGCGACCATCTCTTTGCAGAGCTTCTTCCACAGACATCTCTTTGTCTCCGTAAATACAGGTATATTTATATTTTTTGAGAATATTGTTTCTAAAGACCTGTTTTGTTTTGGCATTTAGTCCAAAAACGTTGTCAATGTAGAAGATGGCATATTTTTCTTTTGGGTATGTAGTAAAATATCCCTCTTCGGTTTTTCTTTCGATGTTTTCCTTTGTCTGTAATACTACTAGGTTCTCCTTCTCTTTGAGCCATGTACAGGGGAAATGCGTGGCAATGGTACACTCCTCATCCCCTGTGCCACTCTGAATGACAATGTTTTCATTTGTAGTGATCTTCGCTCTAATTCTTTCATTTGATTCCATCGCCTCCAGCACCGTGCACAGACGAACACAGAGAACGGTGAGTTTTTCATTTTTGTTCTTAAATTGCACGGTGAAGGTGTGTGAGTGACCAGCCTGTGGGAAAATCAGAGTGGCAACGCAAACATTAGAGGAGCTGCAGCCTGTTTGGTAAATGCAGTGTATCACCGTAGACTCACCGACTGGTCAAAGTCATCATCCATTTCTTCCTTCACTTTAACGCAACGGTCTGATGATGAGGCCTGCCAAGTGAGGAGAAGATTACTGTGTTATGTGGACAGTAATCAGGTGTACTCTACCCTTTACTTTGACTTGAACAAGGAAATACAAAGAGTTACGAAGACTGACAGTGCTGTGAGCGCCCCCTACACATGACAGACAGGCACTAACTCTGTGAAAACATGGCTTCTAACAGCTGCCAATTCAGAACTGAAAGTGACACCACGTTCCAGTTGAGAGAAAATAACGCAAACCACTCAGATCACATACCCTGGTATATACAGTAGAACAGTATTGAGTAGTGATTTTCCTACTAGTACCACCAGAGGGCTCTCACGTACCGCAGTTCGAGAACCATGGTTCTACACTTAAGAGTTGCATCATTTTTTTTAATAAACATTTTTTATTGGTGAGAAGCATGAATAAAAACAAAAACACTCGACACACAGGTCACCATTTTTCACAATTATTCGTACTCACCATGTCACCAGATCTTCAAACTACACCGAGGATTTTTCTTAGAGCAGAGCTGACGAAAAAGAAGCTCAGAGAACACGTCCACACATGTTCCCGGACGAATCAGAAGAGATTTGACCTGTGTGATTAATCAATACTTTATTGTTATCATTATTATTATTATTATAACAAACTCTGTGTACATACATTGGTATAAAAGTAGAGCTGAAACGATTAATCGACAACTATTTTGATAATCGATAATCTGTTTGAAGCTTTTTTCATGATTAAAACAAGATTTCTGATCGTTTTAGCTTCTTAAATGTGAATATTTTCTTGGTTTCTTCGCTCCACATAAACAAAGATCAATCATTAAAACTGAATAATTTTGGTTTGTGAACAAAACAAGACTTTCGAGAACATCATAATTTCCGGGTTTGACAAACACTGATCAATGTTTTTTAACATTTTCCGACATTTTCTGATCCTTTTGGGTTTTTTTACATTAAAATCACAATGAGAGTAAAATAAAAAGAACTCTGCTGCCAAGAAATCTAGCTTTCATTTCCTGGTATTTCCACTGGCTCATAAACAGCCACTCTGTTTTGTTAGTCTTAGTTTCAACTGTAAAGATGAATCAAACTTAAATACTTTTAAAAAACACAGTTACTGTACCTGTTGGTCACAGAGACGGTTGTGTCCTCCTTTTCAAAAAGTGGCGGCAAATGAAAAGGGAACCAAAAAGGACCTGCACCTCCCCCTCTCCTTAAAGGAGGGGGAGGTGCAGGTCTTAAAGGGATAGCGCAGGTTTGTGTGTCTGCAGCACTGGAGACAGTAGTTTAATGGCGCTTTTCCACCGGCCCGACTCTCAACGGCACTGCGCTACACGACACGGTTTAGCGAGTGTTTCCACTAGCGTAGAACCTGGAACCAGGTTCCCTTTTTGGGGTCGTACCTATGTTCCCCGCTTTGTATGTGACCGGGGAACATAGGACCCGGGGAACATAGGTACGCATTTGTGTATTTCCTTAATGGTTTGATTAATAACCCCTTTCTACTTCTCTATATTGTTATGGAGGGAAGAGAAAAAGAAGCACACAGCTGTCCGAGCAGCGCTTCCAGTGGATGATGCAATAGGTGGCAGGAGCATGTGACCTATTTCCTCCCTCCTGTCCTAGGACTCCACCACCTATGTACAGTTTATTTGATTTGCTGATTTGCCAAGTATTTCAAACGCCAAAAGTCACAAAATACTCTGGTGTCCTGCTGTGCTCATATACAGTATATATATTGTCGTGGCCAATTTGAATCTGTGTGCTTGTATGAATGAATGTGGTTGTGTCAGTGGTGAGGCACCGTGGGTGCTATGGGTTACTTGCATTTCTGTGAGCATGGGTCGGCCAATTTAGTCACACTTAAAGGTTAGATAGGGGTGACACAGCTGAGGAGAAGGGGGGAATGAAGATCAGGGAAGCCACACAGTTTTTCAGCCGTGTCTGTGTGTGTGCAACTACTTAATGGTTTTGTGTCACAATAAAAATAACAGTATTTTTTGTCTTTTTGCACAAGCTCGTTTTTAAGTCTTTTGGGACCCAGCTTTTGAATTTTGAACCCGTCTTCCAACGTCGTATAAATTAAAAAAAAAAAGGTGACCAAAAACAACAATAAAACCTTAGGAAAACCCTTTTAATATCAATTAAATATAACGTTAACGGCAGCAAGAAAGCAACACTGTGTCATTTGTCGTTCTGACGGAGGTAAAAACAATCCCAGGACCCAATCCGATGTTTGGATGTTTCTGATCTTTATCCCGTTATTTCTAACTCAACCATCGATTGATTGAGCCTTGATGTTTTTTTTTACGTGGCAAAAGTTTTGAAGACATAATACTGCGACTGCTACAGTGACAACTCAGTGTCAACTTCAGCTTCAGGCACCTTAATAAAACGAAAAATAAATTAAACGTTCAGTCACAAACAACGTTAAATGAAATGTAAACGCGACAATTCGGACAGAATCGTCTTTTCTTTTCTTTCTGGCAGATGTGCAAAAAAAAAAATACAACTGCCGCGGTCTTTGCAAAGGACCCGAGCAGGAAAACAACGTTTTAAAAAGTATTTTTGTAAAACAACACAGATGAACGCGACGTTTCCTGAAGGGTCGATCGACACACATCTAACACTGGATCTGGGTCTTAACACGTAGCAGCTATTTTGGTTCAACGGCGTCCGCCACTCGCAAGGTCAACCCGTGCCGACTGGGATCGCTCTATGGCGAAGCATTGCAAGCATTCAAAGCGTCCAAAGAGACGCAAACGGAAGAAGAAAATAAAAGAACCAAAGCCAGTTCCTCTGATGGGTTTTGACTCTTTAAAGTTTGTGGCACTTTGCGCTGAACGAAATCGAGCAGCGGCGTTCCTCAGGGATCTACTCGAGGCCCAGTACGAAGTTGATCCCATGAACGATACCTATGATTATGGGTTGCCAGGCAACCAGGTATCGGAGCCAGTCGAGCAGCTGCCCGTAGAGGACGTGCGTCTTCTCCCAGCTGGCAGATGAAGGAATTAAGGAGGATTCAGAAACACGACGGGTAAAAGACTGAGTTTAAAGAGACAGTTCAGGGGTTTAGCCGTATGAGATGCTCTGACAGCGATGTGAGCGCCCCCTATACAAGAAAGACTGGCGCTAGCGCAGTGAAAATAGGCTCCACACAGAACTGGGACTGACGCCACGTTCCAGTTGAGAAACACGGAAAGCGTAGTGACATTCGGAGCTTAAAATCTGAACAGTACTATGTGTACTGTTCAGATAGGTGGTACTAGGTGGTATTAGCCAGGATTGTATGGGGGTAATCCCAATCTCAGGCTAAGTGATGATTGAAAACCATTTCGACAAAAGAAGAAGTAGTCGCCAAGGATAGTCATCAGAGGCAGCCATGTTTTTGATGGCGAGCTAGGCTACGTGTCAGAGTACGGCAACACTTCAGAATACCTGAAATATCCCTTTAATCACATACCGAAACACGGCATCATGTCATGAAGCCACTCACTCACTCAATCACAGCGGCGGCGACAATAACAAGGATACGGGTTGTTCATCATCCTCTTCAGGTCCACCTTCTCGTTGCAGTACGGACACGTTTGCTTCTTACCCACGATGCACCAGCCGCGAATGCAGAACTCGTGGAATCTGAAGGGGCGGAGTCAAGTTCAGGCAGAAAAACTTAGTATCTAGAGGTCAGAAAGTGCCGTCACTGGAAGAGACATGAGCGTGATGTCCGACACAAGAATCAAAGCCAACAATGTCCAACTGTAGATCAGTTAAAAATCCTGAAAACATGCGTTAATCTAATCTGGAGTATTTAGCGACAGCACTGCCGAAAGCCGCCGATCGTGAGCCCAATCAAGACCCGTTCAGCAGTATTTCAGTTCAGTGTCAGACCGAGTCTGTGCCCCGGCCCATGCAGGAAGTACTAAACAATTCACCCAACCGTGCTGTGATGACTCAGCCCACGTTGAGGAGGCACCATAGTAATGGAAACAAACTAACCCTTGCCGGTTTGTAGTGGAAAAGAGCCATAATACATGCTTCGAAGGTGGTAGCAAACTAAACACAGAAAGGACCTCTCATTTCACGGTTAAACGAGCTGCAAAACCTCAGGATACATGTGTCCACAGGAGAGCTGGTAGGTGTCTTCTATAATCCCCTCCTCCTCCACGTCCACCAGGATCCTCTGACCACACACGGCGCAGATGTCACTGGTCAGGCTCCTGCTGGGCATGCCTCCCTTGTTGTAGTACTGCCAAAAAAACAACAAACAAAAAAACGACTACAGTCGTAGAACAAGTCGCACTTCTTACGCTGCGTTCACACCGGACGCGAATGCCCGAGAAATCGCGCCCTTAGCGCAAATCGCGTCTGATGCTAAAGGTGAAACTATTGCGAAAAATGGCCAATCAGCTTTGAGATGCTCCTCGAAAGACATCACGAACTTGCCAGTGCCCGGACTCCGCTCGTGGGAAAGGTATTATTTGTGTGTGGACACCGCAGGCAACTAACCGCCGCCACGCTGAGCCAGACACAACGTGGCGAGTTCCACCGTCAACTTCGGGAGCTCCGGGTTTCTTCTCTACAGAGAGTGTAACAATCAGGGTCCCTGCAGGTTTCAACAAGTCAAATTTAAGACTTTTAAGACCAAAATGAATAAAACTTAAGACCCATTTAAAGTCCATACTGGCAAAAAAGTACAAAAGACATGAAGGAAAATTGGAGCCATAAATCGTTCGGCTTTGCTGTGGGCTTTCATTAAGTTTTCTCCGCTGCTATGCTAAGCTGTAACACAACGCGGCGCGCGCACAGCACACTAGCTAGTGCTGCTCGATAAATTGTCACCGTGCAGCACAGGTGGTCGACTTTAGTTCCGTGTTGTAGCTATGTTATCGCATCCTCAAAAATAGAAACATTTCAACGCGAGACGGAAGTTTATGCATTGTTTAAATAAAGGTAACGTAGATAGATTTTTAAGACCTTTCAAAATTGTATTTTAGACCTTTTATTTTAATTTTAGGAGAAATTTAACAGACATTTTAAGGCCTTAAATTCAAAGTATTGGATTTAAGACTTTTTAAGACACCGCGGACACCCTGAACAATGCTTCGGTCGATGGTGAAAAGAAATGCTACGTTACTTCTGTTTATGACCTGCGGGCCACCGCTCCCAAATTGACAAATCGCGTTCGGTGTGAACAGCATTAGTGAGGTTGACGAAGCTGCGCTGAGGTGAAGCTACAACCTGAACGTATACCTTCTATCAGTTTGCGTTTTTAGCCTTTGGACACAGTCGGAAAAGCTAACCTACTCGCAACGCTTCCAAATATGGATTCAAAGAAATTAAAATTTCAAAAGTGGATGTGTGAAATCAGCAGGTCAATGACCAGCAGGTAAGGAGAACTTTTGTTTACCCCGATTGTAGAAGCCATGTAGTCAGAGCAGATTTCAGCAAAGTCTCTGCCCATGACGCCGTAGTAAAGACCGTAGAACAGCATGATCACTCCTACGTCCATAGAGTCCTCGGCCTTGATCCTGCCCGCAAAGGTAAAAACAAAAAACCTCTTAAGTTTCCAACACGGTATGGTTCGGTTTGGTACGGTACCAAAGAGTTTGGAACGTTAAAGCCCTGGGCGAGGCTTCTTGATAGCCGACAGTGAACCAGTAACGTATGTTACGGGTTCGGCGCTACATAGATAAAAATGTAATTTTCACCTGAAGAAGACGTTGAAGCCGAACATGGTGAACATGATGGCGAGGTAACCCAGGACGCCCACCGCGTAGCTCAGCTTGTAGATCAGCAGGAACCACTTGTAGACCATCCTGCGAAAGGACATGGACCGGGGGGGGGGGGACACAAATGAGCGAAACACGGGAGAGGCTGCAGTTACTGCTGAGCATCCGGTATCCATTAAGTCACTTATAAGGTCGTTAAGAACGTTGGAAAAGTGCATAGAAAGTTAAAAGCAAGTACCGTTTTAACAACCTTGAAATAAAAACACTTTGAATAATAACACGTTATAGATAAATTGATAATAATGTGAGATGTAGGAGAACACAGGTGGTGGTGCGGAGACCCTGGTGGGCCCTGACCTCGGCGTCCTGCAGGCCAGCGGCCGGCGTGTGGCTCTGAAGATGACGTAGCTGGTGACGACGGAGAACATTCCCCACATGGACAGGAACCTCCACCAGTACAGCTTGATGGTGAAGTAAAGGGGGACGACCCACATCTGGACCAGAGTCACCAGCTGAGGAGGAGGAGACGGAAACATCCAGCACCAACCGGTTTTTGTTATTTTTACGAATTTTCAAAAACAACAGTATCTCTTCATCACGGTTCTGGTTTATGAGGTTTATTCGGACAATATTTGGGTTTTTATACGCTTTGTGGTCAGTTTATTTGGAACACCTAACCAGAACTATGATTATGTTTGTTGCTTTGTCTCACACTTAGACGCTCACTCTGCCACACTAAAGTCCATAGAGAAAATCAGTGATTTTAACATCACAGCACACAGGAGTTGTTGGTCCACTGCTGCCTCCATCACTCATATACAGATGTGTTATTTTGTGACTTTGGAGTTTATATTGATCTACTTCGGTGACGCAAAGTGACCACAAGAGGCAGCAGTAGACCAGCAGCACCTGTGTCCCTGAGCGCTAAAATCACACATTTTCTCTATGGACTTTGGTGTGGGAGAGTTCGAGTTTTACAAACGTCTGTTTCCTGTTGGAAAAGTCTGTCCAACCGCGAGATAAAGACGTGAACATGTTCTTAAGACATACTAGACTTAAGCTGACACGGCTGAAGTAACAAAAAACGTGTAAATCACTCACTCTCCCACACCAAAGTCCAAAGAAAATAACAGTGATTTTTGCTCACTGGGACACAGGAGCTGCTGGTCTTATGCTGCCTCGTGTGGTCACTTTGGGCCACTGAGGTAAATCATTAAGTGAGGAATTTAAACACTGAATTGACAAAATATGACAGTTGAACTTGAAGTGATGGAGGCAGCAGTGGATCAACAACTCCTGTGTGCTGGGATGTTAAAAATCACTGATTTTCTCTATGGACTTTGGTGTGGGAGAGTTTCCCACTGGGAAAAGTGAGATAAGGAACGTAAACATCAAGACATCTTGGACTTAAACAGACTTATACAAAAGGCTCAAGTCTCAAGAAACTCAATGAAAGTGTTCGCTCACATTGTACGATCTGTGGTGTCGCTGCTTCCACTGGACAAGGACGATCTGAGCCACCACGAGCGTGGCGACCAGGATCATCACCATCTCCGCGTGCATGGCCTCGTGGCCCCGGTGCTTGACGTGCAGGCGCTCGTGCTGCACCCTGCCGAGCAGACGGGGCGAAAAAAAGGAGGTCAGGTTCAAAGGTCAAAGGCGGCGTCGCCAGCACTTTACTTTACACGTTAGCGTGAGTGTTAAACGGCCGTTTCGCTTGCTCACTTCCAGTTTTCTCTGTGCGTCATCTTCAGCAGGTCGTCCTGTGACAAAACACAAGACCAAAGTTAGGGAGGGGAAAAGGTCGTTTAAATCTGAAAGGAAACAGACAACTGTGTATGTGGTTGGTTTACAGCAGGGGTGTCAAACTGAGGGCCACATCAGCATAATTGTTACCCTCAAGAAGGCCAGATGTAACTGTCATACAGGATAAATGTAACTAAATGTAACCCAGTATAATGTAAAATAAAGGTAACTACTCTGTAACATATTGCTGAATAACTTTCTTTATTTATTACTTATTCAATTTCACTCGTCGCGTGATAGATATACAATGATACACTGCGATGTAGTGGCGGTGCCGTCACTTTGCGGGTAACACAATCGCCATGCATTGTGGGAAATGTAGTTTATGGTCAACGCATGCCTTAAAGGTGAAGTAAGTAGTTTATAGTGCCATCTAGAGGAAAGGCTGAAATTTACAACAAAGAACTGCTCCTCTGCTCACCCCCTCCCTTCCCTGAGCGCTACGGTATCCGCAGCCGGTCAAATGTCGTCCTCGTCGTCTTTCTCCGTGTCAGCAGATGAGGTTCGTGAGGCGAGGGAGAGGGCTAGCTACCGCGGCCGTAGCAGACGAAGCGGAGAGAGAGGAGGCGGGACTTCCGCTACAAGTAAAGAGACGCTTGATTTGTTCTCTCGCGTTTGTCCTTACAGGCTCCGGTAGAAACATGGCGTCTCGCTGCTAACAGTGGCTATGCAACCACGGCCCGCGACCGTGTTATTTTACATGGCTTTTTGAAACACTACGAAAATGAAACAAAAACTATTATACATCGACTAGACAATGCAAGAGCACATAATATGTATAAAAAAGTGGATTTTGGGTTATATAAACCCATAAATACTACATAGTGTCCCTTTAAAGCAGGATAGACCTATTTTAACACAGATTTTTAAGACCAATTAATCACTTGTGGGCCACATAAAATGACGTGGCGGGCCACATCTGGCCCCCGGGCCTTAGAGTTTGACACATGTGGTTTACAGGTTCTGACAATAAATACCCTGAATTGTTACACACTGGACCATTGAGGCACTTCTGATGAGTCAAACCAGGTGTATAGTATACCTGTGGGGGAATAAACTGTCCTCGGCCAAACTATATATACTCCGGCCTAGGCCTAGAGTATACCCCTCTTGTGTTTCAAAGAGATTTTGATTGTATTGACACCTCAAATTCACTCACTAATATTTAGAAACAGGAACATGTATCTATATTTTAGCCGAAAAAACATATTCTTGAAATTAGCTTTTTTATTTTCCATCGGGAACCTTACAAAACGTAGGATATAAAAGACACCAACTACTGCAGTTAGTTTCATACATACACATAAAAACTACACCATACAATTGATTGACTTCACCATATTCACAACTCACCGATGTTTTAGACATTTAGAAAAGCGTGTGTTGTCATATTTAGTACAATTAAGTAATGCAAACATAGTTATGTTTTATACGAGGGACGGATAAAACGAAATCAGTGTATATCAGGGACAGACGGACTGCACTGATTTGGAAAGAGCAGCGGAAAATATCGGCCGCCATTTAACAAAATCAGTCTTAAATATTCACTATTTTTGTTCAATTCCGTCTGTAAACGTGTCAGCTTCAACTGGGTCATCGCTACCGGCTACGTCACACAACCTAAAGTGCGTTTCACTATAAGAATATCGAACATTTACTGACATAAACACACATTTTTGTTGGGCTTTAAAAAAGGCGTCTTCACATCGCTACGCTGAAACCGGCGTGTAGCTTTGGCTGCTAGCTAAGCTTAGCTAGCGGGGTTTGAAGCCGCGGCTATCGCTTATTTTAACGATAAATGTACTTTTTCATTTATACGGCGACAGTGTCAACGTCCCTCGAGGTAGTCTTACCTGCGGGTGCACGCCCGCCATCGTTCGCCGGTCACAGTTTCCCGGAGTACGACGGTACAGCAACTAGCCGTTAGCATAGCAGCATCGACACGGACAGCGGGTACGGAGGCCCCGGGGGTCAAAAAAAGGACACGAGTTCGCAGAAACTATTGGAGAAAGACAGATATTTATGGCTCATTATCATTTAATTGCTCTTTAATTAATCCAGTAATCAGTTCCAATGCAGCTCAAATTGAAAACAATTTTTTATTTATCTCTTTTGGCAGATTAAAAATGGAGGAAACATCAGCCAGGCATTGATTAAATTTAAAGGAGTTGCTCCACACTTGGGTCAGGATATTTAGTACAGGTTTAGAGTGTCCACCTAAATCCAGAAGTATTCTTTTCCTGATCCAATGTGACACATCCAAGCACCATTTAAGAAAAACAAACGACAATTTCACAGTTTATAAAATGTTTTATTATTTGCTGGACAAAAATATAAATAAAAAAAATCACAGTTGATCACAGCCCGGATGGTCTCTGGAACGATGCGTCAACCTGCGGAAAGAGACAAGTTTTGCGTTAGAAATATTTATTAAATTATTCACTTATTGTAAAACAGCACATCTGATTCGCTCAGACATCCAAGGAAGGTTTGGGCCGTCTTTGGTCTCTCGACCTCTGGTGGAAACTACGAATGGCAGGAAAGCACGTCATCATAGCGATTTTTTAAAATCTATGTTTATTTAAAATAATGTCAAAACTTACCAACCAGGGTTTCCAGCTTTGCAATGTTGCCACAATGATCAGCTCTGTTGATTTATCGCAGATGAAACGGCAGCGCCACCCACTGGCAACCTAACCCTGAAAGAGGGAAACGGAGCAAGGTTAATATCTAAATCGGGACAGGTCAACAGGACCAGACGAGACATTTTAACGTTTCGCTCAGACATCCAAGGAAGGTTTGGGCCGTCTTTGGTCTCTCGACCTCTGGTGGAAACTACGAATGGCAGGAAATCACGTCATCATAGCGAGTTTCTATCTACATTTATTTAAAATAATGTCAACACTTACCAACCAGGGTTTCCAGCTTTGTAAAAGTCGCCGTTGCCATTAGCTCGGTCGATGAAACAGCAGCGCCACGCGCTAGCATCCTAGCCCTGAAAGAGGGGAACAGATAAACGTTAGATCCTAAACCAGATCAAGGTCAACAGGACCAGACTATTTAACGTTTCGCTCAGACATCCAAGGAAGGATTGGGCCGTCTTTGGTCTCTCGACCTCTGGTGGAAACTACGAATGGCAGGAAATCACGTCATCATAGCGAACTGTACTTCTTCTCACTCCGGGACACAAATGACTGATTTAGGTTACACATACCTGAAATTACAGCAAGCGCGTGATGAAGTGTCGTCATCATTCACGTGAGGAACGGAGACGATTCACCCTGAAGGTCACATCAAACAAAAACAAGACAAGTTAACGTTGATGTTTAAGTCCAAAAACGCAAAAACAGAAGACGACGTTGGATCGCTCAGACATCCAAGGAAGGATTGGGCCGTCTTTGGTCTCTCGACCTCTGGTGGAAACTACGAATGGCAGGAAATCACGTCATCATAGCGAGTTTCTATCTACGTTTATTTAAAACAATGTCAACACTTACCAACCAGGGTTTCCAGCTGTGTAAAGTCGCAGTCAACATTAGCTCGGTCGATGAAACAGCAGCGCCACGCGCTAGCATCCTAGCCCTGAAAGAGGGGAACAGATAAACGTTTAATTCCTAAACCAGATCAAGGTCAACAGGACCAGACGAGACTTTTAAAAGTTTCGCTCAGACATCCAAGGAAGGATTGGGCCGTCTTTGGTCTCTCGACCTCTGGTGGAAACTACGAATGGCAGGAAATCACGTCATCATAGCGAGTTTCTATCTACATTTATTTAAAATAATGTCAACACTTACCAACCAGGGTTTCCAGCTTTGTAAAGTCGCCATCACCATTAGCTCGGTTGATGAAACAGCAGCACCACGCGCTAGCATCCTAGCCCTGAAAGAGGGGAACAGATCAACGTTAGATTCTAAACCAGATCAAGGTCAACAGGACCAGACTATTTAACGTTTCGCTCAGACATCCAAGGAAGGATTGGGCCGTCTTTGGTCTCTCGACCTCTGGTGGAAACTACGAATGGCAGGAAATCACGTCATCATAGCGATTTTCTATCTACGTTTATTTAAAATAACGTCAACACTTACCAACCAGGGTTTCCAGCTTTGTAAAGTCGCCGTCACCATTAGCTCGGTCGATGAAACAGCAGCGCCACGCGCTAGCATCCTAGCCCTGAAAGAGGGGAACAGATCAACGTTAATTACTCAACTGGACAGGTCAACAGGACCAGACGAGACTTTTTAAAGTTTCGCTCAGACATCCAAGGAAGGATTGGGCCGTCTTTGGTCTCTCGACCTCTGGTGGAAACTACGAATGGCAGGAAATCACGTCATCATAGCGAGTTTCTATCTACATTTATTTAAAATAACGTCAACACTTACCAACCAGGGTTTCCAGCTTTGTAAAGTCGCCGTCACCATTAGCTCGGTTGATGAAACAGCAGCGCCACGCGCTAGCATCCTAGCCCTGAAAGAGGGGAACAGATCAACGTTAGATCCTAAACCAGATCAAGGTCAACAGGACCAGACTATTTAACGTTTCGCTCAGACATCCAAGGAAGGATTGGGCCGTCTTTGGTCTCTCGACCTCTGGTGGAAACTACGAATGGCAGGAAATCACGTCATCACAGCGATTTTTAATCTACGTTTATTTAAAATAACGTCAACACTTACCAAGCAGGGTTTCCAGCTTTGTAAAGTCGCAGTCAACATTAGCTCGGTCGATGAAACAGCAGCGCCACGCACTAGCATCCTAGCCCTGAAAGAGGGGAACAGATCAACGTTAAATACTCACTGGACAGGTCAACAGGACCAGACTAGAGTTATTTTTTTTAAGTTTCGCTCAGACATCCAAGGAAGGTTTGGGCCGTCTTTGGTCTCTCGACCTCTGGTGGAAACTACGAATGGCAGGAAATCACGTCATCACAGCGATTTTTAATCTATGTTTATTTAAAATAACGTCAACACTTACCAACCAGGGTTTCCAGCTCTGTAAAGTCGCCGTCACCATTAGCTCGGTCGATGAAACAGCAGCGCCACACGCTAGCATCCTAGCCCTGAAAGAGGGGAACAGATAAACGTTAATTCCTAAACCAGATCAAGGTCAACAGGACCGGACGAGACATTTTAAAGTTTCGCTCAGACATCCAAGGAAGGTTTGGGCCGTCTTTGGTCTCTCGACCTCTGGTGGAAACTACGAATGGCAGGAAATCACGTCATCACAGCGATTTTTAATCTACGTTTATTTAAAATAACGTCAACACTTACCAACCAGGGGTTCCAGCTTTGTAAAGTCGCAGTCAACATTAGTTCGGTCGATGAAACAGCAGCGCCACGTACTAGCATCCTAGCCCTGAAAGAGGGGAACAGATCAACGTTAAATACTCACTGGACAGGTCAACAGGACCAGACTAGAGTTATTTTTTTTAAGTTTCGCTCAGACATCCAAGGAAGGATTGGGCCGTCTTTGGTCTCTCGACCTCTGGTGGAAACTACGAATGGCAGGAAATCACGTCATCACAGCGATTTGTAATCGGTGTTCATTAAAAAAAATATAAACGTCAACACTTACCAACCGAGGGTTTCCTGCTTCGTTACGTCACCGCCATCATCGATGTGGCGCCACCTACTGGGACCCTGAAAGACGAGACAGAGAAAGGTTAATTATGGAAACCCTGAAACAAGCGGGACAATATGAAATAATTTGAGGTTTCACTCTGGTCAGCTGACCTCTGTAAACAAACTTAGCTACAACAACTTTATTACATCAGTTTACATTAGTAAATATTAAAGTTGCTAGCAGATTTATTTTTAAGTTTAACCAAGTAAATTATGTTTCAGTACCAAATTGAAATATGAATGTGAAACCCTTAATTTCTCATTTCAACATCTGTCTGTTTACACACACACTTTGTTAGAAATACATGGTAATTATTTAATTTCACCAGCATCGAATCGATAAAATCGGGGTTCAATTGTCTGGTATCGATTTAAAGTCCTGTCTCTGAACTTTACCTCACGGCTTTGAAATAGAATAAACTGCAACGTTTCTGTGCCAGAACACTTCAAATAAAAAAATGATTCTGTCGTTTTATAATAAAACTAAAACTCTCTTGTGTGTAGTTCGTTTGTTTCCGAACACAGTTTTGGTCTCAACACACGAGACCATGTCCAGAAGTTAACATTTAAGTACCATAATCCACGAAAACTCGAAGATAAAGAAACTTTAACGGTTCAAATTCTATTTAAAAGTAGTAAATGTAACTGAAAATATGCGTTTTAATAGTCGACAAACGACAACGTTTGTACCGAACAACGTGGGAACGCGTTGTTGACGCCTCGACAACAACGATCGCGTCCCATCCGCCGTAAAAACGCCTCATCTGCTGTAAACGTCAACAAAACATCGCTTCATCACACCCTGACTTACGCGCATAGGTGACTATTTAACGGATTATGTAACGATTTAAACGGTATTTACCGGTTAAATCCGCCGCTGCGCTCCTCAAACATCGTCCTGCTCACCGCTCTGGTTCTTCCGCCGCTGCTGACTGAGAGCGAAGCCGCTGTTTGAGCTGCTTTTATGCCATCGTGGCGGAACTGGAGCAGCCTCACAGCGCGTCACCGCCCCCTGCTGCACCGGAACGGTATGACACAACAACACGTTAAAAAGCAATACAAAAACCCATCAATTTGAAGAATTCGGCTTTAAATCAGTTTTTTTATGTGTTCATCTTGTAGTGTATGTACAATATATACGTACTTGTAAAGTTTTATTTTGCTTTGTTTTTTTTAATAATAATTTTTAAGACTTTAGAACTTAAAATGACAATTCACAGCAAACACTTTTTAATGATCTTATAAAGGCTAATGTAATAATAATGATGTCACATAATGAATATTGTATTGTGAGTAAGAAAAGATATTAGCTTGGATGGATTGATGGAGGCTGCATTGATAAATCAATTACCAACAACTTTTTTTTTATAATTGATAAATCAGTTTAAATGTTTGATTTTTCTTTCTTTACCAAACTTCAAAATGAAATTTATTTTATAAATGGTTGACCGTCAAAAAGAGAAACTTGTTTTTTTTCCTTCACATTTAAGAAGCTGAAAATATGTTTGTTTGGTTGTTGTTGTTTTTCTTTATATTTAGTATATTTAGTTTAGTGAGTTCATCGGTGAAGCCCTGGAACATTCCTCTGCAAACTGTGCACGACTGCGATGCACGGGTAAGGGGTAGAGAGACATTGTGACAAACAGGAAAAAAGAGAGAGAGAGAGAGAGAGAGAGAGAGAGAGAGAGAGAGAGAGAGAGAGAGTCTAAGCTTTCAGATGACTGTCAGGTGGAGCAACCAATCACATTTGTCCTTTCATACGCCTTCTTGCTTGTTATTGGCAGATGCCCTCATCCTCATCGTCCTCCCCCTCCTCCTCCTCCTCCTCATCAGTCTGGTGCTGCTGCTGTTGCCGTGACGATGATATCCTCCTCCCCCTCCCTCCCTCCCACACACACACACACACACACACACATATAGAGTCAGGAGTGGAGAGGCTTCAGGCTGGAAAACAGACTGAGGAAAACAAATATGGTGAGTGATGCCTTTTTGGTTTTTAGGGTCGAGAGGACGCAACATGGATGGATGGATGGGCCGATGGGTGGATGGATGGATGGATGGATGGATGAAGGGTGGAGGAATGTTTAGGGATGACAGTAGCAGTATCTGTAGCATGATGGGGGGGGGGGGGGGGGGGGACTGCAGGATGGAGGGAGGAGGAGGAGGCGTGAAGGAAAACTGATTCACTGTAGCGCTGTATGTGTGTGTGTGTGTAGGCCCGTATGTTCCACACGTTGCTGTTAGCATCCGACATGCTAACAGTAACAGGAGGTACGTCACCATCTGTGACCAGATTTAAAAAAAAAAAAATGCTAACAGACGCACAGTGACCCATCAACGTCACTTCATTTCATTACGTTTATTTAAGTTGTATATTTACACGAATTGTGAAAATGTGCATTCCAGTTGTAGTCGGAAGTCGGAATTTTCCAACAAAACGCTGCCGCTACCACATTGCGCCTGTGTTGCTCCTCCCTTCACTGGCTTTCTATTCGTTTTAGGATTGATTTAAAACATTGTTTTGGCAGGGTTAGGGTTAAATGTGCTCTAGAAATAAAGTTGACTCGACTTTACTAGCCCCACGATTCGTTTACTTCCATGTTGTTTCCGGTTCCAACTTCCGATGTAAATGGAACACAGCATTATTAAGAGACAGGAGGGGGGGGGGCAATATGGAATTGCACTATATGGAAGCCAACTGCTGCAACACGGACTCAAATATACATTTACATTATGGAATGAAAATGTGCATTCCAGTTGTCGTCGGAAGTCGGAAATTTCCAACTTGGAAAGTCGGAGAAACGTGTCTGCCACAGTGCATTAGTTGCACTCCTGTCGTATTTTCTTTCACAGTAAATGGTAGTTTTTTTTGATTATTGTTGTTCAATATACGGTTTATGGTTTAAAATGTCATTATTTTTGTTTATAGTTATTTCCGTAAAATCAGAAATGTATCTGTAAACTCTCAGATTTCCAAGAATTCATTACAAGAAACACAGAAAACATGAAATACGAGTATAATAATTGTCCCATTGTCTAAATGTGACAGTCACCAGTGTCACAGCACACACTGAAGTGTGTGTGTGTGTGTGTGTGTGTGTGTGTGTGTGTGTGTGTGTGTGTGTGTGTGTGTGTTTGTGTGTGAGAGAGAGAAAACAGGATTATGCAGGAGATCAAAGGGAATTTATTTAAAGCCCATCCCCTTCATGAATTATTCAATACTTAATAGTGAAAGCAGTTGGGTTTTGTGTAAATTATTGTATCAAATTATGATTTTTGTTTTTGACAGTGTTCACATGATGCTGATCTTAACTGGCCCTGAAAACCAAGTGTTGATGGTTATTTGGTCACTTAGAAATGGGACACCCCTCAAATGCAGATATAAGTCTTCAGACTGTAGGGGGCAGAATAACGCGAAAGCTGCGTCCAGTCTGTCAACTCCAAAAAAGAAGAAGAAGAAGAACGCGTTTACGTCACGATTATTTATTACGATCCGTTTGTCAGTCAAGTTATTATTAGGTTGTCAGTTAGTTATAAGATGATACTCGTACAAATAAACGCAAACGCATACTTAAGCTATTCCCATTGAACAATGACTTAAAAGGAAGTAACAAATACAAGATCACACACACACACACACACACACACACACACATACTCATATGTGCCGTCTGTTACCATGGAAACCACAGCCTCACTTCCCACGATTGCCTCCGTCTCCATCACTTTGAAGTGATTTCAGTGACCTACATTACTGAAACTCCCTTTTAGCATCTTATTTCGGTACTTAACCCCCTCCACCCCCTCCACCGTCTGTGGACCGTACCATCTGTTTCACATTCCTACCATCTGGGGATAGTACGCCACCTGGAAGGGAACAACATATTGGCATTCCAGCGGGTCAGAAATCAGAAAGGGAATGTCATCCATGTCAAACCTCATACCTCTCTCTTCTCCCCAGGGTGCCACGGGGTCGGTCCTGAATCCGAATCCTC
Organism: Microchirus variegatus; assembly: GCF_963457635.1. Lineage (NCBI taxonomy): Eukaryota > Metazoa > Chordata > Actinopteri > Pleuronectiformes > Soleidae > Microchirus > Microchirus variegatus. The sequence continues at coordinate 4,166,043 of NC_139821.1, forward strand.
GGAGATTTAAATGAACACCGGGCTAAGACTTGATAAGATCTGGGCGACGACAAAACAATCCATAAAAAAATACACGCGTCCCTGTGGTTATGGCACTTCAAGAAAAAATGTGATGGAATCACGTTTCAATGAGTTCACGCTCGAGACAAAAGGGGACTCCGAGCGTCTGTCTGAGCTGCACGACGGAATGAAGCGACGCTAAGTTTAAAGAACACCCAGTGCTGCCCCCGTCTGGTCACAGCGTGGAACAAGGGCTGTGTTTGACGGTTCACCCCCATACCCCCACCAGGCTGCTGCTCGCAGATGGAGGCCCACCAACACTCTCCAGACAGCAGCAGTGAGGAGTGCACCGTCCTGGAGGCTCCGCCCGGCAAAAACACCTGCCTGCAACATGCAGGGAATGTAAGAAAAACACACATATAAAAGTTAACTTATATGATATGACGATGATCAAGTGTTATACGATGTCGGTAAAGATAATGGCGACTATTACCGTGTGTGAAAAGGTCCGTAAGTTTCCCCATGCGAATATAGACGTGGCAGTAGATATGTGTGTAAATCTTCCGTCATCTGTCCAAAGATAGTTTTCTGCACTTTTGTTTCTACCACCAGGTGGCAGAGCTTTACTGTTCCGCCTGCGAGTGTGCACTGTGCGAGGACTGCCACCCCGAACACGACGATCACCCCAAGGTGGCGCTCAGCCAGGCTCTGGAGCAGCACCGCAGCTGCCTGCAGGACAGGCTCGAGGCCGTCCAGAACAGGTGCGAATACGCCCCCTTCAGGTCACTGTAATTACAGTTGAATCCGTTTCTCATCAGCAGCATCCTTTAAACAGTTCGTCTCCCTCTCTACGTTTGCCTCCAGACTCCCTCCGATTTCAGATGCCCTGTCCTTCGTCAAGGAGATCCTGCAGCAGCTGACCAATCTGAGGGCTACCATCGAAGAGGACATCGAGTCGAGCTTTGAAGACCTGCACAAGCAGCTGGACGTCCGGAAGAGTGTTCTACTCATGGAGCTGGAGGTCACATGTGGACTAAAACAGAAGGTACACACAGGAAGATTTGTTGGGGGGTTTTGGGGGCAGGACAAGGTTGAATGTGGTCTCTCTCTCTCTCTGTGGACAGGTCCTCCAGGCGCAGATAGATAGCCTCAGTCGGGGAGAGGGCGACATCGGTGCAATTTGTACCCAGATGGAGGAGGCTTTGGCTGGGGAGGCCTGCGTGGCGAGCCTCCAGGTGGAGCAGGAGCTGGGGGAGAGGTTGTCCGGACTGCTGCACCACGATTTTCCCTGTCAGCCAGAGGAGAATGACCAGCTGGATCTGGTAATGGAGAACGACGGGATGAGGAAGTCCATACACAACCTGGGGACCATCGTCACGACCAGGTGACACCCACACCGACACGTGACATTAGCAACACCGCTTGACTTAGTTCTAACTCGTCTTCTCCATCTTCCACAGTGCGGTGGCAAGCCAGAGTGAAGCCATGGGCGCAGGACTGCAGCAGTACGTTGTGGGACATCCCGCCTCAGTTACCATAGTAACAAGAGACAAGTCAGGGGGAGCCTGCAAGTCCGGCAACGCGATCCTCTCAGCTGAGGTTCATTTTACACCCCCACAATCAATGAAATCTAGTGAAACTCTGCGGACGCATTCACGAAACTTCACCTGTGTGTTGTTCCAGGTGTTCACCCCTGATGGCAGCATAGTGGACGGGGAAATCGTGGACCACAAGAACGGCACATATGACTTTGTGTACATGGTGCCCAAGGAGGGCGACTTCTCACTCGCCCTCCGTCTGTACGACCAGCACATCAAAGGAAGCCCCTTTAAGCTGACCGTTTCCAGGGCCATGGAGGTGGAAGTAGAGGTGGGTGGAGTCCGCAGTTGAGAAAATAAAACGAGGGATGCCAGTCCTATCAGTGTCAGCTGTAGCACACAGTTACGGGCAGGAGATGGCTCAGAAAACAACGCGCAACAAAGGGCAAGATAAGGTTATCGCAGAATCTTTTTTTGGGTGACCCTTTTGGACGAATCCACGTTACTAAAGTTATTTTTCTTGTAGGAAAGTACGGACACACAGGCAGTGATTTGTTTTATGTCAAGACGGCTAGTAAAATCCAGGGCAGGTGCGATAACTTGTGATAATTTCTGATAAATTCTGTTTGCGAAGGATAATAACGTCACCAACAAAAATCAACAAAGGTTACGCATTGGAGAGTAAGCAAGTAAACCCCGATAATCATGCCCTCTGTCCAGGTGTCCCCCTCCACCACCACAGCAACCAACTCAGCCGCCAATGCCACCCCGTCCACAGGCTCCTCTGATGGAGCCAAGAGACGAGGGAAGTCGCCCGGGCAGAAGAAGAAGGGCTCCAAAAGAGCCAGCAGCGCCCTGGGAACCCCGCGGCGCAAAACTCAGAACCCCATCGAGGACGATCTCATCTTCAGAATTGGTGAGACTTTCGTCGGGGAAAGAACGTCAGTCAGATCGGTCAAATAAACAGAATAGCATACTGTTGGCACAGCCCAAAACCCCACCTACCAAGTAAAGATACCGTTCTCGGTTGAAACACAAGCCTGACCCAGGACTTTACCGTTCCAAGCCACGAACCATGCCACGATGGAAACACAGCATACGAGCGTCAACCCTGAAAATGACCAATGAACAAGTCTAGCAAAGAGATTCGCAGAGAAGATTCACGCCATAACTTTTGCCTTATTCTCTTCAGGAACAAAGGGAAGGAACAAAGGGGAGTTCACCAACCTTCAAGGAGTGGCTGCGTCGTCCAACGGCAGGATACTGATCGCTGACAGCAACAACCAGTGCGTCCAGGTAAAAACCTTTTTTCAGAGATTCCAATTCTTTTGTCGGACTCAAATTCAACAGTTACTTTAATTTAGAGGCAAAACCATCATCTTTATTTTTTGTTTTCTTGTGACATTAGTTATATATATATATATATATATAAAGTCAGCTCATTGTCAAAGTGCATCAGGGTAAATGGATCATTTCCTGAATTTCCAAAATTCATTAAAATTATTCCTTAAGAGGTTTGCAAATATTTCTAATGGATCCTTGTTAAGGGCGATGCAGACTATTATGATGGTAAATTTCAAGTAATTCCAAGATACTTTTTGTTTTTTTGAAGACATTTAGCTCACTGTCAACTAATTTTCACTAAAATTAGCATTATATTCATTACAGATAGTTACTAGACTTTCGGAATGCAGAAACTACGATGTTCCCCTTGAAAGACAGAACGATGTCAATCGCTAATTTGTCCCCACTGCAGATTTTCTCTACCGAGGGGGAATTCAAGAGTCGTTTTGGGGTGAGGGGACGGTCTCCAGGGCAACTGCAGCGTCCCACGGGTGTGGCTGTGCATCCCAGCGGTGATATCATCATTGCCGACTACGACAACAAGTGGGTCAGCATCTTCTCCTGTGAGGGCAAGTTCAAGGTACAGTGACCTGTCCTTGATGAATTTGGATGTTTTCCTGGAAGAAAACCCCCCCCCCCAAAAACGTGTTGTTGAATGATTCCTCGTCGCCTGTGTTTGCTGCCCAACAGGCAAAGCTTGGCTCCGGCAGACTCATGGGGCCGAAGGGCGTGTCCGTGGACCAGGACGGTCACGTGATCGTGGTCGACAACAAGGCGTGCACCGTCTTCATCTTCCAGCTGACCGGCAAGCTCGTCAGCAAGTTTGGCAGTCGAGGCAACGGTGACAAGCAGTTTGCAGGTATAGCGCTTATTCAGAGACGGTGCAAAAGAACAGCCTTTGCGAACACAAAACTGAAGCTTGTATCACATCGTAGTCCGCTCACTCTCCCGCACCAAAATCCATGGAGAAAGGTTTAGCAATTTTAACACCACAGGAGTTGTTGATCCACTGCTGCTTTCTTTAGAAAGTTCATGTGTCAATTTGTGACTTTGGTGTTTGAAATCCTATGCCTAGGTTTAGTTAAACAACACAATCTGACCACACGAGGCAGCAGTAGACCAGCAGCTCCTGTGTCCCCCATGTGCTTGAGTGACACAAACTTTACTACTTGGAGCAAAACAAACTAATAACCAGATTCTTAAAGGTGCCATATGTAAGAATGTGGCCAAAAACAGTTACTACATTCAAATTCAAAATACTGAGGTTTCGTTTTCTGACGTAACTGGCAACCCGTGGTTGCTCGGCAGCTGAGACTCTACTGACTGCAATGATTGGTAGACGGCGGTAGGTGGCGCCACATGAAGCCAAAACATGATTTCAAAAGGATTTTATGGCCAGTTGCTTTAGATTTATTACATAATGCACCTTTAACACATCAAAGACCAATTTATTATTTCATCGAGTGAGTCTTTTGTTGTGTCCCCAATGACAGCCATGTTTTCACCTCATACAATACAAAGTTGCAACCAGTTTGTCTTGCGTCTCCAAAGGTCCACACTTTGCCGCGGTGAACAAGAACAATGAGATCATCGTGACCGACTTCCACAACCACTCTGTCAAGGTACGGACAACACCCGTTAGAGAGCCCACGTGACCTGCTGCCAGCTTGGCCAAAACAAGTAGATTTCAGTTTTGATTTTCCTCTCAGGTTTTCACCCCCGACGGAGAGCTGGTGTTGAAATTCGGCTCAAACGGCGAGGGCAACGGTCAGTTCAACGCGCCCACCGGTGTCGCCGTGGACGTGAACGGTAACATCATCGTAGCCGACTGGGGCAACAGCAGAATACAGGTACGACTGTGCAAAATAAAACAAATGAATCACCCCTGGTAATATGAAGGGATTAATCAAAGCTGCTCTTGTTCATTTACGACCAGGTGTTCGATGGCAGCGGTTCCTTCCTCTCCTACATCAACACTTCGGCGGACCCTCTGTACGGACCGCAGGGCCTCGCTCTGACCTCAGACGGACACGTGGTCGTGGCCGACTCGGGCAACCACTGCTTCAAAGTTTACCGCTACCTGCAGTGACGGCATATAGCGCGGGGATCGTGGAAGTGGCGAGGAGAGACACGGGGGGCATGAAGTTAAACTCTGGGAATTGTTGCATGAGCCTCTTTTGCTGACGTGAGGCGATGGATTTAAGGAAGTGAGGAAGGAAACAAAGAAGAAGGAATAGCAGAGCCATCGTTGCGTCACGAGACTACAACGGAAACAAAAGTTTGTCTGATGATTTCGATCAAGTAAATTTTTATGTCGCAGTGTCAGATGCAGGAATTATGGAAAAGGTAAGGAGTAGAAACTGATCTGAAACTGGATTGTTGATGTCAAATTCTAAAAGCCCCTCTTTTAATCCCAGGTTGTGGATTAATACATGTCAGAACTGACGTCACAACTTCTGATTGCAGGACATGATATGAAAAGATTCAACAGATATTTTATTGCCTTTTTTTTAATTTTAAATTAGCCACATGCTAGTATTATTTGTAAGTCTTAAAGGGATAGTTCGGAATTTTGGACATATATGACCTATTTTCCAACTCAGCCGGTGTGATGTAGACGCCTGGAGACGTTTTCAAGAAATTTCATTCAGTTCTTCTAGTTGCCGAGTTCGCTAGTGCTATGGCTAGCTCAAGTCAATGGTACATGTTAGCATGTCATTAGAAACACTCCACAGTGCACCCGAGGCAAATCAATTGTAACAGCAGACTATCGATGTACATATCTGTGTTGATAGAATAATATTTGAAACAAAACTAACCTCGCATCGCATGAATTTTTGAGGGACTACTTTCCATAGCCTAACAGGAAGTATGACGCGCTGCTACTGCTGAGCCATAAATCCTTCAAATTGCAAGGTTAGTTTTATTTCAAACATTCTATCAACACAGATATGTACATCGATAGTCTGCCGTTACAATTGATTTGCCTCGGGTGCACTGTGGAGTCGGTATGAGTGTTTCTAATGCCATGCTAACGCGTACAATTGACTTGCGCTAGCCATAGCACCAGCGATCTCGGCAACTGGAAGAACTGAATTAAATTTCTTGAAAACGTCTCCAGACGTCTCCATCACACCGGCTGAGTTGGAAAAAAGGTATTGTGTCCGAAATTCCGAACTATCCCTTTAAGGTGCGTTCACACCAAACAGGAAGTAGTGACTCCGATCTCGCGCCGTTTCACCATCAGCTAAAAGTTCACGAAAGCCAGTCGTTGTTGCTGGGAGAGAATTAGTGGGTTGTGTTGACCCGTTGCAACTACCGATTATTTTTGTAAACGATTAATGCGTTTTGATTATTTTGCAGTTTGGTTCGTAAAATGTCGGAGAATGTCGGTCAGCGTTTCCCAAAACCTGGGAATGATGATGTTCTCAAATGTCTCGTCTCATCCACGAACCAAAAATGATCCAGATTTAACGATTTCTTCGCTGAGAAATCGGAAAACTTGCTTTCATTAATTGAGAGACCTGTTAAGAATCGTATGAATTGTTACAAACCTAATAGTGGATACGCAAAAATGAGCTTGCGACCAAACAAACGTACAAATGTCGCAAAATAGCTGATTTGAACGCACGATCATCGGAGTGACCGATCCCTTGTGCTTATTGACAAATTCCGTCATCTCTTTGCTTCGTTTAAGGATTTGTATATTTTTTTTCTTGAGAAATATTACGCGGACGGAGGAAACAAATTCTATAAATCTATCATATATATTTGTGAGAAAACATGTATTAATAATAATAACAACAATAATAATAAGTGAGTGCTCCTGGGATGTTCTGTCGCTTACTAGTACCATTACAATCTGCCACATAAGAGTTCCTCGGTGTTCCAGACGCATGCCTCTTGTAATATGTGATTGTTGACATCCAACAAACCCTCAGTTCAGATCCGTAAGCTCATGATTTAGGACTCGTACCCTCACACGCAAACACACCTACAGTAGGGTTATTTAAAAAAAGACGACCGCAAAGGCACGTTATCCACGTCAGCCCTCACTGGACAGATTTTAAGGGACAGTGCAAGTCTTCTGAAGTGTGGTCGGGCGAGGTACTGCGACATATTCGGCACGACTATGACTGTGCTGTGAGCGCCCCCCTGTGGCGAGAACAAGCCTGAGATGCAAAGGCTTGCTCTAGAGCATTTCTATTAGGTATAGTACCACTGGGTACTACCCAACCCATAGCTAAGGGAGCTTGGCTTGTGTCCAAAGGGTTGCCAGTTTGAGTCCACACCATATAAAGTGTTTGGGTACCACTGAGCAAGGTACCCAAATCCTTGGGCCAATTAACCGTGGGTGCCACATCCGGTATAGTCCTAGCGTTGGTTCCAAACCCAGATAAATGAGTCAGGATGGGCATCCAGCAAAAAACACCCTTCCCTTGGGGTACCAGAGTAAAATTGGTACTTGCGACTGGTTTTTCTTCAACTCCCACAGTCTATGCATACAATGTTTGACATCTCGTTGAGACAAACGGGAAGAGTCCACACCCCGCCAATCACATGAAGGTACTGGTCTCAGACGAAATGCAAGCCTGACCCCGGACTTTACCATTCCAAACCGCACCGTACTGAACCAAACTGAATGGATGAACATGATGGAAACACGGCTCAAGTGAAAACATGGTTGCTAGCTGATTTTTGCCACTCGAAAACAGGCTTGCCCTAATAAAACCAACAGTCTATGACAGAAGTTGCATTCACTCTCCCACACCAAAGTCCATTGAGAAAACCAGTGATTTCAACCTCCATCAGTAAGTTCAAATGTCTTACTTTGTCACTTGTGTGTCTGAAATCCTTTGTTTACTACAGTGACACAAACTGACCACACGAGGCAGCAGTAGAACAGCAGGCTCCGGTGTCCCCATGAGCTAAAATCACTGATTTTCTCTGTGGACTTTGGTGTGGGAGAGTGAGTGGTTTACCAAACGACGCAGTCAGCTAAGACCACGTGTTCACTACACTTCAGAAACCAGTACTGTCCCTTTAACCTGCAACATTCATATACAGGAAACATCTTTTGCTCATAATGTAGGAAAACCTTTGTGGTCAGTTGTTTACAATTTGTCGAAGCAGGCAATTAAAAAAGAAAACACGAATAAGATATAATGTTCACACATTTTTCCAATCATATATTATTTATTTATCTATTTATTATTTATGTATCTAATTAAGTATTTTAATGTTCCTATCTTACCATTTGATTGTGTTTCACCATGTGCATTGAACTTCTTAAGTGCCCATTACATTTCATCGTGTTGTTTTGAATCATGATATGTTTGTTAGCTGTTGATGAGCGGACAAATCAAGAGCTTTTAGAATGTATTTGTTTTACTTTTTCAGTCAAATTAAAGTCATCAACCTGTGGGGCTGAAAATTCTCAATCTAGCCAATTAGCAATAAACAACTTTTTAGCTTTAGCTTTGTCCACTTTTTTTTAACCACAAAGTTAGCAAATAGGGCTACTGTTGATAACTTCAAATTCAACAACAATTTTTTTTTTTTATTGTTTCGAGCTCTTCATACTGGCTATTCAAATGCTAGGCAGCTAGCATTTGGATAAAGCTACACACAGTGTTAATATACACACACTCTTGTGACTAATTTTGGCTGAATAAAATGACAAAATATGAATTTACCTCTGAACTTCACACAAAGGCACCACAAGCTACAAGCTAACGCCGTGCTGAATGCTAACAAGGCTCGTGACTAGTGTCACAAGTATATTTGAATGAATTTTCAGCCCCAACAAAGGGTCCATATTTTTCTGCAGTTGTCTTTTCACTATTCATTTTCAGATTTTTTTTTTATAAAGCTCATAAACCTGCTAAATCTCTCATTTTGCTCAGCAAAAATTAGATTTTTGGATTTGTTGGGGTCGACAAAAACCCAGACGGAAGTAATCCGGGATATTTGGCCTTAGTGTTATTAAAAAACAATGTTGAATGTTATGGAACTGCCTTGATTTAAAGTTGCTTGGTTTGCTACGAAAAAAATGCTACAAAAATGTCCAAACTCATGTACTCATCCACTTGATGGAATCTTTATTTATGAATGTTTTTTAGTTTTTTTTTAATTACTCGATTGTACAATATGCAACACTTGAGCGCCACTAGTCTTCAAGGACGAAACAAACGTGAACACGAAAGCTAATGCTAGGAACCTAAGATGCCTGTTCTAGCAATCGCGGGGTAAAAACAGACATGTGACATATGGTGTGTTCCAGTTGTAGTCAGACTTTCTGAGTTCCTAGTCGGAAGTTTCCAAGTCTGCAGATGTATATGAACTAGTTTTCCTCATAAAAGTGAAGATGGTGGATAGATGTCAGATACAGGCTAGCAGAAGAACATTTTACCAGATCCAGAGAGAAAGCCTAGACTGGATTTACCAAGAGCGAGCGTCTGCACAGAACATTAGCACAGCAATTATTTACGTCACACTGCCCGTTGCTAATGCTAACGTGATGCTAACACGGGTGTCATTGCCCGATTTGTGTTATTTGATGTAACAGGAAGTACCTTTGGGTACCAATCGGGTCAGTGAATAGTGATACAGGTCATATTTGTTTTTGGCCTCTAGTGAGGCAAAAATGTTGCATATTGGAGCTTTAACACAACGCAGAACGTATGATCCATTTGTGGTCCAAGCTTTTAAAGCACCGGTCAGTTTGTGAGAACATCGTGTTGCCTGCCTTTTCCGCTCTGTATTTACTCTCAGTCATGTCTGTCACTGTTCACACTCAACACTGAAATAAAGCATCGATTCCTAAACAGCAGCCAGTCGCTGTGTGTTGGTTTTCCCGTGAACTGCGTCTGAAATATTGATTTCTGTGAACCAGAATCAGAGAACAAAAGGCCGACAACAGTCTCAAATTGATTGAAATTTTGAGGTAAACTTGCAAGGATTCCGAGAACAAACATTTCAGAAGATTCTACTCGTCACAAGCAAAGCAATTTGGTCACATAAACGTCACACATTTATCTTTTTAATGTTGTCATTAAACTTTAGTGTTCACCGCAGTCAAATGTGCATGAAAACAACAGGCCTGGTTTTGCCGCCCGCATGCAAAGAAGCCAAAGTCACGTATACACAAGACACACCTTTATGTTCCGTTCACCTGTGTTTGACCGTCAGAGAATTTCATTACATAACTGCTCATATTTTACGTCTCCCCATTGCATCATCTCCGTCCTCCAGAGGAGGCATCAACAAACACGACGACCGATAATGAGGTTATTTTATCGCGCTTTATCCTCATCCTAAAGTCTTCCCATCAATGGGGAATATTCCTCGTTGTTGTTGCCCATGAGAGGGACATTTTCAATATTCCCTAAACTATGCAGGATGTTTACCCTCATTGGGGATGGTTAAATATCTTGTTGAGGGGGAGATTGGGGGCTGTCTCCACTGCCCCCTACTGTCTGTTAGCGTAAAAAAACCAGCCCCAAGATCAGGGCTGCCGTCCCGAAATCAGGACGTCCCGCAAGAAACTCAACAGATTGATTTGAGGCACTAGCCATGTACCGTCGATAAGATCAAGGCAGTGATAACGATATTTCGGACGACATCGTCAAACGGGGACGGGGACTAATAAACTAAACAAATGAGGTTCTTATGAAAATAAAGGTTTACATAAGTCATCAATCAACTGATGTAAATGTTCCCCTCACACACACACACTGATGTACCGATGCATATTTGGATCATAAACCTCTGCAGGTTGCGACTCTAAAGACGAGAGGACGAGCATCACATCCAACATTTGAAAAGGTGGGCATTTTATAAAACTTTTCTTATTTAGATTCAGTTGCTTATTAATAATAATAATAATAATAATAATAATAATAATAATAATAGTAATAATAGTAATAATGAATTGTATTACTTTGACTGCCATTGAATTTTGGTAAGAATCTAACCACTGATGACATCACAAAAATTGTCACATTTTCACACACACACCTCTCTTTCAAAACTCATCGGATTTGAGCGTAGTTTGGTATGTGTATGCCAGATGACACGCTCTACCATCAGACAAAATTTCGTCCAGCTCTAATCCAGATTACAGATTTGGCGCCAATCTGAATTTGGCACGGTTCAGTCCCACTGAACAAGTTCAGATGTGTATATATGTCAATATGGCAACAAATACAATTTCAAACGGCGGATAAAATGTCCAGGATTTCTTTATACAAGTTGGAAGACAGAGCATTTATTCATAAATATAATTAAAATTGGGTAATTTCTTAAAATATCTTCCGAAGGAATTTCGCGGTTCCTCGAGGAACGCCGACCTCAGCATAGGGCGATAGGGATATTCACTAGTCCATCACAGGGCCACACATAGAGACAAACAACCATGCAACCATTCACTCTCACACCTACGGTCAATTCAGAGTGTCCAATTTCCTTAATCCACAAACTGCATGTTTTTAGAGTGTGGGAGGAAGCCACAGATCGGTCAAACTGGTGACTTTCTTACTATGAGTGAGTAAGTTGATTTGACGATTTTGAATTTTTTTTTAATCACCTCTCCATCACTGTCTCTTCAGGCCTCCACTATTTGAAAATGTCAGTCAACTACTCCTTCCATCCTCAGTCCCCGGCTTCCAACGACACCCTGCAATCTTCTCATTGCTTGGCCTCCATCCTTGCGCTCCACGTTGCCTCGATCGTATTCCTCCTCCCACCTTCCGTCGGGATCCTGTACCTGGGTTTCCAGCAGTGGAGTACGCGGCACTCCTCGGCAGTCACCATGAATCACGCCGACTTCTTCACCTACAACATGGCCGTCACTGACCTGCTTGGAGTTTTAGGGAATATAATAATAAGTAATAATACCTAACTCAAACCAGTCTCACGCATCTAAAAACAGTGACCTACTACACTGCAGCTTTCCTCTGGGTTGGAAGGATGATGTTTCCCATCCTGACCTGTTGGGAGCGCTATCTGGCTGTTGTTCACCCGATCGCCTACCGGAGAATGAAACAGCGGTTCGGGATTCCCATCAGAAGTTTTTGTGTCATTTGTGTTTGGTTGCAGGGCCTTTTGTGGGCTGTCATATACATACAGAAGATCAGAGTTAAGAGTGCCATGGTCATACCGAATATCATCCAGGTGTCCTTTTTTCTGATCAGCATGTTGTTCTGCAGTCTCTCCGTTCTCCATGTTCTGATCCGCCCACGGCCAGGTGAGATGGGCGGGGACACAATGCGGATTCACCGATCTAAGCAGCGGGCTTTCTATACCATCCTCATTGTAATGGGAGTGTTGTTGTTGAAGTTTGTAGGCAGCTTGGTGTGCATCGTGTTGAGTTCCACAGTACCACTCACCTACAGCTGTGTCATCAACGAAGCTCAAGAGTGGTCGTCTCTGCCCAGCAGTCTGGTGTTACCGCTGCTGTTCCTGCGCCAACATGTGAAACTGCCTGGCTGCAAACACCGTGTCTGGTTTAGGGTTGCAAAAATGAAAGGTTGCGGGGACTTAAATGTATTTAAATACGACCAAAGGTCAAGTAAGTTTTGATGATATAAGGGACGTATATATTTGATCTGTGGTGTTAAAGTTTCTCTATGATATCAACATGTTTTAGAGAAGTTAGCTAGTTAAGTAACGGCGTTACCGGCGGCAACGTTAACGTGTGATAACGCATCATTTTAGGTCTCTGTGACACGGGAGCTGTTGATCTACTGCTCCCCCATGTGGTCAGTTTGTGTCACCAAGGTAAAGCTGAAAAAAGCATTTCAAATGCCGAATTTACAAAATAAGACATTTGAGCTTACTGATGGAAGCAGCAGTGGATCAACAACACCGGTCAGTTTGTGAGAACATCATGTTGCCCTGCCTTTTCCACTCTGTATTCACTCTCAATCATGTCTGTCACTGTTCACACTCAACACTGAAATAAAGCATTGATTCCTCATTGAATTCCTGCCTCTGAAAGGTTTATTTCTGTGAACCAGAATCAGATAACAAGAGCGACGTCCACAAAAATCAACTTTCAATGCAAAAACAGCCTGACAAGAAACAGGCCAGAAATGGTTTTTACATTGATTTAAATGTTATTGTTTAAAGACAAACAATTAGCCAATGAACCACTTTTAGAGTTTTAGAGTGTTATGTTCCATAAACAAGGAAAAAACAGGAAGATTGTAACATCCTTCCCAAACATTACCTTCGTTAATACCCTACAAACCTCCGGGTCTATTCGAATGGATGTTACTCAAAACTTCCTGGGCTCCAAAGACCCTTAACCCTAGAACACTATCGCTCAAATTCAAAACACCATCACTAACGCCGGGTGATTTTTACCCGAGATAATAAATATACCCAATAAAAAGTACTTGTCATCAAAATATATCAAAACATGACAATACATGACACATTTGAGTAGCGTTCTTTTATTTTAAACTGCGTCATGTCTAACAAAATGAAAAAAAAAAAAGCATCATGAGGGGACTGTATAAAAATGCTCCAAAATTACTGGAAAATTAGGAATTTGGGAAACAAAAAATTTCGAAATAAAAAAAAATAATGTAGATGAAAACGGTTTTCATGAAAATTACATAAATGTATTTGCTCTGGTGAAAATCACCCGACAATGGTGTTCTAGGGTTACGCAAAGTACGGGCGAACTCTAGGCAGTCGTCATCTTCTTTGCGTAGGGCATTAATGGGCCAAATCGCCTGTTGGCAAAAAAACGTTTCCCACCAAATCTCCGACAAGTTCAATGATTCTGAACTCCAAATTACAAAAATTACAACATACCAACTCACTGTCCACCAACACAATGAACTCCTATGACCTTGTCTCTTATTTGGAGAATGTTGGGGGAAAAAAACTGTGAAATTGGATCATCCAGAAACATTCCACTTTCATTGTTATGAATATGACGGCGTCGGCGTCAAACAGTAAAATAATGTTTGTACGTATGAAAATGAAGGTTTGCATAAGCCATCGACTGATGTAAATGGCCCTTATATATCCTTATATATACACAACCACACACAGCCACACACACACATAAATACAGATGGACTGATGCATATTTGTACCATAAACCTCTGAACTGCAGGTTGCGACTCTAATGACACGAGAGAAGGATTTGAGGTGGGCATTTTATCTTGTCTTAGATTGCGTTAACAATAATAATAATGATGATGATGATGATGATGAATTGTACAACATTGATCAAATAGGTTATGTTTCCATCCTTCTGTAAATTTGTCCAGCTGTTATACAGCTTACTGACGACAGTTTTTGTCATATCAATACAAATTTTTTTTTATGTGGTCACCCAGTTATGATGCCAATACATTTAGGCAAGAATCTATTGTCAAAATCTGTCAAAACCATCTGATTTAAAAGAAATTTGGTATGTGTATGCGGGATGACACGCTCTACGATCAGATTAAATTTCATCCAGATCTGGTCCAGATTACAGTTTCGGCACCAATCTAAATTTGACATGATTCAGTCCCATTGAACAAGTTCGGATGTGTTTATCTCAGCGACATCTTAACAGATCAGGATAAAGTTTGTCCTGTTTATGTGAGATGTTAATAGCTATAAGCAGGTGAAGTTCTATACAGATCCAGAACTTTCTTCTGCCTCCAGTGGATCAAAAATATAAACATTATGTTTAAGCCTTGGTGGAGATCTGTCTGATGTTGTTTTTCAAAGTTTTACCGATATTAAGAAGTCAAAGGCAATCAAATACAGACAATTTCATACATGGATAAAGCGGAAAATCATCATTTTTAATATTATATTTAATATGTTTTTTAATGGAATTCAATATAATTATAGCACCTTGGTTAACAGAGAATACAATTTGGTCATTTATTGAAATATGATCCCAAGGAATTTCGTAGTTCCTTGACGTAGAACCCTACCAATTTTGCCCGGCACTTACTACAGGATACTTTTTTTACGTAAACTTTGTATTTTGCAAATAGTATTTAGCACAAATTAGCAATCTTTATAGTAAGGCAAGTTAGTTTCCCACCCGATCAGTAGGGTCACTACAATGGGTAATGGCGTCCGAGAGAGAAAGACTGTTGTTGTTGCAGCTAAATAACATTGAAACCGTTTCTCACCTGAAAATTATGAAATAATATTATGTGTCCCAGAACGCAGTTTTAAGATAATTTGAGGTGAGAAATTAGCCATTTAGAGTCTAAATATGTGGTTTGTGTATTAAGATATGACGTATTTATAGTTTGCCAGCGATGTTGTTGGCGGTGATCAGCTCCGCCTCTGTGGACGCTCGGTAAAAACAGTTGGGTGGAGAACTTTTAGTTGCACTAAACAGCTTTGAACTGTGGAGTGCAGCATTACACCCCTTGAAGACAATTATGGAGGTACTTTGTTTTAGCATTAGCCCCAAGCAAGTAGTCACCTAGTTAAATTTACATGTTTACTCACAACACATATAATCTGACTACTTGAAAAATCGCTTACATTTTGGCGCACATGAAGCTTTTTCAGTAGTTAGAATTTCCTCAAAACACCGACGTGTATTGTGCAAGCCTTCAGAGCAGTTAGCATGGTCGTAGACTCATGTTACCATACAGTTGAGTTTCTCTCACGTTTTCTCTCACCGTCTCTTCAGGCCTCCACTGTTTGAAAATGTCGGTCAACGACTCGTCATCGTCACTCGACGGCTCCCTCCGTCCTCAGTTCTCCGCCTCCAACGACACCCAGCAATCTTCTCAATGCTTGGCCTCCATGCTTGCGCTCCAGGTTGCCTCGGTCACATTCCTCCTCCCGCCTACCGTCTGGGTCCTGTACCTGGGTTTCCAGCGGTGGAGTACGCGGCGCTCCTCAGCAATCACCATGAGCCACACCGACTTCTTCACCTACAACATGGCCGCCATTGACCTGATAGGAGTTTTAGGGAATATGATATACATTTACAAATCTCAAACCAGTCTCACGCATCTACAAGCGGCGACATACTACATTAGATGTTGCCTCTGGTATGGAAGGATGATGTTTCCCACTCTGACCTGTTGGGAGCGCTATCTGGCTGTTGTTCACCCGATCACTTACCGGAGAATGAAACAGCGGTTCGGGATTCGGATCAGAAATGTTTGTGTCATTTCGGTTTGGTTGCAGGGCCTTTTGGGGTCTGTCGTATTCATGCAGTGCATCAGAGAGAACTTCGTAAAGACCATGAGGAACATTCTTATACTAAATGCCATGCAGCTGTCCTTCTTTATGACCGTCATGTTGTTCTGCAGTCTCTCCGTTCTCCATGTTCTGATCCGCCCACGGCCAGGTGAGATGGGCGGGGACAGGATGCGGATTCACCGATCTAAACAACGGGCCTTCTATACCATCCTCGTTATAATGGGAGTGTTGTTTTTGAAGTTTGGAGGCAGCTTGGTGTGCACCGTGTTGAGTTCCACAATACAATTCATGTTCAGCTGCGTCATCAGCCAAGCTCAAGAGTGGTTGGCTCTGCCCAGCAGTCTGGTGTTACCGCTGCTGTTCCTGCACCAACATGTGAAACTGCCTGGCTGCAAACACCGTGTCTGATTTAGGGTTGCAAAAATCCAGGAATTTTAAAAATTCCAAACATTTTATGGGACTTAACGGGAATGAACTGGAGATTTTTAAAATTAAAGGCTGCGGATTTAAATGTAGTTGAATATAAGGTGATATGAGGTCTATATTTGATCTGTGGTGTGGAGTTTAACTACAGTTTGACCGTAGCTAGCTAGGTGGTATGTGGAATTTGGTGATTTTTAGCACAAAATATATTGCACTACTTTTTACCTAAAGGAATGGTTTCATAGAGCTTCGGTGGCCAACGTTCCACAATTCCACAAAACTCCTGTGTGTTGCGATGTTAAAATCACAAATTTTCTCTTTGGACTTTGGTGTGGGAGGATGAGTGAACCTTTTCTTCTTACAATCTTAAGACTTTAGCTTATATAGCATTAAATAGATGAGCTTTTTCGTCTCTGTGTGGCTAAAATACGTTTTCCCCTGAGGTTGGTTCTCGGGCTACAGGTGGCACTCACAGCACAGTCTACAGGACTCCACGTCGATACACATTTCAGGAACCTGGACTATTGTGACATTATAACGTGTGAAACTGTGACTTCTATCGTCAGCTGTCCTTTAGTTTGTGGTCTATTCTGATGCGCGTGTTGTTTGTATCCGTGTATAAATGGATTGTGCGTATTACTTTGGAACACAGCTATGTCGATAAATAAAGAGCTACATATACCCTAACTCGGCAACGCCGCTGTTTAAATTGACCAAGGGTTAGCCTGACCCTGACCCGAGCCTTTGAAAGGTTGATGGAACTGCTCATATTGAACATACACAATACTGGAGAACATCTTTTCCAGGTTGGGAACATGGAATCCTTATGCTCCCATCAGTTAAACCTGAGGAACATGTGAACGGTGTATGCAGAGGTCATGGAGTTTGCTGCAGGAGCACCACCTGACGGAACAGTGGTTTGTGCCACACCATCTGATTTGAATATAGAGCCGTGTCTGTTCAGGGTTGATTTGAATTCTGTCAAGCGTGATTGAATAAAACAATGAACGAAACCGTTTAAATACTTCATGTATTAGAGCGACAGGCAGTTTGTACACTTTCACTCTCCGTGAAGCAAAGACCGCACACTTCAAGCGCGGCGGCAGTGGATCGCCCCGAGCGTATGCTAACGCAGGAACAAATGTGGAACATTTTCAAATTAGTTTGACAACATGCAAAATCCCTTGCCGCCATCTGTCACTCCGACACCGTCTTTACGTCTAGATGTTCGTCAGGAGACGCACAGTCAGTAACAAACGCTGCCGACGAGAGGTGAAGGTAATTTAATGGTCGTTTTTTTGTATCGACGACATTTATGGTTGTATTTATCGCCGATTTATGTAAATGACAGAGTGCTGATCTCAAGCGTTGACGTAAATCTAGATTACGTTTTCTTTAAGTGTTCTAGATTTTGTACATTAATATAAAAATAGTTCAACATCTCTGAATATAATGTTGCTGCTTTGCATGAACACAAAGTGATAGTTTATTGTGTGAAAAGCCACAATATCCACTTGTTTTTTACTTTAACACAGCACTGCAACAATTAATATCAGGAATCGCTAACTATTTTTTTTCATTACATTTTTCAGCTTCTTAAATGTGAATATTTTCTGTTTATTCGCTCCATACAACAAAATCAATTGTTGAAAATTAAATGATTAAAAGATATGGATATAATGTTGCTGCACATGATTGTTTTACGTCAATAAATAAGTTTAAAACCATAATTAAATCATCTCCTTTGTGAAAGCAGGAGCTGAAACTGGTCTCTAATTATCCAACGTTTGTGTGAAAAGGTACAATATTTAATCTAAGTATTATGATTATTTTTGTTTGACTTTGACGTAACACTGCAACAATTACGAAAATGAATCACCGACTATTGATAGATTTATCAGTTCAAGTGGTTTGCTGTTTAAAAAAAAAAAAAAAATTAAAGGTCTTTACGGAGCCCCCGAAATGACATGAGAAAAAAAAATGACGAAAACAAAAAGAAATCTCGAGTTTTAAAGTCGAGATCTCGAGTTTCCCAAAAAAAAAAAAAATTTGAATTTTGAATTTTTGTTTTTCATAATTTTTTGAAGTTGAGATCTCGAGTTTCCAAAAAATATGAAAAAAAATTTGCAATATTTTTTTTCCAAAAAATTTTTTTCAATTTTTTTTGGAAAATCGAGATCTCGACTTTGAAACTCGAGATTTCCCCAAAAAAATTCGTAATTTTTTTTTTTCTCATGTCACTTTGGGGGCTCCGTAGGTCTTTGCTCCGAATGAAATGAAAAAAAAAAGAATCAGCACAAGAATTGAGTAGAAAAGTAATCAGTCCTATTTCTGATGTTCTTTTCTTCACAAAAGCAAAATGTCAGCCAACTCGTCTTCCGTCGTATTCACGCTGCACTGCCAGGACGCCCGCACTGCAGCGATCATCTCCGCGGCCTACACAGCGAGCAGCATCCTCATCCTCGTCCCCGTGTCCGTCTTTGTTCTCCACGTGGGTCACCGGCGATGGCGACAGCAGCGCTCCTTCGCGACAACGAGCCACTCGGACATGTTCACCTACCACGCAGTTGTCCTCAACCTGATCTACGTTTTCGGAAGCATCTTGTACAACTATGGCGCACACCTCGGTGTTAATGTTTTCCTTTTAGGGTCATATTTGTCCATTCCCTATTACCCTGGACTGACGTTGATTCATGTGCTGACGTGTGTGGAGCGTTATCTGGCTGTGGTTCACCCCATCACCTACATGGGGCTGAGACAGTCGGGCGGCGTCAGGATCAGAAACATTAGCCTTGCATTCGTGTGGCTGTGGATTTTTCTCTGGGTCGGGATTTTTCATCTGTACGTCCCTGAAATTCCTCTGGCCCCGTATTTCGTCACACTCATCTTGGCCTTGGTCGCCATCTCTTACTGCAGCATTTCTGTCCTCTGTGTTCTGATTCGTCCAGGGCCGGGGGACGTGGGCGGGGACAGACAGCGTGTTGACCAAACAAAGAGGAGGGCTTTCAACACAATGGCGGCCATATTGGCAGTGCTCTGGTGGTTTTTTGTCAGTTTTATCGTCACTATGGCTGTGGAGACGTCGCAGGCGCTGAGTTACAGCGCTGGCTGTACGGTGTTGGTCGCAGCTCTCTGGTTCAGTTTGCCCTTCACCCTGGTTTTGCCTCTGCTGTTCATACATAGATCAGGAAAACTGCTCTGTTGCTCTTAATGGTTTATAGTTCTTTTCTCTCGGCTGTACCCTCTCCAGAGGTTGCTTCTCGAGAGGTTGCTCAGGAGTATCTCTCTAGACCTTGACCTGGCAGGGACTAGAATCAACAACAAAGCTCCCTTTATTTGTCGGATAAGATTGACTGTAGGTTAAAGTTCATCTATTCTGCTGTTATGGTGGGTTAGGGTAAGGGTAAGGGTTGGGGTTCGGGTTGGGGTTAGGCTAAGGGTTAGGGTAAGGGTTGGGGTAAGGGTTGGGGTTAGGGTTAGGCTAAGGGTTATGGTTGGGGTTAGGGTTAGGCTAAGGGTTATGGTTGGGGTTAGGGTTAGGCTAAGCTTTAGGGTTGGGGTTAGGGTTAGGGTAAGGGTTAACCCTAACCCCAACTGGGCCGGTGTAGTAGAGCATCTACGGCCGGTGTAGTAGAGCATCTACAGCCTCAGTGTAGCCTCAGAGAGAACGACTTAATTCTGATGCACCAACTCTCCATCCTCTGCCGGTAAGCTAGCACATTTAACCTAGCTAGTATCGCAACCCTGGAGAGCCGCGAAACCCGCCGGCTTGCCACAGTTTCTCGCCCGCCCCCCCAGAGCCGTAGATGTTGACCTGATCCTTAAACAGCAGCGAGTCGGCAGCCGGTCAGTCGTCATGGAAACACGTCAACGCGTTAACGCGACCATAGTTCCTATCAGTTAAACTCGAGTAACGCGTGAGCAGAGGTCATGGAGCTTGCAGGAGCAGCACCTGATGGAACAGTGGTTTGCGCCACACCATCTGATTTGAATATAGAGCAGTGTCTGTTTAGGGTTGATTTGAATTCTGTCAAACGTGATTACAAAAATAAATGAAAACATCAGGTGTTCAAATGAAAATGCTTTTAAAAAAAGAACCTGTAAATACTTCATGTATTAGAGCGATGGTGCAGTCCGTAGTCTGTTCGCCTTCCACCGTTTCCCTGTCAACTTTCACTCTCCGCGCACCAAAGACCGCGGACTCCAAGCACGGTGGCAGTGGATCGTCCCCAGCGTATGCTAATGCAGGAACAAATGTGGAACATTTTCAAATTAGTTTGACAACATGCAAAATCCCTTGCCGCCATCTGTCACTCCGACACCGTCTTTACGTCTAGATGTTCGTCAGGAGACGCACAGTCAGTAACAAACGCTGCCGTCGAGAGGTGAAGGTAATTTAATTGCGTCTTTTTCAGTTCATATTTTGAATTCTAAAGTGTTTTTTTTTGTATTGAGGACATATATGGTTGTATTCACTGTTTTATGTAAACGACAGCGTGCTGATCTCAAGCGTTGATGTAAATCTATAATATATTTTCTAGTATAGTTCTGTCCAAATGGTTCAAAACAAAATGGTCATAATATTTTTATAATATTGTGTTATTTTTTTATAAGCAGTACTAATATGAATACCACTAATCAGTGAGAAGACTTTGTGCAACATTAATATTAAAATAGTTCAACATCTCTGAATATAATGTTGCTGCTTTGCATGAACACAAAGTGATAGTTTTCCGTCGATAGAGAAGTTTAAAATCATAATTTTAAAAGAGGATATTAACGTTACAGCAGGAGTCAAAATCTGTCTTTAATTACCCAACGTTTATTGAGCGAAAAGGCACAATATCCACTTGTTTTTTATTTTAACATGGCATTGCAACAATTAATATAATGAATCGCTGACTATTTTGATTATTAAATTATGAGTTTAAGTGTTTTTTGTGTGAATATTTTCTGGTTTATTTGCTCCAAACACAATAAATTGTTGAAAATGGATCAAAAGAATGGTCAACATGAATATAAAGTTGCTGTTTTGCATGAGTTTAAGTTTAAGTGACAAAAAATGAAAAAAAAAATGAAGAAAACAGAATTAAATCTCGAAGTCGAGATCTCGAGTTTCCAAAAATTATATATAAAAAAAAATTTGAATTGTTTTTTTGAATGAATGAAATAAAAAAAAAATTGAAATTTTTTTTTTCATAATATTTTTGGAGTCGAGATCTCGAGTTTCCCAAAAATATGAAAAAAAAATATTTTTCACATTTTTTTGGGGCAAATTTTTTTTTTCACATTTTTTGGGGAAACTTGAGATCTCGACTTTGAAACTAAGATTTACTTTTTTTTTTTTTTCTCATGTCACTTCGGGGGCTCCGTAGGTCTTTGCTCCGAATGAAATGGAAAAAAAAAAGGAATCAGCACAAGAATTGAGTAGAAAAGTAATCAGCCATATTTCTGATATTTTCTTCACAAAAGCAAAATGTCAGCCAACTCGTCTTCCGTCGTATTCACGCTGCACTGCCAGGACGCCCGCACTGCAGCGATCATCTCCGCGGCCTACACAGCGAGCAGCATCCTCCTCCTCGTCCCCGTGTCGGTCTTTGTTCTCCACGTGGGTCACCGGCGATGGCGACAGCAGCGCTCCTTCGCGACAACGAGCCACTCCGACATGTTCACCTACCACGCAGTTGTCCTCAACCTGATCTACATTTTGGGGAGCATCTTGTACCACTTCGGCTCATACCGTGGTGTTAATTTTTCCATTTTAGGATCGTATTTCACCGCTCCCCAAATCCCTGGACTGACGTTGATTCATGTGCTGACGTGTGTGGAGCGTTATCTGGCTGTGGTTCACCCCATCACCTACATGGGGCTGAGACAGTCGGGCGGCGTCAGGATCAGAAACATTAGCCTTGCATTCGTGTGGCTGTGGATGTTTCTATGGGTCGGGATTTTTCATCTGTACATCCCTGAAATTCCTGTGGCCCCGCATTTCGTCACACTCGTCTTGGCCTTGGTCGCCATCTCTTACTGCAGCATTTCTGTCCTCTGTGTTCTGATTCGTCCAGGGCCGGGGGACGTGGGCGGGGACAGACATCGTGTTGACCAAACAAAGAGGAGGGCTTTCAACACAATGGCGGCCATATTGGCAGTGCTCTGGTGGTTTTTTGTCAGTTTTATCGTCTCTCTCGCTGTGGAGAACTCGCAGGCGCTGAGTTACGACGTTGGCTGTACGGTGTTGGGCGCAGCTCTCTGGTTTGTTTTGCCCGTCGGCTTGGTTTTGCCTCTGCTGTTCATACATAGATCAGAAAAACTGCTCTGTTGTCCTTGTTAATTTTTAATAGTTCTTTTCTCTCGGCTGCACCCTTGCCTCTAGAGATGTGCATATTTGATTTGGCAAAAAAATCCCTTTCCGCATGTTACCCTCCCATTAATCCGGGCTCGAGACTGGCACTAGGAGTGCACTGTGGCTGGGGAGAAATGGCAGCGTCCAAGCTACAATAAGCAATGGGGATTGGGTACCTTGCTCAGGGGTGCCTCTAGACCTCGACCTGGCAGGGACGAGAATCAACAACAAAGCTCCCTTTATTCCCAGCTATTTGTCAGATAACTTTGACTGGGGAGCGTACCCATGTTCCCCGGGTCCTATTGCTGCGTTCCAGAGCCCATCCAAACAAATGGGATGCGGGACTTATCCTGCCTGAATTGTTCTAGCTCCTTCTTCAAAGCGTTCCAGCAATTGAAGTCGAATGTTGGAAAACACGGACGATCGCGGGCGCTTTAGATTTATTTAGTTTGAAGAGGCATTTTGACTGGCAGCAATTCAGTCTACTCACACACACATGCAAGCCGGATATGTAAAAGCAATACATATCGATATGTAACGTCATGAGTATACTTTTACCGTAGCCCTACATATCTTCATGCTAACAGATAACGACGACATAATTTCACGGCATAACATAAAATTGCTGTGTCTTCAGTTTATAGCCTATTCATGCGACTCCATGGGCGCCGCCATTATTCTCCGACACCATTTTGGTGACGTCGGGGTAGGTCGATAAGCCCTGACTTCGTGAGTAGGAGGTCCCACTTCGACGGGCACTTTTTCTAGTTGGAGGTAGGATAAGTCCCACGTCCAACTGGTTTGGACGGGCTCTGGAACGCAGCATATGTCCAATGTTCTGTTTTTATCCTCTTTATGCGCCTAACCCTAACCCACACTTTGACAATCCTTCTCCGGGTTATATGGCCGCCCCATGTCGTCCTGACCATAACCCTACCCTTTGAATGGTCTTCTGAGGGGAAAGTAGGGAACGTAGGGATGATCCTGTTGACTGTAGGTTAATGTTAATCCGTTCTGCTGCTATGGTGATGAGCAGCGCCCTTAAAGGTGAAGTAAGTAGTTTATAGTGACATCTAGAGGAGAGGCTGAAATTTACAACAAAGAACTGCTCCTCTGCTCAACCCCTCCCATCCCTGAGCGCAACGGTATCCTCAACCGGTCAAATGTCGTCCTCGTCGTCTTTCTCCGTGTCAGCAGATGAGGTTCGTGAGGCGAGGGAGAGGGCGAGCTACCGCGGCCGTAGCAGAGAGAGTGGAGAGAGTGGAGGCGGGACTTCCACTACAAGTAAAGCGCTTGATTTGTTCTCTCGCGTTTGTCCTTACAGGCTCCGGTAGAAACATGGCGTCTCGCTGCCAACAGTGGCAATGCAACCGCGGCCCGCGACCATGTCATTTAACATGACTTTTTGAAACACTACGAAAATGAAACTATCATACAGCGACTAGACAATGCAGGAGCACATAATATGTATAAAAAGGTGGATTTTGGGTTATATAAACCCATAAATACTACACAGTGTCCCTTTAAGGCCGGCAACTGACCAGTGAGCCGGTGTGGCAGAGCATCTACGGCCTCAGTGTAGCCCCAGAGAGAACGACTTAAAAGTCGGAACAGAGTCAGAGGATGTATGCTGTTAAATGCCGTCAATCCTCTGTAAGGCACCAAGTCTTCATCCTTCGCCGGTAAACTAGCATATTTAACCTAGCTAGTATCGCAAGCCTAGAGAGCCTGATACTTATCCTTAAACAGCAGCGAGCTGGCAATTTTCTGCCCCCATCATGACCCTTTATAATGACTTTTATTATTGTAACACTTATTAAAGTGGCCTGTGAAAGCACTTTGCAAACTGTGTATATCAATAAAGTTGTCATGTTTTGCTCTCATGAGGATTTAAATGTTAGACACATGTATGTAAATAAAGTAGTGTACACCAATTGAGGCTTTTATTTTTCCATCCTGTTAGATAACCCGAGTTTTTGAAGAGTTGTAGATGATGTATATTTGCCTCACCTCCTTTGTTTGGTTTAACAATATTGTGCAGCGAGAAATAAATGTAAAAAAAAAATAAAAAAAAATTGAAATAAACATAAATATGCAAATGTTTTATTTCATATTCTCTTTATTTCAGTGATGTTTTTGACTGTTAAAATTCAATGTATTACCACTTGACATGGAATCAAACATTCTTGAATGGGAGCCACATCCAGCACAGAAACAAGCGCATTTAAGACACTATCTATTCTATCTTCATAAACCTGTAGTTTAGGTTTATGAATGACACAGATGTGCATAGTACGTACCATAGTTTGGAATTGTAAAGCCCCGGGTCAGGCTTGCATTTCCAAGTGAATTGGAACGTACCAAACGATTCCAATCTGAGGAAACATGGCAAAACTGTACAATGAATTCATCAAAAGGAAACCTGCGATTATTGTGTAATAATTGATGGTTCAAAATTCTCCAATGTGAGCATTCAGTTCTGTGACGGAAGAGGACACTAGGGATAGGGCAAGATGGAGGCAGATGATCTTTCGCGGCAACACTATTTTGATCTACCAGCGTAGAACTCATCTTTGATTTGAGTTGCAGCAGATTCTTTGTGCACAGCTTTGTTGATGTTTGTTGCGGCTTTGATTCCAGTTTTCATTGCTGCCTCAATCCAGCCGTGAGGAAAGTCGATGTATTCGCCAGCAAAGTGAACTCTGCCTTCACTTTTAATGAGCTCCTTGGAGTACTCCGAGGTTTGGTAGGGCGTAAAGAAAGCGTTGCCGGCCATGTTGTAAGGATCCAAAGTCCAACTCTTTACAACCATCCCCGTGTACAGATCCCTGACGTAGTCGCCGTGGATCACTGTCAGATCTCTGAGAACCAGCTCTTTCAGCTCTTCCTCACTTACTCCGAGGAAGAGAAGGGACTCTTCACGCATAGTGTAGGAAGCTACGAGGACGCCAATCTCCTTATTCGTCTCAAAACTATGGCTGGGGTAGTAGATGAAACGAGAGGGCCCGTCGGTGATACTCTTTCCCCCGAAAATGCCATCCCTCTCCCAGAACTTCTCGCAAAAGGTGAGGACGACTTTAGTGGGATTGTCATACTGGATATTCCTCAGGGCCGCCATCTTTTTAATGGAAAGAGGTGGACTGAATTCCATGAAAACGGCTGCTTTGGCTGTGGTCGCTACCAGGACGACGTCTGCCTGGAGTTTTGTCAGAGGAGACGCTTGATGGCCTGTCTGGTAAGATACAGTGACACCTGTATCAGACTGGCTGATGTGCTTGACCTTGGAGTTCAGGAGAACGTTGCCATTGAGGACACGAAGAATAGCTGAAGGGAGTAGGTCAAACCCACCTGTCACTTCGTAGTACCTTCAAAAAGAAAGGACAAATAAATATGTTTGTATGCTCTCTTGTAGCAAGCAAAATAACGTAAATCTAGTGTGTAACACTAGTCCTTAAGGTGAGCCTGCAGAGCTTTCTGAAAGGACAACTACAACCTTAAAGGGATAGTTCGGAATTTTGGTCATAAGACCTATTTTCCAACTCAGCCGGTGAGATGTCTGGAGACGTTTTCAAGACATTTCATTCAGTTCTTCCAGTTGCCGAGTTCGCTGGTGCTATGGCTAGCGCAAGTCAATGGTACCTGCTAGCATGGCATCAGAAACACCGATACCGACTCCACAGTGCACCCGAGGCAAATCAATTGTAACGGCAGACTATCGATGTACATATCTGTGTTGATAGAATGTTTGAAATAAAACCAACCTTGCAATTTGAAGGATTTATGTCTCTATGTCTCGGACTGATTCCGCTGCTGCTGAGAAAGTAGTCCCTCAAAAATTCATGCTATGCGAGGTTAGTTTTGTTTCAAATATTATTCTATCAACACAGATATGTACATCGATAGTCTGCCGTTACAACTGATTTGCCTCGGGTGCACTGTGGAGTCGGTATGACTGTTTCTAATGCCATGCTAGCAGGTACCATTGACTTGCGCTAGCCATAGCACCAGCGAACTCGGCAACTAGAAGAACTGAATGAAATGTCTTGAAAACGTGAGTTGGAAAATGGGTCTTATGTCAAAAATTCCGAACTATCCCTTTAAGTATTACAACCGTTCCAGCCTCCAGAACTGGTGTCTTTGGGAGCTCCATATGTAGCAATTATTTCGCATGACAAACAGACAATCTCAGAATCCAACGATACCACTTTTTTGTATACAATAGCAATATCACAAACTCGAGTATCTATCGATACTAGTTATTAGTCCGATACAGTCATTTTAGACACTGACAATGCAGATGTTAATAAGACAATTCTCCAACCGTGACTTAGCTAAAATGATGCCGCTGATTATTATTTACATATGTGATTTTTCCGATCGCGTCCCCATAGCCCCATAAGATTGTTAGATCGATGTTTCTCGGGCATGAATTGGACGAGAAAATAGCGGGATTCGGAAAACACTACGATCTCTCTGCTTTGGAAGATCGTCAGCATCTTCTCATAATTCATGATCTCATGTTGTCGTATCATATAATGGTCGTCATTGAGGTAATTCAGGCCTTACGTGACGTTGTCATTGATGTCATAGTCGTCGTGCATCATCTCCATCAGCGCCATTGGCATATAGGCGTGTCCATTAAGCAGGTCGCCGATCATTCTCACCGCCTCGGAACTCAGCCCTCCTTCTTCTTTCAGATACTCCTGTTAAACAAAGTCCAATGTCTTGATAGTAGTTGCAGTTTAGAAAGAAAGGCAGAACATGTAAAAGCATCCCATAACATGTTTTCAGGTTGTTTTTCTTTGTTTGCTCTAGACTAGGGGTCTCAAACTGGCAGCCCCCCCCAATCGATTACATGCGGCCTCCCACTTAATATCATGTAATAATGAAAAATGGCCCATGACCTCACCCTCTTTTAAACACACTTTTGCTAGCAATGTTAATGTTTTTATAACAGTAATAATGAGACATTTGGTCATAATGATCCCATTATTAAATGTATCATATACAACATTCAATTACCTATACAGTACAAATACACCTGTTAGGGCTCAAGCCACGAATGGCAGTGACCAAAACGGCTCCTGGCACAAATTTGAATTATACTTGTCCACACTATCAGAGGCGCGGCTCGTGAACAGGCAAGGCAAGCAACTGCTTGGGGCCCCCCGAGCCGATAGGGGGCCCCCGACACTCGGAGCCTGAGGGCTGTTTTTACTGAAATGTGCAGTGACCAGGCGCATCTCAGTCCCCCTTAAAAAACAATGGGCGATTTGCAATGACATCTCAGTAGGAAACCCCCCCTAAAGGGGCCCCACCTCACGTTAACCTGTGTGAAGTTATCGTTCTGCAAGTTGGAAAATAAAGAGGATAGTTTACAGTGTAATGCATATCTTTTTTACTCAGTTTATATATGTTTTTTTCAGTTATTTACAGTATTTTATTGTTATATATATTTATAATGTGGGTTCTTTACAGTGTAATGTATTTTTTTTTACCAAGTTTATAGTTTTTAAAAGCTATTTCCAGTATTTTATTGTTCTTTACATTTATATTTTCACATACTTTTTAATTACAAGGTTTTTCCATGTTATTTCACTAATTTCGAAAAAAAAAAAAAAAAATTCGTTGGTGTCAGATTATTTATAACATAATGGTGATGAACACTGGTTGGAAGGGCCCCCTGGGAATTTTTGTTTAGGGCCCCCTACAAACTCTAGAAGCGCCTCTGCACACTATTATTGGCGTAATTTAAAATAAATGTCTGTTTTTGATATGAATACATTAATTTTGCATCATAAACAGTATTATTAAGAGTATACGTGTGATATCATGATACAATATTGTGAACAATTGTTTTTTTTCCCCCCACTTTTTGTTCTCTAGGCCAGCCCCTTCTTGACCACAATAGATGTGGTAATTTGAGTTTGAGACCCCTGCTCTAGTCCACATGAAAACAAAAACCCAGCGTTTCTGGGACAATTTCTTTTCAGACTCCCCCGTGGATAAAATACTTAAGTGGAGTCACATAAACCTGTTGCACACAACAGTAAGTACACTGCTTAGTATGTAAATCCCTTGTTTGAATTAAGGGTTGTGTTGGCTCGGGGGTAATAAGTTTATAAGTATAAGTGTTTACGAGTCCTGATGCTCCTGTACTGCTTCCCTGAGGGCAGCACACTCAAGACCATCAGGTCCTGTGAAGGCTTTTATTCCTGGACATAGGTGCGTTACCTTCAGTGAGTAACGATCATATTTTCCCAGCGCCCTCTTTTAAACACACGTTTGCTAGC
The DNA here is from genome assembly GCF_963457635.1 of Microchirus variegatus. Taxonomy (NCBI): domain Eukaryota; kingdom Metazoa; phylum Chordata; class Actinopteri; order Pleuronectiformes; family Soleidae; genus Microchirus; species Microchirus variegatus. The sequence continues at coordinate 4,195,175 of NC_139821.1, forward strand.
AATGTTAATGTTTTTATAACAGTAATAATGAGACATTTGGTCATAATGATCCCATTATTAAATGTATCATATACAACATTCAATTACCTATACAGTACAAATACACCTGTTAGGACCCAAGCCACGAATGGCAGTGACCAAAACGGCTCCTGGCACAAATTTTAATTATACTTGTCCACACTATCAGAGGCGCAGCTCGTGAACAGGCAAGGCAAGCAACTGCTTGGGGCCCCCCGAGCCGATAGGGGGCCCCCGACACTCGGAGCCTGAGGGCTGTTTTTACTGAAATGTGCAGTGACCAGGCGCATCTCAGTCCCCCTTAAAAAACAATGGGCGATTTGCAATGACATCTCAGTAGGAAACCCCCCCTAAAGGGGCCCCACCTCACGTTAACCTGTGTGAAGTTATCGTCCTGCAAGTTGGAAAATAAAGAGGATAGTTTACAGTGTAATGCATATCTTTTTTACTCAGTTTATATATGTTTTTTTCAGTTATTTACAGTATTTTATTGTTATATATATTTATAATGTGGGTTCTTTACAGTGTAATGTATTTTTTTTTACCAAGTTTATAGTTTTTAAAAGCTATTTCCAGTATTTTATTGTTCTTTACATTTATATTTTCACATACTTTTTAATTACAAGGTTTTTCCATGTTATTTCATTAATTTCGAAAAAAAAAAAAAAAAATTCGTTGGTGTCAGATTATTTATAACATAATGGTGATGAACACTGGTTGGAAGGGCCCCCTGGGAATTTTTGTTTAGGGCCCCCTACAGACTCTAGAAGCGCCTCTGCACACTATTATTGGCGTAATTTAAAATAAATGTCTGTTTTTGATATGAATACATTAATTTTGCATCATAAACAGTATTATTAAGAGTATACGTGTGATATCATGATACAATATTGTGAACAATTGTTTTTTTTCCCCCCACTTTTTGTTCTCTAGGCCAGCCCCTTCTTGACCACAATAGATGTGGTAATTTGAGTTTGAGACCCCTGCTCTAGTCCACATGAAAACAATGGGGGCGTTTCTGGGACAATTTCTTTTCAGACTCCCCCGTGGATAAAATACTTAAGTGGAGTCACATAAACCTGTTGCACACAACAGTAAGTACACTGCTTAGTATGTAAATCCCTTGTTTGAATTAAGGGTTGTGTTGGCTCGGGGGTAATAAGTTTATAAGTATAAGTGTTTACGAGTCCTGATGCTCCTGTACTGCTTCCCTGAGGGCAGCACACTCAAGACCATCAGGTCCTGTGAAGGCTTTTATTCCTGGACATAGGTGCGTTACCTTCAGTGAGTAACGATCATATTTTCCCAGCGCAGCAGAGCAGCCATTAGTCACCATTTCGTCTTTAACCTTAAAAAAATAAAATAAATGTTTAGTGAGTTAATCATCATGACCGAGTCTGACACAGGGTTTTTGTGGAGGGTTTTTGTCGGACATACCTTCTGCAGAGCTTGATGTAGGAGCTCATTGGCCGACTTCCCCTTCTCACTTCTCTTCACCTTGTACTGAAGGACGTCGGGGTCTGAGTTCACTGTGCGAGTCCTCTCCCGCAGCCCGTTAACCAAGTAAAAAGTGTTGGGGTCCATCATGCGATATTCATTCAACTCGACCCCCAGAGTAGTGGCAATCCAATGGACAATGCTGTCAAGGGGATGGTGTTGACAGAGTTAGCATCTCATTCGTTTTGGTACAGTTCGGTTAAGTATTCATTTTGCATTGCCATTAGGAATACCCCCAAAATAACCAGCCCCTACTGTTCCATTCTTTGGTATTTTTTCACTTGAATCCTTCAAATCCTACCCATTAAATAATCAGGTGATTAGAGGGTTAAAGAAAAAGTAAATCATTTGTGATCTCCACTTGTGTATCTTGAACTTGCCGGTGATGACTCGGGATCCTCATGGCTCCCAGATCAGCGTACCAGCCTTCTTTTTCGTTCCTGTGGGTATGCACACGCCCTCCAACACGACCGCTAGCCTCTAAAACGGTTACCTAATTCAAACACATGCATTGGTTACGTTACCGCACTGATGTTAGCATTAATGCTACTGTGCTAATACTTTTCTTACCACATTTGCTAATGCTAATACTGTTGCTTTTAATACTACTTACTGTATATTGCTGCTGGTGTTGATACAGGGTCAAATTTAAGACTTTTTAAGACTTTTTTAAGACCATAATGAATACAATTTAAGACCCATTTCAAATCCATACTGGCAAAAAAGTACAAAAGACATCAAGGAAAATTGGAGCCACAAACCGTTGAACTTGCAATTCGGCTTAGCTGTGGGCTTTCATTAAGTTTTCTCCGCTGCTATGCTAAGCTGTAACACACCGTGGCGCGCGCACAACACACTAGCTAGTGGTGCTCGATAAATTCTCACCGGGCAGCACAGGTGGCCGACTTTAGTTCCGTGTTGTAGGATTGTTATCGCATGTAACGCGAGACTGAAGTTTATGCATGTCTTAAATAAAAGTAACGTTAATAGATTTTTAAGACCTTTCAAAATTGTATTTAAGATCTTTTCGGAGATTTTAAGGCCTTAAATTAAAATTATTGGATTTAAGACTTTTTAAGACCCCCTGTAATAGTACTTTAATACTGTACTAATAATAACGTTTACTTGAATTGCGCATTTCAAAACTGCGTAAATCATGACAGTAAAAATGTTTGAAATAAAAAATAAAAAAAACACATTTCTGAAATCCTAAACCCTAACCCCGTGAGACTTAAAGGCGCCATATGTAAGAATGTGGCCAAAAACGGTTACTACACTCAAACTCAAAATATACCATAAGTCTTTTAGGGTTGGTTTTCTCCACCATTGTAGCTCAGATGATTGGTTTTTAATGCGAATATTTTTGTCTGTACTGTTGTTGTTGGTGAGTTCAGTTTGTTATATGAACATTATTCCTGAGTCTCTGTGACATATTAGGAGGATTTTATGGCCAGTTGCTTTAGATTTATTACATAATGCACCTTTAAAGCAAGCGAGGGAAGACAATACACCTCATTGAACAGCATCTGTGAAGCTAGCAGACAACTAAATTGAGTCGTTATTCTAACGCAAATAAAAATAAACCGGTGATATGGTAAAATTTTAGTAATCCGATTCCATTGCCCTAATACTTGTGCACACAGATCATCCCGATGAAGCCACTTATCCTTTGTCAGGATTTAGGTTTTATTAAGATCTTGGACTGACGAAGAGAACTGTATTTACTCAATGAAATTAATCTCCAGGATTACAACTTGCCTAATAATTCCTGAGTCAATCAACCCCATGGAGGGAATTCCTGAATGGTTGTCTGACAAGATCCTTTGCCCTGAGCGGAGTACGAAACTCAATTTGTTTTTACGCATTCCTAACATGACTTCAGCTACTTGCCCGAGGTCCGAAAACATTCACCGACCGCCTGCAGCACGTACCTGGTGTCCAGCGCCTTGCAGTAGCATCGCGGCCGTGAGTCCAGCCATCCCAGCTCCAACGATGACGACGCGATGAGGCGCGGCGACGAGCGGGAGGCCGTTCTGCAGCGTCTGCAGCAGCTCGCCGTAGTCTGCGTCCGTCATACATTCCCTTGTCGGGTCTCTGTGGCCCTCAGCAGCAGCAGCAGCAGAAGGACTTTGGAACACTGAGAGCATCAGCGCTGCCACGACTGGAGACAAATACAATTTAAAAAAATAAAAGAATGGACTACAGAAACCGAGGGCGCTCTCACGTGCAGGATGTCAGAAGTATAACTTCAATTCATTAGGGATTACCCACTTGATTTCCACATCCTCCCCTGAGTCGATGTCTTCCAGCTAGGAAGAAGAAAGTACATTCAATGACATGTTACAATACAAAGAGGCCATTATTTTATAAAGATAGATCTATTTAAACAAAGATTTTAAGTATTTGGCATATTCAACGTAGATCATTAAATAGTAGGCCTGAAACGATACACCAAAGTCATGATTCGGTTTGCAAGAGGTTAAAGAAAAACAATATTTTATTATAACAGTGGAAGCAAAAATAAATCAATACTCTAACAAAGTATATTACCGTGGATCCCCACGTCAACGTTGATATAAATGGCTAGCATCTGATGCTGTTAACAGTGCAGTGTTTAAGAAAACTGACAGAACAACAAAAGACTCTAAATATAATATAAAAATCGTGCAAAGTCAGACGCGCTCTAAAAACACTTCTCGATTAATCTGCAATCGAAAAAACAACTCTTCACACAAACCTCAAATGGCCCAGATGGAGGTATGTCCTCTATAGAGAAGCTCCTGACGGTCGATGGTAGTGATGACTACAGGTTTGCTGGAGGACACGTAGTTTTTACCTCAAACAGAAGGCTCCTACTCAGCAAGTGGAAGTCCACAGGGTGTACTAACAAGATGCATTTTCCAAATAAGGGAGGAGGTTCCCAGGGCTTAATGACTGACAAGGCAAAGTTTAGCATCGCTCGTTTCTACTGATCTGTACGTGAAATTCAGCTTTGAACGGCACACCTTAATCCGGCCGGTTTAACCCTCAGGGTCTGTTGGGTTACGCAAACAAGCATGCTAATATCCACAAATGCAACATCACAGTAGGCACAGCGCTCTGTGTTATTATCTGTTGACCTTTGGATATTAATAATAATAATAATAATAATAATGCATTATATTTAAGGCGCCTTTCAAGACACTCAAGGTCGCCGTACAAAAACAAAACAAAACAAAACAAACAAAAAAAAAACAAACAAAAAAAAAAAACTTCAACACCAAAACCTGTTTAAAGTAAAAGCTGGAGGCTTCCTTTAAAAAAAAAAAACAGGTTTGTGATTAACGACGATGTCGACCAAAGCATGTTCAACTCCTCCCACTAGCAACAGAAGGGAAACAAAAACTGGGACAAAAGGATCAGGTATTGTATAACCTTCTCGATCAGGATTGCCACACTTTGATCTCAGATTCAACGAACCTCATCTGCTGACACGGAGAAAGACGACGAGGACGACATTTGACCGGCTGAGGACACCGTAGCGCTCAGGGAAGGGAGGGGGTGAGCAGAGGAGCAGTTCTTTGTTGTAAATTTCAGCCTCTCCTCTAGATGTCACTATAAACTACTTACTTCACCTTTAATTTGGTTTCACTGTAGGATAACATGTGGATCATTTGGTTTGAATGCAAGCAATAAATTGCTTCTCAGAGTCAACAACTTCGATTCTTAAATCTTAAAGGTGCCATATGTAAGAAAGTGGCCAAAAACGGTTACTACACTCAAATTCAAAGTACCAAGGTCTTTTAGGTTTCGTTCTCTGACGTAACTGGCAACCCGTGGTTGCTCGGCAGCTGAGACTCTACTGACTGCAGGTGGGTAGGTGGCGCCACATGCCAAAACATGATTTCATAACATAAACATGATTTGCAGTCTGCAAAACTTTTTTTTATGCAAATATTTTGGCTGTACTGTTGTTGTTGGTGAGTTCAGTTTGTTATGTGCACATTATTTCTGAGTCTGATTTTATGGCCAGTTGCTTTAGATTTATTACATAATGCACCTTTAATAGACCGTCGAGTTGGCATTCAGAATTCAAGGGTCACATTTTCATTAACTGGGGTAGTAAAACAATCTGAGTTCCAACTGACACTTTTAGCAGAGTCAAAGGTGCCAAGTCTACTCTAGAGTAATATGTAAATGCAATTTATATTTAAAGAACTATATTTTACTAGATATAGGGCAATAAATACAGGTTTTCAATGTCATAATCACTAAAGGCTGAATGTGTGGTTATGGGTCAGTGTAGGCAGGGGGTTCTGGGTTGGATGAGTCTGTGGCCTTTTCGAGACAAGTCCACTTTAAAACAAAAAGTTGTAATACTTTTTTATAAATAAATGTGGATGAAACAAGTGAGTACCATCTGAAAGAACGTACCCGAAGACATCCCGTGGCTAAGAGGCGTCATTGTAGAAGGGCCCTTTCTCCTTGGTCCCGTCCCGGATGGAACTTTTCCAGGTTGTGGTGCCCGACTGAGATTCAGCAAATAAGCAAACCTTAAGTCAGAATTAAGATGACAAGGCACAACATGGCTTACACTGAGCTAAAGCTCATTGTGAGGATTTTTTTTTAAGTTAACAATGAAGCTCGTCTTGCACCAACATTAGGTCAAGGCTGATAAAAACCAACAATAAGTCAAAGTTGCGCTTTTGGGCATGGCGTACACTGCTGAAAACTGAGTTCACAACAATGTACAGCTTGGCTTCATATTGAGCTAGGCTAATTTTGAGGAAATAAGCTAAAATTGAGTTGACATTAAGGCAGACCATGTTACTACTGAGCTAAAGCTAATTTTGAGGAAATATTTAAGCTTAAATTAAACCTAAATTGAGCTGACAATGAGCTAACGTTGAGCTTTGGCTAATTAAGCCAACGTGAAGCACGTTAAAATGAAATTTATCCAAAATTTCAGTCAGATACAGCTTGGCTAAAATTGAGCTCAGGCTAATTTCATTAAGCTAAAATTGAGTTTGGTGTTAGTTTGTTATATCAAGGGCAATCCCAATTAATCAACTGCATCAATAACAGTAAAAAGGGCAGCTTTAGCCAACATGGCTAATATCCTGCTGTAGTCCCGGATGAGATGACAATGAGGCAGAGCGTGTTAGCACTGAGCCAAGGCTAATTTTGAGCGTTTTTAAGCTAAAATGAAACCAAAATTGAGTTGACAATGAGGTACAACTTGTGTTATGGGACTGCTCTATAGGTTTGACTCCACCCCGAGTGTTTACAGGATAATGGTACAGCCCAACAGTTTACAGGAAGTGCAGTCTGTTTATGTCTCCGTTAGATTTACTGAATACAGTTTCACGTCTCTGTCTGTTTATTATAGGCTACGCACAAACAGCTTGTGCTAACATTACGCTTTGGCTAATTAAGCAAACGTTAAGCACATTAAGGAAAAAATTAAGCTAAAATTGAGTTGACAATGAGGCAGATTGTGTTAATAATACTGAGCCGAGGCTAATTTCGAGCATTTACAGCTGCAATGACGCCGAAATTGAGTTGACAATGACTTATACCTTGGCTAACATTGAGCTAATGCTAATTTTGAAAAAGATTTGAGGCAGTATTTTGTGTCAATTGAGAGAATTCAGAGTCACAGTTCAGTTAATTTAACTTGACAAAGGTTACTCACCGTTCTGAACGAGTCATTCGTCCGGACCAGGTCGAAATATCCACTTAATTCTCCTTGCGGTGTTGTTGTTGTTGTTGTTGTCAAACACACGCTGCGTCAGCGTGTGACGTCACGCGTCGCGGTAGAGTGTTTTTAACGAAACTTTCCTCCTCCTTAAGGAACAGTCTCTGTCGTCATTAAACATCGTCTTTTTCCCCCCCGGTTTTTGCGGTTCGTCTATGCCGCTCCTCTGTGACTGGACCGACGAGTCGGCTGGAGGAAAAGTACGAGCAGGAGCAAGAGAATGAAGCCGCGTATTTAATGCCTCCGTCATCAGCCTGAGTGAAAACACCTGCGTGGAAATGATCAGGTGTCTCCATCCACAGAAATATCCACATTTCCCTCCTTTCCCCTCCACGTTTTCGTCCGTATTTAGAAAATACATCAGAGATAAAGTTGTTCTTGAATTACTTTATCATCTTCAGGTCAGATAAAGAGGAGAAATACACTGTACTCAACTGTATGAAAACTGTCAGCATCACTGTGATAACAGGAAGTGAAAGAGTCCCCCTCTGCTGGCCAGAGGAAGAAGTACAATACACAATACACAGTGGCATGTACATATGACATAACGGTCTGAAGTTCTCCACATTCGTGAGGTTTGTAAAACATGCTTTTGTGCTAAATTGTTCCAAGATGATTGAAAACACAAGGTTTCTCAACAATCTGACGCACTGAGTTCACACACAGTCACTTCATTCTTCTCTCATGTGACACTGTTGTTGTCACGCGTCCTATATTTTTCCTCTTTACAGCAGAATCAATCAGTTACACTTAAGTGTATGTGTTTGTACTTGTTGCTTTTTTTTTACAGGGACAAACCACTGAGCTTATCTTGTCCTGTAGACCTTATCTTGTCCTGAAGATCTTATCTTGTCCTGTAGACCTTATCTTGTCCTGAAGATCTTCTCTTGTCCTGTAGACCTTATCTTGTCCTGAAGATCTTATCTTGTCCTGTAGACCTTATCTTGTCCTGAAGATCTTATCTTGTCCCATCTTGTCCTGAAGACCTTATCTTGTCCCATCTTGTCCTGAAGACCTTATCTTGTCCTGAAAACCTTATCTTGTCCTTTCTTGTCCTAAAGACGTTATCTTGTCCTGTAGACCATATCATGTCCTGTAAACCTTATCTTGTCCTATCTTGTCCTGAAGACCTTATCTTGTCCCATCTTGTCCTGAAGACCTTATCTAGTCCTGTAGACCTTATCTTATCCCATCTTGTCCTGAAGACCTTATCTTGTCCTGTAGACCTAATCTTGTCCTGAAAACCTTATCTTGTCCTATCTTGACCTGAAGACCTGATCTTGTCCTGTAGACCATATCGTGTCCTGTAGACCTGATCTTGTTCTGAAGACCTAATCATATCATTAAAGCTTATCTTGTCCTGTAGATCTTATCAGGTCCTGTAGAACGTATCTTGTCCTGAAGACTGTATCTTCTCCTATAGTCCATATCAGGTCCTCAATACCTTATATTGTCCAGTAGACCTTATCAGGTCCTCTAGACCTTATCTTGTCCTGTAGATCTTATCAGGTCCTGTAGACCTTATCTTGTACTGAATACCTTATCTTGTCCTCTAGACCTTATCTTGTCCTGTAGATCTTATCAGGTCCTGTAGACCTTATCATGTCCTGAATACCTTATCTTGTCCTGTAGACCTTATCTTGTCCTGTAGACTTTATCAGGTCCTCTAGACCTTATTTTGTCATGGAGACCTTATTTTGTTCTATCTTGTCCTGTATAACTTATCAGGTCCAACAGATCTTAGCAGGTCCTGTAGATCTTATCTTGTCTTGTAGATCTTATCTTGTCCTGTAGAACTTATCAGGTCCAACAGATCTTATTAGGTCCTGTAGACCTTGTCTGGTCCTATAGACCATATCTTGTCCTGTAGACCGTATCAAGTCCTGTAGACCTCATGGAGACCTGGTCCTAACGAAGCAGAATTGTTTGGGTCAGCCACAGCGACGAGCGAGCGTGGCGAACGCAGGACAACAGACGCAGTGTCCTGCTGAAAAACAGCTGAGCAAACTCGTGTGCAGGAATGTTAACGAGCGCGTTGACCCACTGATGAAGTGAAAGTGACCTGAGACGCCGTTTTAAGACTTGCCGGAAACATCACTGCCTTCTTGTTTCCACTAAAACCGCACGTTTCTGCGTGGGAATTCAGTGGCAAAGTGGCAGTTTTTTAAAAGGGGGGACAAATGGCTGTTTGCAGATGAAAGCAGCCCCCCCGCTGCAGTCTGTGCAGCTGCCTTCACAAAACCCTGACCCTTTTCCCCAGCGCTGTACCCCAAAGGCCACGCTCTCATGCTCACGTAGAAACAGCACAAGAGAAGAATGCGTCGAGCTCTCAAACCAAAGCCATCATTCGTTCGTAGAAAGGCGCCTGGAATAGTGGGTTTCCTCCCTGTTCGGGGGGGGGTGGACCGCATACAAGGAGGGGAAAAGTGATGAGGAGATGAGGGGGGAGGGGGTTGTGGTGTGACCAGTGTGGTCACTGCTCCTCAAACACGTGACGCCTGTAAACATGTGTCCACAGGGATTCGTGCGCTGGTGAGAAAACCAGACGCCAGAACCAGACTGGACAACAGCAAGAGGTAAGACTATGGCTTCTCTTTCGTACGTAGATGTAGAGTCAGTGACTGTGCAAGAGACTCAAGCCACGACTTTTAGACTCGCAGTGAAAAGCATTTGTTGAAGAATGATGCTTTCCCACAGTGTGGGTGTAAATCTTGAGGACGCTAAAGAAATATCACAGCTCAGATTTGGCGTCAATTGTCCCGCTTGTGTAAGACGGTGAAGTTCTGTACAAATCCAGAAAGTCTTGTGCAACGTGAAATCAGGGATTTGTTTCTCTAAACTCGCTCGACGAAGGTTCAAGATGTGGTTTTATTTATCAAAAATGCAACAAAAAAAAGTTAAGTCCACCCAATGGCCGGGCGGCTTCTTGTACCCCTCGTAGCTCCACCCTAATTGGACCGGACCGGAATGTGAAGGTAAAAGTCGGTCAAACCAATAACCAGAATAAAACTACATTTAAGCAAATGTTAACTGAAGTTAAATCTCCCTGATGTGATCTTCAGCTTCACTCTGAGGTCACTTAACCACTCACAGATGTCTTCACTCAACCCAAGTTCCTCGAGGGCAGAGGTCACGAAGTCACGGCCTACAGGCCACATGCCTTAATCTCAGAATTCTCTGACATTAATGAGAGTTGAATTTCTGATATTAAAGTCAGAATTTTGACTTTTTCCTTTAATCTCAGAATTATGACTTTTTTTTAAATCTCAGAATTCAGATTTTTTTTCTTTAATCTAAAAATGACTTTTTCTTTAATCTCAGAATTCAGACTTTTTCTTAAATCTCAGAATTCTGACTTTAATGAGATTTTAATATCTGAGATTAAAGTCAGAATTATGACTTTTTTCTCAGAATTCCGACTTTTTCCTTTAATCTCAGAATTCTGACTTTTTCTTTAATCTTAGAATTATGACTTTTTCTTTAATCTCAAAATTTTGACCTTTTCTCAGAATTCCGACTTTTTCTTCAATCTCAGAATTATGACTTTTTCTTTAATCTAAAAATTCTGACTTTTTCTTTAATCTTAGAATTCAGATTGTTTCTTTAATCCAAAAAATTCGAACTTTTTCTGTAATCTCAAAATTCTGACTTTAATCTAAAAGAAAAAACTTTTTTGTTTGCAGAAATGCAGCGGACACAGGTGAGGACAGAGGGAGGCGATGGGAAGAAGGAGACGGTGAAGGAGGAGGAGGACGACGCGGTGCAGCTGCGGAGGAAGATCGGCCTCCTGCCGGCCATTTCCTTCATCATCGGGACCGTGGTGGGCAGCGGCATCTTCATCGCGCCCAAGGGAGTCCTGATCAACAGTGGGAGCGTTGGTCTGTCTCTGCTGGTGTGGACGCTGAGCGGAATCCTCTCCTTGTTTGGTACGAAAAGAGCTCACGGTGTAAAGAAACACAACCAGCTGTTTTAAAGGTTTTAAAGGTTGATTCCACGAAAAAAAAAAATACGACTCCTGTGTTTCTTCCATTAGGAGCTTTGTGTTACGCTGAGCTGGGAACCACCTTCACAAAGTCAGGAGGCCAGTACATGTATCTGCTGGAGACGCTGGGGCCGATGCCCGGTTTCCTACGACTCTGGGCAGACTTTGTGTTCATCAGGTGTGTTTTGCGTTTCACATCTTCTACATATACACATTTTTAATTTTATTTTTAATTCATTTTTTTAATTTTAACCCTTAAATTGCCAAGTTTTGTCATGAAGCACCATCATCTTATGTTCTAAACCCCACCCACATTAAATTATTTCAAATATACTTCACGCAAACTGGATTGTTTTTGGTTTAACTCTTGCAGCCTAGCATACGTGAAATATTAGCATAAACATTTGTTTATAACACATTATTTTACATTTTTTTAACCATCAGTCCTCATCATACATACCAAACATATATATTTTTTAAAGTTCTTAACCCTTAAATTGCCAAGTTTTTGTCACGATGAATCGAAAACAGGGATTTGAACGGGTTTTCGATGAGGACATTTTTGTCCGTCAGGGGTGTCAGTGTGAGTATTTTAGTTAAAGGCGCCATATGTAAGAATGTGGCCAAAAACGGTTACTTCATTCAAATTCAAAAGACCGAGGTCTTTTAGGTTTTCGTTTTCTGACGTAACTGGCAACCCGTGGTTGCTCGCCAGTTGAGACTCTACTGACTGCAATGATTGGTAGACGGTGGTAGGTGGCGCCACATGACGCCAAAACCTTTAAATTGCCACGTTTTTGTCACGATGCATCAAAAACAGTTATTTGAACCAGTTTCGATGAGGACATTTTTGTCCGCCAGGGATGTTAGTGTGAGTATTTTAGTTAACGCTGTTTACAATGGACTGAAAAAGTGAAAAAAAAGATAGAATAAGTCTGCGTCCACCCGCAGACCTGCTGTCATCGGCTACGTGTCCCTGGCGTTCGGCGGCTACATCGTGGAGCCGTTCTTTGCGCCGTGCGCCGCTCCTGTAGCGCTAATCAAAGTCGTCGGCGTCCTCGGACTGAGTGAGTAGATTTGTGTTCCCGGTACTGTGAACTAGAATTCTGTTTTCCGTTTTTAAGCACAAATATTTTCACTTTTCCTTGCTGCGTCTCTGCAGCATTCGTCGTAGCGGTCAACTGCTGGAGCGTGACCATGACCTCGCGCGTCCAGGTGATCTTGACTTTTGTCAAATTGTTTGCGCTGGTACTCATCATCGTCCCCGGCTTGATTGCCTTGGGGAAAGGTAAGAATCATGGTGTTTCCTTGGCTGGTTTGAGCTGTCGGGACGTTGACTTACTCACTCTTGCGTCTCTTTGCTTCCAGGAAAGACGGAGAACTTCCAGAACGGCTTCGAAGTGGAGTTGCTAACGTTGGATAAGTTGCCGCTCGCGTTCTACAACGGTCTCTACGCCTACGGCGGATGGTAAACGACACTACTGTGCACCGTTCGCAAACGTTGAGGCTAACTCGTGTCAAAAGTCAACGTTAGCGCACGCAAGACGCGTTTCCATGACGACTCACCCGAAAATACGTGTGTGGCGTCGTGCTTACGTGACTCCCAATTATCAAAATGAGTCTCCAAAGTAACGCAGTTTTTCGTGCCGTGGCAGTAGAGTCCAGGCACCGTTTACCAGTTAGCACTGTTAGCTTACGTTAGCTCCTTCAGCACGCCTACAGTCGAACTGGAGCTGTTTATTTAACGAAAAGAGCGGCGCTACAAATAACCAGTGTGCCTCCGTTTTTTAAATTTCAGCTTTACTTTAGAGACTCATTTTAACAATCGTGAGTCACGTAAATAATGCGTTAGCTTTAACGCTGATTCAAAAATGATAAAATAAGTCTGTGTTTACCCACAGACCTGCTGTCATCGGCTACGTGTCCCTGGCGTTTGGCGGCTACATGGTGGAGCCGTTCTTTGCGCCGCGCGCTGCTCCTTTAGCGCTAATCGACACTACGACGCTACCGTGCACTGTTCACAAACGTTGCGGCTAACTCGAGCTGGGCACGTTAAAGTCAACGTTAGCGCACGCAAGGCGTGTTTCCATGACGACTAACCCTGAAAAGACGCCATGACGTCATGTTTACGTGACTCCCAATTATTAAAACGAGTCTCCTAAGTAACGCAGTCCAGGCACCGTTTACCAGTTAGCACCGTTAGCTTGCGTTAGCTCGCCTACAGTCGAACTGGAGCGGTGTGTGTTTATCTAACGAAAAGTTCAGCTTTACTTTAGAGACTCATTTTAACAATCGGGAGTCACGTAAACATGCGTTAGCTTTTTTAACACATTAGCGTTTTCCCGCCAAAATTACCCGGAAATTGTTTACCTTTGGAAAAATAATTCCCAGTAATCTGCGTGGTTTTTTACGTTTCTACGGCACAGCAAAGTGCCGGTGTACTCACGCGTCAGGGTCCTGTTGCATCCCACGTCACCATCAGGTGGCGCTACAAGTCTGGACGCAGCGAATAGGACGCGTTCCTACCATGACTTGTCTTTTTTTTGTGTCTCGTTTCCCCCTTCAGGTTTTATCTGAACTGTGTCACAGAAGAGGTCATTAACCCAAACAGGTGAGTTCTGTCTGGTTTTGTAAAAAATAACACGTTCACGTCGACAGCGTATTTACTCAGCGTTTATCTCTCGGTGTCACTCAGAAACATCCCTCTGGCTATAATTCTCTCCATGGTGACGGTGACGGTTCTTTTCGTTCTTACCAACGTGGCCTACTACACCTTCATGACACCTGCTCAGCTCCTGATGTCTGACGCGGTGGCCGTGGTCAGTGCCTAAAAACAAAATATTACGTAAAAAGTTGGTTTGACGGATACATAAAAATCGCCGATCTCATCCGTTTTTTTACCCGCAGACGTTTGCCAACAAAGCCATCCAGACGTTGGCGCCTCTGATTCCGGTTCTGGTCGGCCTGTCGTGCCTCGGAGCGCTCAACGGTGGAATCTTTGCGTCGCCCAGGTACTTTCGGGCCGCCGTACAACTTTATCAGCGTACGTGTAACGTGACGTCAAAACTGACTGTAAAACCCGCTGCGGCGCAGGATGCTGTTCGTGGGAGGCAGAGAAGGACACTGGCCGCCAATCTTTTCCATGATCCACATCCGCAGACGCACGCCTTTGCCCGCTGTGGTGTTGCAGGTAAAGTGCCTTCTCAGAATTACAACTTTTTCTTTAATCTCAAAAAAAAAATTTTAATCTTAGAATTCTGACTTTAATCAAATCTCATTAAAGTCAGAATTCTAAGATTAAATTTTTTTTTTTGAGATTAAAGAAAAAGTTGTAATTGTGACTTTTTTTCTCAGAATTCCGACTTTTTCTTAATCTCAGAATTATGATTTTTTTTCTTCTCAGAATTCCAACTTTTTCTTTAATATCAACATTTTTTTTTACTTTTTCTTTAATCTCAGAATTGTGACTTTAATGAGATTTGAAATCTGAGATTAAAGTCAGAATTATGACATTTTTTCTCAGAATTCTGTCTTTTTTTTTCTTTAATCTCAGATTTATTTTTTTTCTCAGAACTCCAACTTTTTCTTTAATCTCAACATTTTTTTTTAAAGTTTTTCTTAAATCTCAGAATTCTGACTGTTATGAGATTAAAGTCAGAATTGTGACTTTTTTCTCAGAATTCCAACTTTTTCTCTAATCTCAGAATTCTGACTTTGATGATATTTGAATACTGAGATTAAAGTCAGAATTATGACTTTCTTTAATCTCAGAATTGTTCTTTTTACCTCAGAATTCCTACTTCTTCTTTAATCAGAATTCCGACATTGATGAGATTTGAATACTGAGATTAAAGTCAGAATTATGACTTTTTTCTCAGAATTATGTTTTCCTTTTCCTCAGAATTCCAACTTTTTCTTTCATCTCAGAATTTGACTTTGATGAGATTTTAATTCTGAGATTAAAGTCAGAATTGTGACTTTTTACTTGGAATTACATTTTTTTCTTTCATCTTTGAGATTGATGATATTTGAATTCCGAGATTAAAGTCAGAATGATGACTTTTTCTTTAATCTCAGAATTGTTCTTTTTTCTCAGAATTCCTACTTTTTCTTTAATCTCAGAATTCCGACATTGATGAGATTTGAATACTGAGTCTAAAATCAGAATTATGACTTTTTCTTTAATCTCAGAATTGTTCTTTTTACCTCAGAATTTCTACTTTTTCTTTAATCTCAGAATTCTGACTTTGATGAGATTTGAATTCTGAGATTAAAGTCAGAATTGTGACTTTTTACTCAGAATTACAATTTTTTCTTTCATCTCTGAGATTGATGAGATTTGAACTGATATTAAAGTCAGAATTATGACTTTTTTTCTCAGAATTATGTTTTTCTTTTCCTCAGAATTCCAACTTTTTCTTTAATCTCAGAATTCCGACTTTAATGAGATTTGGAATTTCTGAGATTTAAGTCAGAATTCTGGAAGATGTTGTCTGAATTCCGATCATTCAGAATGTGTTTAATCCCAGCTGTGATTTAAGCTTTTGTTGGGCCACATCATACGACTCCATCATCATGTCTCCAGTTCCCCTTGGCAGTGTTGATGATTTCCAGCGGTGAAATCTACCAGCTGGTGAACTTTGCCTCCTTCTCTCGCTGGTTCTTCATCGCCTTGTCGACCTTGGGGATGCTCATCCATCGCTACCGATTCCCTCACCTCCTCAGACCTTTCAAGGTGAGCTTCTCTCTGAACGGTCGCCCGTTTTCGTTTAATCTCCCAACGTCAAACACTTGTCAAACGCTCTCTCTCTTCCTCTCCCGCAGGTTTCCCTGGTCATCGCAGTCACCTTCACAGTGGTTTGTTTCTTCATCGTGGGCCTGTCGCTGTACTCAGACCCTTTCAACACAGGCTGCAGCTGCGCGCTCACGCTCTCCGGACTCCCGGTTTACTACGTCACCATCCACCGCCCTTGCTTGCCGCCAAAATTTAAACGCCTCTTCAGTAAGTCCAGCGTCAGTTTTCAACACACGTGGCCCCCCGTCAGCCACACTATTATTAAAGTCAGAATTATGATTTTCCTTCTCAGAATTCCAACTTTTTTTTTAATCTCGAACATTTTTAATTTTTTGTTTAATCTCAGAATTGTGACTTTATTGAGATTTGAATTCTGAGATTTAACTCAGAATTATGACATTTTTTCTCAGAATTCCGACTTTTTCTTTAATCTCAGAATTTTTCAACACACGTGGCCCCCGTCAGCCACACTATTATTAAAGTCAGAATTATTACTTTTTTCTCAGAATTCCAACTTTTCTTTTTTCTCGGAATTCTGTTTTCTTTTTTTTTTTTTTAATCTCAGAATTATGTTGTTTTCCCCTCAGAATTCCTACTTTTTCTTTAATATGAGAATTCCAACTTTGATGAGATTTTAATTCTGAGATTAAAGTCAGAATTCTGACTTTTTTTTCTAAGAATTATGACTTTTTCTTTAATCTCAGAATTATGTTTTTTCCCCTCAGAATTCCAACTTTTTCTTTAATCTCAGAATTGTGACTTTAATGAGATTTGAAGATTCTGAGATTTAACTCAGAATTATGACTTTTTTTCTCAGAATTCCAACTTTTTCTTTAATCTCAGAATTTTTCAACACACGTGGCCCCCGTCAGCCACACTATTTTTAAAGTCAGAATTATAACTTTTTTCTCAGAATTCTGTCTTTTTTTCTCTTTAATCTCAGAATTAGGATTTTTTTTCTCAGAATTCCGACTTTTTCTTTAATCTCAGAATTTTTCAACACACGTGGCCCCCTTCAGCCACATTATTATTAGAGTCAGAATTATTACTTTTTTCTTAGAATTCTGTCTTTTTTTTATCTTTAATCTAAGAATTATGATTTTTTTTTCTCAGAATTCCAACTTTTTCTTTAATCTCAACATTTTTTTTTAAACTTTTTCTTTAATTTGATGAGATTTGAATTCTGAGATTAAAGTCAGAATTATAACTTAGTCAAGTGTTTTGTTTCCTCCGTTTTCTTGTTTATCCCAGTTTGACATCGTCAAAGGTAATAAAAACGCATGCAAAAAAAAAATTCCAGTCAATGCAATTATAACCACATAAAAGGACTATTGTTTGAAGCTAAAGCTCGAGGGCGGATCGAGCGGAGGGTTTGGAATTAGACCAAGGAGTAAGAATGAAAATCCCTCTCGCCCGCGTGTGTCTTAATCTGACTCTTGTCTACATTTCTGCAGATTACTTGAACAGGAAGCTCCAGATCCTTCTGGAAGTGGCTCAGCAGGAAGTCCAGACGTACTGAAGACGCCAAAGACGGTCGTCGATGACCTAGAACCTGACCGAGTATCAGGTCTCGACTAAAAATATCCAAACGTCTCTATTGAAAATGTTGTTATTATTATTGTTATTTGTGTTAATCCATTGACAGTATTTTTGTAAAACTGCCTGTAACGCATTTTGCGTGAATTACCAATTTATATTGAACACTAGAAAGCACATTTTTGATGATGATGATTATTATTATTATTATTAACATGGCTGAATAAAAATAAGCACTTGGTTGTTTAATGAGGCACCGACACAGTTTTATTGTACAGTCCATACAAACACAAGCAGCGGCACGTTGGTTGTGAAACCACGTTACGCCACAATCGCGCAAAACACACAAACGCTAACAAACTCCACGATGCTACGAGTCATTTAGTAGCGTCTTTTTCATTTAAAAAGAACAAAAAACTAAAACTGTACATTTCCCCATTCTATTGTCAATACGTGGCGTCAAAACAATCTCCCGTTAGCACGCGAATGCAGTTTTTTTTTTTGACGAAAAACGTTCCCTCAAAGTGCCCCGACGTTGATAATGAGGAAGAGCGACAAAAGAAACAAAGAAAAAACAATCCTATTGCTGTTTCGTTTGTGTGCTTTTTGGGTTACTATGCTATATAATTATAATTATTAATATTAATATTATTGCTAAAACCTCCTACATTACAATCCAACAGCTGATCCCAGGACAAACGGACTGTACCACGTGGCACAGAAGCGTCTCACTGGACAACCATTTATAAACAACATTAATATCTTAAAAATTTTACATGAAGCTAAAAAAACAACAACAACAACCCCAAAAAAACAAACAAATTATATATTAAAATGTGCAAATCAACATAGATATACATTTAGACGGATTTCTGTTCTCTGGAGAATCCTTCAACAGACGTGACGAGTCGTTTAAAGAGACAGACGCACAGTAAAGGACAGAGTAGCAACATCTTAACCCTGTCTTTCAATGAAAAGTGTTTTTAAAATCACTTTTTTTTTTAAAGAACAAAAACAAAAACGGTCCATTTCCAACAGCAAAAGCAGAGACGGGCAAAGACAAAATGAGCCACAAAATCAAAAAATACAGAAATCGCAAAAATAAAATACGGATATAAACAAAAATATCGTATTTTATTAGTTTGAGCCGTGGTTTTTTTAGTTTGCGATTCCGACCATGGGGGTGGGCGGGGCTTAGGAAGCTGCCTGCCGATTGGCCACTGAGTTTTTGGAGCGACAGCTCAACGGACCGGACGCCGTTCCCATAAAATTACGACAAATTACGACTTTTTCTCGCAATATAATAATCGACAAAAAAATAATCGTAAGTGTCTAGCGTTTATAATCTGACAAACGTTAGATACTTACTAGGATTAAGACGGTCAAGCTCAAGCTACAAAATGGCCGCTTCCTAAGCCCCGCCCACGGTCAGGATCGCAAAAAGTTTTCAAACAGATGAAATATTTTTGAACGATTACATTTTTGATTTTGTGGCTATTTCTTCCCGCTCCACGATATGTTATCCTACGATATATGGTCAGTATCGGACCGATTCGTAGCATGAAACAGGCTCATCGCAAGAATACATCAGTGACGTGACCGAAGACGCCTGGATAGAAAAATATGCTTCGGTAGAAAAAATTATTGCATCAACTTTTTTACACAAAACACTGAATTATTTGTTTTCCAAAGCCAATGAACTCCGAGGAGCCGTGTTTTGGAAGTATGCTACGAGGAATTAGCCGATCTGATAAAACTTAACTGCGCTGGACATCGGAAAGAAGTAGTAAAAAAGGCTAGGACCTTCGTAAAAAAATATATTCTTTGATTATTATTTATTATTTTGAAGTGTGCTATGAGAAATTAGCTGATAATTCGTCCGATGCTGGTGAAACTCACTGGAGTGGATATCGGAAAATAAATTTGCTTTGTATTGTATTAAAAAGGTTCGACGATTAGATTTTTCTTCAAAGCTAGCAAACTCTGAAACTCCCGGTCCAAAAAAACCAACTTTAAAACCTTTAAATATCACACAAACGATATTATATTAGTATCAGTTGTGGTATCGGTCGTGGTTTCAAGGGTCCGAGTATTACGGAGATCGGGAAAACGAGCAGTTTCATTGAGAAGGGAAGAGAAGACGTAGCGATCGGTTTTCTGCACGTACACGGAAATCGGGAAACGAAACGCTTTGTTATGAAAATAGTTTTTCCGACTTTGCGTCGTTCGTTGCGACTCCGTCGTTGCGCTGTAACCCGACGACGAGCTAAACTCCTTATGTCATCTGTTACGTTCTATGTGGGCTATGCTGCCCATAGTGTTAAAAAAAAACTAGCGCTGGGCACGCTAGCGGCTAACGGTTAGCGGCGCGCGACGTCATGTTTGCGTGACTCCAGATTGTTAAAAATGAGTCTCTAAAGTAGCGCTAAACTTTAAAAAACGAAAAGAGGCACACGTACGCAGTACACGGGTACGCTGGTTATTTGTGGCGCTGCTAAACAGACTGCTCCAGTTCGACTGTAGGCGCGCTAACGCAGCTAGCGGCGGTATTACGTCACACACACTTTTTCCAGTCGGTCGTCATGGAAACGCGGCATGCGTTAACGTTGACGCCGCTAACGTGCCCCCCCCGTGGACCCTACATACCCTGCGGGATGAACTCGGACCAGCTGATGTTCGCCACGCCGAGCTCTTCGTCGTCCAGTCCGGAGAAGCTAATGTCCACCAGGATCTTGCTGAGGCTGTCGTTCATCGTGTCCAGGACGAGGCCCTCGGCGAGGGAGCAGTTGGCGGGCGTGGCTCCCCCGGCCTGGAGCAGCGACCTGGAGCAGCCGCTCTGTTGGCACTCGCCGGACGCCTCCGAGGTCGACCCGGTCGCTCGGGAGGAAGCGGACGCGTGGTGCGGCTCTCTGGGGGAGCTGAACACGGCCCAGTCTTTGAAGGGCGTGCCGTTGAAGCTGAACGTGTTGTACTCGTGCCGCGGCGTCGCCAAGGGACCGCCCGGCGTGCGGATGGGGCTGAAGTCCAGGAGGTTTTGGCTCCCTTTGCCCACGGGCGTCACTTTCCACGGCTCGGCTGCGACGTGGGACGGGGGCTTGCTCGGGGTGGAGGAGGTCAGCTGACCGCCGCTCTTTATCGGCGTCTTGAAGGAGAACTCGCGGTCGGGGCTGTGCGGCTCGGCGTCCGGCGCGTCGTGGAACGTGGACGCGTCGGACGCCACGCCGGAGTCGAAGAGAGCGCTGTCGGGACAGAGGAGGACGGGCTCCTCGTGCAGAGAGTGGACCAGGCGCTGTTTGCGCCGCGAGCTGCTGGCCTGTCGCCGCGGAGACGCGCGCGTGACCGGGACGCACACGGGCTCCTCCTTTACTTCCGCCTTGATCGCGTCTCTGCTCTTCGCTGCCGCGGCCGGGGCGTCACATTTGGTCACCTGTCGGACAGAACGACATCGTTTCATTGCGTCCAGAACACTCATGACGAGACTTAAACGCGACATCGCGATAATCTTTACCTTTGGTGCGATCCTCACTCTCTTCGTCGGGCGCGAGATGCTTTGTTTCTGCTGGACGGAGACGGACGGAGGAAACGGCGCCGGCGACGGCGACGACGACACGGGCGGCAGGTAGACGGGAGACGCGATGGGCAGCTGGATCGGAACCAGGTAGGACTCGGTTCGAGGGAGAAGAGGTTTGATCCTTCTCTCTGAGCGGAGGAAGGACAGCAGTCACTCACGCGGCATTTTCTGTCCGTTTCAAACTGCTTTTCTTATCGTTTCAGGGTAACAAACATGTCATCTGTGAACTCACCACCAGGTGTCCTCCTCGTGTCGGGGAGCGCCCTCTTCTGTTGCTGCTAAAAAGAACGAGAGCGCCTTAGTTTCCCGAAAACAATCGAGAAAAACTGTCCCTTCTCCTACGGTGGAAGGACGGAGACGACGTTTTGAGCAAACGCGTTCGTAATATTGTCGTAAGTCGTAACATTGCGAGAATAAAGTAGCAATTTTTCGTAATATTACGAGAATAAAGTCGTAATACTATGAGAATAAAGTCTTAATATTGCGAGAATAAAGTAGCAATTTGTTGTAATTTTACAAGAATAAAGTTGTAATATTACAAGAATAAAGTAGCATTTTGTCGTAATCTTATGAGAATAAAGTCGTAATTTTATGAACATAATGTTGTAATATTACGAGAAAAAAGTCGTAATTTGTTTTAATTTTACGAGAATAAAGTTGTAATACAAGAATAAAGTGGCAATTTGTCGTAATTTTATGAGAAAAAAGTCGTAATTTGTCGTAATTTTATGAGAATAAAGTTGTAATATTACAAGAAAAAAGTCGTAATTTGTCGTAATTTTATGAGAAAAAAGTCGTAATTTGTCATAATTTTATGAGTACATTTGTAATATTATGAGAATAAAGTCGTAATATTATGAGAATAAAGTCGTAATATTATGAGAATAAAGTAGCAATTTGTCGTAATTTCATGAGAATAGTCATAATATTATGAGAATAAAGTTGTAATTTGTTGTAATTTTATGAGAATAAAGTTGTAATATTATGAGAAGAAAATCGTAATATTGTGAGAATAAAGTCATAATATTACAAGAATAAAGTCGAACTATGATGAGAATAAAGCTGTAATCTTAGAGAATAAAGCTGTAATCTTAGAGAATAAAGAGGTAATCTTAGAGAATAAAGTGGTAATCTTAGAGAATAAAGCTGTAATCTTAGAGAATAAAGCTGTAATCTTAGAGAATAAAACTGTAATCTTAGAGAATAAAGTGGTAATCTTAGAGAATAAAGTGGTAATCTTAGAGAATAAAGAGGTAATCAGGCTAAATCAATCTTACCTGGTGTGAATATAGAAGCATCTGCAGCGGCACAGGTGCAGTCACTGGGTTACAACCAGGCTGCAGAGAGAAATGAAAAAGATGAAATCCAACATAGAGTCAAATTCACCTGAAAACGCCATGAGAATTCACTTTTATGAAGCTCCTTCTTCATCGAAACCCCTCGTCTGTTGACTTGTGCTCACCTTGTAAACCTGATCTAGAGTCAGGCATCTGTTCACCTCAGGCCTGATGGTCCAGAAAGACACTTTGTTGTCTGCCGTCGTCTCGCGGAGGAACATGTCGTGCAGGGACAAGTTATGACGGATGGAGTTCTTACCATAATGAAAGAGTGAGAGAAAAATCATCTTAAATCACTGACTGTGTTTTATAAGCAACACAAACACACAAACTAGAGACTTTTCTGTGTAGCTGAGTCATCAGGCGGCTAGTTTTCGGGATTTTTAAGTCTTTTTTTTAAACTGAGCTAGTTCTCTTTGCATCTTGTGTCGGACGTCGCTCTCATGAGGGAGATTATGGAACTTTAAGTAGATTTTTGAACTTTAGGTAGATTTTAAAGTATAAGTAGATTTGGGAACTTTAAGTACATTTTTAAATTTAAGTAGAATTTGGAACTTTAAGTAGATTTTAAAAGTATAAGTAGATTTTGGAACTTCAGGTACATTTTTAAATTTAAGTATATTTTGAAACTTTAAGTAGATTTTTGAACTTTTAAGTAGATTTTGAAAGTATAAGTAGATTTGGGAACTTTAAGTACATTTTTAATTCAAGTATATTTTGGAAGTAAGTAGATTTTTGAAATTTAAGTAGATTTGAAATTAAGTAGATTTTGGAACTTTAAATACATTTTTGAAATGTAAGTTTATTTTGAAACTATAAGTAGGATTTGGAACTTTAAGTAGAATTTGAAAGTATAAGTATATTTTGGAAGCATGAGTACATTTTTGAAATTTAAGTATATTTTGAAACATTAAGTACATTTTGGAACTATAAGTAGAATTTGAAATTATAAGTAGATTTTTGAAATTTAAGTAGATTTGAAATTAAGTAGATTTCAGAACTATAAGAATATTTTGGAACTTTAAATACATTTTTGAAATTTAAGTATATTTTGAAACTTTAAGTATATTTTGAAACTATAAGTAGAATTTGGAACTTTAAGTATATTTTGGAACTTTAAGTATATTTTGGAATTTTGAGTATATTTGGGAATTCATTCCAAAACATTTTGAAAGGATTTTAAGTCCTTTTGACTACAGTTAACAGACATTGTTGGCTTTGATTCTTGTGTTGAACGTCGCGCTCGTGACGCTCTGAAACTCGTCAGAGCAGACATCGCTAATGGAAAAGCACAAATAACCGCGCCGTGTCTCGTCTCTGCGTCGATGAACTCTAAAAAAACACATTTGTGTCTCTGAAGCACCTTCCATCCCGGCTTGGCCACCTCTCTAAAGTAAGGGAAGTGATCCTCGATCCACGTGTAAATCTCTTTCAGCGTCATCTTTTTGTTCTCCCGACTGTTGATCGCGAACTGGATCATGGCCATGTAGGAGTACGGCGGCCTCTCCTGCGTGGGCTGCGGGGCGGCTTCGGCGTCCGTTTGACCGCCGCGTGCCTTCGGGGGGGGGAGAGAAAGATCACGGTTTTAAGGATCGACACCACCTCTTTAGGAAAAGTCTCCGCTTCTCAACGGGGCCGACTTTTACCTGAGAAACCTCCGTTTCCGGGTCGTCGTTCTCTTTGGCGTCGTCTTTCGAGGGCGACGCGCTCATTTTGCCGAGCCACTGAATGTTGGTGAGGCTGTCGTCGAGAGGACCACACTCGGTTCTCCTTTTCACTGATAAGAGAAAGGAAAAACACACAACGTCGTTTAAACAAAGGAGACGATCGCAAAGAACGTCAGACTCTTACTTTCCATACATGGGTTGGAGCCAGCGAGAGGTGTAGCATCGGGGAAGGTTTCCGCTTCGTCCGCTCGTCCGTCCGTGTCCATCTTTTCGGGCACGCCATCTCCCCCGGGAGCCGCCCGACCGACGGATCCACCGCCGCGGTCGCCGTTGTCGCTCAGGAGGATGAACTTATTGGGGCCCTGGGCGCCGCTCTCTTTGCCTTTGGCGGTGAGGACGCCGATGATGGCCTGGAGATCCGCCGCCCTGGGGATGACGACCACCCGAGTGTCGGACATGGACGGGTGATTCATGATGCGGATCCCGTCGGGGAAGGACGGATTCGCTGCAGCTGCCGGCGCCGACGTCGGCGGCGGCTCCTTGGAGCTGGACGCACCGGCCGACTGAGTCTGGGAGGCGGCTGCTGTGGAGTCATTTTGCTGAAAAGGCAACTTCCTTCTCTTGAGAATCAGGGGTCTCCTCGGGCTCCGCCTCATGGTCAGCAAATCGGTGAAAAGACCCTTTATCTGTGCTGGAATTGTGCACAAAACAAAACACAAATATGTCAAATAAAGGTACATTTAGACATATAACCACATATAACTAATTCTAGACATTTTTTTTTTTGTCTTTTCTGTCCATCTCCAAATGCAACAAATAACAACTGTAGTAATATAACCGCATAAAAAGAGATTAAAAAATAATAATATTCCAATTTCATTTAAAATATTACTATATTCACTTTATAACAATGCAAAAAAAATGCATTTTGATTTTGATTACACAGATTTTATCACCGTCTACATACATCATGTTACTAAAACAACAACAAAAACCCCCTAGATTAACGTTTACCTCGTAGATGGAACGCGGTCGATGACAAGTTATTCCCTACTTACGTTAAATTAAGATGGATTAAGATCTGGATCCGAGTTATTTCAACAAAAAAAATCGATTTATATCGGTTTAAACGTTCCCTGCAGTGCAGAAACTGGATACGGAGTTAAAAATCTGCCCTGAAATGGTCAGTTTTAGACGTTGATGATGCCTTCAGGGACAACGGGCGTTCGGCGTCTGCAATGATGTAACGTTCACGGTCACATCCAGTCAACGGCGAGCAGTGCAGCAAATTATCGAATGGCCAAATTATCGCAACAAGCGCTTCAGTGTTTACGTTAAGCATGCCGAATCACCGAGGTGGTTGTAAAAGTTAGTAAAGCACCTCACTTTGTTCAAGTTTCGATAAGCGACGGGACAAATGTTGAAGACAATGCTATAATATCGTAATACGCAGGTTAAGTTCAGTTTGACGCACAGAAAAGACGTATATTGTTCTAAAATAAACAGTGCGACGTCAACGTGAGATATGCCGAATTACACAAGGGACGTTAATAGTCAACAAAGCATTTCAAATTGTTCAAATGAGCACGGACAATTGACAGAAAACTCTCGATGATGCCAAAAACGGCGCAACGCTCTAATTGAATTCAGTTCGACGTCACTCTGACACACACGAACGGCGTCTATTGTGCTGCTAAATGTATGCTAACATTCTGGAACAACAAACGCTTACATTGTTTATGCAAGGAATGCCGAATGACAGAGACAAGTGTAATAGTTAATAAAAAACATTCCGTTTTTAAAATTACGAAACAAAACAGAGCAAAAATCAACGACCATATTACAATATCGTGAAGCGCAAAAGGGGGTTCAGTTTTGTTTTTCTTTTGACACACGCGTATGACTGTATGTGCTGTGTTGCTAAACAATTTGTATCGCTGTATTTTGAAATCGCGAGCTTTGTCACGACAAACACGAAGATAATTAAATATATCATCATTAAATGAAGTCAGCTGGCGGCGCTCTGTTGTTTAGCTCCAAAGCTAAATGAGGTTGGACGCTAAGCTAAGTTAGCACGGGGGGGCTAGCCATCTACGCTGTTGTAACTAAAAAAACAAACAGGGACAACGGACACAAACCTTCATATCACTGCGACATTTGAGGCAACTGCGCTTGATTGCTGCCACAGTTCGCGGTGACAGTGTGTAATCGAATAATCCATGATATGTGCAATAATCTTTGATTCAGTAATATTTTTGTTACGCCATCGGTCCGATTCAGAAACGCTTTTTTGAATTTTGGCGCTGTGGGCGAGGCCCCCGTCGATTAGATCACGTGGTGTAGAATTGCACCAATGAGCAGCTTAGACAGACTGACGCGTCGCGCGACGGGCCAATGGCAGACGACGTTGGCGGAAGCAGGAAGTGGTGCGGAAAACACGAAGAAAGAAAAACAAAGAAAACGACAAAGTTCATGTCACGTTACTTGTATATTACGTGTATATATTGTTAGTATATTGATTACAGGCGATGACGTGTGTGTCTCACTCAAGGAACCGCATCACGGTGCGTATTATTTGCCATTTATCACGTAACTTTAAATAGTGTACCGCGGGTTGTGGACGTAAACAAGCGCGAGGCTCCATAAACAGCTACATTAATATGTTTGCAACGTAGTTATTAACGTAAAGGTGGATGTTTTTGTTCACCAGGTGGTCTGGAATTGCTTCTACCGATGCCCCGTAAAGCCTCAAAGACCGAGAAGCCTTCTCTGCTATTCCTAGAGCGGCCTCTAGGTGGAGCCAGGCTCCCAAAAGGCCCCGAAGTCCGAACAGCTGTCAACCCCAGAGACTTTTTCACAGAGACACAAGCACACAGCAGCTCGGCTCTTCATTCATGGGTAAGCTAAATGGTCCCCATTTGCACAAATAGGTCAAATGTTTCTCTGGGACAATCCAATCCAGGTTCAGGGCAAATCCAATCCAGGTTTGACAAGGCTAAGTATGGAGGTATTGACTCAAGTATTGTTCTTAGTTACTTTATAAATCCTATCCGTTACTGAGTAAAAATAAAAATATAATATATAAAATATACAAAATATACACCAGAACCAGACAAATGATGATGTGATTACCAACAGCGCCAAAAGTGACGTAATATCCTGTGTCGCGCCGGGCGCATGAGCTCCAAAATAGTTTTGGATTTCTGACCCCTTGTCATATTTCTACTACCCTCACACCCCACGCAAAGTAACTCTTACTTAAAGTACATTTCAGATGACTACTTATACTTCTATTTGAGTAATCAAATAGAAGTATTGGTAGAAGTATTGGTATTTTACTTAAGTAGAATATTTTAGTACTTTTTCCACCTCTGCCTCTCCGTAGCCATACAGCTTTATTTTTAAAGGGTGCTTCAAGAAAATGTCCTCAAAATCTGTCCTTTGCTTCTTCGTCTGTTTGACTTAAACACACAAGAGTAATTATTATTATTACATGTCCGCTAATTAGTTGTATATCTTTCAGGTAAGCCCACAGTTCGACACGTCGGCTGCCGCCGCGCCTCCGGCGAGACGAGGGAGGAGAAAGTGCCAGTCGACCACGGGCATCCTCGATCGCTCCAGTCAGCTGTCCAGGAGAAGCGGCGCGTGCACGTTCCCGTCGTTACCGTTTCGGACCAGGTCGAGAGATCGGCCTCTGAAAACGAGGACTGCACGCGCAAAGAAAACTACAGCCACGGAGTCTGCCGCGGGTCCAATCAAAAAGGCTGTACCGCGCGCACAGATCGTCGATACGCCGAAGAGACAGTCGGCCCCGGTCAGAAGACCGAATGAAGGTGCTGTGTCCTCCAGCAGATGTTTTGACCAACCTGAAACTTTATCTCGTCAAGGGGCGAGACTTCAGTCGGGCGGTGCTTCAACGCCCGTCTCCACTGAGCTCAGCAGTGTCCGTACGCCACCCGACGTGGACACTCCAAACCTGATACAACAGGACGACTCTCCCACGATGCACTTGCTCATCGCTCGGCCGCGCACGCCGCCGTGCGACCGGCCACCTGACATTCTGGTGGCCGACTCGCCAGAGAGAGACTATGGACTGAAGGTGACATGGAGGAGGAGGAGGAGTCTGATGTTGCTGCTGAAAGAGCGAGGACATCTGTCTGATTCGGACGCGCTCGTTCGCAGCTCGATGGACGCCCGGTCGTCCCGTTCGTTTCCCGCATTGTGACGATGAAATACTGAACAAATCATGATTGCAATTTGTGTTGCAAATCAGATGCAATCCTCATATTCCTACGTTTGTGCTTCTGCATTGAATTAATCATGTATACTGTGGATCACGGCTGTAGTCTATAACGGTACGGTAACGGTTTATGGTGTTGTTTGTGAGCAACACTGTATGATTAAAAAAACAACAACAAAAAAACATCTTGCTGCTGACAATAAAATGTTCATGTGGAAACAGAGAAGTAAAACATTTTGGGGTAGTGTTCTCCTTTTAAAAAGAACAATAATATCAAATAAGGTAACTTTATACTTTATTAGTCCCACAGTGGAGGAAATCTGCAAAGTTACAGTGGCAAACATAGCCAAAAGTAAAGTTTACACATTGCGACCAAAACAAAGAGTATTTTTAAGATGATAAAATAGAACAATACAGTGGTTCTAAGACTTTTTATACTAAGGAGAAAATACTGAGTGGTGTTTCAGATCTTTACCACCAGAGGAAGCTTGAGTACCACCGTTTAAAAACCATGGGAATGATTTATGACATATAAACATATGCACTCACAGTAGGAACACTTACAGAAATTACATTTGTTTGTTTATATTTTCAGAAAAAAAGGACAAAAGAAACGACATATACAGACCATTTATCATTCTTGGTTCCTTGTTGTCATGGTTACTGATCAGTATGTCCCACCATGCCCTTGTTTGTTTGTTTGTTTGCTTCTTGTAATATCAGGACTTTATTCTCGTAAAATTGGCTATTTCCTCGTAATCTTATGACTTTAGTCTCATAATATTAGGTCTTTATTCTCGTAAATTGCCTTCTCGTCGTGTTATTATGACTTTTAGAATTACTTTTTTCTCAAAATATTACAACTTTATTTTCGTAAAAAATTGGCTATTTCCCCTTAATATTATGACTTTGTAATATTACGACTTTATTCTCATAATATTATGACCTTATTCTCGTAAAATTGGCCTTTTCCTCGTAATATTACTATTAAAATTACTTTATTCTCATAATATTACGACTTTATTTTCGTAAAATTGGCTATTTCCTCGTAATATTACGACTTTGTAATATTACGACCTTATTGTCGTAAATTACCTTTTCGTCGTAATATTATGACTTTTAAAATGACTTTATTCTCATAATATAACGATTTTATTCTCGTAAAATTATGACTTTTTTTTTTTAATATATATATTACGATGTTATTTCCATAATATTACGACTTGATTCTCAAAATATTAAAACATTTTAGGTTTTGCTCTAATATTCCGTTTTAAGCACTACATTGATAAATTGCAGGGAGAAAATGCTCCCCCCCACCTTTCACTGTAATAACCAGGATCCAGACAAGCTCCTCCTCCTCCTCCCCTCACCGCGGGACGCCGTCCAATCAGCGTCCACTTCACAAAATGGCCGCCCAATGGCAGCGCCGCTTCTTGCCGTGCTCGGTAACCAAGGACCGAGCGACAAGAGTCCTTCTCCTGCTCAAGCGCGTCCGCGGGCAGCGTAAGTGCCGCATGAGGACCTCCCTTAGCAACCGCGGACAAACATGGATTTCTACAACATGAGGTAACTTAAACACACACACATAAAGAAATATGTCGTTTTTTTATAATGTCGTGGCGCTGCTTGTGTCCGTTGACCGCGCGAGCAGAGGAGACGCGAACAAACGTGGCGGACGTTTTCTTTTACGTAAAAAACTTAAGCGTCGCCTCCAACTTTTTTTTTTTCCCCCTTCACCGTTGCGTTATAAAGCGGAGGCAGCTAGCGCTAGCTCCCAGTGGTAATAAGCTAGCTACTACGTTCCACATAAAAAGGATTATAAAACATCCTCAAACATGACAGCAGCGGTTTATACGTGTCTCGAATTTAACTCCCCGTAATATGAGCTGTTTGTCATGAAAACGCGTCACAGCAACACGAATGTTGGAGCTTCAGTAGAAAACAAAAGGCATTCATTTTAAAGCAAAAACATATATATATATAAAAAAAATAGCTAACACTCCTCGTTGTTTCTAAAGCTACAGCTAACGAACCAAGCTAATTAACCAAGTAAAAATGTCCGTTCTCGAATGTCTGAATGTCTGAAAATGATCCAATTTTTAAGGATTTATTTCTTATATGGAGCAAAAAAACCCTGAAAATGTTCACATTTGAGAAGCTAAAAACGATCAGAAATCTTGTTTTAATAATGACAAAAACCCCAAAGCCGATAAATAATAATCAATAATCGAGTAATTGTTACACGATTATTAACAACCACAACAACATATATTTTTTAGGGCTGCAACAAACTTCATTTTAGTCAGTGTGCTTCACTTTAAAGGTGCATTATGGAATAAATGTGGTCGTAAAACCCTCCTTATATGTCACAGAGACTCAGGAATAATGTCCATATAACAAACTGAACTCACCAACAACAACAGTACAGACAAAATATTTGCATCAAAAAAAATATTTTGCAGGCTGCAAATCATGTTTATGTTTTGAAATCATGTTTTGGCGTCATGTGGCGCCACCTACCGCCGTCTACCAATCATTGCAGTCAGCAGCGTCTCAGCTGCCGAGCAACCACGGGTTGCCAGTTACGTCAGAAAAAAACGAAACCTAAAATACCTCTGTATTTTGAATTTGAATGTAGTAACCGTTTTGGGAGCACCCTTGGGAACGAGGGCTACCCAGAATGCATTGCATTGCACGGCCCTAAGTGTTATTAGTGAGTTCAGCGCGATGCATTTTTCAATGAGATATAGTGGCTTAAAGAGTGGTCGACCAAATGGTCCATGAAACCAGTGAACTTGCACAATTTTAAGCGAACATAACTGCGTGTTTGTGCGCGATGGAAGCTGCACAGTTCCAAACGCTGGAACAGAGGAGTCTTATTTTTTTTCCGGCGAGAGATGAAAATCAAAGTAGCTCCCACCTTTTCCTGTTCCAGTCTCGGCGTGATTATGTGATTTTTATCAGTTTGTACTCAAGGAATGTCCTTTGCGCGCACTTGTGAACGACGCCCACCGAGATGTTAAAAGGTAGTTCTTTAACTTTTTCGTGACGGTTTAGTATGATTCTACTATCTTGCCATAGTCTTGACTCTGTTTACATTTTGCTTCACACACAAGCACAAGGGAAACTCTTGGCCTTTGTAAGACGAGAGGAGATAAGATAAATCTTCGTACCGGTCGTAACCGTTGGGAAATCCGCCACATCTGTATGTAGTAATGCGAGACGCAGCAGTGGTCTCATTCCTGATCAGCACACCAGCTGTGATGTTCACAGTTTGTGTTAAAGTTCACAGATGTCCGACTCGGCATTTGGAACGCCCTCCCACGAGAGGCAAGCGGAGCGACTTTACTCATCGTATAATCACCTCTGATATTGTTTAATTCGCATCTTCACTGTTTTATGCAAGCTGCCATTGTGACATTGTCTACATTCCATTCCTTGCTTTGTAACTGGTGATCGTAAGGTCAGAGTGAAGACGGCGGCCAATCCCAGTGACTTGCAGAACCGACGCATTTTAAAGGAGCGACAGTTTTCTTAACGGCATCGCAAGTGCCGTGTTGCTAAGTCTCTTTATAAGAGTGCAGTGTTGAAGGTGGGCGGCTGATAAATTTAAATTTCCTTTGTTGCTACTGTCACTTGGCAATGCAGGGATCATGCCTAGAATTATCTGCTTCAATTCCAGCTTTTGTTTCTTCACCGTGATGCTGGTTACAGTACAGAATCAGTAGGTAGTATCGTTATCGCAAAATAACCCAGTTACTGGGTGCGACTTCTCTAATCGATCATCTGTTTGTTATTTTCTCAATTAATTGGTAAATATATAATCTGAATAAAATTGGCCCCACGCAACTCGTCATATCTGACGACTGTGAGAAATTTCACGTAGTTCTGTTTACGTTAAAGCTTTCAAAAAGTGGAATTTTAAAGTAGTTTTAATTTGTCAAATTTGTTGGAGCGCTAAGGCCACACATTTTGACATAGAGAAAATACTTTGATAGCTTTTGATCATTAACTTGTCTAGAACATATGTACCAAGTTTGACGTGGCTAGCTTAAACATGCTAGGACGTGTTTGTTCAAATGTGGAGACTAGTCATTTCTGTCTTTCCAAAATGGCCGACTTCTGGGTTGGCAGAGCTAATGGAAGTACATTGGAAATTTGTTTGGAATCATGAGCGCAACAAGTGTACAGAGTTTGGTTAAAATTGGAACAACTATGTGCGACTTAGACACGATAAAAAAACGTAGTATTTTACACAATTTTGGCCTCTGTCAAATTTGTCGGAGCGCTGAGGCCACGCCTTTTGACGTAGAGAAAAAAATTTCATAACTTTTAATCATTAACTTGTCTAGAACATATGTACCAAGTTTGACGCGGCTAGCTTAAACGTGCTAGGACGTGTTTGTTCAAATGTGGAGACTAACCATTTCTTTCCAAAATGGCCGACTTCTGGGTGGAAATACATTGGATTTGTTTGGAATCATGAGAGCAACAAGTGTACCAAGTTAGGTTAAATTGGAACAACATTGTTAGACACAATATATTTTTTAAATTATAATTTAGCAAAATTTTGCCTTCTTTTTCTCAAGTTAAAAAATTCCCAAAAAATCCTCAAGAATCTTAGGAGTAAGCACGACACACTCACCAAATTTTGTCACGATCTGACCACTTATTTAGAATTGGTAAACATGTCAATACAAAGAGATTCATTGTATTAACGTTAGCAGCAATGTGTAGCTAGCTCATATATGTAGTACTAGTTACAGAGATGGAGAGGAAGAGATTCAAAACATAAATGTTGGGAACATTCAGCAGATTTGGTTGGGGACCCACAGAAAATCACCTGGGACTTGTCTGTGGGTCCCAACCCAATCTTTGGGAATTTACTCGGGGAATTGGGAATCAATCGAGTCAGTCAAAACATTTCCATGAAGGATAGCGGTTGACCTCTGCAGCGATAAACTGCGGTTTGTGGTAGTTTTGCTGGAGATGGTCCACGGGATTCCAAACATACACATACACACACGTTCAACTTGCAGCGGTTTAAATTGTCTCGAAAGTTGGTCAAACAAAATTACGCAGCGCCGTCGCAGGATAATCTCGGGTCTCCCGTTCTAACCCTCGGGGGAAGTAGTATTATTATCAGCTCTTGTAGCATATTTCCATCATTTGTTTTCACCTCAATAATTACTCCCTCTGGCGAGTGATTCCCTTGCTTATCACCCATTGACTCATATGTCATTATACTTTTGTCTCTCAGGACAAACAAACACAAACATACACACCATTTTCTCTGCCTCTGCCTTCTGTTCTCTTGCAAATAGGCGCAGAAAATAACCCCCGATTGGGAGGCTCTGGTCTCCTAGCAACTGGAATAAATTCCCCACACGGTGGATGTTTATAGACAAGATAATCTATAGGTTTGAATTTATTGATTTACCCTTTATAACTGCATGTGCTCCATTACTCTTATTTTAAGGAACTTCAACTGACTGTGGACTGGAATGTCTTAATCATATGCTGACAGACATTATAGAGTAATTCAGATTTAGGGCTATTTAAAGCGTAACAAATTCCCCAACTATTGCACATGCAACAGACGTCAGACGCCAGTGGTTTTCTTGAAACGCAGTGTCCTCGCAACATGAGTCAGAGGAAACGAAACAAGCGTTGCGTCATGGAAAGTGGAAAGTCGTCTGTGCTGTAAAATATAGGAAGTGGGGTGAAGTTACCCGGGATTAGCTCAAGATCTGCCCCCAGTGACCCAAAAAGGATTAGCAGTATCGATCATTTTTTAAAGATACTTGTTAGTGCAAGGCCAGATTGTCTCTCTGACACATCTGCACGGATGAAAGTCCATCACCACCAGCTAAACCTCTGCTCTTCCCAGCCAAGCTAACGGGGAATCATAGCATCTGCATTAACATGGTCTCCCTATCGCTGGCTCCTTCCACGATAGCAAGAAACTTGGGTGTCGTGATTGATGACCAGTTGACCTTTACAGATCATGCTTTTGCACTATTCTGTAGAAGAAAAATCAGGCCATACCGAACCCAACGGGCTACCAAGCTCCTAGTACAGGCCTTGGTCATCTCCAGCCTCGACTACTGCCAGACCCTGCTAACAGGCCTCCCGACCTGTGCTGTGAAACTGCTACAGATGGTCCAGATTGACAAATTAATCGGTCTACCTCAAAATTGAGTCGATGCCAAGTTTCGGCAGATAAGATACTTGAGTCGGCCAGTGAGTGTAAGCAACCTCCAGCTTCTTGCCTCTTAATTTATGATGTCAGACTGGAATTAAATCATTTGGCTTAGCACAAGTTCACCGAACGCCATTACTTCACACTCCTATCCCCAGCAGAATCCACGTGCGCGGCCCCGAAGTGTGAAGTCATGGTAACGGCACCAGCCCTCCCAGCCTTGGTCTACCTCAGCACTGGTAGATGTTACTCCCCTGGGTTAGACACACACACACACGCACACTGTAGCTTCTCTTTCCCAGTGACACAACAGCAGAGATCCTGGAGCCTGCAGGGCTTTCTGCATGGAAGGACCGCACTGTGAACTCAGCCAGCGTGAATGAATATATTTGTGAAAGTGTAGCTACAGGAGACTCGCATTCCGGCAGCTGCATCCATGGAGACGTTAAAGAATGATGGATCTCAGCCTGCCTTCAGTCGCTGGTCGTACAGGTAGCCGCACACTTGTACATTGATGGTCTTTTCATTTGCCCTGTACTGTTTGTTTGTTTGTTTGTTTGAGTGGTACAGTCGACTCCTTCATCGACACAGGCACGAGCTTCAGGTCTATGAGCTGTACTCCGCGATTGAGGCTGGTAGAGCAGTGACGATAATGTTTCTTCCAGTCACTGCTCCGTGGCCCTGTCAGCTGAAAAGGTCGAGCTGCAGTCAAAGATGTGCCTCTTGCTCATGTTTCTGTCGCCATGTCTTTACTTATTCAGAGTGCCAGGCCGTGACCGTGTGTGACGTAACCGGAGTGAATGACTTTTGTGCGTTTATCTATCCAACGTTTTTTTTTTTCTTCTTCATATGCTTGACCTGCTTGAGTTAACGGGGTCCTGCACGTTTCAACAAGTCAAATGTAAGAGTTTTTAAGACTCTTTTAAAGACCCATTTCAAATACATACTGGCAAAAAAGTACAAAAGTCATGAAGGAAAATTGGAGCCACAAATCGATGAACTTGCAATTCGGCTTAGCTGTGGGCTTTCATTACTTTTTCACTGCTGCTATGCTAAGCGGTCACACACCGCGGCGCTCACACAGCACACTAGCTAATAGTGCTTTTAAGACCCCGCGTATACCCTGGTTAAGCACATGGCATGCAAAGTTTGTGCATAAACTAGTCCATGCGATTGATAGACCATCTGAAAATACTTTTGAATGCGTTTTCCTGGCACCTTTTTTTGGTTAAGTCTCTGATATATATTTTAATGACAGCATCAATCTAGAAAATCGGGTTGTCTGAGTTGAAGGCATTCCAAACGGCAGAATTTCCGGAACATCCAAATTTGAAGAGGAAGCCCTGTTGGTAAAATGTGCATATATTTGCGTTTGCTCCTCTGGACAAATCTATATTCAGTATTATTTCAAACACGGGATGTAAAGTTTGCTTTCAAGCTCTAAGGACCTCCTGGAAATGCATGCTGCAGTCTCATAGACCTTTTGAAGTAGTTCCCCTTTAGGATTCAACAGAGATCGGAGTCGTAAGGTTTTCCAGCAAGCTGTTGCGACGAGTACCCACAACTCTCAAAGCTACTTCATTAATATCTGAGTAGGGACCAGGGACACCTGGTGTGCATGTTCTCAGCAGCTGGTATTGTTGTAAATAAAAAAAAAGAGGTTGACAGACGTGTATCTGGATGTAGTATTATTCGATTTTAGTTAAAAGCTGTCGGAGCTTCCCCCTGTTCGCCGCGATTTCTCATTCAAGGAGTGTTTGTTCCGTCCTGTAAGTACTGTGAATAAGGTAACATCAAGTTTAGTATAATTAAAAGGTGCCGTATGTAAGAATGTGGCCAAAAATGGTTACTACTGTAGTACCGAAAATACCGAGGTCTTTTAGGTTTCGTTTTCTGTTTCGTAACTGGCAACCCGTGGTTGCTCGGCAGCCGAGACTCTACCGACTGCAATGATTGGTAGACGGCGGTAGGTGGCGCCACATGCCAAAACATGATTTGCAGTCTGCAAAAGATTTTTTTTTAATGCAAATATTCTGGCTGTCTGGAGTCTCTGTGACATATAAGGAGGATTTTATGACCAATTGCTTTAGATTTATTACATAATGCACCTTTAAATTGCCAAATTTTTGTGACGATGCATAAAAACAGTTATTTGAACCAGTTTCGATGAGGACCTTTTTAGTCCGCCAGGGATGTTAGTGTGAGTATTTTAGTTAACGCTGTTTACAATGGACTGAAAAAGTGAAAAAAAATGATAAAATAAGTCTGCGTCCACCCGCAGACCTGCTGTCATCGGCTAAGTGTGACATTTGTGGTGAATTAGGGGAAGCTTTATAACCCAAAAAGGATTATAGCGACCTCATCATTGTGACATATTGAGTACTCTTCCTTCTCTCGTGCATTTCTTTTTGGTTCGGTTTGGTTTTATTTCTTTCCTTTTTTTCCCCCCGATAACCTCTCAGCCACAGGGCATTTAACATTTAATCATTTATCAGCCCTCGCAGAATCTAAAGTCGTGCTCGTTTGACATTTAATGTTTCTTCTGAAGCAGAGTGAAAGGATTTTTTAATTAAAATAAGAATAAGACCTAATAAGGGCCGATAAATAGCTTTGATACCGTTGCCCGGGAAAAAGAAAAAGGTTGGTTCTGGCGGTTATTATTACCATTTCATCGCTCATATCTTCCAAAGGCACGGAAATCACGCTCGTTCTGAAGAGGTGCATTTTAATCGGGCGCATCCCTTCCCCTCTGTCGCTCAGTAAATCTTGTGAAAGCGCCGTGTGAAGAAGGAGTCTAATTACACCGGAGCTGTAAGCAGGTTTTTAATCAGCGGCGGTGGAGGTGGCACTGTTGACAAGGCCGGAATCTCCATGGTTACCTTGGTCTTGGACACAAGGAAGGGACAACGGTGGCGTGTCCTTTTCTTGTCACCCAAGCTGTGATCATCGAGTGATGAAACATTGATCACTCACAGCTGTGATGAGGCGCTCCTCTGAGTGTGTGTGTTCTTGTATTTGTCAACTCCTTAGGACCCTTTTTTTTTACGGCATAAACACTGATCATATCAAGACCGGTAGTCCTCATGGGGACCAAAAACCTGGTCCTATTGAGGCAGAAGCTCATTTCTGAGGAACTGTTTGAGTTAAGGGCTCAAGTTTGAATAATTAACACCTAAAAAGGTCCGTCTGGATTTTTTTGTGGCTATTTTAACCATAAAAGGGTCAGAAAATGTCCTGCGAGTAAGTGCTTTTGCCCTTTTTTTCAAGAAGAAGATACTGCGGTTGTAAATAAACATCACATTTTGCGTTAAATTAGAAATGTGAACAGTGTCAAACATATTTAAAGTAGCATTTGTTTGAGTCTTTGTCTCAATGTCCAAAAACAGGCAACAACAAAAATGGAAACTATGGCTTTTTTTTCTCCCCAAAATCTCTCCTCTCTCGCGACTAAAAACTCTGATTCGCCGGGTTCCTGAAACAAACGCAAGTAAAATTACCGTGATAACCACACGTTAGCTTTGACGCACACAATCTCAGGTTTCGGAAGCCGTTGGAATTTTTCGTACAGCACAAACCGTCGCCTAACTACGGCCGTGCAAAGTGCGCTAGTGCTTGGGTGTTAAAGGGTTAAGAACAAGGCTTTGGTTCGGCTCTCTGAATGAATGAAAATCAATGCTGAGTCTTTAAAAGGATAGCAAATATTAGTGTGTGTGTGTGTGTGTGTCAATTGGAAATGTACCTCCAGGGCGATTAAAGGCTTTATGATCATACTAATAGGGATGTTGTCTTTTAAAAGGCTTGAACACCTTCTCTGTCAAGGTCCTCGAAATCAGTGGAATCTGTGGAAATCTGACACAATTTAAATTTAAATCAGTCAATAAGTATTACACATACCGTTATTGATCTCGTCTGTGTCATTTTTGTTCTTCTCAACATGTCCCGTGCGCTCTCCGCCGCCTCGGTGCCGCAGACCGTCCAGTTCGGCCAGCTTCTCGTCCAACTCGACTGCAAGGTAAGCGGCAACACACAACGCAGCGTTCGACAAAGTGTGGTTGGGTTTTTTCGTTTACGTCGCTAGGTTTCGCCGCGTGTCGGCTAAGAATCGGGTGCTTTGACATATGCACCTAAAAAACAGGAGGTACGTAAAAGCTGCTGCCTTCTGGATTTCGGGTTGGGGTTAGCCCTAAACCCTAGCCTAGGCCAGGCATGTCCAAAGTCCGGCCCGGGGGCCAATCAGGGCCCTCGGTCAGATTTTGTACGGCCCGCAGCTTCAGTTCTATACTGTATTATTTATTTATGGCCCAGGAGGGACTGGGGCAGAAAATCGTCCCTCAATGGCATGTCATTTCCTGTTACCTTATTATGTTATTATGATATCTGACTCCAGATGTGAAAGAAATGCAGAATTGTTTCATTTGTTCACTCAAGGACAATAACATTATTATAAAACATGGCCTTTGTGTGTACATTTGGCTGTTAAAAAGATTACTATTGGCCCCCAGAACTCTTTCAAATTTGGCCCTCGTTAGAACAAGTTTGGACACCCCTGGCCTAGGGTTAG
This sequence comes from Microchirus variegatus, assembly GCF_963457635.1. Taxonomy (NCBI): domain Eukaryota; kingdom Metazoa; phylum Chordata; class Actinopteri; order Pleuronectiformes; family Soleidae; genus Microchirus; species Microchirus variegatus. Next base: position 4,234,321 of record NC_139821.1, read on the forward strand.
CTAACCTGCACATCAGAGGTGTGGAGAGGATGTGAGGGTGATCCATGGAAACAGGAAGTCCAATGTCAATAAGATGAAAGCCTCTCGTTCCAGCGCGGCAGAACTGGAGGCATTTAAAGACGGACTGGAATGGAGTCGGTGCCAGAGGTGCCGTCGCTCTCTGACTCAGACGCCGACGGCACCGACTCCCGCTGTTGCCCTTTTTCCTCTCTCCGCGGTGTAGCTAAGCAACGCCGTGCCTTCAGATATGGGTGTCCGAGGGAAATGCCCACAGGACCCGGGGAGCAAGGCATTCTCTCAGCTGGAGTTTTGTCCTTCTTGTCCCTTTTACACATCTGAGGTTGTTTGTTTCCAGTGAGTACCTTTGATTTAAAACAGCCACTACTGCGACGCAAACTTGTTTTGTATTAATTAATATAAGACAAGACTTGCTTTGCTTTTTGACCTCCACCAAGGCGGTTTATGTTGTCGGAGTTTCTCTGTTAGTTAGCAACATAACTCAAATGGATGGATTTGGATGGATTTGGATGAAATTGTCAGGGAATGTCCGCAATGGGACCAGGAACAATTGATACAATTTTGGTTGTGATGTGCAGATGCTATCACAATTTTTATCGCTATTTTGTCGGGGGGCTGAGCTGACTCCGAGCGCTCTCCGAGTGCTTTCCTAGTTATTAATGCAACAGCAGGGGCGCCCTCTGCTGGTTTGAGAAGTTTTGTCACACAGCTACTTAAACCTTGGGTCGTGAGAGTTGTTGTGTTTTCCAGTTTGTGTTGACTTACATCGCCAAAAAAAAAAGTCAAATCGCAACCCTGCAAATCTGTCCGAAACATCACAATTAGGTATTTTTGTTACACTGCAAAAGTAGTTACTGAAGTTAAGCCATTTTGTTGTAAGTAAACCCACTAACATCCCTTATCGGTGTCAGCTGTTGTCGGCCATTGGCTGCCCTGATTTCTAAAAAATCTGCGTCAGAATTAGACACAGAAAAAAACCCCACGCCAGCTTTAATTTGCCATTTCAATCAGTCTTTAATCAGTTTGAAATGTTATCCCTTTCCCCCTGCAGTGGCATTGAAAATGACAGCGCCAGTCTCATGCAGCAGAAGCTGGAAAAGCAGGTAAGAGACGTTTTTTCACCTGCCCTCATCACTTGGAATTCTCACGCTCCCCTCCTCCTGTTACCCGTTACACATTTATTCTCCTCTTCCCACCCGATGCTTTTTTTTTTGGGAGACACTTTATCTCCGAAGTCGCAGCTGTAAGCGCCAAAGCTCGACGCCGCCGTCGTCTCACACTTTAGGGAGGAAAAAAGAAAGAGCTAGAGCCAGATTGGTGACTTCAAAGAGATGAGGATTTAGTGTGTGTGTGTGTGTGTGTGTGTGTGTTGCTGCGGCTCAGCTGTGCTACACACTCATTTGAGAGTTCCTCTGTTCTTACATAACTCATGGAGACAAATGCACTTGTGCCCAGAGGAGGGATCAGATGTTGGGGGTTGTTAAAATGCAGCGTAACTCACCATTACAGTATCATTTCCGTTGCTAAATTATTAATACTACTACTACTAATAATAATAATTGTAATGTAATGTAATAAATGTCCTGTAACTAAGTGGTTTGCACAGTTTTCCAGAATATTATTATTATTTACAATTTACTGCACCTTAAAATACTGTTTTAACAATTTAAAATGAAGAAAAACAAACAAACAAAACTGTGTGTGTTCACAAACACCAGATTTTGAGTGTTACATTTGAAATCTTAAGAGCATAATAATATTATATGTTTGATTTCTTTTGTCTCAATGTCCAAAAACAGAACAAACTAAAATACTCACACTAATAGACCTTAGGGACAAAAATGTCCTCATTGAAACCTGTTCAAATCACTGTTTTTGATGCATGATGCATTTATATTCATTAATATTTTATATGTATGGAAAGGACTGATGTTGGTAAAAAAAAAAAAAAAATATATATATTTTAAATGTGTACAATTTTTAAAAAAATTGTGAAACTACAAAAGCATTGAAAAAAAAAATCCCAATTTCCTGCGTCGCCACGACTCTGAGCGCACTTCACAGTCTCCCTCCCCTCCCCTACTTCATCTCCCGCTCTCCTTCTGGAGTGCTAATGACTACTGATTCATTCAGCAGCAGTGACCGCACATACACTCTCCCGCTCACACACACACACACTCTGGTGCTCGCTCATCGTTTGGTTCTAGGGCACCGGAGAAACCGCGTCAACGCCGCTTTTTTTATCGGTCCCCGAACCTCAGCTGCGGGAGAGGAACGAGCAACAGGGAAGAAGAGTCGTGCTCAGCACGAAAAGGACGGATTAGCTTCATGTGACTTCCGACACAAATGGGACCTGTGACGGTATTTCTCCAGAAAAACACGTTTAACTGTAAGACCCGCGATCGCTCGACACACTGATGGAACGGGTTTGTGACCGCTAAAGTTTCTTTTTTCATAATTTCATGTTGATCCAGTAATCCAGTTTTGATTTGCAATCTTGAGCCTTTAACACATTGCATTGTCGTAAATATGCAACGGTTTCCGAAAAGTGGAAAAAGCAGTGGTTTGAATGGGTTTCAATGAGCACATTTTTGTCCCCAAGGTGTGTTAGTGTGAGTATTTTATTTGAGACGAAAACTTGTACTGTTCAACTTCCATTTAACACGCAAAATGTGGTGTTCATGTACAACTACACTGTTTTTCTTCATTTTAGAATGTTAAAACAGTATTTTAACATGCAATAAATTGTAAATAACTGCCAGATATTGAAAGGTATTCTGGAAAAATGGGTAAAAGCACCATTTTCTGGCCCTTTTATGCTCAGGTGTTAAAGGGAAATATATGAAATGAACAGTGTATGTGTCACATTTTTAAAGAAACACATATGACATAGACACTGGAAATGAGCACATTTTTGTCCCTAAGGTGTGTTAGTGTGAGTATTTTAGTTGAGACAAAAACTTAGACTGTTATGAATGTTAAAACTGTATTTAAACATGCAGTAAACTGTAAATAACTGCCAGATATTGAAAGTTGTTCTGGAAAAATGGGTAAAAGCACTAAACTGACGGACATTTCGGGCCCTTTTATGCGTCACATTTTTAAATAAACACATATAGCATAGATAGAAGAATGAAAAGTGGATCCAAATTGCATGTTCGTTTTGCCGTTGTGATTTCCTTGTGATGTGGGTTACGCGCTCGTTATCACACGCTTATCGCACACTTTTGTTTCAGTGACCTCCTCATTTTTTTTTCCCTTCCATGTTTTGTTCGGACAAAGGAAGGGACCGGGAAAAGCAGCCGAACGAAGTCACGTCCTGGTCTGCGCTTCACAAAAGAAGGGAACAAGAGAGTGTTTTTATTTTTAAATAGCATAGCAATATAAAACGGAGGACAAAAACAAAACATCCTGGACATGATTCACTTTTTAAAGCCAGGCTCTTCCTTATTCCGCCAGACCAAGAAGTTGGAAGCATTTCCACTTCCACTTTGTCCTCTCATTAATGTAACCATAATTAATCTGAACGACAGTAGCCGCGCTGGGCCGTTGAGAGGAAACACTGAGACTCTGTTTCTCTCAAACGCTGGTGAGGCTGCTATGAAAAGCCTTTTTTTTTTTGTCCTGAGTGGTGACAAATAAATGAGGCCATCGCCGCGTCTTCCACTTCACGGAGCAGGACTCGCCGCCGCGCGTCTGCGGACACGCTAATTATTAAAACTTGCGCTTGCGTAATCCATCGGCCATCGCTGACCGCCGAGAACTGGAGCCAAGAGGGCGTTGATGTGAACGCGACGTCGTCACTCGCCTCGTCACAGGAGCTCCGAGCCAATTCTCAGATTCGCAGATAAATAACGCAATTTGACAAGATTTAACGTTAAAAAGTTAAGTCGCGCATAAGCCGTGTTTTTGCTTTAATTTGCCAGCGATTTAGCTCTGATTTCTGTCACGAATAATGTTTATACGTCCACTCTTAGTTTACAAAGTAATATAAATGGTGCTGGGCATGTTAACGGCGTAAAAACGTTAGCGTACGTTCCATGACGACTGACCGGAAAAAAGACGCGCGTGACGCCATGTTTACGTGCCACGGCACCGGAGTCCGGGCAACGTTTGCCCGTTAGCTCCTTTAGCCACGTAAGCACGCCTACAGTGGAACTGGAGAGGTCTGTTTATTTAACGAAAAAGAGCACCGCGACAAAAAACCAGCGTACCTGTGTACTGCGGATGTTTGCCTCCGTTTCTAAAGTTTAGCGGTACTTTAGAGACTCATTTTAAAAATCGAAAGTCACGGAAACATTGACGTCGCGCGCGCCTTCTTCCGATCAGTCGTCATGGAAACGCGTCATACCGTTAACCGCTGCTAACGCGTTAATGTGCCTAGCAAATAAATAAATTAAACTTCTTCTCAGCCCGCGTCATGGTAAAATGCTCTCGACTTCTTTGAAATATCCAATAAAAAGAGTTTCTCTTTTGGTCCACAGAGGGCGCTGCTGGAGCAGAAGCAACGCCGGAAGCGGCAGGAACCGCTCATGGTGCAGCCCAACACGGAGGCGTGGCCGCGGCGCTCCAGGACGCGGCGCGGCGAGGAGCAGGCGCCGCTGGTGGAGTCTCATGTCAGCACCACAAACGACGTCATCATGGACGGTGAGAGCGGGAAGAAACGTTGGGCTGGGTTGAAATTAGTTTTTTGCAATTTTTAGTCGCCACGGTTACTCGAAACGCTTCGAAAAAGTCAGAGCACGCCATTCCCCGATCAAACCAAAGTTAATACTTAGTTACAATCTTCCGCAGGCATCGATGGCCCTGCGGCCTTCATGAGCTCGGAGGCCCCCGACCAGGCAACGAAAATCCAAATCCTCTCGGTGAGCCAGTCCCAGCCTTTGTCACAATCCGAGTCTCAGTCCCAGCTTCAGTCCCAGCCTCATTCCCCGGCTTCAGAGGAGCCGGAGCGAGACAAAGACACCGAGATGCTGCTCGAGCCCAAGACCGACATCCACGAGTTACTGCAGAAACAAGGTGAGACGAAGCCCCGGACAGTGGTGCGACTGAAGGATTTCGCGGTGAGAAATGGGGTCGTTTGATAAATAGGGCACAGAGCATTGTTCACACTGCGGTGCGCATCGGTGGCATCATTATCGCCTCCGTCACCCACGCTTTGGGCTCAGGCAGCTGGGAAATTGGGGCGATAACTGTTGACATATCAATTAGAAGACGAGATTTAAAAGTGTTAAATTTAATGTCGGCATGATTTAGCACATTGTGACAAATCTCGTCTTCTTACGCTTTAAAAATGTCAGGGCCATAAAAGTGATTTTGACAGTTTTTCCCGGAAAAAAATTCTGGGAAAATGTTGGCGCACGTTGTCGCATGGCGTGTTTCCATGACGGCTGACTGGAAAAAGATGCGCGCGATTCCCTTCTCAAAAACAAAAAGTATCTCGGAATGACTTGAAATTTACCATCATAATAGTCGGCATCGCCCTGAACAATGATCTGTCAAAAATATTTGCAAATCTCTTAAGGAATAATTTTAATGATTTTTTGAAATTCAGGAAATGATCCGTTTGCCCTGATGCACTTTGACAGTGAGCTGACTTTCTCCAAAAAAACAAAAAGTATCTCGGAATGACTTGAAATTTACCATCATAATAGTCGGTATCGCCCTGAACAAGGATCCGTTGAAAATATTTGCAAATCTCTTAAGAAATAATTTTGATACATTTTTGAAATTCAAGAAAAGACCCATTTGCCCTGATACACTTTGATGTTAAAATGAGTCTCTAAAGTAACGGTAAACTTTAAAAACAGGCACACATACGCAGTTAACACAGGTACGCTGGTTAATTGTAGCGCTGCTCTTAAGGCGCGCTAACAGCGCTAAAGAAGCGAACAGAGCTAACTGGTAAACGGTGCCTCGACTCGGTGCCACGGCACGCAAACATGACGTCACATGCGTCTTTTTCCGGTCAGTCGTCATGGAAACGCGCCATGCGTATAACGTGCGTTAATGTTGACGCCGTAAACTCGGTTAGCGCCACTCTCGCGTGAACGAGCGTCAGAGCTGGACAGCGATAACGACCTCTCTCCTCTCGCCAGGTTTGTCTTGCAGCATGAACTTCGACGAGTCCAGCGAGCACGAGGACAATGCGGACGAGGAGCAGACGTGCTCCCTGTCTCCTCACGCGGACTCCACCCGGCCGGCGTCCGCGGCCAGCGGCAAAGACGCCTCGGTGAGCAGCCGCGCGGATTTCGTAATAAATGTCTATTTATTTACGTAATAAATGTCTATTTATTTACGTAATAAATGTCTATTAATTTACGTAATAAATGTCTTCCACTCCTCAGGAGGTCGTGACCCCGGGGTCGCCCACAGCCGACGGCTCGCTGATCGACGTGGCCAACCTGGAGGAGTTCGTCCTGCGCCCGGCTCCGCGCGGCATCACGGTCAAGTGCCGGATCACGCGCGACAAGAAGGGCATGGACCGCGGCCTCTACCCCACCTACTTCATGCACATGGAGAGGGAGGACGGCAAGAAGGTGAGGGCCACGTTCAGCTCCAAAGTTCGACAAAAACACCTTCAGCGTTCTGAGTTTCTGAGACACAAAAGGGAACTTTTTGCCTCTTTCCAGGTGTTTCTGTTGGCAGGCAGGAAGAGGAAGAAGAGCAAGACGTCCAACTACCTGATTTCAGTGGACGCCACCGATCTGTCTCGAGAGGGCGAGAGCTTCATCGGAAAACTGAGGTAAAACTGAGGTTTCTTGAAGATCTTCCATCATTTAGATGAATATTTAGAGCCCAAACGGCTCCTGGCACAAATTGCTGTTGTTATCATTCAAATCATTATTTATTATTATTATTATTATTATTATTATATCCGTGTCTTCGCAGTCATTTTTGAGGGCGTTCACGTACATAAAAACACGGAGGTCAGGTCTGGCGAAAATGCGAAATTTGTGAAAACGGAGGCAAAATTGAGTTCCACCGAATTTGCCGAAACTGGGTGGGAAGACGTTATCAACCAAGACGACCAAAAAAGTCGATCGTAACCATGGCCTCAACGCAACAGGAAGTCGGCCATTTTGAATTTTGCACCCTAGGTAAATGAGCAAACTCGCAGGAGCGCGTCTGTCGTACCTACATAAAAACCCTCTGCGCTTTGGCGGATTTCGACAGGAAGTGCCGTATAACTTCGACATACATCGAGTTCCACCGAATTTGCTGAAACTCGCTGTGAAGACAAAAAAGTCGACCGTAACCATGGCCTCAACGCAACAGGAAGTCGGGCATTTGGAATGTTGGCGGTCCGTTTTGCCGATTTGCACCCGTCTTGATTTCTACAGCTTGAGTCATTTGAATGGCCTGCACGGGTGCGTTTGTTTTTCTTCCAGGTCCAACCTCATGGGCACAAAATTCACGGTGTACGACAACGGCTCCAACCCCTGCAAAAACCCCGGAACTCTGCTGGAGGAGAGCAACACGCGGCAGGAAGTGGCCGCCGTCTGCTACGTGAGTGACAGCCTCCCCCTCTTCATATTTATATATCCGTTCATTCACTCACTCATTCATCAAAAAGTCAACACTTTTCGCCGTTTGACAGGAAACCAACGTACTGGGATTCAAAGGACCGCGTAAGATGACCGTTATCATCCCGGGCATGAACATGAACTTTGAGAGGGTTCCCGTGAGACCCCAGAGTGTGAGTCTGAACGTCAACATTAGTCTTTCGTAAACCCGCCGCAGCGCAAACGGTTCATAACGGCTTTTTACGTTTGTTGTGCGACAGGACCAGGAGAGTCTCCTCAGCCGGTGGCAGAGTCACTCGCTGGACAACCTGATCGAGCTGCACAACAAGGCGCCGGTGTGGAACGACGACACCCAGTCGTACGTGCTCAACTTCCACGGCCGCGTCACTCAGGCTTCGGTCAAAAACTTTCAAATAGTTCACGACAACGACCGTAAGTACCCACCCAGGCGTCACACACACGACGTTTGAGCATTTATTCGATACCGTTTATCGGACTTTTGTCCTCACTAGTAAGACAATTTGGCATACTAGTAGAACTACTAGGGCGCCGGGTAGAATGACTGTGCCGTACTACGTTTTTTTTCACAACTACCGCCACTTTTGGCCGACTAGTGGGCCATCAAACCTTACTAGTAAACTACTGTGCTGCACTAGTAACACTACTAGGCCCTACCAGTAGGCATGTGTCATGTACTAGTAGCCTCCTGGACCCTACTAGTAGCGCCAAAATGCCTACTAGTAGCTCTTGTAAGGCATTTTTGACCTCACTAGTACTACTAGTAACAGCAAGACTGCCCGCTAGTCAGCCAGCTTACACACTTCTTCTTCTTCTTGGAAGACTTTCCTCAAGATTGCGAATTTGTGTCCATTCATTCCGGTCAAACCTCGTCTTTATCGTCCTTGCTTTGTATCGACCTCCCCCCTCAAACACAAAGTTGGAAGCATAGCATTGTCCGAAATTGGAGATAATGGGCTTAACCCAAAAGCCCAAATGCTTTTGTCCACGTAGTGCATTAATGCTGGTTATACATGGATTTGAACAGCGCAGCTTCCTGCCAAAACGGCGTCGTATCTCACAGATTCTCTCCCCCACCCCCCCCCCCCTCCCAAAAAAAAAAACAGCCGACTACATCGTCATGCAGTTCGGCAGAGTGGCCGAAGACATCTTCACCCTGGACTACAACTACCCCATGTGTGCCCTTCAAGCCTTCGCCATCGGCCTGTCGAGCTTCGACAGCAAGTTGGCGTGCGAATGAACCGCGGCGGACGGCGGAAGGCGGCGTCCTCATCGCGGAGGAGGGAAGTCGAGGAAACCCGAAACGACACAAATAAGAGACGTTCTTGTCACAGGTGTCGGCGCGCTGTCGTCGATTCCAACAACTCGACCCTGGTTCCATGTTTCAATGTCAGTTTTTATATATATATATGTATATATATGCGTGATTTACCAGTGAAAAGGGACAAACAAAGCAGAACACGTGGCCCCTTTTGCAGTAATGTGTGTATTCATTGTTTTGTTGCTTCCGTTGCCTCAAAAAAGTTGTCATTTCAAAGCATTGCACAATGGCGCCATCTGCTGGTCAAACGTCAGACTTGATCCAGAGTGTCATTTCATCCGTGCTGCATTTTCTTCCCTGGTCAGAAAATTAGAAATTATAGGTCAGACATAATTTAATCTGCCATTTCCTCATAACTAATACGTGTCGTCATCGGTCTTTTTTGTTGTTGTTGTAATTATTATTATTATTATTATTATTATCCCTGTGTGGAAGGTGCATTATTATTCATGTGTTGTTTTTTTAAGTGTCATTTTTATCTTGTGACTGTGACTTTTTCCTTTTTTTCCTGAAAATATGTCGTATTATTATTATTATATCATCTTAAGCGCAGAGTTGCACATTTTAAGAGAAAAGAGATATACATGCTGTACATAAAAGACCAGGGCGGAGGATTTTGTTTTATTGTTGCCGTACTTAAACAAAATAAAATGGTGGACGCCATTTAAATACGTCAAGACGACAAGAGGTTACGCATTCAAATCGTACAATGATCCGCTTTATCGGCAAAGATTGTCGATTGTGCACTGCTTTCAAAGTAAGGGATATGAAAAGGAGTTCAGTAAGGGATTATATCATCATCAGATGTGCCAGCAGTTTCTAGAAATCATGTTCTGTCGTTTTTTGTATTTTGAGAAATGTGTGATACAGAAAAACAAAAGAGAGAAGATATTTTTGAAATGCTTTTTATTGTCAGAGACTTCGACGAAACACATTCCACGCAGCACAAATCAGGGTTTCACGAGGCGAGACGCTTCGCGTTGCAGCAGTGAGAGGACGAACGCACCCCGGTGAACAACTTTATTTTTCATAAACGGGACCATTCTTGTGTGTCAACTTAATCCAGAACGGGGGGGGAGGGGAAAAAAAGTGCTTATTTCAATCCAAGTTTCAAATTACCAAAATAAAAGTCATTTTGAATAAAAAAACAACAACTTAAAACGCTTCTACTTTTTTTTTCTCTTTAAAAACACATTTTTAGAAACGCATAATTTATCACTCGGACGACGGAACTGAAAAATTGTCACGGTACTTTAACGTGAAACATTTCCCGGACACCTTTAACGCCATTTTTTTTTTTTTCTTTCAAATGACGATCTCTTTGGGAAGGGTTTTGTACTTGATCAGGTAGTACGGGTAGCACTGGCAGCTGTCAAACACCACGAACATGCTGGGCTTGTACACGTTGTCCACGCAGCTGTCGTAGAGGCAGTGCTGCTTCGTCTTGGAGACGAGCGGCGGCGGCCGGCGGAAGTTGTTCTGGCCCAGGTACACCTTGCCCACCAGCACTTTGGCCAGGAACATGTGGCGGGTGTCCACCAGCTTGGCCATGGCCGTGAAGGTGTGCGAGTAGGACGCGGTGGTGGAGAAGTAGGAGCCGTAGCCGTACGAGACGCCGTTGATGCCGGCCACGCGCGGGTCAAAGTTGTTGTGGCAGATGTCCTCGGCGGACTCTTTGCTCGTGCCGTGGAAGAGGTGTCTCTCGAGCGGTTCTTTGGACTTGGTGTGCTGCTTCTGCATGTACGCCTTGTGCCTGCAAAGACACGTTAGTGAGCCTTTTACCGACCGATACTCAAAAGACAATTAAAACGGCAGCCGTTACCTTTGGTACTTGTCCCAGTGGAGCTGGTTCTGGACCTGCTCGATGCTGATGATGTCCACCTTGGTGTCAGGCAGGCTCTGGTAGAAGAGGCTTTGGATGCTCTGGTAGGCCTTTGTCCCCGTCGGGACGTCCACCAGGCTGTACTCCTCCTCCTGAGAGGACAAGCGCCACACGGGAGGATACCAGGTGCTGAAGTCTCCCAGAGGGTCCACGCTGAAGTTTTCCCCCGGCGGACCAGTGGCAGGCTTGGTGGGATCAATCTGGATTCCTGTCCTGGATGTAGAAGATGTAGAGGAGATGCATATGAAGGCAACCGCGCGGACAAGGTAATATGTTGTCCTCCACGCGAGGTGGGGGGGGGGGCGCTGGTGCCAATCCCAGCTGACATAGAGCGAAAGGCGGGGTCACAAATACCAACTTGAATGAATGAATGAATGAATAAAATAAAAAAAACCATACTGCAGGTGAGGCATCATGGACGCAGGGGAGCGGTACTCGGGTCGCCATCGGACGTCCCTGAGGAACCCGGTGGTGATGTTGGTCTGGCTCATGGTGGTGAAGTCCACCTTGTACGCCTGCGAGCTGATGTAGAACGAACACTCGGGCTCCTTCTCCTGCATCGCCTTGCGCAGCACGTTGGAGACTTTCTGCAAAAAGAGGGCGAGAAGTCGTAGTCGTCGTCGTCAAGTTTTTACGAGAAGCGATCGGCTAAAAAAACGGAAAATGGCAAAAAAAAACAATTCGAACCTTGTCGTACTCCTTCCAGGTGGTGTTGTTCCACCAGTAGATTTTCCAACTGCTCGGGAAGAAACTATTTCGTTCGGGCGAGTCGGAGTTCGTGAGTCGCCGTACCCGGTCGTAGTCGGACGGATCGTCCACCTCCATTGTGTCGAAGGTTAGAGTGTAGCCGTCTCGTCTGCGTGGGTTACAGCACAACAACAACAACAACAACAAGCATCAAGTGAGCTCCAAACAACAAAAACGATCACAATCACAAGACATCTCGATTTATCCTCTCGCTCACCCGTCCTTGATGCCTATCACATCTTGTTCAACGTTGCAGTAGATCCGTTCCAGTAAGGCCTGAGCGTGGATGGGGAAGTCCACCCACTCCTGGGAGAACACGTTCCACCGCTGCCAGTGAAACGGGTACGGCGTGTGGTGCATCTTGCACTTCCTGCCCGCGAGGCACTTGCTCAAGAGGAAGTCGTCGCAGATGAGGACGTCGGAGCAGCTCTTCGTGTGGTAAGGCGTGGGCACCGGCGCCTTGGACAGCGCGGCCTCGGGGGCCTGGGCGCTGCGCAGGACCAGTTTCCCCGTGGCGGCGGCGGTGGCGGAGGCGATGGGTTGAGGGACGGGCTGCGGTTGGGTGATGATGAGAGGCAGGGAGAAGATGAAGGAGGTGGCCGGCTCGGGGTGGAGCGGTCTTTTCTGCTGCTGCTGACCCGCAAATATCTGGGTGGTGTTTTGAGAGAAGGTGAGCAGGACGCGGGTGGTGTTCTGCGAGGTGTCGTGGAGCGGCGTGATGGACTGGATGACCATGTGCGGCTGCAGCACGTTGGTGGAACCGAACGAGGGCTTGGCCACGTCGGACGGGGTCCCCTCCCTCTCTTGCTTGGAGGTCTTGGGGGTGAAGTGGACGCTGACGCTGTAGGGGTTGACGGTCCAGGTGACGTCGACGTGCTGGGCTCTCATGGCGTCCCATATCGGGAGGCTGGTGTTGGTGTCCGAGGGGATTTCCAGGAGGAGGAGGGACGGACTCAGCAGCGTGACTTTGGACGATTTCGCCAGCGGCTCGGAGACGCTCGCCGCCATGTTTCTCTTGCTCCTTCTGCTGGACGAGGGGGCGGCCATCTTGATCGTGAACCTCGATTTGTTTTTTTAAGGAGTTCAGGTTTGGTAAACTGGCAGCAAAGAAGAGAGAAGAAGAAGAAGGAGTCAAGGTTGCACAAGATTTTACCCAAATCCCAAACGGTTTCCGGCAGCACGTCGTGTGGTTATTACGGTTTATTTCGCTCTCGGAGAATAGAGCGGGAAGAACGCGTAGTTTCTGTAGTTTTTTTGCACATTAAGAGACAAAGACTCAAACAAATGTTGTCTTAAATATGTGTTATACTGTTCAAATGTCACATTTAACGCACACACCTTGGTGTTCATGCACAAATCTTGGTGTTCATGCACAACTGCAGTGCTTGGCTTCATTTAAACATGCAGTAAACTAATAAAATGCCAAATATTGGAAGTTATTCTGTTGAATTATCGTGGCTACAACAATTAATTCATCAATTACTTGAATAGTTTGAGTCTAAATTCAAATAAAGTCGTCTAATTTCAGCGGTTTACACGAGGGCTGCAGTGATTAATCCTTGACTCAATTAACAATTCGTCTATTTTTCCTCTTATATTATAAATATTATGAATATTCTCTCCGTGACAAAAAGAACGTTCGACAACGTCATCGTTTTCGACACAAACCGACAAAAGTCATCCTTTAAATCAATAAAAAAACCACTGACAGGTGAATAAATCATCAGTTAACGCGACACTTAACACATTTTCAGACACATATTTATTATCTGTGTTGTTGTGAATCGAGCGGAGCGTTTTTAAAAGTTAATTTAATTTGCACCTAGACTCAGTTTAACATTAGCTCCCCCCCCCCGTTAGCATAGCAGCTAATAAGCTAATATGATTATCTATTATTGTTATTAATATTATTATTATTGTCACTGATATTGTGGTTAAACGTTTACCTTCAGTGCTGCAGTGGTCGCTCCTCCAGCGTCAAAACACAATGAACCGCTAAATGACTGAGTTTGCGAGTGAAATTAAAAAAAACAAAAAACAGCAGCAGAATATGAGAGAATGTCGTTAAAGAGGCTAAAGGCTAAATGCTAATAAAGTTATGTGAACTCTATGAAGCACAGCGGCTTCTCTTGTGTGTACATGTACACTGTAGTAGTAAAAAGACAGGGATTGTGAGATTAAAGCAAAATGTTGACTTTAATCTCACAATCCTGGCTTTTTTTTTTTTTTTTTGGCCAGCAAGTCAGTTTCTTACATGTATTCTACATGATCATACATATGTTTTATTATACCTTTTATTTTTGTTTATTTTATAAGTGGGTCAAATTCCTGCTGGAGTTTCTCATAATTATTAAAGTGAAAGTGCAATAAATTGAAATGTTTTGTGTTGAAGTGGCTGCAGTTAATGTCGTTTTCAGTTAGTTTGGTTGCGTGTTTTCACTTAATGTCGTTTTAAGTTAATGTTGTGTGTTTTCAGTTAATGATGTTGTGTGTTTTCAGTGAATGTCATTTTGTGTTTTCACCTAATGTTGTTGTGCATTTTCAGTTAATGTTGTTGTGTGTTTTCAGTTAATGTGATTTTGTGTTTTCAGCTAATGTTGTTGTGCGTTTTCAGTTAATGTTGTTGTGTGTTTTCAGTTAATGTCATTTTGTGTTTTCAGCTAATGTCGTTTTCAGTTAATGTCATTTTGTGTTGAAGTTAATGTCGTTGTGTGTTTTCAGTAAAGGTCGTTTTCAGTTGATGTGTGTTTTCAGCTAATTTTGTTGTGTGTTTTCAGTTTGTCATTTTGTGTTGAAGTTATTGTCATTTTCAGTTAGTTTGGTTGCGTGTTTTCACTTAATGTCGTTTTAAGTTAATGTTGTGTGTTTTCAGTTAATGATGTTGTGCGTTTTCAGTTAATGTGATTTTGTGTTTTCAGCTAATGATGTTGTGTGTTTTCAGTGAATGTCATTTTGTGTTTTCAGCTAATGTTGTTGTGCGTTTTCAGTTAATGTTGTTGTGTGTTTTCAGTTAATGTCGTTGTGTGTTTTCAGCTAATGTCGTTTTCAGTTAATGTCATTTTGTGTTTTCAGGTAATGTCATTTTGTGTTGAAGTTAATGTCGTTGTGTGTTTTCAGTAAAGGTCGTTTTCAGTTGATGTTGTGTGTTTTCAGCTAATTTTGTTGTGTGTTTTCAGTTTATGTCATTTTGTGTTGAAGTTATTGTCGTTTTCAGTTAGTTTGGTTGCGTGTTTTCAGTTAATGTCATTTTGTGTTTTCAGCTAATTTCGTTTTCAGTTAATGTTATTGTGTGTTTTCAGTTAATGTCATTTTGTGTTGAAGTTAATGTCGTTTTCAGTTAGTTTGGTTGTGTGTTTTCAGTGAATGTCATTTTGTGTTGAAGTTAATGTCGTTTTGTGTTTTCAGTTAATGTCGTCTTGTATTTTCAGCTAATGTCGTCTTCAGTAAATCTCGTCTTGTGTTTTCAGCTAATGTCGTTTTCAGTTAACGTCGTCACGTGTTCTCAGTTAATGTCGTTTTTAGTTGATGACGTCGTGTGTTTTCAGTTCATATTGTTGTGTTTTCCTATTTCAGAGCCACCGTAGTATTTGGATATAGCATATAGCATTTACTGAATAACCCGAATAACGTCTTTGAATATTAATTAAAACGTGGAGTTTTGAATATGTCGAGGTGTATACTGGACTTTAGTCAAACAACTGTTGTTTTTTTGTATGTTTAAGCTAGAAAAATAGCATAACACACACATTTTGAGGTATCCAGCCCGCAAGCTAGCTAGCCCTTTTTTGCTAACACAGGTGTGTGGGTCAGAACTACCGCGTTAGCAACTCACGTCTGCTCCTGTTTGGATGTTCACGGTGACACAAAGAGAAATTGATTCATTTTGCGTCATAAATATGTTTGTACGCCAATTTATATCAAAACAAACACAACCTTGTGACACAATGATGTTATTTGTACAAAATCGAGGGGGAGCCACGCTATTGAGAAATTATTTATTTGTAAATAAGTGCCCACAAACTCCATCATTAGTGTTTGAACATCGGAAACAGACCTGGCTCATGTGACGGCATGAGAAGATCGACATGCTAAAGCAATACAAATGAGATTTTTCATTAGTTCAGACAATGATTTATAGCGATACAATGGCACTTATTATCAGAGTAAACATGGAATTTGAAAAAGGCCCGGTGTGTAAAACTAGAGGTGAAATTACCTTAATTTGGCAGAAACGGAAGATTAAATCATTTCACTTGATATCAAGTGTACCATAACCCGATTGTACGAATTGTCATCGACACAGGATCTCCGACAACCTGTGAGGGGAAGGATATTCAGCTGCAACGTGCAACTTCACCGAACTTTAAGCTTTAAGTGTGCAGAGAAGGCGCTTTTGATGTATGTGCAGTGAACTGAAAAACTTCCTCTCAGCAATACTCCACGGCCATCACGGAGACCTCCTGCGGGTCGACCGTCAGCGGGAACTTCTGACAGCCGACCCAGAAGTAGGGGAAGACTTTCTCGGCGACGGCGTGCTTGAACGTGTAGATGTGCGCGTTGTCGTGCGGGTTGTAGAACGACACGCGGCCCTTGTCGCAGTCCAGCAACACTCGGATCTTCTGCGGGTTGCTCTTCAGGGCGAGCCGAGTCAGGGGCGAGGTACCTGCGAAGTACATCTGGTGGTAAAAGTAGATGCACAGGAAGCCGTTCATCAGCACCGAAGACACCTTCTCTTTCCGCTTGACGGACTCCTTGGCCACACCGACGACCCACGCCGCGTTTTCTCCCACGTTGACGTCCCAGGCGTGTTTGCCCGACGCGAAGCCCGCGTGGCCCAGGACGGCCGTGTCGGGGTTGAACCTCTCCGGGTTGTCGGGCAGCTGCTGCTTCTGGTCGCTGTCGCAGACGCTGGTGAGGTCGTCCGACAGGATGAGCCACGGGGCGGCGGTGTTTGGGTCCAGGATGACCGGCGCTGAAGAAAACACGTTAGGAAACAAGACTTGGGGTGAATTCCCATTCCTTGCCTAACCCTCAATCTCAAAAATGCGCGCTCCCTCTAGTGCAAGTGCTGTCCCGATTCTCAGAAAAATAAAATTGAGGGGCAAGTTTAAGGGCTGTATCGCCCTCAATATTGAGATTTTCCGAGACCACCCTTGGGAGCAAGGGCTACCCAGAATGCATTGCGTGTTGCCGAAAGCAGCGAAACCCCCCCTTTTAAGGGCCAGTTAAGATTAAGGGTTGAGCTTGAGGGTTCAGATAGGAATTTGTAATTGGTATTACCAACAAATGACCCAACAGACCGTCTCACTGGATCCCAAAGTATGTCTACGGCCTACGTTCGGATTACCCGGCTGACGCGACAGCCCTGGTGCCCGCCAGCGTTTACTCACTGTATTTGATGATGGTGCGCATCTTCTTCCAGACGTTGAACGCCAGAGAGCCCACGTGTTCGGCCACACCGATGAGAGACACCGGCTCCATCGCGGAATCTTCTTCTTCACTTTCAGCTCTGCGGGGGAAACCGTAAATACCGTAAAATCTCTCAGGTTATGAAAGAAAAGCAAAAGCTTGAAAACTTTAAAAAAAGGACTTTCTACCCTGCAGGTGCGTCCTGGCATCTCTGGAGGGAAAAAAAAAATGTAACTTCATTAATACGAGACTTTAAAACACAACAGGTTTTGTGTCCTTGAATGAACATCTAGAAACGTACGCAAAGCAGAGGGATGTTCTCCAACTCCATCTCGTCCTCCAAGGCTTTGATCGACGCCGTCACGGACGCCACTTTGCTCTCCATCTCCTCGAGCTTCCGTCTCGTCCCCGCACATTTCTGCTCCTCCTCCAGCCTCAGCGCTTCCATCCTGGCCTCCTCCTCTGCTTGGAGGAAGTCGCGGAGTCTCTGGAACTCCTCGCGCGTTCGCCTCTCCACGAATCTGGCCTGGGACTGAAAACCCCCCCCCCCAAAAAAGGTGCAACAGTGAGGAAAAGAAAGAAATGGCGCAATCTGGGGGGGGGAAAAAAAAACACCGGACGACACGACACCTGAATGTGCGCCACGTTGTCCTCGTAGCTTTTCCGAATTTTGTCGAAAGCGTTCCTCTTCTCCTGCAGGAGGCCGACAGATGACGCGATTTTCTCCTACGAGGACAGATAATGCGGTTAGTACGGGACAATCGGTTCTGGTTGGTCGTTGTCAAGGTGGAAACTCGGGTGATCAACTGTAGAACGTCCCTGAATCTTTTCGTTGGGTAATCGCTCAACCCTCAGTTGTCCTAGCGATCCCGCCTACGACTTCAAGTTCAACGGGAACTTCTTGGAAACCTTTACCTTCGCGTCGGCCACAGCCTCGCTCACGGGGCAACAGTCGTGCCGCTTGTGCTTCTTCGACGTGTGGCAAACCACGCAGATCGGTTCCTTGTCCACCAGGCAGAAGAGCTTGAGCCTCTCCCCGTGCAGGAGACACATCTCGTTGGCCTGGTCCAGCTCGCACGCCGACGTGACCGCGTCCTCCTCGTCCTCCTCCTCGCTCTCTTGCAGGGCGTAGGTCTCGCACAGGTTCTTCAGGGTCAGACTGGGCACCGGTTCGTCCGCGCTCTGCCTGCGGCACAGTGGGCAGTCCCGGTTCACCCCCCGGTGACCCCAGTACTGCTGCAGGCAAGACTTGCAGAAGCTGTGGCTGCACTTGAGGACCACCGGCTCCTTGAAGATCTCGCAGCATACGGAGCAGTAGAGGTCCGCCGCGAGCCTGCCTGCCATGACCGCGGACCCTGTGCCAGAGAGACTCTGCCTGAAAGTGAAAGCATCAGCTGCTGAGTAAACAAACACATGGGGAAGAGGAAAAACTCTTTGCTTTTTTCTTATTTCCATGCATTCCTGCGGCTCGACTCCACTCTTGTATCTCTTGTAAGCTTTTGGAGGCAAACGGAGGAGCCGGCGGGCTTCGTAGAACGAGTGTTAGAGGCAAAACATACCTGACAACAAATGTGTCCTGTGACAGCAGCCGAGCTTCACTCTGAGCACTTCCTGTTTCTGGTTTTTGATGAGTCATCCCTGAGAGGAGGAGCCAGTTTAACCCTTTGTTTGCAGTGCACTTGTAGAATTAAAAGATATTACGCCCTATTTAAACACACAGTCAGTATATGCATGTATGCATAGTGAATGTGCATATGCATATAAATATATACATATATATGTATTTTTTACTACATTTTTAGTCCATTCTCTGTATGTCTGTGGATATTTTGTGTATTTCCTTATTGGAGGCATTGTTTAGCGTGGTTCTGTTGTCGTTATTTAACGTTATTATTATTCGTGTTATTGTAAAGTGGGTCAAAGACGTCACAAACACACAAAACACCATCGTTTATTTTCATTAATGCTCAGTGTGAGCCTTAAATAAGCACACAGCATACTAAAAACATCTGTGAGACTTTATATTAAGGGTCAAAGGGTGAATTATGTTTAATTAAAATGAATAACAAAGTTGAATAATGATTATTTAGTCACTTAAGGGACTCAATAAAAAGGCATTTACAGCTACTTAAAGCCTTTAAAGTATTTTTTTTAACTGTTGGTCAACCTGAACAACAGTAACACGTTGTTTACTTCATGAATTAAAGTCGTGCACAATAAAATGTGCCACCAACTTTCACCACTGCTGAAATAGAAAAAAAACAAAAAACATGTGTCGTCGTTGTGTTTATTTGCCGCCACTAGATGTCAGCGTGCACCCACTTATGGAGCAGTCAGCAAAAGCTGCAGCAAACATCCCAACAACGCCACTTGTGTGTTTGTGTTTCGTGCATGAAAATGACTCGAGGTGAGCTGACAAATATCTCAGCAGACAGGCTGTAATCAGTGCGACGTGGCCGTGACAGAGGTTTTTAGAGAATGGCACTCTGCACGGGGGGGGGGGGTGCACGTTTACCTGCAGCATCTCCCCGCCCTCTAAATTGGTTGTCAGCCGTTTGTGTGACCGGGCTAATGGTGATTCATTATCGCCAGTGTTCACAGGGTTTCATCAGCGGCTGAAGTTGGAAGTTTTGGCGCGCGTGTCAATCTCGCCGCCCGTCTAACGAGGACGGACGGGCTCAACCGCGCAGCACAGACAACCGCAGTCGAGACCTGTCCGGCCTGGTGATTCTTTACAGACGGCATCGCCGGGGGCCGAGGCTGAGCCGTGCAACGCGGAGCGGAATGAGCGAAGCCATCGCCGCTTCATATTTATTCCCAAACCCCTTCTGCCGTATACAAGCCTATTTGCAAATCCGTGACAACAAGTCAATAGTCTATTACGCTGCTGTGCCGTGTAGTTAAGCTAGACAATAAAACGTGGACTAAAGCCAGTGAGCTGCTGCAGAGGGACGGAGGAAACGGGAGGGAGGACGAAACGAGACGGAGGGAGATTTTATTGGCAGGAAGTTCCTCCCCGAGTCGCCTCCACTTCATAAATGACTCGGAGTTCACACACCTGTGAGGTTTCCTGCTTCAAAAAACAACTACAGGTGCTCTTTTAAATCGTTATTTTATCAATTTCGCAGAAAAGTGAAAGTGAAACCTTTTTTTTGAGTGTACAGGTGCAGTGAAACTAACCCACTGCTGGATAACTGGCTGTAAGTAGCCGCAACAAGGCTAGCAAGCTAACGCTATGCCGTTAGCTTGGTACCGTCGAAACGAGACAGTGGGATATTTTATTTCCTGCTTCAAAAAAAACTACAGGTGCTCTTTTAAATCGTTATTTCACCAATTTGGCAGAAATTTAAGATACAATACACATTTTTTGAGTGTACAGGTGCAGTGAAGCTAACACACTGCTGGATAACTGGCTGTAAGTAGCAGTAGCCAGGCTAGCAAGCTAACACTATGCAACGAAAAGAGACAGACGGAGATTTTATTGACAGGAAGTTCCTCCCTGAGTCGCCTCCACTTCATAAATGACTCGGAGTTTACACACCTGCGAGGTTTCCTGCTTCAAAAAACAACTACAGGTGCTCTTTTAAATCGTTATTTTATCAATTTTTTGAGTGTACAGGTGCAGTGAAACTAACCCACTGCTCGATAACTGGCTGTAAGTTGCCGTAGCCAGGATAGCAAGCTAACGCTATGCCGTTAGCTTGGTAGCGTCGAAAAGAGACAGTGGGAGATTTTATTTTCTGCTTCCAAAAAAACTCTCTTACTTGGCAGTAGCCAGGCTAGCAAGCTAACGCTATCCCTGACTCACCTTCATAAATGACTCGAAGTTGACACACCTGTTAGGTTTCTGCTTCAAAAGCAACGACAGATGCTCTTTTGATCATTGTTGTATCAATTTAGCAGAAATTGAAGATAAAATACAGGTTTTTTTTAAGTTTACAGGAGCAGTGAAGCTAACCCACTCCTGGAAAACTGGCTGTAAGTAGCAGTAGCCAGGCTAGCAAGCTAACGCTATCCCTGACTCGCCTCCACTTCATAAATGACTCGAGGTTCACACACCTGTGAGGTTTCCTGACACCTAGTGGCCACTTGTGGTACTACAACAGTTCCCATGGAACTGGGAATTCTCTAAGTTACGTCGATCGCATTAGCTCGCTTAGCTATAGGGGAAACCAAGGCACAGCACAGTGTTTACATTATCTAAAGTACCATCACCATTAACCGCGTGTGACATGACTCACTACAGCAATGCTACGCTACGCTACACACACACACACACACACACCAGTGAATATTGAAATGTCTGCAGCAAAGGGACAGACTGTGGAGAGGACACGAGATTTATGTCCAACTTTAGTCATTATTGTAATTGCAACCAGAGACACAGAGAGAGAGAGAGTGACGAGATAAAGTGAGAAGCGAAGCCAAATTGTTTCCTCACGTCAAAATACTCGTCGTCAGGTGTCGCAAACAGCGCCACCTGACGACCCAGTCGGGTCGGGAACGCTCTCATTTCATGTCTTGCTTCACACGTGAACCGAGCGCTCTGTATAAATTGGATTAAACGATTACGCTTGCAAAGCGCTCCGAGCACACACCAGGTATCTTTCACTTTTTTTTTTTTTTTCACATATTGTCACATATTGATTTTTCCCTTTGATAAAAAGGCCGAGAAACTTTTGACAATAATAATAAACTCTCTCATCCTGCGAGGCTCGTCTCATGTGCTAAAATAACGAAAACAGAGTTTAGGGTCTTTCCTGCCAGCTTATTGACGGTGTGTATTTCTATTTGGACTTGTGTGGGAGCAAAAAAAAAAAAAGACACACTCATGTGTTTACTCACACACACACACACACACACACACACACCCACACATGTATGTGCATGCCGCAAAAAAAAACCAAACCTACACAAACGCAAATATGTGCGAAATTGGAGGTGAATGTGATCTCATTGGAGAGGAGGCTGGAGCGCCTCGGGGCTCAGGAACCTCCTTGAGTCTCTGGAAGGTCGCCAGGCTCTTGAGATTCACAGGAAAACCACAGTTATATCTGTGTTCTCCCCAGCCCCCCCCCGTCCTCCCCGCCCCCCCTGCCTCCGCCTCTGCCTTCCTTCCCTCACACACACACACACACACACACCAGTGAACCCAACCCTTACTGGAGTTTAAAAGGAGTGACATCAATTCAATAAGCCCGGCCTGACAGCGACAGCGTAATACACCACAGCACAGCTGCTGCTCTCTCCATCTCTTTGCGAAAACCATTTCCCCTCCTGGCTTCCTCTCCCTCTCCCCCCCCCCCCATTTTTTTTTTTTTTTTTTTTTTTTTAAACTCGAGCTCAGCAAAGACTGAGAGTGATGAACGATTTCTGTTTCGGCTGTCTGCGATGACCCAAATCTTTATTTATTTCTAGATGTATTTATTTGCAAAAAATGGTGTGTTTCACACCCATTTCCCTCTACAACACGGGAAAAACACCTCCTCCTCCTCCTCCTCCTCCTCCTCCTCCTCCTCCTCCTCCTCCTCCTCCTCCTCCTCCTCCTCCTCCTCCTCCTCCTCCTCCTCCTCCTCCTCCTCCTCCTCCTCCTCAGGCGTTGCATTGGCTGCCTCAATGTGGGTCATTCAGGCCCGGGCTGAAGCAACAAGCATCGCCGTCACTGTGTCAAATCAGCTGTGTGATCGATGTGACGGCGGCGCCGAGCTACGTTAGCGAGCTCAAAGCCCCCCCCCCCCGCAGACGTCAACGCGTCCAATGACTGAGCAAGAGCAACTGAAACTGGACTTTCTTATGTTTAAGGCCAATTTTTTGGGGTTTTTTTGTTGTTGCGTCCTAATCATTTTAATACTTATATTTGGGACCAGAGGCGATTCTAGAGTCTGTAGGGGCCCTAAGCAAAAATTCCCAGGGGGGCCCTTCCTTCCAACCATCATCCATGTTCATCACCATTATGTTATAAATAATCTGACACCATTCCCGGAAATGAATGAAATAACATGGAAAAACCTTGTCATTAAAAAGTATGTGAAAATATATACAGAACAATAAAATACTGTAAATAGCTTTTAAAACAAAAGCTTACATTACACTGTAAATAATCCTCTTCATTTTCCAACTTGCAGAACGATAACTTCACACAGGTTAATGTGAGGTGGGGCCCCTTTAGGGGAGTTTCCTACTGAGATGTCATTGCAAATCGCCCATTGTTGTTTGAGGGGGACGGGGAGGCGGCTGCTCACATTTCAGTAAAAACAGTCCTCAGGCTCCGAGTGTCGGGGGGGCCCCCTATCGGCTCAGGGGGGGCCCCAAGCCGTTGCCTGCCTTGCCTGTTCACAAGCTGCGCCTCTGTTGGGGACTCTGGAGGCCTTATGAGTAGGCAAAGTGTGAAAATAGATGACTCGGAGCTCCGCTTTTTCCGTAAAAAAACGCGAGAGTGCACGGTGAGTGCGATAGTACCCGGAAGAGCGGCGGTCCGCGAAGTGTTCTATTCTTGGCTGCTACGTCAGTGCAGCACAGAGTTCTACGCAAACTTCCAGCCTCGAAGGGTTTACATTTTATATAGGACGGCAATGTGCCGGCTAGAGTCGGCAAATGATGGCCCTTTTTTCCAAATGCTAACTGCCGTTAGCCGCCGTTAGCCTCAGTGACGCTGACGTAGTGACAGAGACGGGCGCTCAAAAGCGAGCGTTCTGAACAGGGCTGTTGTTGTTGTCAGGGTGATTGAACTGCTGTGGTGCTTCATCCTTAAGGTATTTGGACTAAAGCATGTTCATTAGGACACCAGGGAGCTAGGTTAGCATGCAGAAATAGCACGTCCACTTTAAAGAATTGGACATTTGGAAGTTAATGGACGTCAGAAAAGACCGGGAATGTGTGAAGCATTAGGTCAACTGGAAATCATATACATATCACATATCGCCACCTAGTGCTGTGGAGTAAAAAACACCCATCATGGCCGCACCATACCCGTTTGTCTTTTCGAAACCACCTTTAATGCGCCCCCGTATACGAGTACACAAGAACAAGGAACAAGCCCAGAGGTTCCCTTCATTTCATCTACTGAAGGGAGGCCTGGGTCTCTTTATGACTCAGATGGATGTGCCTTCTCAGCCCGTAATGACACCCAAAAGGCCTCTATCACGTCATAACACACACACACACACACATATATAAAAGCCGATCTACAAGACAGATGCCCCCGCCCTCCCCCCGGGTACCCATTGGCGGAGTCTGGACTCTGGGAAACATCCCCCGGTGACCCCCACGAGTCCTAGAGGCGTGCACATCTGTAGCAGGTTTATCAGCGCGGCGGGCCGTACCAAGGTGATAAAAGCACAGCTAAGAGTGTGTGTGATGCACGTAATTCGCTTGATAAACGACTCGATGGCCGCGACCTGCACAAAAACAACAGCAGACGCCTCATTAAAGATACATGAGGGATGTTTTTTCTTCTTCTTCTTCTTCTTCTTCCCTTTAAGACTGTGTGTCCTGGTAGATAAATCAATCTCCAACGGCGACCCGAGCATTCCGTTCATTTTCACCCGTTTGACGGGGTTTACGGTTCTGCTAAGGTCGTATTAGTATATTTTTATCTTCAGCCGCAAGGAGGATTTGAATGATATAAATCCCCGTCGCCAGAAACAAGATTGCAGCTTTCACCTGAATTAAAAAAAAGGTGTCGAGCGATCGACGACGCCGCTGCTCCTGTAATCTGGGCAGTCAGCAGCGCCGCGAAGGGTCCTGAGAGCACATACACACACACTGATACACAAACTCTGCCACTGCCATTAAATCCACCGCTGACACCAGCAAGTCCAACTGCAGCGACAGTCGGGGAGGAAAAAAAAAACGTGACGTCTATGGATCGCAGAAGAGATCGGTGTCTAAAAATGTCCATGAACGGGTCACGGCAGCATTTTGTCCGTAACAAGCTACGTTTCATGTTCACGTGGATTATATTTTAACACGGCGTTGAGCTCCACAAACAGCGTGTGCTGCTGAATGTCATAGAACGAGGCTGTTCAACTTAAGGGCCCGGGGGCCAGAACCGGCCCTTCAAGCAATTTGGACCGGCCCAGCGGCCCATTAACCCATAAATAATGAATGTATTATTAAAAAGCCAATAAAAGCTTTGCCTATTTCTGGCAACACTTTGCGACACTTTGCGACACTTTGCGACACTTTGCGACACTTTGCGACACTTTGCGACACTTTGCAACACTTTGCAACACTTTAGCAACTGTAGCAGTTGTACCTGAATATACTTGGTACCGTTACTTATATTTCTGCAAAAGTAGCGTTTTGCGGCCATTGCACCCTAATGTTGTTTATATTTGTTCCCTCTAATTTTGTAAGAGCCAATTGTGACTGTTATACCCGAATGTTGGTGGTTTTGCTAACTTTTTAGCACGAAACTAGCAGCCATTTGAATAAATTAGTGCTAAATAATAACATTTTGTATCCATTTGTATCCGTTTACTGTACATGCAACACAAAATAGTGGTACAGGGGTTGACAGCCTTCAGAAAAACTGGCCCGTCTTTAAAGCACTCTTTAACGCTAAAATTAGCAGGTATAGCTCTCCGGTGGCGTCGGGCGACTCAAGTTTGTTGACACCATGTTGGCAGGAAAAAGCTTCCTGGATTGGATTTTTACTACAGAACCCAATTATGTTTTGATCGAGGTAGACAGAATTTGGATTCTGGGATTTTTGTATCGAGAGATGGAATCCGTTGAAGCCTGTGGATTCCAGTCACTCCGTGTTCCGTGCTCTCCTGTGATCCGGTTAAAAAAAAGGAAGTACAGTAAATTAAGTGGGGGAAAAAACCAGCAGCGGCCCTAAACTTGAGCCCTGTGGGACGCCCACACAACAGGGCAGCAACCAGCAGAGCCTTATTGCCTGAACCATTCCAGTTGCAGTACCACTGAAGAAGACGCGCAAAAGACCACCGCCGTTTTGACCGAAGACACCGCCGCGTTTAGTCGTCTTCTGACCCCCGGTTAATGCCGTAAATTTAGCCGCCATCGTAATGCGCACCTTTGCCGGACAAAGAAAAAATGAACACGTTCACTGATCTGAGCTGAAGATCTTTAAAAAGTCATTTAACGCGGCAGCGAATGCTTATTCAGCCCAGTTTAACCTGTTTTTGGACCGGTGGGAGTGAGTTATAATCAGCTTATGTGAGCGAGAGACAATAACTCACGCTTAAGGCTGCGCTGCTTTAATATGAAAGCTCTAACGCGGCCGTCTGTATCGACCGGTGCTGCTGTAGGACTGCACTCTCCATGAAGAAGGTGCTTAAACCAAAGCAGGAGCTGTAATCAGCCATCGATCGGCGGACAGTGGCAGCGTTCCTGGTCTCTGTGCTCAACCAGAGACTGAATCTTTTTTAAAGATTCAGTCAAAAAGTGGATATAAAATCCTTTATTAACACCTTTTTCTACTTGAAATCACAACCAATTACAACTTTAAATCACTCTATTTTTGATTTTGATTTTGAAAAAAGGCAGAATTAAGATCTCAGAATTCAGATTTTCTTTCCCCGAATTGTGACTTTTTCTTCAATCTCAGAATTCAGATTTTTTTCTTTAAACTCAGAATTCTGATTTTCTTTCTCAGAATTTTGACTTTTTTAAAATCTCAGAATCCTGATTTTTGTCTTTAATCTCATAATTCTGATTTTCTTTCTCAGATTTCTGACTTTTTATTTGACCTCAGAATTTATTTTTTTTTTTTTTCTCAGAATTGTGACTTTTCCCCAGAATTCTATTATTTTCTTAAAAACAGAATTCAGATTTTTTCTTTACTCTCATAATTCTGATTTTCTTTCCCAGAATTCTGATTTTTTCTTTCATCTCAGAATTGTGACTTTTTCCTCAGAATTCTATTTTTTTCTTAATAACAGAATTCAGATTTTTTTCCTCAGAAATCTGACTTTGTATTTGATCTCAGAATTGTGAATTTTTACTTCAATGTCGGAAATCTGCCAAATGATTTAATCTCAGAATTCGAGAAGGAAAAGCACAATTTCTTGAGTTCGATCCAGTAGTCGAGTAAAACTGGGTGTTATTTGTTTTCTCCTCTCTCCTAATTAATGATTCAACACAGAACACAAGCTAAAGTTAGGAGAAGTAAAATATATTGGTTTAGTCTGTATTTCACCAGGAAGGAGGCATTGAGATTAATTATCTCTTCCAATTTAAAGACCTTGCTGCTTGTAACAGAGAACACAAAACAACTGGAGGACAAAGTTTAACTCATGAGGAACAAAAAGGACAAACAGAGAGTGAAGGAGCAGCTGATGATGATGATGTTGTTCACATGACGGTCAACTACAAACTGAACAAGAGCAGAGAGAAAAAAACAGCTTTTATCACAAGGGATGACGAGAGTCAGGTGTGTCTGTGAAAGTGAGACACGCCCAACCACACCCAGTGTGGACACACGAGAGACTAAAGAAGAACCTTAAACAAACATTATTGACTGTGGGCAGCAGAGAGACATGAGCCCTTTAACATTTACACATTTGTTGATTCACAACTTGCAAAGTTGCACTTTTGATTTCTACACAAATGTAAAAAACCTGACAGAGACAAGTTTAAACATTCTGACTTTAATCTCAGAATTCCGGTTTTTCCAAAATTTCCTCAGACTTTTTCTTTAATCTCAAAATTCAGACTTTTTCATCAGTTTTTTCTTTAATCTCAGAATAGTGACTTTTCCTCAGACTTTCTTTAATCTCAGAATTCTGACTTTTTTTTCTTAGATTTTTTCTTTAATCTCAGAATAGAGACTTTTTCCTTTAATCCTAGAATTCTGACTTTTTCCTCAGACTTTTCTTTAATCTCAGAATATGTACTTTTTCCTTTAATCCCAGAATTCTGACTTTTTTCTCAGACTTTTTCTTTAATCTCAGAATTCTGACTTTTTTCTTTAATCTCAGAATAAAGACTTTTTTCTTTAATCCCAGAATTCTTAATTTTTTCCTCAGACTTTTTCCTTTAATCCCAGAATTCTGACTCTTTTCTCAGACTTTTTCTTTAATCTCAGAATTCTGACTTTTTTATTTAATCTCAGAATAAAGACTTTTTCCTTTAATCCCAGAATTCTGACTTTTTTCTTAGATTTTTTCTTTAATCCCAGAATTCTGACTTTTTTTTTAATCCCATAAATCTGACATTTCCACAGACTTTTCTTTTATAATCTCAGAATTCTGACTTTAATCTCAGAATTCATGCTGTTTTTTTTTTTCTTTAATTCTTTTTTTCTACTAACGCTCTTCCACAGTAGCTTGATTTAAACATTTCTGTATCTATATAAATCACGCAGCTCTACTTTAACATGAAAAAGCAGCTTTTTGTCGTGACAGAGCTCAAAGGCTGCAGGTGCTTCACGTTAATCCAGTGATGAGATCACACGTCGTCAAACCACCTGTGTGAAAACAGTGCAACAAAGAAACACGGGGAAAGAAAATGTAAGAAAACAAACAGATAAATAAAGCAAGAATATGCAGAAATTAAGAGTTCTTATTCTGCTGATTCTTACAGAAAGTCACACAAACAGCACAGAAGAATGAAGCAGACCTCATTTGTTAAATTTAAGCTTCACAGTCACAGTCATCAATAAGTGAATTACATTATAATCGCCATTGATCGCTTTATCCGAGACTTAAAAAAAGGAATACATTGATTTATTTTTTAACAAATCAAATAGTGCACAGTGGAGCCAAACCCTGGACTTTAATTACAAGAGTGTTCTTTCAATAATGAGCTTCGTTGCAGATAATCTGAGCCCCAGTTGTTTGTCAGATTGACTTGTTTGTATATGAAATTTACCACCTAAAGTATTAAATAGTAACTTTTCATCTTTATGAGTGTATTTCATACATAAATAATCCTTTCGGGTTCATATGAAGTGTGTTTATTTTTCAGAAAAAGCTGTTAAATAAAATAAAAACACACAGCTCTTTTCTGTAGAATAAGAAGAAGAAGAAGAAGAAGAAGAAGAAGAAGGGAAAAGTGTGCAGTTGCGCTCCAACCCTCTCTCCTCTGGCAGAATTGCCTGAGGTCATTTATTTTCTCATCGATTTCGAGTCCGAAAGGCTCTTCCAGACACTGACAACCGGTGATCAGGTGGAGTGAGACAGAGGTGTTTTATTATGAGGATATTGACTTCTATCTAAACTCACTTAAGTAGCTCAGGTAGGTCAATCTTTCTAAAGCCTTCGGAGAGCCAAGGATCGCTCGCTGCCGGCGTCACGGAGGAATTTTCACTCATTCATTCATTCACTCATTTAGTTTTACTTCAGTGTTGTTTGATTAAAATAATCATCTTCAGTTTGTTGTGTAAATTCACCAAATTTCGAGCTTTTTGCCTTTGATGTATCTAGTACTAAGCATTTGTAGCATTTTTTTTTTCTGCTCAGAGGAGTTCCTACATATACGAAGCGTGCAAATCGCCAAGATGGACGCGCTAATTCAAAATGGCCGACTCCCTGTTGGGTATGAGGCTATACCCTGCGTCCAGGCTTGTACTGCCGTTCAATGGTGAAGTCGGACCCCGACGCACGAGTATAACAGGGTACACCACTTTGGCGTGCACGGAAGTATACCAGGGTATACTACTTAGGCGCACGTGGAAGTATACCAGGGTATACCACTTTGGCTTGTTTGCAGAAGTATACGAGGGTATACCACTTCGGAGCACGCGGAAGTATACCACTTCGGTGTGTTTGCGGAGGTATACCAGGATATACCACTTCGGTGTGCACGGAAGTATACCAGGGTATACTACTTAGGTGCATGTGGAAGTATACCAGGTTATACCACTTTGGCGTCCACGGAAGTATACCAGGGTATACCACTCTGGAACACGCGGAAGTATACCAGGGTATACCACTTTGACGTGTTTGCGGAAGCATACCAGGGTATACCACTTCGGCGTGTTTGCGGAAGCATACCAGGGTATACCATTTTGGTGTGTTTGCGGAAGTTTACCAGGGTATACCACTTCGGCATGTTTTTGGAAGTATCCCAGGGTATACCACTTTGGCGTGCGTGGAAGTATATACCAGGGTATACCACTTTGACTTGTATGGAAGTATAACAGGGTAAACCACTTTGGCATGCGTGGAAGTATACCTGGGTATACCACTTCGGAACGTGCGGAAGTATACCACTTTGGCATGTTTGTGGAAGTATACCACTTCAGTGTGTTTGCGGAAGTATACCAGGATATACCACTTCGGTGCGCACGTAGAAGTATACCAGGGTATACCACTTTGGCATCTGTGGAAGTATAACGGGGTATACCACTTCGGTGTGTTTGCGGAAGTATACCAGGTTATACCACTTTGGTGCGCACGGAAGTATATTAGGGTATACCACTTCGGAACGCGCGGAAGTATACCAGGGTATACCACTTTGGTGTGTTCGCGGAAGTATACCAGGGTATACCACTTCGCCGTGTTTGTGGAAGTATACCAGGTTATACCACTTTGGCATGCACGGAAGTATACCAGGGTATACCACTTCGGAACGCGCGGAAGTATACCAGGGTATACCACTTTGGTGTGCACCGAAGTATACCAGGGTATACCACGTCGGAACACGCGGAAGTATACCAGGGTATACCACTTTTACGTGTTTGCGGAAGTATACCAGGATATACCACTTCGGCATGTTTGCGAAAGTATACCAGGGTATACCACTTTGGCGCATGTGGAAGTATACATGGGTATACCACTTTGCCGTGCGTGGAAGTATACCAGGACATACCACTTCGGAACGCGTTCTGCCACAGACGAGGAGACACAACAAATCAAAGAGGAAAGACAAACGCTCCCTCTGGACTTCAGGGTCCATCAGAGATCGCACAGATCCCGGGAACGTTTTTTTTTATCCTCCCCGTGTTTTTCTCTCCCCCCCCCCCCCGCTGCTCAGCTTTGCACTAATCCGATTGTCAGAGGTGACGCTCTGAGCTCGAGTGTTTGTTTGGATGATTTCAGTTTGCCTTCACCTCTCATTTATTCTCCTTTTCCACAGCAATTCCCTCACTAATTGGCCTCAAAGCTGCTGCTGCTGCTGCTGCTGCTGCTGCAACACCAGACCTGAGCGATGGCCTCTTCCTCTTTTTTTTATTTACTTCTTTTTTTGTGGCTTCAGGTTGTTTTGACGCCGGCTTAAGCTTAAATTGTTGTGTGTTTGTGTTTAGATACAAACCCGATAATCCCGATAACAAGTGAGAACAAAACAGCACAACAACATGCGATGTTTCAAAAAGTTGTCGACTTCTCTTGGTTCGTTGGGAAAATCCATTTCGCCGGAGCGTCTCATTCAAACCTAAAATGAAAGTTTGTTTTTCTCCGTCAGTTGTGGATTTTTCTTCTTCCCCAAATTCCTTCACTGCGGCAAAGAATACTTTGCCCTTTAAAAACTTAGTTTTCGCTCCAGCCTTTCAGTGTCTTTCACCACTTAATTTCCATTTGAACTACGACTCGCTTGAAGCCTCTCTACGTTTTCGTTTGCTGTCATCATCCCCCTCTTCCACGTCTCGCGGCTTTCAACTTCAAATAACTACAAGGATCACGTCCATTTTTTTCCTCTATTTTCATCCTCTCTGAAGAAGAAAAAAGAAGAAGAAGAAGAAAAAAAAGATATTTCATAATCTTTGCTTCTGCTCTTGTAGCATGAGATTGAAAATCCGTTAATGACAACATTCACAGGCCGCACCGGGAACACAGAATCAAGCCATTACAGATTAATGAGTTTTTTTTGGGGGGGGAGGCAGATAAACACAGGGGCTGTTGCTCTGGAGACGAACTGGCAGGAGACGTTTTTTTTCCTCTTCTGTGTGTTCTTTTTTTGCTGCTTTTGATTAATTGTCAGTAAAAAATGAAAGTTTCATGGTCGCGAACCAGGATCGGGAAGCAGTGATGAGGACAGGTGAATGATGAGGACAGGTGAGTTAATGAGGACAGGTGAATGATGAGGACAGCTGAATAAATGATGAGGACAGGTGAATGAATGATGAGGACAGGTGAATTAATGAGGACAGGTGAATGAATGATGAGGACAGGTGAATAATGAGGACAGGTGAATAACGAGGACAGGTGAATGATGAGGACAGGTGAATTAATGATAAGGACAGGTGACTGAATGATGAGGACAGGTGACTGAATGATGAGGACAGGTGAGTGATGAGGACAGGTGAACGATGAGGACAGGTGAATAACGAGGACAGGTGAGTGATGATTACAGACAGGTGAATGATGAGGACAGGTGAATGAATCATGAGGACAGGTGAATAATGAGGACAGGTGAGTGGGTAGGACAGGTGAATGATGAGGACAGGTGAATGAGTAGGACAAGTGAATGATGAGGACAGGTGAGTGAGTAGGACAAGTGAATGATGAGGACAGGTGACTATGAGGACAGGTGAGTGATAAGGATAGGTGACTGAATGATGAGAACAGGTGAGTGAGTAGGACAGGTGAATGAATGATGAGGACAAGTGAATGATGAGGACAGGTGAATATGAGGACAGGTGAGTGATAAGGACAGGTGACTGAATGATGAGGACAGGTGAATGATGAGGACAAGTGAGTGAGTAGGACAGGTGAATGAATGATGAGGACAAGTGAATGATGAGGTGATGAGGACAGGTGAGTGATAAGGACAGGTGACTGAATGATGAGGACAGATGAATATGAGGACACGTGAGTGAGTAGGACAGGTGAATGAATGATGAGGACAAGTGAATGATGAGGACAGGTGAGTGATAAGGACAGGTGACTGAATGATGAGGACAGATGAATATGAGGACACGTGAGTGATGAGGACAGTTAAGTGATGAGGACAGGTGAATGATGAGGACAGGTGAACGATGGGAACCTCACTTTGAAGGATCCTTTCTTAAAAGCACACCTTTGCATTGAGTCACATTTGATCAAAAGGCCACAGACTCAGATCTCACAGATCTTCTGGATTCGCCACATTTATCGTACAGAACAAAACAAAAGTATCAGGCTAATAAATCATCATCCGTTCGTTCATTCATTCATTTTCGCTGCCGTTATCTCCCTGATCAATGCGGGCGGCGCTGATGCTAAAAGTGTATGATGACTAATCACAATCGAATGGATTTTAAATGGAGATTAAATAGTGCATTAAAGCCTGAATAACAAGTGCGGCTGCGGCGCCGCAGGCGTCGAAGGTTAAAACCGTCGATTCATCCACCGTGGAAACGTGGACAAAGTAAAGTCCTCCTCACCTGAAGTGGCCATTTCAACAACAACAACAACAACAACAACAACACAGGAAAAGAAAAGAAAAGACAGAAAGAAAGTAAGAAAACCGCCCCGATCGTATCCCACGGGGGAACGCCGAGAATCGCTTTCACTTTTATTAGCTGAGGCACAGGCGCATAAATATTAATATTCAACCGAGAGGACCATGCTTTATTAATGAAACTAAGCTTCTTGTGAAATGAAAGGGGGGCAATAATGGGACGCTCTTCATTACCTCACGCTGAATAGATGAGAGCCATAAACTTCATCTTGAGATAAAGACGGTGCTTTGGTGAGGATGTGATGCGTGATGGGAATCCACTCTGCAGTGTGTGTGTGTGTGTGTGTGTGTGTGTCGATATCGATCGTCTCCATTGAAAAGAAACGCTCAGACTCTGGAGAGACTTTTAAATTCTTAAAGCTGCACTAATCAGTGTGTTGTTGTTGTGTTTTTTTTTTTTCCTTCTGCGTTGATAATGGATCACGTGATTTACGCGTAATGTGAAAAACCATCCACAGAGAATTACGCCGCTCACCAACAACTGCGAAACAACTTTGCAGCCTCAGCGGGAAACTGATTTACTGACGCCCCCAAAACACACACACACACGCACCCACGCACACGCACACGCACACGCACACGCACACACACACACACACACACACACACACACACACACACACACACACACAAAAAGAACAATTTCTGGTAAAAAAAAACTACTGGACGCTGCATTGAATGGTGCAAGGTGATGACAGGTGAATGATGAGGACAGGTGAATGATGAGGACAGGTGAATGATGAGGACAGGTGAATGATGAGGACAGGTGATTGATGAGGACAGGTGAATGATGAGGACAGGTGATTGATGAGGACAGGTGAATGGTGAGGACATGTGATTGATGAGCACAGGTGAATGGCGAGGACATGTGATTGTTGAGGACAGGTGATTGATGAGGACAGGTGAATGGCGAGGACATGTGATTGATGAGGACAGGTGAATGATGAGGACAGGTGATTGATGAGGACAGGTGAATGATGAGGACAGGTGAATGATGAGGACAGGTGAATGGTGAGGACATGTGATTGATGAGGACAGGTGATTGATGAGGACAGGTGAATGGCGAGGACATGTGATTGATGAGGACAGGTGATTGATGAGGACAGGTGAATGATGAGGACAGGTGAATGGCGAGGACAGATGATAGATGAGGACAGGTGAATGATGCAGACAGCTGAATGAGGAGGACAGGTGAATGAAGAGGAGGACAGGTGAATGATGGGGACAAGTGAATGATGAGGACAGGTGAGTGATGAGGACAGGTGAGTGATTAGGACAGGTGAATGATGGGGACAAGTGAATGATGAGCACAGGTGAGTGATGGGGACAGATGAATGATGAGGACAGGTGAATGAAGAAGAGGACAGACAGTTTTTTACAGATTTGTGCTCATAATAAGATAAAGCAGGGTTTTCTGTTTATTCAAAAAAATGCTATATTCTCTTTTCATAAATAACGCACATCACTCAGGTTTATCTCTCTCTCTTTACTGATAAGTTTTTATTTTCTTTTTTTTAATCTTTGGTGAAAGGATAGTTAGTGGGTGTTGTGTGGATTGTGGATTGCTAAGGTCTCTGAGACAAACTCGTGATTAAGGTTTGTATAAATAAACTCGGCGACTTGTTTCATTTGGTCGTACTATAGACAGCTGCGTGGCTAACAGTGTTTAGCTATAGTGGCGGTCGTGGCCTCACAGATGTTCAGTGTGTGTGTGTGTGTGTGTGTGTGTGTGTGTGTGTGTGTTGTTCTGTGTCTGCAGGGAACATCCTGTGAGTCTCACTGTCAAGACATGTTGTTCTTGTGTTTTATCTTCACAGGATGACAGGAATTTATCCTCGTGCACTGTTATTACATTGAAAAAAAAAAGTAAAATAGCATGAATTCTGAGATTAAAGTCAGGGTTACGAAATTAAAGAAAAAAAATCTGAATTCTGAGATTAAAGTAACAATAACAGAAACAAAAGTCAGAAATATGAGATTAAGAAAAAGTTTGAGAAAAAAGTCAGAATTCTGAGATTAAAGAAAAAGTTTGAGAAAAAAGTCAGAATTCTGAGATTAAAGAAAAAGTTGGAATTCTGAGATTAAACAAAAAGTTGAGCAAAAATCAGAATTCTGAGATTAAAGAAACAATTTGAGAAAGTCAGAAATCTGAGATTAAAAGCCAAAAATCTGAGATTAAAGACAAAGTCAGAATTATGAGAATTCTTTGGAACTCTGAGATTAAAATCAGAACTACGACATTAAAGAAAAAGTTGGAATTATGAGTTTAAAGGAAAAATTAAAATTCTGTATTTAATCTCAGGACCTTTTTTCTCAGAATCCTAATTTTAATCCCAGAATTCATGCTGCTTCATTTTTTTGTGGCCCTAA
This sequence comes from Microchirus variegatus, assembly GCF_963457635.1. NCBI lineage: Eukaryota > Metazoa > Chordata > Actinopteri > Pleuronectiformes > Soleidae > Microchirus > Microchirus variegatus. Next base: position 4,269,962 of record NC_139821.1, read on the forward strand.
TCCTATTCCATACATATGTTAGTATGTAGTATAATTATTTCCCACAGTAAAAACCTAACAAAACACATAATTCCTTGACCGATTTGAGATTTTTGAGAGTTTTGTGACACAGCGATTTTTTTCTCTCATTTTTCTCCACAGCCATAAACTCAATGTCTATTTTCTTTTCCGGACGCGTGGCACAAATTGAACACTTTGGCGTTGAGGCGAAAACAGGAGGTGAGGAAAAATGACTCTTGCTTCCATTACCCTGTCTCTCGCGTTCCTGTAACAGAATGATGGGACGGAGGACGGAGGAAAAAACGCCGTTACTATCTCTGACGGACTGATTTCATCGGGTTTCATCACAGTCGCTGTTCACTGGACACGACGTCCACTGTCCCTGAGCGTCCAACAGGCTCACGATGACAGGAGCCGGATTTAAAACACAAATGTGGGCTTCACATACAGATCACATTCCACTCAAACTCTTTTATATCTCTGGGTTTGTGCAGCTCCCGAAAAAACCAAGTCTCAGTGCCCAGTTTTTTTTTTGTTTTTTTTTTGACATATCACATTTAATCAAATGAGGGAAATGATATCATTGGAGAAGCCGCTTTCTTGGACGGCACTAAAGCATATTGCTCACTTAGGGGAGGGATGGATGGATGGTGCGGCTGCAAATGGATGAAATGTATTATTAATGAGCGGAATATGAGACGGCGGCAGCGGAATGGGATATCGCTAACAGCACGGAGGGGGGGGGGGGGGGGGGGTGGATCGTACTAATTACTCTGGCCATCGCAGGGGCTGATGCTGAAATCCTGAAATCCTCCAGCAGTGGCGACGTGACGCTGAACATCGCCGCAGCGACGACTCCGTCACATCTTTAATCACAGCATTTCAACACTTTTGGCAAAGGGGGGGAAAAAAAAGAAAGCGCACAATTTTGTGTTTTTGTCAAAGGTCTTGATTGCTTTTTTGTGATCTTCAACTTTCTTTATCTTGCCCCCCCCCCCAAAAAAAAAAATCAATGCTTTTATTTCTAATCTTTACTTTAACCGAGTCTTTAGGAGAGACCTCAAACAGCTTTGGAGGCTTCAAATCAATACTTCAGTGCGTTTGCTGCTGGCGGACTTTCTCGCCAATTTGTGCATTTCTCTTTTCAACTTTTTGAACCTTTTTTGACGACTTTTTAAAACGTTCGACATGAACTCGTCTCTGGTCCCTGTTGTTTTCAGAAACCACGACAAACTCCATCCATCTTCTACCGCTTTTACCTCCACGGGGGAGGGGTCACAGACAAGATCAGGGACACATAGAGACAAACAACCATCCACACCTATGGTCAATTTAGAATTTAGAATAAATTTTACCTTATCCTATCCTTATCATATTGCATGTTTTTGGACTGTGGGAGGAAGACGCATCGTGTATCCCGCATCGTGTCTCACGCATTGCGTATCCCGTATTACGCATAGTGTGTTACGTATTGTGTATCGCTTATTCCGTATCCTGTATCACGTATTGCGTATCGCATATCCCGTATCACGTGTGTCATGTATTGCGTATCGCTTCTTCCGTATCCCGTATTGCGTATCACGTATTGGGTATCGCTTATCCTGTATTGCGTATCGATTATTCCATATCGCGTATCCCATATTGCGTATCCCGTATTGCGTATCACGTATCACGTATTGGGTATCGCTTATCCTGTATTGCGTATCGATTATTCCATATCGCGTATCCCGTATTGCGTATCCCGTATTGGGTATCACGTATTGGGTATCGCTTCTTCCGTATCCCGTATCGCGTATCCCGTATTGCGTATCACGTATTGGGTATCGCTTATCCTGTATTGCGTATCGATTATTCCATATCGCGTATCCCGTATTGCGTATCACGTATTGGGTATCGCTTATCCTGTATTGCGTATCGATTATTCCATATCGCGTATCCCGTATTGCGTATCCCGTATTGCATATCCCGTATTGCGTATCCCGTATTGCGTATCACGTATTGGGTATCGCTTATCCTGTATTGCGTATCGATTATTCCATATCCCATATCCCGTATTGCGTATCACGTATTGCGTATCACGTATTGCGTATCACGTATTGCGTATCACGTATGGGGTATCGCTTATCCTGTATTGCGTATCGATTATTCCATATCGCGTATCCCATATTGCGTATCCCGTATTGCGTATCACGTATCACGTATTGGGTATCGCTTATCCTGTATTGCGTATCGATTATTCCATATCGCGTATCCCGTATTGCGTATCCCGTATTGGGTATCACGTATTGGGTATCGCTTCTTCCGTATCCCGTATCGCGTATCCCGTATTGCGTATCACGTATTGGGTATCGCTTATCCTGTATTGCGTATCGATTATTCCATATCGCGTATCCCGTATTGCGTATCCCGTATTGCGTATCACGTATCACGTATTGGGTATCGCTTATCCTGTATTGCATATCGATTATTCCATATCGCGTATCCCGTATTGCGTATCACGTATTGGGTATCGCTTATCCTGTATTGCGTATCGATTATTCCATATCGCGTATCCCGTATTGCGTATCCCGTATTGCGTATCCCGTATTGCGTATCACGTATTGGGTATCGCTTATCCTGTATTGCGTATCGATTATTCCATATCCCATATCCCGTATTGCGTATCACGTATTGCGTATCACGTATTGCGTATCACGTATGGGGTATCGCTTATCCTGTATTGCGTATCGATTATCCCATATCCCATATCCCGTATTGCGTATCACGTATTGCGTATCACGTATTGCGTATCACGTATTGGGTATCGCTTATCCTGTATTGCGTATCGCTTCTTCTGTATCCCGTATCACGTATTGCATATCCCGTATTGCGTATCACGTATTGGGTATCGCTTATCCTGTATTGCGTATCGATTATTCCATATCGCGTATCCCGTTTTGCGTATTGCGTATCCGTATTGCGCATTGCGTATCCCGTATTGCGTATCACTTATTCCATATCGTGTATCCCGTATCACGCATTGCGTATCACATATCGCGTATCACACATTGCGTATCCCGTATTGTGTATCCCGTATTGGGTATCGCTTACCCCGTATTGCATATCGCGTATCCCATATCACATATCATATATCAAGTTTTGGGTATCGCTTATCCCATGTGGAAACGTGGACAGTATGACCTGGCCCTGTACGCTCATAGACTTTTAGACGAGCCTTCTTCTAAACGGCTAAAACCACGTGTGAGTACCTCATACAATCACACTTCCCAACTATCTTTTTAATCTCAATCACTTCTGTGAAAGAAGTACTTTTATTTTTCTCCCACTTGTTTTCAATTCATTCATTCCCCCCCCCCCCCCCCCCATGCCCCGTTCCAACACAATGGCTCCTGATTATGATTCCATAACGGTGACATTGTCAGAGATTGAATAGCACTTAACAACAGACCCCGACACACACTGAAACACACGGTCTAGTCATTACAAAACTGAAGAGCCACTCGTTTTCTGGAGCCGCGAGGTTATTTTTTCCACAAATCCGCGCTCGGCGCTCAATCAATAACAGAACAGACAGTGTTATCAGTGGAGGATAGAAGGCCATTTCTGTGTGTGTGTGTGTGTGTGTGGACTGCAGAGAGTTAACAGAAGCAGCTGGACGTCACCAGTGGACAGAAGTAATGGTGCATGTTATCGATTATACGTGCTATAATCTGTCAATCCGGGCTTTGTGCAGCTGCGACACACGAGGCCCAGGCCGTCTGCGCGAGGTCACGTCCTGTTATCTGCTCTCGCAAAAAACACGACTGGTAACGACGCTCCGCGTAAAAAAAGGGATTATCTGGCGACTGATGAGCGTTAAATTGATCTAATCTGACACAGAAAAACTGAGACACAGACACAACGGTTTTTAATTCTGAGATTAAAGAAAAAAAAAAGGCTGAATTCTGGGATTAAAGTCAGAATTCTGAGATTTAGGTAAAAAAAAAAAAAGGCTGAATATTGAGATTAAAGTCAGAATTCTGAATTAATTCTGAGATTATAGTCAGAATTCTGAGATTACAGAAAAAGTCATAATTCTGAGATTAAAGAAAAAGTCATAATTCTGATATTAAAGTCATAATTCTGAGATTAAAGTTAGAATTCTGAGAAAAAAGGCTGTATTCTGAGATTAAATCAAGATAAACATTCTGAGACATAAATCAGAGTTCTGAGATTAAAGTTAGAATTCTTAGATTAAAGTCAGAATTCTGAGATAAAAGAAAAAGTCAGAATTCTGAGATTAATTCTGAGATAATAGTCTCAGAATTAGAATTCTGAGAGAAAAGGCTGTATTCTGAGATTAAATCAAGATAAAAATTCTGAGACTTAAATCAGAGTTCTAAAATTAAAGTTAGAATTCTGAGATTAAAGAATAAATCAGAATTCTGAGATTAAAGTCAGAATTCTGAGACTTAAATCAGAGTTCTGAGATTAAAGTTAGAATTCTGAGAAAAAAGGCTGAATTCTGAGATTAAATCAAGGTACGAACTCTGAGATGAAAGTCAAAATTCTGAGATTAAATCAAAAATCAGAACTCTGAGATTAAATCAAGTCAAAATTAAATCAAAATTCAGACTTTTTCTTATTTCTCAGAATTCATTTAATCTCAGGATTCATGCGGCGCGGGGGCGTCTCGCAAACACAACAATAAAAGGAATCTCTGGCTCGTGACGAGCGCTAAATTGATCTAATCTGACGCAGAAAAACCAAGAATGGACTTTGTTTTAAGACGAATAAGCTTCTACTTTTCACGGCGGGAAACTTTGTAAGAAAATCCAACATCTATCCTGTTGACTTTTGTCCTCCCCCGTGATAAACGAGCCACGACTCAGACTTCTGATCTTCTAAGTGAGGCCACGCTGCTCTCCTGTTTCGAGCCAAATCATCCATTAGTCGAAACAGAAAATCAGTGTTGGGAGCGACCGACTTGAAAAACGTAATTATGCATTGACAAAAAAAAAAGAATAATTATGGCCGAGCGCGTCAGCCAGAGTAATTATAGTTTTGGTAGTCTTTGCTCAGTCCTGCTTTGTAATAATCTGCTTTTAAACAACAACAAAGACACACCTGCTAGTTTAAAAGTCGTCTGTTGTCATCGCATTGCATTGATTGAATAACGTGTTCCCCTCCTCGCCTGAGGGCGGCGCTGCATCGAGATTTACAGACGGAGGAGACGAAGACAAACGGTGAAGAAGAAAACTCAACGCGAACATACGACACATATACGCCGCCGCAACAATGGGCTCGTTTTGGTTGCGTTGTACCCACAATGCCCTGCGTTAGACACGCGTTTTTTCTAGAGAACGTGAAAATTCTTCGCAATAACCGAGAAACGGAGGATCGTATCCGATCAACGAGGCGTTTTTCGTTGGATTTTTCGTAGGATAACGTGCGAAAAACAGCGTGTATACGTTTTTTTCACGGACGTTTCCGTACGAACCCGAATTTGACACGCCCACTGACGATGTCACCACTCTTCAGGTTTCCCGATTTTTCCGGGAAACCGGACTGCCTGTTTTTTTGCGTGTTAATTTTTGTACGTTGTTAACGTACAACTTCTCAGCTTCCGGAAACCGCAAACATGGTTATATATACGGAGACCGATCATTTGTTTTACGTTGGGCTGATTACTTCGATTAATCGGTAGAATACTATATTACAAAAAATATTCTATAGCTGCAGCCTTAGTAAGCTACGTTAGAGTTTAGATTCTCTGCCCGACCCGAACCGTGGGCCATGAACGCATCATTTAAAAACCAGGAAGTTACACGGCTTCTTGTTTAAAAGGTGCCATATGTAAGAATGTGGCCAAAAACGGTTACTACATTCAAATTCAAAAATACCGAGGTCTTTTATGTTTTGGTTTTCTGACGTAACTGGCAACCCGTGGTCGCTCGGCAGCTGAGACTCTACTGACTGCAACGATTGGTAGACGGCGGTAGGTGGCGCCACATGCCAAAAAACACGATTTCAAAACGTAAACATGATTTGCAGTCTGCAAAACGTTTTTTTTTTAACGCAAATATTTTGTCCGTACTGTTGTTGTTGGTGAGTTCAGTTTGTTATGTGAGCATTATTCCTGAGTCTCTGTGACATATTAGGAGGATTTTACGGCCAGTTGCTTTAGATTTATTACATAACGCGCCTTTAAGCGTGAAATGGTCCCACATTTTGGACATTTTCTGCCTTTTACGGGGCTGTTTCGCCCTCCGTTTTTGTTTGTTTTTATGCTTTTTATTACGATTATGATGGTAAATTCTTGTGCACTCGCCGGTCAAACGACGTCATCGTCCGGAGTACACGTGTTTCTCTGCAGCTCGATGTTACGGAAGCACAAAAACAAACCTCAGCTGCTGTGTGTTTGTGTCAATATTGCATTGATCGCTGTGGTTGCACTCACTCTTTTTCCATGGATCAACATTAGAATTTATATAACTCTGACTTTTCCCCCCGAACGTCGTCGTCGTCGTCGTCGTCGTCTCCTCCTCAGTTTGTCTCTTTGCGTTCGTCTCCTCTCGACCTCGCGGCCTCTTAACTGCTCGCCCTCTTCCCCGCCTCCTCTCATCCTCTGTATCTCACATCTCGTCTCTGGTGTCTCGCTGAGCACCAGGCAGCAGCAGCAGCAGCAGCAGCAGCATCAGCAGCAGCAGCAGCAGCAGCAGCAGGGGCCGTCCCTGGAGTGACCTTGGGGATGGGGAGGATGAGGAGGAGGAGGGGTTGTAATGAGCTCCTGATCACGAGTCAGGAAACCCGGGCATTCAACACCCAACCCCATCACCCTCCCCTTTCGTCCCATGCAACACTCCAAAAAAAAAAAGAACGAACACGACATCGTACACTGCAGGCTCACAAAGAGAAATAGTATTGAAGAGGCAAGGGCAGCAGCAGCAGCAGCAGCAGCAGCAGCAGAGGGGCAGAGGTGCACATGAAAAGAGGCTCGAGAAACTACTTCTTCAAGCTCTGATATATACAACCACGGGTTGCCAGACCTCGGGAAAATAAAGTAAGTGGATTCCCTCTTTATTTTCTTTAGGTTTTTTGGCGCAGATGGGATTACTCGAGCGGCGAGAAAGGGGGGGGGGGGGGGGGGGAACACAAATAAAAGAAAAGTTTGGGACTTTGACGAAGGCCACGTGACGTTGATGTCATGCTGATTTTTAAAAAAAAAACAAACTCACACACACTTTAGGTAAAGTTGTGTTTGCACAATTTTATTTTTCTTGCCTTCTGGTGTAAACATGAAACACCACGTTGACACGGTTGCTAATCATCTCCTGCGTTTGCTCTTCCCCGCCCCCCTGAGGCCGTCGATGATAATAAACATATGAAATCATAAAAGAAATATTAAATCACAAGCGCCGATGGTTTGAAGACACGTTGCGTAAACAACCGGTAAAAGGTAAAAAGAAAAAAGCCCGATTATAACGGGCTGTTAAACGGTTAGCGGTGGGGGGGGGGGGGTCTCCATTTCCTCTGTGATTAGACTTCAAAACGTCCGTATGCTTTTGTTTGTTATTGCTAATTGGCCGTAAAAAAAAAAGATCCGTTAAACGAAAACTCGGCTTGAGGGAGCGTTTGTGCGTGTACAGCAGCAGCGCCGGGGGGCGGGCGGGGGCGGGCGGGCGGGGCCAAAAAGACGGACCAGGTCCTCACAAGATGTAAACATTGCTTTTTTTTTTTAAAACAGTGGTTTTTGACACACAAGTCCGTCCAAAGTCAGCCACTTTGTTTTATTTTTTCCCAGGATGCAGTAAATTGGGTCAGGCCTGACTGGAATGACAAACCCCGCCCCCCCCCCCCCCCCACCACCACCGAGCGCTCGCATTGTATCGGCGCTATGTGGTCCGGCAGAACCTTCTGCCTCCCGTTGCCATGGATCTCCTCGGTCCTGGTATAGCAACCGCGAGTCACAACCAAACAGTGTTCCCCTCTCTCTCTCTCTGTGTGTTCGCGGGGGCATTCCTGCGTTCAGACAAAAGCTTTTTTTTTTTTTTTTTTTACCCCTCCGGCTCATTCTTGCTCGAAATGAGGTGTCCGCTTCGTTTCTTTAGAATCAACACATTGTGTGGTCCGCTTAATGAAAGCGCCGGGGAGATTAAACACGAGGTGGAGATGAGCCGGAGAAAACAGCTTTTTTTAAAGGGGGGGGGGGGGGGGGGGCGGGGGGGGGTTTGTAGGAAGTCAGGAGACAATGTGGATTAGGCTGGACGACGGCCAGCAAGGGCCCAAACTCATAACACACCGCTTGGTTTCTAAATACTGTAGAAAAGGCCTTGGCATTTCGCCTCCATGACGGCCTTTAAAGGGATAGCTCGGAATTTCGGACATATGAGACCTATTTTCCAACTCAGCCGGTGTGATGGAGACGTCTGGAGACGTTTTTCAAAAAATTTCATTCAGTTCTTCTGGTTTGTCGAGTTCGCTGATGCTATGGCTAGCGCAAGTCAATGTTACCAGCTAGCATGGCATTAGAAACGCTCGTACCGACTCCACAGTGCACGCCGAGGCAAATCGATCGTAACGGCAGACTATCGATGTACATATCTGTGTTGATAGAATGTTTGAAATAAAACCAACCGTGCAATCATACGCGCGTCATACTTCCTGTTAGGCTATGGCTGAGAAAGTAGGCCCCCACAGTCCCCTCAAAAATTCATGCGATGGAAAGTTGGAAAATAGGTCTTATGTCCAAAATTCCGAATTATCCCTTTAAGCGTGAAATGGTCCCACACTTTGGACATTTTCTGCCTTTTACGGGGCCGTTTCTCTCTCCGTCTCCGCCATCGTGCTAGCTGAAATCCGGATGTGCGGTCATACTTCCGGCAGCGGCGGACTGATTCCGCTGCTGCTGAGAAAGTAGTCCATCAAAAATCCATGCGATGCGAGGTTAGTTTTGTTTCAAATATCATTCTATCAACACACATATGTACGTCGATAGTCTGCCGTTACAATTGATTTGCCTCGGGGGCACTGTGGAGTCGGTATGAGTGTTTCTTATGCTGTGCTAGCGTGTACCATTGACTTGCGCTAGCCACAGCACCGGCGAACTCGGCAACTAGAAGAACTGAATGAAATTTCTTGAAAAAACGTCTCCAGACGTCTCCATCACACCGGCTGAGTTGGAAAATAGGTCTTATGTGCAAAATTCCAAACTACCCCTTCAAAGGCCTACAAATGGCCGTCATGGAGGCGAAATGCCAAGGCCTCGCCGCGTGATCCCGGTGCCTATATGTCAGGGACAAGCCAGTTCACTTCCCTCCGCGTCTTCACACAAAAATGCTCTGACGACACTGTTCTCCATGGAGGAGCCGGAGCAATAAGGCATTGAATTGTGCCGTTAGGGCCTTGAGAAGTTCGCTCCGGGGGGGGGGAGGGAGGCGCGGTGAATGGAGCCAATTCTCATCCATAGGGCACAAGCAAGAGAGGGGGAGAATGGAGAGCGAGGGAAGAAGAAGAAGAAGGGGAAGACGGGGGGGGGGGGGGGGGGGGGATGAGAACATACACAAAGATCCTCACATTGAGTGGCTGGTTTTATTCTTGCGGGGTACGCACTGACCCCTCGCATGTGGGATGAACAGAATGAGCCCCCCGACGGGGTCCGGAGGGCCTCCACAGAAAGAGAGGACAGGATAAAAGAAGGGAATAGACCAAGAGAGGAGGAGGGGAGGGGAGGGGATGCCAGGAGAGAGGACTGTCAGGGGCAACATCCTTCATCGCGTCCGCTGCCACACATCGAAAAAAACGAAGAATCTGCAACGTATTCGCGATGGGAAACACCCAGAAACAACAGCAGGTGCAGTGAAACTTGCGTCTTACTTTTATGTTTTTTTTTTTTCTTTGCTAACGTTGCTGTTGGCAGGAAGTTCAAAAATACACGGCAAGAAACAGGCGCAGTCATTCCGCTTATCAATCCTCGGATAAGAGATCTTCAAAATGAGTTCCCAACGTGGTCCCAGTACCAAAAAAAACACACCAGAAGTCCGATTTTAGTCAGACTAAGACAACAATTCAGTTTTATTTGAATTCACTGGTGGTTCTAAGGGAGTTCACTGGCGGAAGGGTGAAAAATACACGGCGAGAAACGGGGTCAAGTCGTTCAGGTTATGAAGCAGCGATCCTCACAATTAGTTCCCAACATGGTCCAAGTACCAAACAACACACCAGAAGTCCGATTTTAGTCAGACTAAGACAATAACTCAGTTTTCTTGAATTCACTGGTGGTTCCAAGGGAGTTCACTGGTGGAAGGGTGAAAAATACACGGCCAGAAACGGGGTCAGTCGTTCATGTTATGACGCAGCAATCCTCAGATAAGAAATCCTCAAAATGAGTTCCCAATGTGGGTCCAAGTACCAAAAAAACACACCAGAAGTCCGATTGTAGTCGGACTAAGACTGTAATTCCGTTTACTTAATGTCACGTAAACATGTCAGTCCGACTAAAATCGAGTTATTCTTAGTCGGGCTAACGCACCTGGATAATGCGATTCATAGTCCGATTACTGCACGTGTACGCTTAGTCGGACTGGAGTCGGACTTGTTCTGCGCATGCATCAAAACTCCATTCCTGATCGCAAGTAGAAGGAGACGACGTAGAACTGTTGTTGTGTCACGATTAACGCGACAAGTTTTGTGTTTATCATCTATTTTCGCCTAAATTTAAGGCTAGCATTTGCGAAATCAACATCGTATTCCAGTGAAAAAGACCTTTTTCGACCTATCGAGACCATTAACTCCACAGGAAAAATGTTATAAGGGCGTTATAAATCAAGAGTTATTTTTGCAATCAGCCGAGTCTCCCCCTAGTGGCCGACTTCTACTTCAACCTTACTTACTGTAGGTTTTAGACGTAGTTCGTGCAGCGTATGAATGCAATAATGCTAATACTGACGTGCTCTTACAGTAATGACCCTGCTCGTGTTGTAGTGGATGAGCAGTGGGCGTAGCTCCTCAAGGGGGTTTGGGTTAAATGGTCATGTGTGGAAACGCAGCGAGCGCTTTCATCACAGACACGGGCGAGACAATCAAAGCCGTCTGCGAAAGACTCTAAGCTGGCGATCAGAGGATGTTCGATGTTTTCCTCGCCGCGTGGATGTTGGTCACCGTTGTGTTAGTGCAGGCCCTGTAATGCCCTCTGAGGGACACTTCGAGGGGGGGCTTTGGGGCTCTTCGATAACCATCCGCCGTTGCGTCGTAAATGAAAATGAAAATGTGCTAATTTCCTCCTTGTTCTTGAACTCTGGATGGATTTTCAGTAAGAAATCAAATCTAACAGTTTCCCCCCCCGTTCTCCCCCCTCCTCCCCTTTCGCTCCCTCGCCTCGATTTGATGTTTGATCCACAGAGAGCTAATGATAACCTGAGGCTTTTCCTCTGTAATCAGTCAGCTCATTAGTGTCCCGCTCAGTCACATGGACACGCACAAACTGTCCTCAGGCCCGTCGCTGCTGTGTAGGTGACAAAAGGGCAACAGTCTGAGGGCAGCAGCTGAAGTTGTACGGAGAAAGTAAACATGCACCAGAGCAAGACTGCACTCTAATTGGATGTTTGATCTGATTTCACTCTTTACCCAAGTTTGCCACTCACTTACTCTATCTATCTATCTATCTATCTATCTATCTATCTATCTATCTATCTATCTATCTATCTATCTATCTATCTATCTATCTATCTATCTAATATTACGTGTCTCGGGATGATCACCATGAGAAAAATGTGTATTTTGAGTGAAGCTGCAATTAAAAAACTAACAAAGAAGTAAAAAATACATGAAAAACACAATTATCTAAGCTAGCTAGCAAGCAACTATCCATGTATGTAATCTAACTAGCGAGCGATCATCTATCTCTCTATGTAAGCTAGTGAGCAAGCAAGTGTCTATCAGTCTATGTAAGCTAACTAGCTAGCAAGCATCTATCCCTCTATGTAAGCTAGCGAGCAAGCGTCTATCAGTCTATGTAAGCTAACTAGCTAGCAAGCATCTATCCCTCTATGTAAGCTAGCGAGCAAGCGTCTATCCGTCTATGTAAGCTTATTAGCTAGCAAGCATCTATCCCTCTATGTAAGCTAGCTAGCAAGCAAGCATATATCATCTATGTAAGCTAACTAGCTAGCATCTATCCATTAATGTAAGCTAGCTAGCAAGAAAGCAAGCATCTATCCGTCTATGTAAGCTAACTAGCTAGCAAGCATCTATCCCTCTATGTAAGCTAGCTAGCAAGCAAGCATCTATCCGTCTATGTAAGCTAACTAGCTAGCAAGCATCTATCCCTCTATGTAATCTAACTAGCTAGCAAACATCTATCCCTCTGTGTGAGCTAGCGAGCAAGGATCTATCCATCTATGTAAGCTAACTAGCTAGCAAGCATCTATCCCCCTATGTAAGCTAGCGAGCAAGCAAGTATCTATCCGTCTATGTAAGCTAACAAGCTAGAAAGCGAGCATCTATCCCTCTATGTAAGATAGTGAGCAAGCAAGTATCTGTCCGTCTATGTAAGCTAACTAGCGAACAAGCCTCTATCCATCTATATAAGCTAGCTAGCTACCAAGCATCTATCTATTTTTACAGCGTAAACTGTGTATTCCAGTTATCAAAGATGGGAAAAACGACAATAAAAGATGTGCAATGCAGTACATTTGAATAAAACTATATATATAAAAAATGATAACGCACACAGATTTGTGAAGTGTTGGAACAATGTATTTATATATGTTAAAATATGAAATACTCAGCATCTGGAAACACTGGAAAAAAAAAAAAATACGGCTTTTTTCCTTTTTTTAATTTGCTACTCCTAAACCTGCACAGGTGCTTGTGCTTAATATCGTTTAATGAAAATGATAATGGAACAGCTGATGTAAAGCCCCCCCCCCCCCCCCAAATATGAGTCGTGAGCAGCTACAAACACATTATCTTAGTTAATACGTTAACAAACAGCATTCACGTACAGCTCATGTGGCTAAACGGTCTCACTCTGCTGAGGAAATTGCACTTTTTTTAAAAAAATATGCAGAATACGCCAGTAATGAGCTAAACCTGGCGTTTGTGCATATTTGCGCCGCTCGGCGGCCTCTGCAGCCGCGGAAGCGACGAGCTTTGCACAGAGAGACGAAGCTCCGTTTGTGTGTCTTTAGCAAATGTCATAGAGGGAATTCGGGGTCTCTGCGGGTGCTGCTCTCGTCTCTCTCTGTGTGTGTGTCCAGGCTTCCAAGTGTAAAGCACGAGGGACGAGGTTGTGTTTGTGTTCCTCTAATGAACTGAGCCATGAGACAAACACACAGAGAGAGAGAGAGAAGAGCTGCGCTTGGATTTTTAGCATCTGGTCATTCTCTTTCTTCCGCTTTGTATAAGTATTAAAACTTTTCTCGCCAAATGCAGAACCTTTGTTAAATGGCTCACAGGAAAAACCCCGCGTGGGGGGGGGGGGGGGGGGCGCCATTAAATAACATCGCCGCCAAACCTCCACCATTAGAGCTGCAATCTATCGGCTCAATCAATTCAACCTCGCTTTATTTTTGTTTACGTGCTCTGTGGCCCCGCGAGTGGACTTATTAGCAATAATATTAAAAAAAACAGTTTCTACAGCGAGAGTTTGATTTTTCCTCTTTTTCCGAGGCGTGAAAAGAAAGATAGACGTGAGAAAGCGTTTGCGTGGCAGCAGGGGAGTATGTTTGTGTTGCTAAGTGGGACGAAGACGTGACGATGATGAGGAGGAGCGCTTTGATTTTGCTAAAGTGTGCAAAAGGAAACGGGAGGCAGCGACGAGACCCGACGAGAAACGGAAGACGACGAAGAGGAATCGCAGCAAAACCAAAAGCGTTGACTCGTCTATGCTATCGCTAATCGCCACGATGCGTTTCCGCGACGACCGACCGGGAAAAGCCGCGCACAAAACTAGCATATAGGTGGCCAAAAACGGTTACTACATTTAAATAAATAAAAAACCGAGGTCTTTTAGATTTCGTTTTTCTGACGTAACTGGCAACCCCGTGGTTTGCTCGGCAGCGGAGACTCTACCGACTGCAATGATTGGTAGACGGCGGTAGGTGGCGCTCACACCTACGGTCAATTTAGAGTGGTCCAATTTACCCAATCCCCAAATCTGCATGGTTTTGGAAACCAGAGAACATGTAAACTCCACGCAGAAAGGCCCAATGTTCCCCGGGGGCATTAAAACACACACTCTTAGAAATAAGGGTTCCAAAAGGGGTTCTTCTACAAGGGCTGAGGTTCTAACCTGGAACCATTTGCTTGAAGGGTTCTTGGTAACACTAATGGTTCCCGTAAGAGAACCATTTTGAGCCAGAGAACCCTTTAAAACCCCTTTCCTGAATAAAGGGTTTTAAAAGGGTTCCCAAAAAAGGGTTCTCCTATGAGGACAAGCCGAAGAACCTTATATGGTTCTACATAGCACTTTTATTTCTAAGAGTGCAGAAGAAACAAGGTTTCAAAAGAGACAATGAGCCCGAAGACAATAATTTATTCTTCTTTATGTCCTGAAAACACGTTCGTCTGACTTAGTCCGACTAACATACCTGGATAATGCATAGTCCGATTACTATACCAGTAAGATAAGTATACCAGAGCCTTTAGTCAGACTGGAGTCTTGAATTTTGTTCGTCTGTTTGCCGTTCCGTTTTTCTTTTTTACACGAGCTAAGTCGTCTTAGTCGGACTAAGGCCTTAGCTCGATCGTTCGTGCGGGTAAACGTGCTGTGCCGTTGTATCGGGTCACCTGTTGGGGGGCGTGTGAAATGCATGCATTGTGAGTGTGGAACCACGTCGGTACTTAGCGACCTGAGAACGAGACTCTGCTAGTTCCCTACTGATCTTGCCTACTGCAGCTTTAACTGATCAGAAAATGTTACTGAGGCCTCCGGTCGCGTTTTAAAGGTCTGGTGTGTGACATTTACAAGACTTTATTAGCAGGGATTAAACAAATATGCATTATGAAAGTGTGTAATTGCTTTTAAAATTAATATAGTATTTTTTCATATTGCTTTAGAATAAACATTTTAATGTACTTTTTTAGGCTCCTTAGACGTTCAAAGCTCCAAATCTTCATGTCGGGATCATATTTGCGTCGCTCTGGGGGTTTATTTGCTGCTCCTCTCTTCGTGGGCACCCGATTCTGGAGAACATGTGATTTGGGAAAACTAAACACCTATGAGGGATGGTGGAGAGAATGGGATTAGGCCCACTCTGTGAAGGCATTATGGATTAATGTCCGCCCACCAATTAGCGATTAGAGGGCCGTGATCCAAAAAGGGCGGGCGCTTTTCTATTAGGGGCGCTTGTTGTCCCTAATGTGTGCACGTCACAATGTCATCGCAGTGGATTGCGTTATGAATTGTGAATCCCCCCCCCCGGACTTGAGATATGTGAGTTTCCTCCGAAATGAAAGCAAAGACGAGACGGAGAATCGAGTGGGAAGAAATCGGGGAGCAAGGCGAGAGAGAGAGAGAGGGAGAAGGAATCATTAGTCATATCCATTAGTATTCTGTCCACAGCGTGTGCTGTGAGACAGCCGGTCTGTCCAAATAAACAACCAGCAGAGGGGGGTGCCTCATTATGAAACTCACCCCCTTTTTTCTCACCCGGGGGGGGGGGGGGTGGTTCACATTCCGCCTGACCAGAAACTCTATAGGCCAACGCTGTGGCCCTGCCCTCCATTCTCTGCTGGAATTTTTGCGGCGGTTACAGGAAAGCGGCTTCTCACACGACGACGACGACGACCCCGGACCGCGGACCGATCTCGTCCCGATGAGTTGTCCGGTTCAAGAGGCGTCTCACCCCACGTCCGAAATCACAGGAAAGACACTGACGCCGCACAAAAGGACAGGGCAGAGTTCCTCACGCACACAAAGACGCTTCCTTTAAAGTGTCCTTTATATCTGATGGAAATATTCATCAAAAGCTGCGCCCAACCGAAAAAAAACGGCTCTCTTTATGTCCCGTCTTTTAATCTCGTGAATTGGCTCAGTGAGGCTTCCTCGCTCGCCACAGACTTTCATAAAAGACAATTATTCTCGACGGAGTTGGTGTTAAAGCTCCTTCTCGCTGTTGTGTTACTTGATTTGACGTGATTTGACTGAAGTACTTAAGACATTACGAGTAGATCCGGAATGAATCACCTCACAATATAAACACATTCTCCTTTTCGTCTTTTTGTGAAATATCTCCTTCAAGATATAAACTTATTTGCAAATGCTGATGTTAAACAGAGAATTTTATCCCTTTGTATCTTCTCGAAATCATATCATAGCCCTGAAAAGGTGAAAATGATGATTTGAGATTTAACCCTTAAGAGTTCCGATGGACATTTTCTGCCACTAGGGACAAATTTGTCAGTTTTTTAAGATTTTTTTTTTTTAATCTGACACTACAAAAATTATAACAATAATACATGTCTAATAATAATTATAATCAAATTCTACATGAAATGTATTTTATGGAAATTATTGTATTTTTTTCCCCGAGTTGTGTGAACATAATGGCCTTTAAAGGGTTAAAAAAAATTGTTTTAATTAATATTTGATATGTATATTTCAGGCTGGAGTAGTTTTAAACCATTGACAAAAATATTAACGTTAACTCACCCTATAATATTATTATTATAGCAGTTTTTGTGAAGGTGCCATTTTCTGCCACAAGGAACAAATTTGTAAGTTTTTTTTTTTTAGGGTTAATGAGCAGTGACAGAGCACAGATGTTTTTAACCGCTGCTTCTGAAGTGTTATATTAAACTCAGGATTTTGGCTGAATTAGGACTAAAATAGACAACTTACGCGTCTACTTTTGTGTTGTTGCTGTTATCGCGCGTTTGCCGCCGGTGATGGTGATTCAAACAGGCGGTAGAACAGAACAGAACCCTCCGGACACCTCTTTTTAAAAATATATTCCTTTATTTTGGAAGCCGACGCAGATTTAGGGTCACTTTTACCCTTCGGCTTTTAACACGATCTCCCCGAATTCTCACATTTAATATGCACAAAGTGAAAAAAAAGCATAAAACACATGAAAGCAAATGTGCGACGTTGTCCTTTTGCTCTCACTAAAAGGGCACTTTCGCTGCGAAGCTAAAGAGCTGAACGTCGTCGTTGTGGGTTCTGCAGATTGTTCTTGCAAATCTGCCTCTGAACTTCCAACAGTTCAGTTGTTCACCCGGTTGACCTTAAAACATGATGACTGTGGAATACACACACAGAGAGAGAGAGAGAGCTTTAATTTAAATGGACTATTTCCTCGACACTGCATCTCTTCTTCTCTTACTCGTGTCTGTTGTGAGGAGGTTGTGGGCAGGAGGACGAGTTTGTGTCGTGACTCTTCATCGGTAATCCGCTCACCACCATCACCGCCGACTGAGGTCAAACTGACTCAAATCTGTCGCCTCTGCACGATATCAATTTTCTATTTTTCTGTTCATATACACACAAAACAACAACAACAACAACAACAACACATTTACAGGTAGGGTGTTCAATTTAGTCCAAGCCCTCGTAAATGTTACACCGTTGACCTTTAATGAACTTTAAGAGCATGACATTTAACAACACATTTACCTTTACTCTCCAGTGAACGGTGAGGAATTGCTTTGTTATGTTCGATCAAAAAAGGCACAAAATGGTGGAGGAAAAAAAGTACAAATATAAGAGTTGGGGTTTATTGTGTTAAATTTAGCACGGAGAGACAGACGATAGCTAGCTTAGATTAGATAGATGGATAGATGCTAGCTATTTTAGATTAGATAGATGCTAGCTATCTTAGATTAGATAGATGGATATATGCTAGCTATTTTAGATTAGATAGATGCTAGCTATCTTAGATTAGATAGATTGATAGATGCTAGCTATCTTAGATCAATGCTAGCTATTTTTGATCAGATAGTTGCTAGCTATCTTAGATTAGATAGATGGATAGATGCTAGCTATTTTAGATTAGATAGATGCTAGCTATCTTAGATTAGATAGATGCTAGCTATCTTAGATTAGATAGATTGATAGATGCTAGCTATCTTAGATTAGATAGATTGATAGATGCTAGCTATCTTAGATCGATGCTAGCTATTTTTGATCAGATAGTTGCTAGCTATCTTAGATTAGATAGATGGATAGATGCTAGCTATTTTAGATTAGATAGATGCTAGCTATCTTAGATTAGATAGATGATAGATGCTAGCTATCTTAGATTAGATAGATGCTAGCTATCTTAGATTAGATAGATTGATAGATGCTAGCTATTTTAGATTAGATCGATGCTAGCTATTTTTGATCAGATAGTTGCTAGCCATCTTAGATTAGATAGATGGATAGATGCTAGCCATCTTAGATTAGATAGATGCTAGCTATCTTAGATTAGATAGATTGATAGATGATAGCTATCTTAGATTAGATAGATAGATGCTAGCTATAGATAGATGGATAGATGCTAGCTATCTTAGATTAGATAGATGCTAGCTATTTTAGATTAAATAGATGATAGCTATTTTAGACTAGATAGATGGAAATATGTTAACTAGCTTAGATCAGATAGATAGGCAAGTTTATTTGTATAGCACCTTTCAACAAGATCATTCAAAGTGCTTTACGTAAAACATTAAAAAGCATAGAAAAGAGACTTTTAGAAAAAAACAAAAATAATATAAATAAAATAGAAAGATAAAAATTATAAAATCAAGAGTATCAAAGCAAGAAGTTGCAGTGCAGTATTAGAAATGTAGCGGCAAACAGAAAAGACGCAAGCTAGCCTAGATAGATAGATGCTAGCTAGCTAGGTTAAGCAATTATACACTCATACAAATATATTTATGTTAGATATATTCAATATTAGTGGGGGAAAACCCCCCACACACCTAAACATTATCTCTTCTGACTGTTTGTTTTCATCCTACAGAGAGGAACAAAAAACTGAATATTTATCAGTTGCTCTTTTTCTAACCTGGATCTTACTACACTCACTACCTTCACTGCAGGGACTTGTGTGACACACACACATTACAGTAAACTAGGGCACGAGGAGAGGAGGCGACGGCCGACTCCCTCCGACTCTCCTAATGCACAGTGGCAAGTTGAAAGGTCGCGGTTAGCGCCCTGGGCTGCGACTGCGGCTATGGTGCCACAATTCTCTCCCCCTTCCATTCCCTTCCCTTCCCTTCCCACCCCCGTAAACCCTGCATCCACCACCCCGCAGCTGAGCGCAGCCAGAGTCACGTCAGGGTCCACTGGCATCAGCGCAGCGAGCATTGGTTTTCAACGCGAATGATTGGATCTGTCCGCGGCCACATATAGAATCACCAACATTTACGGTTTGGCGAATAAAGCGGGGCGGGCGGACGGTGTTTTGTGCAGATGGATGTGGACAATGATGACGTCGCGCTCACGGAATCCGCTGGGTGTTATTTCCCCAGATGGATGGAAATGGCTTATTGCAGAAAATGCAAGGCGATGGGTGAACGGGATGGATCTGCGAGGTGAACCAAATGATTGTTTTGGTGCGAGAATGGAGAACATTTACTTATTTGACGTAGAAAACAGACTTTATTTAGTGCGTTTGTGGCCTGTTGGATTATTTTGTCGTTTAATAATGACTTCAAAATGCCTTTTATTTGGTTTCTGCTTAAAAGGGACTTTAACACCTAGCGTATCTCGGACGACGCGTTTGCATTAGCGTAATCGCGCGGCGGTTTGTGCTATCGGAGAAATTCCAACAGTTTCTGAAAGCTGAGAAGTTGCGCGTCGAAGCCAACATTGAGACAAAGACAAATGTTGTTTTGAATAGGTTTTATGTTGTTCAACTTTTCAAATTTAGCACTGGTTTAAAATCTGGTGTTCATGTTCAACTACAACTTCATTTTGAATTGTTAATACACCATTTCAACATGAAGTAAATTGTAAATAACTGCCAGATATTGAACGTTATTCTGGAAAAATGGACAAAGCACTTACTCACAGGACGTTTTCTGGCCATTTTCTGGTTAAAATAAGCAAAAACGGACATTTTGAGGCAAAATTGACAAATGTAATTCAGTAAAAAGACCGTATCGGAATGATATTGGTTTATGTAGACTGGAAACGTCACCAAGAAGGACAAAATGGAAAAAGAGATTGGAGGGAGAATGGAATGGGAAGGCCACCGTAGTGACATCTGTCACCATTAGATGTCACTAAATCTCACAAACCGGTCCTTTAAAAACATATGAAAGCGATGCTTTGTTTTTTTTTTTTCGTCCGACAAAATCGACAAAATCAGAAGCTCCTTCAGCCGAAATCCGAACCTCGGCGACCTTTGCCATCGATCGAACCGGAGACAAACAAGCTGCGAGCCGATTCTATTGTGGAATAAATTAGTGTGTGTGAACGCTGTGTATTGAATTCCCATCAGCCTCCCCTGCCTGACGTCAGGCGACCGGAGGGGCTGGATCTCTGCGGTGCCCTCTTCAGTGACTGCTCTACACTTAAAACTCTCTCTCACACACACACACACTGTTCTGTTGCCCACTGGGACCCTGGATGCCAATTATATGGCAATTATCATCCTTTTTTTCCCCACCACTATTTTTTCCCTTTTCACGTCAAGGGCATCACACATAAAAGTTGTTTACATGTTTGTTAAGTTTGGCATTGAGGCGAGATTTTTTCTGAGGACTCTTTGGGAAAACAGGTGTTCAATTAACTTTGAGCCAGCTGCTATCGAAGATGTCTCGAAGCGGAGTCTTTTGGTTATTTCATTTTTTGGAGGCGTTCGTGGTCAGCACAGGATGTGCATCAATAAGCTTCCAAACCGGTCCGTGGATAAGCAGGAAGTCAAGTACAGATGGCGCAGTGTGTTTATCGTGCTTGGCCAGAAATTGGAGGCACAAATTTTGACCGAATTTTCCGAGATTCAATTCGGTAAATAGTCTGCATCTCGCATCTAATTCATATCAACCACGATCCACAGTAACAGAGGTTGATTAGAGCTCACATGTGAATTCCTCTCAGCGTGATTTAACTACCCAATGAAAGCTGCGTCCCCAAGAATCGCAAACTGAGCTGTTATTATAGATAAATTCTTCATTCATAAATTCTGCAAATGAACAACTAGAACAAGGAAACGCGATAATTAGTGTTTTTCTAAATGAAAGTGGGCTATTTCGCTGAGCAAAATCCACACAGGACTGAGGCGGAAGGCTCCAGTGACACCGAGAGAAGCCGAGCTTCTGTGGAAGTGGTGTTCTTTGCCCGATTAGCGTCGAGCTCACCGCATCGATAAAAAAAACCCAACTATTCTCTGCCGGTTGTAATGCGGAGGCTAACTTTGACATTTTTGAGGAAGCTGAGCGTCCCTTGCCGTCCTAAGGCCTCGCATTGCGAGTTGTATGTCGCCAATCCTGGTATATTCACGCGGCAGGGTCCCGCTGTATCCCACTTCAGCATCGGGTGGCGGTCTAAGTCTGGATGCAGTCCTCGCAAAGAAGAAGAAGAAGAAGAAGAAGAAGAAGAAGAAGAAGAAGAAGAAGAAGAAGAAGAAGAAGAAGAAGAGAACGATGCTAAAGCTCCCTCAGACACGTCCGGTCCGAGCAGGTCATCGGCCGAGTTGGGGTGTCCGCCGGTTCGAGGGTTGCCAGGTTGAGACTCGGATGACAGTGCTTCACGACTAGTTCTTCTGTTCACGAAATGTTCTGGAGTACGCGTTGGGTCCATGCGAGGAAGTATACCAGGGTCTTTAGAGCAATCCCCGCTGATCTACGCGTAAATTTGACGTTTCACAACAAAGCCACTTGACAACTTTTGGATCTTGCACGTTGCTGCTGCTGCTGCTGCTTTAATGAATGTCGGTCTCTGATGAGCAGTTTGCTCTGCAGAGACAAGGCCAGACTCCACGAGGAACTGTCCGAGTTGTTTCCAGACTCCACAGGTTACAGATTAGACTTTATCTCTGTGCCTTCAAAACTTAGCAGAAGACAGTGCTAGATGGAGGGCAGTGCGCTTTGTTAGCCTGCCAATCCCATCTCCCCGCGCCAAATGGCCCCAAAGACAACGCAATAAAAGTGAATGATTTGCTTCGGCCAAATGTCGCGTCCTTGACAGATCGGGGATGTCCAATCTTCCTCTGTCCACCACTCAGAAAATAACTTTCCCTCTCCTGCTCCCTTCGATGGCTGGAAATAAGACTGTCACCCGGGTCCTGGAACATAGAGCGTCGGAAGCCGCGTTTGATTCATTGAGGGTCGCGCGGCGCCTGCCGGAGAAGGAACTGAGCGACACCATCATTACAAACGGGAGTAAACAAGTTAAAAATAGCATCGTTTCTCTCTCTCTCCCTTTCTCTTGTTGTGAATGAAATGCAGCAGTGGGAGGATTTCAATGCTTCTCCCCTCAGTTTGCATATTATACAGAGAGAGGCTCGATAAACCCCAATACACTGTGATGATAATTAGTCGTTGCCCCTTTTGTCCTAATTATGGTGATTTTATAGAACTCCTTGTTAGATTTGCTGGAACCGCGTAGAGATTAATTGTGTTCGTCACAAGTCAAGTGGGGATTTAAAAATGTGTGCTTTTTGATTTGTGGCCACTAGGGGGCAGTGGAAGAATCAGCGAACAAAGTAAGTTGTGCTGAACTGTTCCGGCAAAACACTTAAATAGATTTGTTGGACTTCCTAAATTCCAGCGTTTCGCGCTTTTCCAACTTCCGCCAGGAACGTTTGGCTGTGTCGCCAGTTGGACTCTCCACGATGGCAAACATTGAGTTTTTATTGGGTGTCATGTTTGGTGGCTTTGTTTCACAGCGTTTGAAGCTGTAAAGTAAAGTAATTGTGGGCCCCGGGGAAACGACGACAGCGACCTTCTGATGGTGATCATTTCTGTTGAATGAAAAACAGCCAGGAGCAGAAACGCGACAACTTAAATCAAACGATTTTGTAAAGCCTTTGTTTAATTTAACAGCAAAAGAAAATACACCGACTAAAGCAAAAGGCCGTTTATACGAGTGTCTCCCAAATGATTTCCGACATTTTTTGTGTGGATATTTCTTCGTGCTTGTTTCGCTCAATATATTTTGACGGGTTTGCTGTGGTTCGGGGGGGGGGCATCTTGATCAGACTCGACAAGTCTTTGTTCTTTTTGTGTCGGATTCCACAGCGGCCCACGGCGGGAGAAGCTCAGACGTCCGTGTGATCAACCTCAAAAACATATTTGAACACTTAAGGCAGGCACGAGTGCAGGTCGATTCAAACGCCGCCAATAAGAGAGTTCTTGAGGTTCATGTTCACGGAGTAACGGACAAAGTCGACCCCGCTTTTTCCACTTCTGTGCAGCAGCATTCCCTTAAACTGCCCATCCACAAAGATGAGATGGAAACAGTAGAGACCATTTCAGGTACCTTGGATTCACAAGTGACACAAAAGTCAAACGAACCGGACTTTCCGATGAAACGAGTAGGATACCACATTGATCTTTTATGGCGAGCATGGGTTTTTATTTCACTTTACATAGCAGCCACCAAAGAGCAGCCGTCTTTCAACATTGGCCGTTACTTAGATTTTAAGCCCATTGGTCACGCCTCGTGTCTACACGCCTTCCCAGACTCATACCCAAACTCATTTGAGATTAAGACATAGTCTGGTGTAGAAGTGGGCAGTTTACTGAGACACACACACACACTTCAGCTCCCAGACTAAAAATTGGAGAATAAAGATCATATATGTACCCAACACAACAACAATAACATCACAACCACTCTTAGATGACCTGTCTCTTGGACGGCGTCTGGTGACACGAACCAGCCTTTATGTTCTGCTGCAGGCTGATTGAGATGATTGCAGATTAACCTCAGGTGTACAGGGTTGCTAAGTCGACGCCCAGCCACACACACACACACAAATACAGGAATGACAAACCAAGGAAAAACACTAAGTTATATAATGACTAGTATAGTATCTCAAAATAATGACTTGGTATCTCAAAATAATGACTTAGTATATCAGAATAATGACTTAGTACCTCAAAATAATGACTTTCACAAAATAATGACATAGTATCTCAAAATAATGAGAAAAGATTTCAAAATAATGAGTAAGTATCTCAAAATAAGTGCATCAGGGCAAATGGATCATTTCCTGAATTTCAAAAATTCATTAAAATGATTCCTTAAGAGGTTTGCAAATAATTTCAACTGATCCTTGTTCAGGGCGATGCCGACTATTATGGGGGTAAATTTCAAGTCATTCCGAGATAGTTTTTGTTTTTGAGATTATAGTCAGCTCACTGTCAAAGTGAATCAGGGCAAATGGATCATTTCCTGAATTTCAAAAATTCACTAAAATTATTCCTTAAGAGGTTTGCAAATATTTCCAATGGATCCTTGTTCAGGGCGATGCAAACTATTATGATGGTAAATTTCAATTCATTCTGAGATACTTTTTGTTTTTGAGACCATCTCAAAATAATTATCTAGTATCGCAAAATAATGAATTAGTATCTGTAAATAATGACTTAGTATCTCAAAGGAATGGTTTAGTATCTTATAGTACACTTATACCTCTGATACCTCTGACAATGACTTATTTCACCCACCAGAGGCCACTGTGTAGCTGATGAGGTCACTCACTCACTCACTCACTCACTCTACCTCTACATTTTCTCACTCATGAAAAGAAACAAGTTTTTAAAAAAAATCTATGAAATCTTCTTCTTCTTCATGTGGGGTTGTGAGGTTGGGGGGGGGGGGGGGGCGGCACCCTAGCGCCCCCTATATTGATTAGCTGCCACTGTCAATGTGTCGAGTCGAAACACCTGCACGTGGAGGTCGAACTCTGAAGACCTCGGGTGTCGTTGGGTTCGGTGTGAAGAGGGGAAAATCAATGGGAGAATAAAAGACAAACACCATCGGCGTATGACACAATGGCGAGGACTAACAAAAAATGCAATCTGTACTTTTGTTTAGAAAAACAACCCTGTTCAATATTGCCCTGAAAGGAACGCTGATGGTGGGTGTCAGTAAATACAGCGCGGCAGAACGGTGATGAGAGGTCAGAGCCATTTGGGATAGATCATGAGAGCCCTCTGCTGACAGTCGAATCAAAGGAAACAAACACCGACCGTCGTCGTCGTCGTCTCCTGCAGCTTCTTTCTCTGCCGCACATTAGGCAAAAATGAAGACTTCACCGTGTGAGTGAGTGTGATTATTTGTGTGTGTGTGTGTGTCGGTGGTTGAATCATCAGGAATTAGCCTCCTTTATTCTTTTTTTTTTTTCTTCCCTTCAGGAGGAGGAAATTCTCATCATCATTTAGCACCGACGTCTCATTTCCAACACCCACCTACCGCTGCTGTAAAAGAAACAAAGCGAGCCGTTAAGTGATCCGAGGGGAGGTGTGGAAAGAGATGCAGATAAAAGAGAGAACGGTGTGAATGTGCAGGGGAAGAAAGAAAATAATGGTAAAATAGCCTTGATTTCAGATCGTGCGTGTTTTTTTTTTAACTCGACAAAAACAAAGCTGGAATTCAGTCACGGCAAACGATGTAAGCCACAGAAAACACACACACACACACGGTGTAAAAGCTATGATGGATGAAATGTAATCGACAAATGGAAAAACAGAGGTTTTGTAATCGCTGAAGGTTAAGAAGGAAAAGCTGTGATTAGAAAAAAGCCTTTTTTTTATGACATTGTTCTTCGGACGAGGACACTGACGTAGCCAGACTGAGCGATGCTTATCTCCAATGCACATTCTTATATTGAAAGTCTAATGAAAGACGTCTTGTTCTTGTTTGTTCCTCGTTGGATTTCAAAGCACACGACTGCAGCGACGAGGGCCACGCGGTCCACGTGGTGGTTTGCTTTCTTGCCTTTGAAGCGAAAAAAAAGGGTCTTTCTCGCTAATTCTTTTATTACTTCACCTCACGGAGTACGGAGTGAAGTATTGTTTTTGGTGGCTCTTGTGTTTCTATTTGGTTGTATGCTTCCACACTTGCACTTGCCAATATGACCAGCAGAGGCCGCCAGAGGCTTGTTTGCGTGAACGGGGGTGAAGTCTGCCGTCTCCGATTGCCTTGTCGTGCTCGATCTGAAATGGACAGAAAATGTCTGGGATTTACGCCACAAAAGTAATAGTTTATGTCGTCCAAAATTTTACAAAAATGTCACACATTCTTATGTCATCCAAAATTTGACAAAGAAGTCATAGTATAGTATGCCATCCGAAATTTGATGGAAAAGTCATTGGTTTGTATGTCGTCCAAATTTTGACCAAAATGTTTTAGTATAGTATGTCGTCCAAAATTTGACAAAAATGTCATAGTTTAGTATGTTGTCCAAATTTTGACCAAAAAGTCATACTATAGTATATCGTCCAAAATTGACAAAAAATCTTAATAAAGTATGTCGTCCAAAATTTGACAAGAAAGTCATACTTTAGTATGTCGTCCAAATTTTGACCAAAAAGTCATACTATAGTATATCGTCCAAAATTGACAAAAAATCTTAATTAAGTATGTCGTCCAAAATTTGACAAAAAAGTCATACTCTAGTATATCGTCCAAAATTTGACAAAAAGTCATAGTATAGAAAATCGCCCAAAATTTGATAAAATGTTATACTTTAGCATGTCATCCAAAATTTGACAAAAAAAGTCCTAGTTAAGTATATCATCCAAAATTTGACTAAAAAGTCATAGTATAGTATGTAGTCTAAAAATGTACAAAAAAGTCATACTTAAGTATATTGTCCATAATTTGACAAAAAGTCATAGTTTAGTATGTCGTCCAAAAATTTACAAATAAGTCATACTATAGTATGTCATCCAAAATTGGACAAAAAAGTCATAGCATAGTATGTGGTCCAAAATTTGACAAAAAGTAAAAACTTCCAAACCTTAACTAAAAAGTATTGCTCTCCTGCAGGGACAAAAGGCTTCGTCTTTTTTGAGCCTTTGTTATTTTTTGTTTCATGGTTTTTCAACCTCATCCATTTTTTTTTTGTTTTTTTTTACCACCAACAAAACAAGTCGCTTCATTTCAGTTTCGTCGAGCAAAGTCAACTTTCCAGCACTTACCCACCATTATGGATGGAGTAAACAACACGAGCGCAGACATCATATGTAATCCTCGGGTTCATCTCGGATCTGTCTCTTTTCTCCTTCTGCACCGCTGCCGGGGGGGGGACGTCTGAATGGAATTGAAAAAAAAATAAAAATAATAATCCAGCGAGGAGCGAAGCCTCCAAACCAGAGCACTGAACGCCGCACCGCTCTCTCTGCGGGGGTCGTCCACGTGGGAGCGGAGTGAACATTAATCAAGCAAACATTTTTAAACCGTGGATGGGGAATCGAGCACAGTCACGAGCGGCACACGACTCACACCTGCCTCCAGCTCCAGTCGCTCGTATCTGTTTGCGAGCTTCTGGGGGGGGGGGGGGTTGAAAATGACCGCTGACGACTGCCTCCGTACTAAAGCGCACCGGTTAGTGATTAAAAAGGCCTGAACCTCGCTCGGTCGCACTCATCCCTGAAATTGGACGGATATCAAAGCAAACGCCGGGACTGGAAAAAAGGCCCGAGGAGTCCGACTATTTTGTTATTTTAAAGACTTACAGATTATTTTAAGGTGCCACTTCTCGTGTGTCTCGTTGACCTGCATCTTTCCCTCTCTGCCGCCGATGCCGCGTGATCTGAGGTGAGCGTCGGCCTGGAGGGAAAAAAGCACTACTGTTTTTGCCTGTGTGAGGCGTCTCTAATGTGTAGTCAAGCTTGGTTTTGCTACTACAAAGGCTTCAGGGGAAGCTACTGCTGCTGCCGTGCTTAGGCAAAAAATCCTTGTTGTTCAACGTATGGATCCTTTAATGTCTATTTTTAAGACGGCACAAAGAAGAAAATAGGCACGTAATAACCGGGCTCAGGAGAGCACCGGTTTAAATGTGATACGGTACAACAAACACAGTATGTACATTCTCGCTAATACTACAAACACGACGCCTCAGAACAGAGCTGTCAAAAGCTGTCGAGCACAATTTGTCTCGCAAAAAAAAAAAAGAGTGAATAAACACCATCTGCCCACACTTCTCTTCCCAGTTATTGTCTCGTCTTCCACGACAAACGGCGGGAACCTCTCATCCCGCGCGCAGCCGGCACCGTCGCCGCTACGGCTAAGCGTCAGCTTTTTTTTTTTTCAGAGCGGAAAACATGAATGGATTCGTCGACGGCCGCGCGAAACCTCACATCTACTGTCTGTCTGTCTATATTTTCATTAGAATCCTATCTCGGATATTCAAAACACACGTAAACATTTCATTGAGAAGCCTGGGCTTCCTTGCTAACGCTGCTGCCCACCCACGACAAGAAGATTCAACATGCCATCGCAAGAAAAACAACCGTGCTAACGTTAGCTGTTGGTAAATTGCTCATGTGTGAGAGATGAATGCGGAAAACATTTGGTGTATTACTACGCTGTGCGCTATTCGGCGTAGCTACACAACATGCTAACAAATATTTGCTAACTTTAGTTCCTGGAGCGGAGTTGCACAGGATTTTAGCACGCTTTAGTTTGGTCTGATGCACTTCTAGGCTGTATATTTTCATTTGAATCCTATCTCGGATATTCAAAACACACATAAACATTTCATTGAGATAGGAGTAGAGGCCTGGGCTTCCTTGCTAACGCTGCTGCCCCCCCACGACAAGAAGATTCAACATGCTATTGCCCAGAAAGACCCAGAAAAACAACCGTGCTAACGTTAGCTGTTGGTAAATTGCTCATGTGTGAAATCGGCAGGTGGCAAAAGTGGAGAGACGAATGTGTACGTGTATTACTACACCGTACGCTATTCGGCGTAGCTGCACAACATGCTAACGAATGTTTGCTAACTTTAGTTCCTTTGAGATGAGATCATCTGGTAAATAATTCATGACCTTTGCCACTGAAATCTTTGTTTGAAGGACTCGTTAGCGCACACACTTCAACAAAAACGCCATCTTTTCATACCCATTCATACACCGCCGCGCACAGACACCGGTAGCAAAGCAGGGTTTAGCATCTCGCCCAAGGACAAACTGGCACATAGACTATAGTCCAAGACAACTCAGTCGACCACCGAGCTACCGTCGCTCACGGTCAGAGATTTAGCAGCATCAGAGTTTGTCGTACTGTCATTTCGAGTTATTCCGACATATGATTGAATATCCTCCGATTTGTGACAGCGCAGGCCAGATTGTCACATTTCCAACTGGACAGGACTCCACGCATTGTGTCTCACACATCAGTGGTGGGAGACACATTTCTCATTGTCTGGATTTAAACATGATTCCATTGGCAGATAATCGTACATGTACTGTATACCACCCACCCACACACACACACACACACACACACAAGGTTTCCCACACGAGATTCAGCCAAAAACAGGCGTCGCACTGCGAGGCTGTGGAGAGATAACAGCCGCAGTTACATATAATCCCACACTGGCTTCTAACTCACGGATGGAGAGTATAGGACAGGGTTTATCACCACCCTGAGAACATTAAGTGCGACATAAAGACTCATTTTCCTTATCTCAGGTCATACAAATTCTTTCCTGTGGCATTTCTGCACTTCATTTTATCCTTTTACGCTGAGGTGTGAGCTCCTGAAGGCGCCTTTTTTTTTATTGCTCAGATTATCGCCAGTGCATTTCAAACAAATCAGAGCCTGTTTAGATGCAGGAAAGAAGTCATAGTATAGTATGTCGTCCAAAATTTGACCATTTTTTGACAATTTAGTTTTGTCCAAAACTTTTATAATTTTTTTTGACAATGTTTTTGTCCAAAATTTGACATTTAAAAATAAATGGATAAATAAATTGTTGAAAATTTGACACAAAAGTCATACTTTTTGAAATTTACATTTTGAAATTTAAAATTTGACAATATTTTTTACAATTTTTTAACAAAAAATTTGTCGGACATTTTACAAAAAAGTCATACTTTAATATGTCGACCAAAATTTGACACTTTTTTTTGAAAAAATGTTTTGTCCAAAATTGACAGAAGTCATAGTTTAGTAAATCCTCCAAAATTTGACAATTTTATTTTTGTCGAAAATTTGACAAAAGTCATACTTTTTTTTTTAAATTTTTTTCAAAAACATTTTTTTGAAAATGTTTACAAGTTTTTGAAAAATTATTTATGTCCAAAATTAATAATGTGTCGTCCAGAATTTGGTAAGTTTTTGGCTCTTTTTCCTGTCCAAAATGTGAAAAGAAATCTGTCCAAAATTTAAAGAAAAAAATTGTCCAAAATTTGAAGAAAAAATTTGACGAAAAAATTTGTCCAAAATTTGCCCAAAAAAGTCGTCCAAATTCTTTAGTTAACGATGCTTACATTACAGAAGTATAATGTATAATATGTCACTATTTTCAGTTTCTTAGCTATTAACCATAACAAAATTTTCCACCTTGCATAAAAATCAAAGTGCAAACTAATCCGTGTCCAATTTCACTCCAATCCGACATCAGAGAACATCATTGGTGTCTATAAAACATAAGGTATTTAAACTGCAGAACACACATCACATTACATTTAACGTGGCGTGACCGAATCGAGAGTCGCGTCTGCCAAAAACGGTCGAACATAATTCACCGTAATTCAGAGTCGACGGCGGCTTAAATGAAAAGAGAAATCTGTGCTCGATTGGTTTCGACACTTGGCTCACAGCGTACAAAAAAAAACGCCGCGTGGATGAAAAGTGTGCGCCGATGTCTTTTTATTACTGTGGACGCCTTAATGCCTCCAGTCCTGCAGCAGAGAGAGAGAAGCCAGGCCCCCGTGTTGAGCTATGGTCATCCCCGCGATTACCATTGACTCGAGAGGTGGTTGTTAAAAGTTTGTGAAGTGGTCCTTCATAGAAAACTTGGAAATTGGAGTGTGTGGAGGGGGGAAGAAGACAATCTAACACTCCTGACAGGCTTAAGAGAGGTGTGACTGAGATGGAGGACTATAAAGTTACCCCCCCCCCAAAGAAAAGTGGATTATTCTGCAGTTTTAAAAAGTTAATATGGATATTTTATGTCTTACTTTGGATTTTATTGGAAGTAGAGGGTTTTAATGCATGAGACTGACTAAATATAAATAAATAACAAGTCAATCAGAGATGGCAGACTTCACCCAACAAGCCTCTGGCGCCCTCTGCTGGTCAAAGTGGCAAGTGCAAGTGCGGAAACACAAACAAACAAACAAACAAACAAACAGCCACCAAAAACAGTACTTGACTCCCTGGGGGGGTGAAGTAAAAAAAAAAGTAGTGCTGGGCACGCTAACAGCGCTAAACGTCGTCAACGCTAACACGTTTCCATGACGACTGACTGGATAAAGACGCGAGTGATATCATGTCCAGGCACCCGTTTACCGGTCACCCTGCGCTAGATCCTTTAGCGCCATTAGCGTACCTGTGTACTGCGTGTGTGTGTGCGTCTGTTTTTAAAGTTTAACGTTACTTTAGAGACTAATTTTAACAAATCGGGGGTCACGCGAACGTGACGTCACACGCGTCTTTTTCCGGTCAGTCGTGGAAACACGCCACGTGCTAATGTGCGTTAACGTTGTGAGCCCGGCACTAAAAAAGACAACGAAAAAAAGTTTGCATCATCCACAGAAGCTAAGGATAAAAGAGAAGTTTTTATGCGTGAAACAAACAAACTCCCCGCGGCTAGTTCTTCACGAAATGCAGTAAACGTTTCATCGTAGGCACTGCCCCCTACGGTTCACGCGAGTATTGCGTCTTGGGACACGTGAAGCCGCTGTAAAAAACAACAAGTGTATGGAATGAATATTTAATGATAACAAAATAATTAAACGCTCGTCCGTCTAATTGGTGACGTACAGTTTGAACTCGCTGACATTTTCCACAGAAAGTACTTGTCGACGACGTTGAACTTTAATAAATCACATTTGATTTATTTGTCCTGCGTTATTGTTCTGTATTGTTCATGGCTCGCGCCCGTGACTGGCAGGCGTATCTGCCGCTGCATTACTTATCTTAGTTTACAGCACATTAAGGGCATTCTCGCCTCTCAAGAAGACTGTGAAGTCTTTTTTTTTCTCCCTTCTTTTCCTGCGTTTAATAAGCTGTCACCGCTTCTCTCTCCCTGCTCGAAATATGAAAAACCCCACCGTGTTGTTTACAAGCCAAATTAAATGCACTGATATATATATATATATATTTATATGATATGGACAGAAATACTAATTCTGGCGTCTAAAGGCGAACAAAACTGCCCACGCTGTGTGTCGAAAAAGGCGTTCTCAACCCCGCGTGCTTTAATGAACAAGTGGCTCAAGGTGCTTTCAGCGGGGGAACACTCACCCGTCCGCACACGCTCGCATAAGATAAAGGTAGCATATTTAATTGGACATACGCGTCTTAATTGGAGGCTGTTGGAAGCACGACGCGTGAGGCGATGACTGCTAATGCTAACATCGCAAGGGGGGGGGGGGGGCTTGAGGGACGTTAACTCCATTTCTGGGCTGTCAGCAGCTGTCGGGAGGATCAAGCTGCAGGGGTCTAAAGGGAACAAGGGTTCCGAGGTTTTTTTCGAGCGACGGAAATGGGAGAGAAAAGCAAGAGGACGACGCGGTGGTGGCGGCGGCGGCGGCGGTAAGACGTGCCCCGCAGCCACGCGGCACGTTGACGGGAGCAGTGAGGTTAATGGTCAGGTGGGAAACGGGTGACTGTGAAGGCAGCCTACGCAGGCAGGCCCCATCACAGGGTCGAACCTCCCAATAATGTGAAATACCTTATTTCTCAGTTCTATAAGTGCAATTTCAACACTGTTACGCGTACATTTTGTACCATTTAATGGTATTTATCTCAAGAAATGTGAGGTAGTTCTGTAAAAAGGGACTTTGTTAAATGTACACTACCGTTCAAGAGTTTGGGGTCACTTAGAAATGTTGTTATTTTTTAAGGAAAATCACAATTTTTCAATGAATATAACATTAAATGAATCACAAATATACATTGTTAATGTTAATTCTAGCTGCAAACATCGATTAATGGAATATGTACATAGGTTTATAGAGGCCCATTTCCAGTGTTCTAATGGTACATTGTGTTTGCTAATCGCGTTAGTATTCTAAGTTGAAAAGTTTTGCTGGCTCTTTCACAAAGTTTGAAGAGCA
The DNA here is from genome assembly GCF_963457635.1 of Microchirus variegatus. NCBI lineage: Eukaryota > Metazoa > Chordata > Actinopteri > Pleuronectiformes > Soleidae > Microchirus > Microchirus variegatus. Next base: position 4,303,121 of record NC_139821.1, read on the forward strand.
AAATTATTATTATTATCATTATTTCTAATCTTGTCAATGTCTGGTAAGCCCCAAACCTTTGAACCGTAGAGTAAAAGGTAGAGTGTAGTTCTTGTTGTTTATGGCTTATTATGCTATTATTTGACTGGTCGTCTTCCTTTCACATCTGACATGAGATGGACAGAACTAAAATGTGACTGCTGCTGCAACAAAATGAAGGCAGACTTAAGATAAAATATTGAAATATTAAAACCCACTATAGATCTCCGGTCGCTGACACAAACACAATCCCCTCATGCAAAATTCAGAACCAAAAAAGAGGCGCCATTTTGGCAGGAGGCCACGCTGTATAAATTCATATACATATATATATATATATATATATATATATATACATACACGGGGCAGCATATATAGTAGGTATTATTTCAGACTGCTCTTCAACAGCTGTATTAATAAAAAAGTAAGTGCCTCGGGAACACCAAAACTGTCGGAGGGAACATTTTTTAATTTTTTTTTTACAATTTTTTCGGCTTGTCCTCATAGGAGAACCCTTTTTGGCTCCATATAGAACCTTTTTTTTTTAAATAAAGGTTCCACCTGGAACCGTTTTAAAACCCTTTATTCAGGAAAGGGGTTTTAAAGGGTTCTCTGGATCAAAATGGTTCTTACTGGAACCATTAGTGTTACAAAGAACCCTTGAAAAACCTTTCAAGGCCTTTCAGAAGCAAATGGTTCCAGGTAGAACCTCAGCCCTCGTAGAAGGACCATTTTGGAACCCTTATTTCTAAGTGTGTAGATGTTCATACCTCTGTAGGCATTAGTTAGTTTTGGATGAATGGCAATTTCATTCTAAGTTCCAGAGTGTGAGAACTAGTGACACCTACTGGCGAGACTGCAAAGTGGTATGAATGATGACTTTAAAGGGTTAAAATAAAAATAAAATATTTAGATATCATTAATATTTGATATGTATATTTCAGGCCGAGGTAGCTTTAAAAGATTGACTCATTTAAAGTGGACACAAATATATGAATATATGTTTTTGGAGCAGTTTTTGGGAAGGTGACATTTTTGGCCCCAAGGGACAAATTAGTAAGTTTTTTGAAGGGTTAATGGTAATATATTAAATTTCTGCCAATAAATTGTCCTAAATGTGACCCAAACAGACCTTTGGATACAAAAAACTGTGGCGTTCAGTATTAGAGGCACAATAACGAACAGCGTTCACCTGATTCGTCTCACGACACGCTGCAAAAGTTTCCCCGTTAAAAAGTGTCTTTTTTTTTACTCTACTATCATCTCTGTGTCAAGAATTTAACCGTTCTTTAATATTTGTTTGAAATGTTTACCCCTTGAGACAGCAATTATAAACAAAAAAAAAAACACCCACAACAACTAGTTATTTTTTTTTTTTTGTTATTTTAAAAAGTGTCTCCACTGAAAAGAGGAGCTGTGCTCAAAATGAATCCACTTATGTGGCCCTTCCGGCTCTTTGTGGAAACACGGCTAAACGATGACAATGAACACACTGAATAGAGTCTGAGATAAAGAGACGAGGGCAGCGGGGTTTGCATTTGTAAAGAGAGCTCTGCTCGTCCGTCATTCGCCGTGTTGCTGTGTTCATAATCCTTCGTAATAATCCTAAAGAGGAGGGTAATTGATAAGTACCGGAGTTCATTGTAGCAGCGACAGCGCGGGGTCTCCTAATGTTCTCATATGTGTGCTAATAGAGGGGAAAAGAGAGTTTTTTTTTTTTTTTTTTTGAAGGCGTAGATATAATGTGATCAGTGTAATGGCGGCATTCATGCATAAATTCGAGTCGTCAATACGGGCCCTTTCAGCTCCGATGCTCTCGTAAAGCTTTTGTTTGTCCCGGTTATTATTGTGTTTCTGCCAGAATGTCATCGTCGAGCTCGGTGCTGTTATTAAGACTCGGCCTGGAACGTAATTCACTCACACACACACACACACACACACACACACACACACACACACACACACACACACACACACACACACACACACACACACACACACACACACACACACACACACACACACACACACACACACACACACACACACACACACACAGGCAATATCCACAGTTGTATTTTTGGGTTTGTATTTAAAGTTGACATTTTCAAAATAAAAGGCCACACTTTTATTATAATGGGGGAAAAAAGGTCCACGTCCGTGCTATAAACACTGACAAATGATCACATAACCACACAGGTGCCTCCTCTGCAGTGCAACTATTGAGACTTTTTCCATGATAGGGTTCTAGCACTAGATAGCATGAGCGCGATAGCTCGACAATGCCGAACTGTAGGTCAGTGAAAAAGACGGCAAACAAAAACCCTTAAAAAATCAGCGTGAATCTCCCCCATTTAGCAAAGGAAATGTCTAAAATCTCGTGTGAGTGGGTATGAAAGATGACCGTAAAAGCGGTTTATAAATTAGTCCTGGGCATGCTAACGCGTTAGCGGCGTCAACGTTAATGCATTGACCGTAAAAAGACGCGCCCTGACGTTATGTTTACGTGCCGCGGCACCGGAGTCCAGGCACCGCTTACCAGTTAGCTATGTTAGCTCCTTTAGCGCCGTTAGCGCGCCTACAGTTGAACTCGAGTGGTCTGTTTATTAAACGAAAAGAGCACATACATATGGCGCCTTTAAACTTGTTTTTCGTGTCATTTTTAACAGTGGGAAGTTACACAGTAACTACAGAATTAATGTGCTTTTAAACAACAATGGAGTAGTAATAGATTTAGCCGCACACACACCGAGGACCACACACGGTGCCTGGGTTGGTGGTTCCCCCGAGGGCTCCTCCAGGGCTGTTCTCAGAGATAGCGGGGACCCTCTCCACACAACTCTCTCCCCCACCACGGTCTGACCTTTACAAAACACAAGTCGAAAAAAAAAACAAAAAAAAAACGTGTGGCATTTTCTCGCTTCTCTAATCATCATCCGCCGCCTAAACACATGAGAAACGATGCCGCGCTTCAATTAAGGCGTAATCCCACGGCCCCCCGAGAAGAATGAATCACTTTTCTTCAATGGCAGGCGTTATCTAACCCGCAGGCGACGTCGTCTCCTGTCAAGAGATTCACCTCATACGTATCCATATTCCTGTTCTAACCCTTGACACAACCCTCCCCTTTTTTTCCTTTTTCTACATTCTGTAATCCCTTATTTATTTGTATCGGCGTCCCGGAGAGTTACTGGCCCTGACTTTACACGCTCGCCTGCCCACCTGTCTCTTTCTAAAAGCCTTTCTCTGTCCTCCAGTCGATGCATTTCTCATTTCATCTGCGCCGGAATCTCTCAGAAGCTCAGCTCGGAGGAACACACGGACCCGAGGAGCTCCGAAATAAATCCTTTCACTATGCTCTACGTCTCGGGGAGGTGCTCGCTCCTCTCCTGAATCACGACCGACCTAGATTGCGCGGAAAAAGCCGCCCGCTGACTTTTCTCAAGGACACAAAACTGTATTTAACTCATGTTTTTACAATCAAGGAGCAAACGGATAAACTGACTTTCAGATGATCTCTGTGTTGTGGGTTCCTCCAGGTTCCTCCAGGTTCCTCCCACAGTCCAAAAACATGCAGATTTGGGGATTGATGGGCAAATTGGACGTTTCTAAAATGACGATCGCCTAAGCCAAGTTTGCAGGTCACATTACGTGGATTTGATTTGGCCCACGGTTGGTGTTGGTGTTCAGCACTCTTGCCTTTGCAGCAAGAAGACCCGGGTTCCTGGGTTTCGAGCCCCGTTTGGAACAACTTCGGAACAAGGGCCTTTCTGCAAGGAGTTTGCATGTTCTCCGGCTTCCTCCCACAGTCCAAAAACGTGCGATATGGGGATTAGGTGACTTGGGAACTCTGAATTTGACCGGGAGTGTCTCTATATGTGGCCCTGCGATGGAATGGCGAACTGTCCAGGGTGTATCCCCCGCCTATCGCCCAATGTCAGCTGAGATGGGCACAGCACTCCCCTCAGACCCTCTGGTGGAGGATAAAGCGGTAGATAATGGATGGCTGGATGGATTTAGAAGTGTGGGCGAAGGCGGTTTTAACAGTTTACTGAAGAACGGTTGAGATGAGCAAAGCGGGAACCGAGGAACCCGGAGGTGAAGGCGGAGATCTGATCCAAAAAGTAAGAGAAGATCGAGGAAGTTCTGAGCACAAGGGTTCACACACGATGTCGACTGCAAGTAAATAATCAAACACTGGAGAACGGAGATATCTTCGAGAGAGAGGAGCCGTGACGTTTACGACACAGAGGTCTGTGACGATCCGGCGAAGAGAGGCCAGGAAAACCCGGAGATAAGTCGAGGCTTGATGACTGGATTCCAGATGAACGGATCGCATGCCCGACTTCTGCCTTACAATTGCGAGTCTTGAAAGACTCGACGGGGAGGTGACGATGCCTCAGATCGTACGTTAAATTTCAAAACTCCATGAATCCGGGTCGAGCGCTGAAGTTTTCCGGTAGGTGTTCGTGCTAAATGGTGTTGCTCTTCCACCTTCCCTTGAATTCCGTATTCATATTGGTCGGGAGTTGTTGGCCAACTTCTAGAAATTGTTAAAGTGCTGGGCACACGTTAACGCGTGACAACTGAACCAGAAAAAGACATGCATGACATGACGTTTACATGCCACAGCACTGGAGTCCAGCACCGTTTTACCAGTTAGCTCCGTTAGCTGCATTAGCTGAGTTAGCTCCTTTAGCGCCGTTAGCGTCAGGTACGTCACCACGTGAACCTTTTTTTTAAGTTTTATCAATGCTGCTATTTGGGGAACGCACAATCAACAGTCCGGACTCTCCAGATTTGTTATTGCGTTTGTTAATAACTCAACCCCATGAAATGAAATGTTGCTCCAAAACAGGAAGTGGCTACAAAGAGAAGGAAAAGCTTGCGGGGGGGGGGGGAGTTTGGGAAGAAACGCTTATTGGACAAAATAATTCAAACTTATCGCAGCAGGTTTACGTCTCCACGGAAACTTTCTCCTACACGAAGAGTTTGTGTTTGTCATTTCCTTCTTGCAGGCCTGTCTTCCTCATACTTAGCAGACTTGGAGGCTTATTCCCATCAGACAACGTCCCTTTTCTTTTTTTTTACAGGCTGTACGAATTCAAATCCTATTTGTATGTTTTTAAAATCCGACTCAATCCAGGAAAATCTCAAACAGCTTCATTTGCGACAAACAAACAAACAAACAAGGCCTCTCGGGGGATTGACTGCGAGTCAACATGTGCTCACACACTTAAGGATGAGCGGGCCACGGCTACAAAGCACCTTTTTTGGAGAACCTCTAAATATAAAGAGCAATTTAAGGGATTTCCACACTGTGTGTGTGTCTGTCAGACGGCAACAGAGCAGGACGCACAAACACATCGAGTGGATCTGAAACAGTATGCAACATTACAGTGCACAATAAATGGATGAATGGAACTTTCCAAACGTATCGATCTACTAAATTCAAAAAGGAACAGACAGAAATACGTCATTATAGGTTAATGAGAGGGCCACGAGTTTGAGAACCTTTGATTTCAAGGCCATTTTGGCGCATCACTGTGTCCCCAAATATGTCTCAAACCCCCTTTGGATCATCGTCGCTCATTGTTATTCTTATTATTTGAAAAAAAAATGTCCTCAAGTGAGGACACCATAACATCTGATGGGGACAAATGTGGGGACCAGCAGGGGACACAAAGACAATTATAACGACGTACAACTCAAATACGCCCTGTTTGGCGGCTGGCGCTTTGATTCCATCCGTCTTCTACCACTTTTATCCTCGCTTTATCCTTGGTCTTCATGATCAAATATGTTGTGTCCTTCAATCTGAAAACAGGTTGGTGTCATGCAAAACTATCAGACGCGACCGAGGTAGCGACTGCGTGCATTCTCGTCTGAAACGAACGCGTCACGGGGCGATTCTTTGTCTTCACTTACACGTCGAATCTTGGCATCAGATTAACGAAAACTGCTGCTGTATGCAGTTTTAGATCATTAACTGAGCCTATGTGTGACTGTCAGGGGTGCAGCTCTTGAACAGGCAAGGCAGGCAACTGCTTGGGGCCCCCCGAGCTGATAGGGGGCCCCCCGACACTCGGAGCCTGAGGGCTGTTTTTACTGAAATGTGCAGTGACCAGCCACATCCCAGTCCCCCCTAAAAAACAATGGCCGATTTGCAATGACATCTCAGTAGGAAACCCCCCCCTAAAGGGGCCCCACCTCACTTTAACCTGTGTGAAGATTATTTTACAGTGTAATGCATATCTTTTTTACTCATGTTTTTTTCAGTTATTAACAGTATTTTATTGTTCTATATATTTACATTTTCACATACTTTTAAATTACAAGGTTTTTCCATGTTATTTCATTCATTTTGACATTTTTTTTTTTGGAACTCATAAATTTTTTCTTTTGTCAGATAATGTGTAACATAATGGTTGGAGGGGCCCCCTGGGAATTTTTGCTTAGGGCCCCTACAGACTCTAGAATCGCCTCTGGTCTGGACTGTATGTGTTTAACGTGACAATAACATATATCCTCCACTTCCCCACCAGCTGCCCTCGGACTCAACCATCTCCTCGGTCACCACCTATCCACTAACCCGCTCCCATCTGCCCTGCGGTCACTTGAGCTTTCCCCATCTGCACCTCGTTCATCAATCACATTGCTCCACATACATCAGCTCAACTCTTTGGGTTCCTTCCCTCGGTTCCCCCCCCCCCCCCCCTCCTCCTCTTTCACCATTTTGCCAGCTTGTACGCCTGATTTTTAATTATTAAAGCAGCTTGTTGGAGTCTGCGTGTGGTGCTGATCCATCCCGACTGTGTTGATACACAGCGACGGGTCTTTAAGAAAATTCTCCAGCAGCATAAAACAAACTAAAAATCACAGCCTTTTAATGATGTGGGATTACTTTAGTATTGAATGATGCTGAGCTGATACAGGAAATCCCCCCGTTGTGTTTTAGTTAAATTGTAGTCGCGGCTGATTTTATGCTACGGTTGCCGCCTGCAGACACGCCGAGGGGGAAGAACATGTCATGTGTGTTATTAAATATTATTACATATGTATTATTTTTCATCAAGGTAAGTGAAGCAGACAATTCTCCCCCCGGAGTCCAGAGACGAGGATCCCCCCCACGAGAACGGCTGATTATGTTCGTCCACGCCGAGCCATTTGTGACAAGTCACAACAGGTGAAGATAATCCGATTAATGACGGCTGTGTTCCATTTAGTTCCCTCGGTTTCAGGGTTTGTGGCATAAATCCTTCAGATTACTATTATAACCGTGGCTTTGCGGTCATTTTTGAGGGGGGACTAAAAAATCTTGAAACTTGAAAAAGGTTGAAAATGTCAGGGATGGAAATTTGATATTGGCATAGTTCTATAGCACCTCCTAAGGTGAAAAAAAGAGGCTAAATTGAGTTCCATCGAATTACCCGAAACTTGGTGGGAAGATGTTATAGACCTAGACAAACAAAAAAGTCGATCGTAACCATGGCCTCAACTCAACAGGAAGTCGGCCATTTTGAATTTTGGCACCTTGAGCGAACTCGCTTTTCTCGTACCGACATAAAAAAACGAAACATACTAGACGCATTAGTTTGTACTAGACGCATCAAAGGTGAAAAGATGTCGAAAGGTTTTTATGGATTCAAAACGGCGTGGCCACGGTAACCCTTGGCGTTTTGGCGAATTTACCACGAAACAGGAAATGCCCTATGACTTCCGTATACATTGAGTTCCACCGAATTTCCCGAAACTTGGTGGGAAGATGTTATAGGCCAAGACGAACAAAAAAGTCGATCGTAACCATGGGCTCAACTCAACAGGAAGCCGAAGCCAAATTTTTGAATTTTGGCATGGATTTTGACGATTTGGACCCGACTTGAATTATTATAATAAACAAACCTATTGCAGAGAGATTGCATTGTGTACACACGCGCATAACATAACCAACATAAAAAATACATGCCAATTTGTACTAGACACATCAAAGCTGAAGGTTTCGAAAAGACGAAACAGGAAGTGCGCTATGACTTCGGCATACATTGAGTTACACCGAATTTCCCGAAACTCGGTGGGAAAATGTTTTAGACCAAGACGAACAAAAAAGTCGATCGTAACCATGGCCTCAACGCAACAGGATGTCCGCCATTTTGAATTTTGGCACGCATTTTGGTGATTTGCACGCTACATAAATAATAATAATGAACTATTGCATAGAGATTGCATTGTGTACACAAGCGTTCACCCAGAGAGAGGGGAAAAAATCATCAGGATTCTCCGCCGACAAAGGAAATGGTTAATTCAGTTTAATCCCTTTCTTTCTTTAACCTGCAGTATGGAGAACTGATTCAAAAAACCACCATCCCCCTCTCTTCCTTTTATGCCCGTGCTGCACCGAGAGCCCATCGCCGTGCGACTTATTACTGAGGAAAAGACTTTCTTATCTTTTGAAAAAAAAAAAAAAAAAAAAGAAGGCCACGACGCTTTATTATTTCTCTCGGAAAATGATCCTTATCGCGGCGCTGTCATTGGGTTTTCTCTGTGAAAACTCTCAAGTCGTTGTATGAACTTCTTACTGTCGGGATTTGTGTCCTCACTCTTTTTTTTGGGGGGGGGGGGGGGGGGTTATGTAAATGAAGAGTTTGGAATATTTTAGTCAAGCGTCAAGATGAGAATCAGCGATGGCAGCGTGGACAGGTTTTTGTCTGTGCCACCACGCTGCACCTGGTGACATTTTTTGACGGATGGAAATGTGACTTTCTCGAAAAAGAACCGGATGATGGAAAAACACATTAGAATAATATCTAGCAATTAACATTTGAATACCTGAGATTTCAGAGGCGTCACTGACTTCACAAACTTTGGTGAAGCCTTTGGAATTTCCTGTGAGTGGGCACACAAGTCAGTTTGTGATTAATTGAATGAAAGAGAATGACAAATGCCAATTCTCTCGCACCAGAGTCAGTCTGTGAAAAGACTGACGCAGATTTGACGTCAAAGGTTGATGTCACTGATTTCACCACAATTTTTTCTTAAAAAAAATACACCTTTTTTTTTTATTTTACATTTTAAAGGTGCATTATGTAATAAATCTAAAGCAACTGGCCGTAAAATCCTCCTTATATGTCACAGAGACTCAGGAATAATGTTCATATAACAAACTAACTCACCAACAACAACAGTACAGACAAAATATTTGCATTAAAAATATATATATTTTGCAGACTGCAAATCATGTTTATGTTTCGAAATCATGTTTTGGCATGTGGCGCCACCTACCGCCGTTTACCAATCATTGCAGTCAGTAGAGTCTCAGCTGCCGAACAACCACGGGTTGCCAGTTACGTCAGAAAACGAAACCTAAAAGACCTCGGTATTTTTGAATTTGAGTGCAGTAACCGTTTTTGACCACATTCTTACATATGGCGCCTTCAACATGCAGTAAATTGTAAAAAACTGCCTAGAAAATGGGGGTACGATCCCTTTTATGGTTAAAATCAGGGTTAATGCGCATATAATCTGGGATGCGAACAGTCCTCGCTGTGGGGCCCCAGTGCCATAAACCATAGCTGCCGACCGTCTTCTCGATTTGTCAAATCTAATCAAACTTTCATGGCGACTGTATCCACCCGTGACAAGACTTTCCCCTTGCCTGACAGCAAACAGGGCCATGACTGACAGTGCCGCAGCAGCGCAGACAATCAAATGTTGATATTGGAATCCGGGCACAGTGGTAATCAGACAGGATGAGACATGGGCTTTCCCCCCAGGGCCGTTCCTTTGCTCCCACGGGTTCTCAGACGACTATTGCTTTTTTTTGTTCCTCGTGTCCCCCCCCCCCCCCCCCACGTGGCAAGTTCTGGCCCAATTCCTCCAAAAGAAGTCAATGTATTGAAGAATAACAATGGAAATACAAAGCAGATTTGTCCTCTAATGGTCGCCTCGTGTCTCTTTCAGGATGAATGGACAGAAGCAGTGGACGACGGTGGCTGTGTTGGTGCTGCTGGTGCTAACAGTGATGGCCGCCGAAGGAGGCAAAGCGGAGAAACAAGGTGAAAGCGGCACTTTAGTTGTTGTTTGAAAATCACTTTTTTGGAGAGCGCAACTCCTCTAGTTCTATGTCGACCTCACTGTTAACTGTAATGTCCCCGATGACAACTCGTTTAACTGGACAGAACTTTGCAAAATATATGGAAATAAGACAAATACCTGTGGGGTTATACGGTAATGTGTCCCCCCCTTTGAGAATTTACCAGAAACAAATAGTATTATCTTTCCAAAAAAAAAAGCAGAGAAAGTTAAGTCAGATTAATCCCTCACGGGTAAAGAAAATAATATTTAGCCTAATTTAAATTCAAGGAAAAAAAAAGTGAATTTGCATTGGAAATTAATGCAAGAACCAAAAGCCATTATAAAAAAAATAAAATTCAACAAGTGCAAGTACATACGTTTGCACTGCATGCAGCACTTATATATGCATATATATATAAACATACATATATACATATACATACATACATACATATATATATATATATAAACATACATATATATATATATATATACATTCATACATATATATATACACATATATACACATACATATATATATATGCATATATACACATATATATACATGTATATATGAAATAAAATAAAAACTAATTTAACTAGCTTAAAATGTGTGACTCATGGTTCAAGACACAAATATAATAGTACAGAGCACATATGAAAGATTAAGACTTCATTTATTTTGCTTTTATTTCCAAGTGTCCTTTTACATCGACACGCGACAACCGAAGAGAAAGTGAAAACAAAGTCGGAGGAGGATGTGACGATAGTGTAGCTGTTACGATGGCTGCGTTTCCTCCGAGACGTGTAGGGTATGGAGTGCAAAACGTGATTTTCTCCACAGCGTGTCGGGCCAAATGAACCAAAAACACATTCACGAGTCACGACACGGGAAATGCTACTAAGCACTAAACATCTGTCGTTAAAAAGTAACACAAAAATGGCCTCGGATCTTCTCTAAACCACAACGTATGGTATTTTGTTCTTCCCATTCCAGTACCGTTGATCCGCTCTTGGCCAATCAATGCCAGAACTCGGTACCACAACAGAAAGATGACAAATACCGGCACGGTACATCAGTTATTGGGTTGTCCTTCGCAACAAATTGAACGCCACATAATTGTGTAACATACTGCACAGAAAACAAAATGTACCAGGTCGTGGTAACGGGGCTTAAAAGTTGTGCCGTTGTTAAAATGTCTTCCTTGAATGCTCTGGTTTACACACTCTTTCAATTTCCATTTATACCACTCCATGTTGTCCACGTTTGCACAAATATGAGCCAGGACTCCCCCGCGTTCGCTTCCGCATAAATATGTAACACTGAACACGAATGTGCGCTCGCATTGTGCATCGCTCGAGACCGAGATCAGAGGTTAGCAGAGCAGGATCCGTCACGGACAACTACGTCGCAACCTTGTCGGAAAGGGTCTGTCTTGAAACGCAGTTTGGCAGCACTTGACGTTGCTCCACGCTAAGCAAAAAAACAAAAAAACAAGTGTCATTTCAGTTGAGGCCTCCACCAAATAAAGGCTCTGGTGTGCGAGCCGACGTACCAAATGGGAACCGCACGCAAAGAGACGACGTGGACAGCACATGCGTGAACTGAACGTGCACCCCACAGGTAGGCGGAGTATAATCTCCGCTCACCAAGCAGAAAAAACATGAAGACATAGTCGGCAAGGATAGTCATCCGAGCCTTGACCTGGCAACCCGCGAACCTGACACCCCTATTCCCCTACGCGACGGGTCTTTCCGATGTGAGCCATTCGAATCAGACATATCCGAGGGAGATGTAGCATCGTTCTCTTCTTCTTAGGTAGGAACTCGTCCTATTCCCTGCGTCCAGATGAAGTGAAGTGAGATCCAACAGGACCCTAACGCGTGAGTATACCCGGGTCTGCGGTATGCTGACGCCCAACGCGACACGCGCTTCTTGAGTTGTCCGTTACAGATCAGGTCTTGACCGCGCAAAAGAAAAACTTCCCCCCCCCCCAGATGTTAAATGGTGTGTTTTGCTTGTACAGGAAAGAAGGAGCGCAAGTCGGACTGCGGGGAGTGGCAGTGGAGCGTGTGCGTGGCCAACGAAGGGGACTGCGGACTCGGCACCAGGGAAGGGACGCGCACCGGCACCGACTGCAAGCAGACCATCAAGACCCAGCGCTGCAAGATCCCCTGCAACTGGAAGAAGAAGTTTGGAGGTCAGGAAAAGGAGTACTGAGACTGAGAATGTGCCACTGTGTAAAGTCTCGTTTAGATCATTTACACCCACTTGAAAGACCCAGAAGCATTCGTTTTTCCCCAACAGAAAGGCTCCGCCACATGATATATGGTCGCCTGTCAGTCATTCAAACAATGGTCCTATTTTCACAATGGGAATGGGAAAAACTTGCTAATTAGAGGGTCCAACAGAAGTGTCTGCTGAGGATGTGATACACAGCCATTGAAAACAAGGGCAATAGTCATCCTGCTTTGTCATTTGCTTTTTGGTGGCTCCAGTGTGCGCAGCCATCATGGCTGAAATGTCTCACAGTGACAACCCTGAGGGACTTTTGTTCCCCCCCAGTACAGCCTGTCAGGCATGAAGCCCACAGCTCAGCAACGAGCCTGTCACCAGTGATAAACACACCGCAGGATATAATTCCCCCAACTAACCGTGCTGTATAGATTACAGCAAGCGAAAAGTTTGCAATGAGTTGCGTAGTTCTGGCTTTAAAGTTCAGGAAAGTATAAACTATAGAATTAGCCGATTCTTGCTAACTGGATTAGTTTCGATTTAACGAAATTAAAATCGCAGGTAGCTGGTTTATGTCAATTATCTTCAAAAACGTGCCCGTCAAAAACTTGGCAACGAGACAAAGAAGCCAATAATTTCCATTTACCGCAAACTTAATTCCGGAAAGTTGCTGATGGAACTTTATCCATCCATCCATTTCCCTACCGCTTTATCCTCCACATGAGGCTCACGGGGAGGGTCACAAAATACTTTAGAACTGCTGTGAAAAGACTGACTCACAAAGTTAACCATGGCAAAGAATACGATGCTGCTCAATGAAAACAACATCAACAACAACGCAAACTAAGTACTTCAAGTACTAAGTTTTCAATCAAAGGCAACAATAGCGTTTGGTTTCATGTTCCTCACGAGAAGCCATATATTTGGAATCATGGGTTGACACCAGGGTTATTATAGTTAACGGACACTAAGTCTAAAACTAAAACTACTAGCAGTGAACAAAATAATTTAGTTAACTGAACCCTAACTAACCCTAACCCTAACCAGACCATTTGAAGTTTTACTTTTGATTCACCTGCAGGTTTAAAGGTTAAATAATGAAATTAAAGAATTTGATGATCCATATTCCATAAGTCAAGGCTTTCTCTTTAATACCTGAAAGACTAAGACTTAAACTGAAACTAGCCAATTCCTCAAAATAAAAAACTAAACTAATCTTGCTAAACCATTTGTAAAAAAGCAATCTGAAAAAAAACCAACATTTTTGAATTATGGTTTGGTCCCAATCTGCAAATCTTGTGAGTATCATAAGAAAATTAAACCGCCGTGCAGTTGTAGAGTCAAGGTTTTTCAAGCAGCATGAACCAAGAATGAGGACAACACTGGGTAAGAAAGACATTGAGGAGCAAATGCAAATTCTATACCTCAAAGGATAGTAGCGCCGCTGCACTACAAAGGGCGACAAAAGCGGAATACAAACACAGACACAAAGCATATATATATACACACACATGTGCTTCAATGGGGGGGTGGAGGAACGGGGGGGTTACATAAGGTAACGCTGTATTCACAAACAGATTGATGGGAACGAGAGGAAAAAGCAGAGTGATGGATGGATCGTTCATGAAATAATGTTAATATTAAATCAAGTGATTGATGGAGGCGTGTATCATATACACAATAATCCATCTCCCCCCCCCCGTTACATTGTGAATCACAATGTAATTTTCAGAGATTCTCAGCTCTTTGAAAGTTAGATACGTTTCAAAAGTGCGTCGACAAGAATACCCCATGACCCAGGCTTCCAGAAGTTAGCAGAAGATAGTCCCCCTTCTCAAAGACTGGATCGGGGTGTGGGAGATTGTTTGTGGTTTCTTCAGAAAACGAGTGCAATAGAATAAAAATCCCACGGGAAAGAAGCCGTTTAATAGTTTATTTGTACAAGTCCTGATGCTGCTGTACCACTTTCCCCCTGAGGGCAGCAGACTGAAAAGAACCATGGCTTGGATGGGAAGGTTCATATTATAATTATGTTTCCTGCTCTGTGTCAATCAGAGAGCAGCCGATGATCCCCCTCAGCTGTACTAATGACTCTCTGCGGCTGACATGACACCTTTTTTGATTGTGGAAGGGCAGAGGGTCATCGGGGACTCTGATGATGAAGTGGAGGCTGGTACCTTAACTGTGTCACCGGGCAGTGTTTGCTGACCAGAACTTGGAAGTGGAGATTCCGCGTTGATTGTAAAGCTGGAATGGTTCCACTCTTGTGTCTCCCCGAGTAGTAGATTATTTTCCGAAGCAACACTTCAATCGTGATGGGAAAACGTGCACGTATGTGAAAGTCATTCTTTGCTGGTCTGTCACGGCAGAGAGGGAAGAGGTAGAGACTTCTGAAACTGGGTCAAGGGGGATGAACAACCGACGAGCCGATACCTGAATTTGGATATCTGGCGATACTGATACTATTCTGATATGGATCCTCTATTTCAGGGGTGTTAAACTCATTTTCACTGAGGGCCACATCAGTATAATGGTGACCCTCAAAGGGCCAGATGTAACTGTCATACAGAATAAATGTAACTAAATGTAACCAAATATAATTTGCTTTAATATTATTATCATCATTATTCTTGATTTTATATAAGGCTTTAATAAACTTCTTTATACAGGCATGTATGATATGTGCGACATTACAGCGACTTTACAGTGACTTTACAGCGACTTTACAGTCACTTTACAGCGACTCTACAGCGACTTTACAGCGACTTTACAGCGGCTTTACAGCAACTTTACAGCAACTTTACAGCAACTTTACAGCAACTTAACAGCGACTTTACAGCAACTTTACAGCAACTTAACAGCAACTTTACAGCGACTTTACAGCAACTTTACAACAACTTTACAGTGACTTTACAGCAACTTTACACAGGCGATTTTTTTTAAATCTTTAAAAACAGTGACAAATCTAGCAACTTTCTGTCATAAACCTAAACACTACGAGAACGCACAATTCTGCCTCCGTTCAGGAACTCCATTCCACTTTTTTGCAGCCAGCTAGCAGAGCAGTCACTGTCAGGGAATCACTTGGTGGAGACATTTCATTTTCATTTGAATTAAGTCTGTATCGAAACCTGATCCCGATACTGGATCGGATTGGCCCCATCCCCGTGTCAAATGTCTTCAAACTTAACTCGAGCAAGTCCACTTTGCCTCCAACTAATCACCGGAGATGACTCGAAAACATAAACAACAACCATCGAAAGTTATGTAGAGTACTGCAGCAGTACCTTTCTTGGATAATGTACCTTTCAGAAATACTACACAGACCTATGCGACTGTAACGTAGATGGATGTGAGGTCACTGATGAATTGGTGGGTTCACTTCTTTTCCCCCTCCGCTTGTACAGCCAAGCAAAGGAAGTCTTTTTTCCGCCGAGATAAATTATAGGTATGCAGGCACGGTGTGTTTTTAAAGTCGGATGCTCGTGAAAGTCCCCACAGGATTTCCTGGCAACAATGGTCCCTGTCACTCCCCTTTCACTGCTTCCCCCGTCGCCACCTCCTCTCACCCTTTCTCCCACCTCATCTCCTCTCGACGAGCACCCTGGGATCTCGGCGGCGCTGACAGAGCGTCCGACGCTTTCGTGTGAGAGTGTCGCGGCCTCGCGGGGGAATGTGGCGACAGTAGAGCAACAACATAATGGAGGGAGATATAAGCATACACTGCACACACACACATCCTGAATACACATTTCTATACATATGCCAGCAAATGCTGGGCTGTTCCGGGGAGCAATCTTGCATCCTCTGGGCTTGAGTTTAAGATGGATTAAATTCAATATCAAAAGAAAGCACATGTGGAATTTAGTTGGGCCGCTCCTGAAAGTATTTCCACTACCCCCGTGCTTCTGAGATTGTATCTGATCCGCCGTTTCCCGGCTCGACAGCAGCCAGGCTGTTTTTTTTTTTTTTATGATTACATTCATCTGTTAGCGCTTTTCATCCTATAGGAGATATAAGATCAATAAATGAAGCGCCGTCTGCTCCTGGTTGGCAAACAGCTATCATCGCTTTTATATTGTTGTTAATAAGAGCGCCTCGTGGCCAGTGCCTCGGCAGAACTGACTCCGTTGATCCCGGACACTTTAATAAGACGGAGATAATGGCAGAGTAAATTATAACCACTCATAAAACAGTCATTCATAGTGCGAGCGACACAATTCCTCGGGCTCAAAGGACACATTTCATTGACTGATTGCGGTTTCTTGCTTTAAAAAAACAAGGGTAGAAAGTGCAGTGTGTCATTTTACCAGTTTTCTGCTTGATTGCTCCGACACCGCCGCGTCTAATCAAGTGTCTTCTGATCTGCTTTTGTGTGCCGCCGCAGGCGAGTGCAAGTACGACTTCCAGGCGTGGGGGGAGTGCGACCTGGCGACGGGCAAGAAGAACAGGACGGGCGTGCTGAAGCGGGCGCTCATGGACGCCACCTGCGCCGCTACCGTCACGGCCACCAAACCCTGTGGAAAAATCCCCAAGACCAAGCTGCAAGGTAAGCCGAGCGGGGGTAAATCATCACAAATTGAGATTGTGAGCAACAGCAGGAAGTTCCTGTCGATAAATCACTGGGACCTTTAAAGAAATATGGGATTACAAGCCCTGGTAATGATTCCACAACCTAGATTTTGGAAGCGTGTTGGGTGCGCGTGAACAGCGAATGCACGAACAAAAACATGTTTCGACACCAGAAGAAGTCGTCGCCAAAGATAGTCCCCCAAGCCTCGACCTGGCAACCCTCGAACCGCCTGACACCCCGACTCCCCTGCCCGACAGGTCTGAGGGAGCTGTAGCATTGTTCCCTTCTTCTTTGGTAGGAACGCGCCCTACTCCTTGAGTCCAGACTTGTACCACCACCCGATGGCGAAGCGGTGGTACTACATTGAACCTGACGCGCGAGTATACCAGGGCCTTAACTCCTCAACAAACCCAACAAAAGGATGTGATTCTGGCTGTGTCTTGATCAGACTATAGACTATATTTGGCAACCCAAAGTCACGTCAATAATTTGTTTTTTCATCTTTTGAGTTTTGAAGTTTTGCTTCTCAATCTCGCCATAAAGTGCACGGGATCATGATTCATAACATGGATTTGATACTAGCGAAGGAGGCCACTCCTAAAAAACTCCTAAAGGCAAAAGATGCATCGCAGAGTCAATCCAACATTCCAAACTTGTCCATCAAAATCACTGACCAATTCTCAGTGAAGATAACAGTAGTATTAGTATCCAAATTGTTGAGATATTACACATAGCCGTGTTTCCATTATGGGACTGTGCGGTACGGGTTTGGGTGAATGGTAAAGCCCTTGGGTCAGGCTTGTGTTTTCGACTGAGATTGAGATACTTAGCACGATGCCAACAACAACACAACAGAAAACAATGGAGGACGTCCAACAACTGCTCAGTTTGTGACTGAGGGAGTGACCTTGTACCGTACCATTACTGCGGTACCCCAAGGGAAGGGTACCAACAAAATGGAACAAAATAGTACCGGTTATGTTGGTACTATTCCACAGCCTATCACTGCTTTCCAGGGGAAGCATCTCGTGTAAGAGCTAACTGGTCCGAGTGTTTTATTAGATCTTCGTAACTGAATCAAAACTTGTGTTACTGACGCGAAGCCAACATCGGATAACTTGTTATTAGGCTACACTAACCGCAAATATGTCTGGGGTCTTATCGGCAGGGGTATGACTGATGGTACTGGGCCAAACACTGCTGCGGAATAAGTACCGCATATATATGACGGAGTCTATTTCGTTTGTGTATCCCGAGGACGAGCGCTTCTTCCGCCAAACGCATTGGCACAATAACGTTTATTAAAAGAAATCAATCACACTGTCCTGAAACTGAGCCTTGTGTACGCTCAATAAAATTTAATGGAATCTAATTCAGCCCAGGAAAACCTAAAGTATTTCACGTTCCAAATTTGAATCACAATCCGACGGTGAGGAGTTACACAGCTCAAAGGCTGGAAAAACGCCGCATATGTATTTACATACATATGAGTTTAGATTGATTCGGATCCAAAGTAAGACCTGTGCGAGAGCAAAATGAATGATGATATGGGAAAGGGAATTATTCCAGCACTTTCTCATACTGTCAAATTATTGAGACAGTTGCCTGGAAAGTTAGACGAGTGGGTTTTTCGTGATTTAATTATATCTGAAGGGCTGTTTACCGCTTCGCCGTCTGCATTTCTGACGCCGACAAGCTTGGTGTGTCTAATTTAAACAGGTCAAGATGAAAAATTTCCTCTGAGAATTAGAATTTTTGCGTCGTCGTCCCAGTGTATCCTCGTCTCAGCCCGACTGCATCTCTAAACTCCAACAAACTCTTGCAAAACGATTTAATCTCAGCTCAAAAAAACAGCCGCGGTTCACATTCACACCCCCCCCCGGCCTCACCCTTTACCCTGAGTGGAAATCAACACAGTTAAGTGCTAACTTGGAGCAGTGAGTGACAGTCTCGAGACAGGGGGTGAAAAGGTTAACTCACCATTCGGCTGTAATTACATGCTTTTAACCGTTCATCTGTCATGTCGAAGACACACAAGTGTGTGTGTGTGTGTGTGGGGAGCTACAGATGGGCAGTTATCAGAAAACTAGCATCAACACAAGGTTTCAACTACTGGGGGGAATATTGAACAAGAATAACAATAGTGCTGGGCGTCAACGTTAGCGCACATTAACGCATGACGTGTTTCGGAAAAAAAGGCGCATGTGAAGTCATGTTGGCGTGCCAGGGCACTGGAGTCCAGGCACCGTTTACCGGTTAGCTCCGTTAGCTCCTTTAGCGCTGTTAGTGTTAGTTCTTTCATTGGTTTATGTATCTGAATTTGTGGTTTGGAGACAGTATTTTTTTCATTTGTGCGGTAAGATTATAGCTCAAAACGTCTGGACATTCCACGCTCATCTTTTCTTGGATAAGTTCTCTGTGAACTCGGAGTTAATCCCAGTTTTAGCGTCAGTTTCTGGTCATGCTATATTCATGCTAGTTTCTCCAAATCGCTATTCTGATAGCTGACTTGATGTTTCCATCAACAAGCAGTTGAACGCTTGTGCATGTCTGAACTTAATTAATCAGTCATTTCATGATGTCGCTGTAGGTCACGAACATGTCAAATCTCAATGCGAGTGAAAATGCGTCGCTATGTAGCGATAGATTCATGTGCAGCGCTTGCGTACCTGTGAGAGCGCATCAGCTCTAATGAAGGCCAGATTGCTTGGATGCAGAGTGACAGCCTAAGATGTGGGAGAGCTGAGGGCAAAAAAAGAAAGAAAGAAAGAAGCAGAGCGAGGATGACAGTGGCGGAGATGAAGGCAGGCAGTCGGGGAGGGAAGAAAGACCCGCTATCTGAGCGAGGTGTGATTTCCCCGTGTCTGCCAGTTGGAAGATAAGCCCCCGGGAAGCAGAAGGGGGTTAGTGGTGAGAAGGAAAGATCAGGTGTTTGGTGCACAATGAGGAGTGAGGCGGATCACAGGGCTTATAGAAAAATAAAACAAATGTTTGGCTGCGAAGTGACAGAGACAGAGGAGACCATCTGACCCCCGAGTCTGGTCAAATCTGCAATTCTGAGCAGCCACCTTGGGTTAAGGCGATGGGTTCCCCGTCCGCCCCCCCCTCCCTCCCCTGGCCCCAGGTTGTCGTGCATCTGTCATTTTGTGCATTCTGAGGCAAGACGACGCAAAAGAGGCACCTTGGGAGCGATCCAACGATTCAGAGTTGCATGTCTTTTTGCCGTCTTAGCCCAGGTGAAACAAAAGATCCCGGTGCAGTGAACGGGGAGAACAAAAGAGTGACAGACATGAAACATTATGAATTCCTGTAAAAAAACCCTCAAGGTCCTTGCCTTCTCTGCTCCTTCTATGCAGAACAATGGCAGGGGGGGGGGGGGGGGTATACGATGCGCACGAGGGAGTGCCAGAGTGGATTTCAGGCTTTGAATTTGGCATCTCAGTATTTGTTTGGATCAAATGTGTCGCCGTCGTTCTTGCTGGACAAACAGATGGCGTGTTGATTTGTTTGAATTAGCACCAGTCCATGCATGGCACCCGCTATCTCACTCGGTTTTTATTTTTGGCGGGAAAACTAGATTTGCCGAAAGTACGAGGTCGAGAAAGGGGGAGGCTTGAAGTTGTCGAGTTGAAATGCGAAGGAGCATTCCCGCACGGCAAAACCATCGAAATAACCTCTTCATTCTAATGAGGAGGTCGAATTTCACCAGTGCAGAACTTCTGTGGCCCTCATTGGGCTTCTGAGAAATGACCTACTCTCACACAGAGAGATTAATGGTGTGTTTCCACAGAGTGGAACTGTTCGGTCCGATAGGTTATGTATTTTTTTGGTGTTCCCATAAGGAATTGGACCAAAATAACTATGTTTTTGGGTACCCATCCCTTTTTCGATACCAGAGTTACAGTATGGGTGACGCTAGACCCACAACAGTTGGCAAGACAGTGTGTTGGCAACCCTTTGGTTCTTCTGTGAGTTATATGTTGTATATCTGTCTTTAAACGTCACGTTCCTTGTCAAACTGAACGTCCAAGGTTTATATGTAGTCGGAGAATCTACTTTTTGAAACTTCTCATTGGGAGTTTTTAGCTATTTTCAGCTAAAGTCCAACTTGCCTCGCTCAGACTTGACGTGATGTGCAACACATGGCCTGAAACAGGAGGGCATTTGTTCAACCTTCACTAAATTAGTGAAGAATTATAAATTGTTCACTAAATTAGGCTAAATCCAACTTTGGGCCCCTGGTTCCATTTACCCTGGGGCCCAAGAATCTCTTGAAACGCCCTTGTTTAGAACCTTACATGAACACATCTATATCATATCATTTGTATGGTCAAATATGCTGAACCCCGGTTATTTTTTTCCCTTCCATGTTTGAATTTCAGCAGAGTGTGAGATTAAACAGAGAACCCTGCTATGTTCCAACCCAAGAGTAAATACGCCGAGGCGTAAGATTCTGCTCTTATCCTGGGTTTCGAGCATGTACACACAATCACTGCGTTTCATCTCGGGGTGGATTCGAGCAGGAGAATGAGGCGATGATAAGTGTGTGTCAGTGGCAGAGAGGTGGGAGTGAAGCAGGAGAAGAAGAAAAAAAAAAACACCACCACCACCACCAGAGCTTCAATCTCGTCTACGAAGCAGATAGAAGAGACCGAGGAGTGAATCCTTCTCCGTCTCCCGCAGGAGCAGCGTATGCTGACAATTCACAACAAAAAGAGCGAGAGCGTTTGAAATATAAAAGGTGTTCATTCACAAATGAATAAACAATCAAACAAACTCACCAGGAAGAACAATTTCCACATTTGCATTTGCAAAGAGCGCCGTGCACGTCGAAAAATCCAAACGTCGGCGGAAGTTTGCGAGTTTGGAGACTTTGGGTTTGGGCTTTAAGGTCGTCTTTTTACTTCATTTTTCGAAACACCACCAACATAAATGGTGATTTATATCAAAAGAGGGTTTGGCAGAGAACCTGCGCCCAAAACAATGTAGGAGGATCTACATTTAGTAAGAGCAGTGGGAGCTGGCTTTGGATCAAGTACATGGTATTAAGACAAACAAGGGTGTGGATTAGCAAGGCTGATGTCTTTCTTTAATACGTCAGTGCTTCATGATTTAGCATTTAAAATGATCTTATGGAATTAAAAACAAGTTTAAAGATGATCAGACCAAAGCTCTGGAACAAGTTTGTTCAAATACAATTGGTGCGAAATCGCCCAAAAAAATCATCTCCGAGTTGGCATTCAATCCAAGATGGCGGCCTTCCTGTTGGTTTTAGAGCTGGATCACCACTGACTTTTTTGACCGCCACCACCTAATAAATGTTTGTACCAAGTTTCGTTCATGTACGTTAAAGTTTTTTTTGAGTCACTTTTTTAGCCCCTCACGGATGAATGGGTGTTTTTTGACACCCATTCACCCGGACCACTTTCAGACATACATTTTTCACCAGGACTGATGGGGTTGCAAAAATCTGTGCGTTTTGGACTATGTGCAGGCCAAATAACATTGGTGCAAATTCGCAAAAAAATGGCCTCGGAGTTGGCTTTCAATACAATATGGCGGCCTTCCTGTTGGTTTTAGAGCTGGGTCATCATTTAGTTTTTTGACCACCACGACCTAATTAACATGCGTGCCAAGTTTCGCTCATGTACGTTAAAGTTTTTTTTCTGTGCGTTTGGGACTATGTTCAGGCCAAATACCATTTGTGCGAATTCGCCAAGATCGCCCCAAAAAAATGGCTGTTCGAAACCAAGATGGCCACCTTCCTGTAGGACTTACGGCTATGTGTTATTTATACAAGATTATAAACATATAATTGTCCATTTCACAAAAAAAACAATAACATAAATAAGTTGATACTTGGCACCAACAGAACAAAGAAACAAATTAATTTACAACGATCGCTACCAGGATTGAAGCCAAACCAGATTAATCATCTCCTGGAAACTGTTTTAGTTTAGCGGCTATTTTTTTTAGTAATTGGATGCTGAACAAAAACAAATCACAAGATGGCGTCTCCTTTATCTAAGATTATTTTGGTGCTTAGTTCTGGTGAGGTGTAGATTTATCTTTACAGTGTGATGAGAACGTTCATCAGATATAGTACACACATATATATACACACACAAAGTACACAAATATAGCAGCGGCTGAATCATCGGCGGTCAGTGTCTGTGAGACTGTAGAGGAAGTCACTTCTTCTTCTTCTTCTTCTTCTTCTTCTTCTTCTTCTTCTTCTTCTTCCAGATTCACTGTAACGCTTCACAGATCACTAAGAGCAGATGTCGACTTATGCAACAGGAACGTCCCACTTCCAGTTCAGACAGGAAGTTATAGCAAAGTCATTAGCATTTCTGTTTTTTTGTGAAATCAAAATATATACTACATTTAAATTCAAAATAAACCAAAAAGGTCTTTTAGGTTTCGTTTTCTGACGTAACTGGCAACCCGTGGTTGCTCGGCAGCTGAGACTCGACTGACTGCGATGATTGGTAGATGGCGGTAGGTGGCGCCACATGCCAAAAACATGATTTCAAAACATAAACATGATTTGCAGTCTGCAAAATTCAGACAACAAATTTTCTTGCACCTTTAATACAGTTGTATATCCTGTCTGTCGGCCATTTTTCTCTTTCACCACAACCTGTCTAGGCAGATGCTGCACAGCAGCATTAGAAACGCTAAACTTTCTTAATCTGTTTTACATCTTCTTTCTGAAATACTTGAACTATTTACTTATACTTACATACTACCCTTTTTTAAAACAACATTCAACATCTTCACATACTTTGACACCTGTTTTTTAAAAAAAAAAACTTTTATTCTTCTTAAACACCTCGGATGACAGACTTGGCAGACATTTAAATCTATAACATGGTTTAGACCTATTTAACAAGTTAAGATTGAGCTTAAAATGATAACACAGTTGTCCATCATGATATCACAATAACGATATTTCGCATCATTTTCGGGCTACGTTCACGCTAGCACGGGTACTTTTTAAAAGCTGAGATTTTCCCCTGTGTTTGTGCCTCTCGTTTACAAATGCACAAATTTCGCCTCTGAAAACGATTCCTTCTAAAAGCTCCGGCAAAAGTAGAGATTTTGGAAATCTCAGTTTTCGCGTTTGCATGTAAACGGCGAAAAAATGGCAAAAAACAGAGTTTTAGGCAATCTACGCTCCAAAAATGCGACCTTTTTTTTACATTTGGTTATGATTATTTGTACATGTTTGCTCTTCTACGCAATATAGGAGCTGTGTTTGCAAATGCAGAGACGTGTTAGGGTTAGCCGGACCGCGTCACCGTTAGCATCGCCGGTTTTGGTTTCAGACCTTGTATAGTTACGTCCGCACATCGAGGGTGAGAGGTCAGTCGTTGTTGTTGTTGTTGTTGTTGTTGTCGATGAGGATTCTGATTGGCTCGTACGGCTTTCTCCTTCTTCCTACACTGCCGCCCGCAGGCTTGGCGTAGTAATGACGGCTCCGGACAGCTTATTTATGCGGGTTAATTTAAATGGAAACTCTTTTTTTTTTAAAACAATGACGTTTGCACAAAGTTATTTTGGAAAACGGAGGGAAGAAAATATCAGTTTTTAAAAAAATATCCAGCTAGTGTAAACGTAGCCTCAAACTAAAAGTCTATGTTCTGATATGGAACAATGTTTTTACGGCGGCCAGATGTGGCGGTAAAGTTCTACGCAGATGATTCGGTGGATGACGATGTCAAACTCGCAGGCGTTGACGAGTTTGAGCCTCGGCGAAGGTCTGCGACTCTTTGAGTGCTCTTATTTTCCTTCCCGTGCAGCACATCGAATCCGCCCTTTGTGTGTGAAAAGTGCTCTATAAATAAAGACAGCCTTGCCTTATGCAGGAAAACGTCAAAAGTGAAGTAAACCAACTCTTAACAGCTCTTTGTTTCTTTGTTTCTTTGTTTCTTTCTTTATTCTCGCAGATGCAAAGAAGCAAAAGAAGGACGGCAAGAAGCGAGATCGCACCCAAATGGACTGATGAGGATGTGATTTTGTTCGCCCCCGGTGGAGGAAAACTGCCCTTTTTTTAACAAAGGTTCCTCTTCGCGTGTCCTGTAGGTCGAACAGTAGGAGGCGCTAGAGCTTTGACACAAACCAGTGGAGAGATTTTGACTTTTAGCAACAACCTTTTTTACCTTCTTCTTCTTCTTCTTCTTTATATATCACCCTGATTTGTACGTTTTGCCGTATTCTAGACGACGTAAAACAACTTAACTCGTGTTATTGCTGTAGGAGATTGTGTGTGTGTGTGTGTGTGTGTTTTTTTTCTTCTTCTTCTTCTTCTGCAGAACAAATTGGATCAGGATTTGTTTTCACAGATGCATAAACTAACTCTAATTTGGTGAAGTCGTCGGTCCGTGCGGCGACTTAATGAGGCGGATTTTGTGAAAAAAAGGTCTTCACTTTAATTAATTAGGTTTAAAAAATAAAGCTGTGTTCAAGTAACTGTAGCTCTTCCCATCACTCTCTGGTATAACATATATATACAGTTTATATATCTATATATATTTTTAATTTTAATAAGAACATGTTAGATTTATGCGGAGGCTGCATGGAAAGTAGCTTATTTTATGTATGTTGTGTGGTTTGTTTTTCCTCCTGCTGCTCTGTTGTACCTCAATTTACCCTTGCTGATGTTTGCTCTTCACCTGCTGGCTGTAAAAAAAAGAAAACAGTTGTAGTCCTCAGTTGGACGTAACACAATCCCCGTTTGTTACCTTTCCAAGAATAAAATAAAATAAAAAAATGAATCAAAAAGATCTCTCATCGTGCTTCTCTTTCGCCGGGGGGAAACCCTGAAGATGCTGGAGATGCTCGACAAAGGTTGTCTGAAAACGCTGCAGTACGTATGCCAGGACTGTAGGTGGCGCTGCAACGTTACACCAAAAAAAAAACAGAGAAGCAGACACCTTACACGAACCGTTCCAGTTCATTCGCTCCCACATTCGCACCCGTTCACTCACACATTCACTCGTCCACTCCCACATAGACACACCCATCCACTCACACATTGACGTCATTCACTCACACATTCACATCCATCCCCTCCCGCATTCACACCCAGTCAGTCACACATTCACCCCGCATCCCCTCATACATACACACCCATACACTCCCACATTCACACAATCCACTCACACATTCACATCCCCTCCCACATTCACACCAATCCACTCCCACATTCACACCCATCCACTCACACATTCACACCACACCCCCTCACACATTCACACCACACCCCCTCACACATTCACACCAAATCCCCTCATACATTCAGACCACATCCACTCATACATTCACACCAATCCACTCACATTCACACCCGCCCACTCCCACATTCACACCACATCCCCTCATACATTCACACCCATCCCCTCACACATTCACACCAATCCACTTACAAATTCACACTGCTCCCCTCTCACATTCACACCACATCCCCTCATACATTCACACCCATCCACTCACACATTCACACTCGTTTATTCACACCCAGTCACTCACACATTCACACCAATCCACTCACATTCACACCTGTCCACTCACACATTCACACCCATCGCGTCACACCACATCCACTCACGCATCCATACCCGTCCACTCACACATTCACACCACATCCCTTCCCACATTCACACCCGTCCACTCACACATTCACACCCATCCCCTGTCGCTTTCACACCCAGTCAGTCACACATTCACACCATATCCCCTCCCACATTCACACCCGTCCCCTCATACATTTACACCAATCCACTCCCACATTCACACCCATTCACTAACATTCACACCACATTCACTCCCACATTGACACCCATTCACTCACATATTCACACCCGTTCACTCACACATTCACACCAATCCAAATTTCTTAGATAAAAATGTATTGAACGACACTGGAGCTCACACATACGTAACATACGAAAACTCTTTTTCACATTTCATATACTTTTTTTTTTATTTAGAACGTCATTCTGAGAGAGAATATTATGGCACAATGTAACCACTTAATGCAGTTCATGGTACAGCGTCGTCTGTGGCCGGTGATCGTTATACACTCAGGTTCATTGTCCGGAAAAAAAACAAATATCGAAGATTGCATTTAAAAATTAAAAATCAAAAATCAATACCATTGTTACTGTACAGGAAGTATCATAGAAGGAGAGAAGGGACAAGAATCAACGCGGGGGGGGGGGGGGGGACATTCAGATAGTAGCTATTAAACACATGTGTGTACATTTTCAAATGTACGGCATCCAAATTACATACAATGTCATATAGAGAGATATATACAATGCAAACGACTGTTTGTCCTATTTAAAAAAAAAAAGAGAGAAGCCACGAGCCACAGTGAGTGAAACACACGATGAACGTCTACGTACGGAAGCAAAATTAAAAAAAAAAAAAAACGAAAAAAAACAACGAAGCGTTGGTATTTACATTTCAACACTTGCAGCAAGCTTTCTCTTTCTCTTTTTCGTTGTTTGTTTGCAAAAAGAACACAGAATAGCCGAGAGAGCCGGTTTGTTCGTTTACAGGTGGAATCGGAAGCTACTTTGAAGGTTTTCGTCCCCCGTCTCTCGTTGCTCCTTCAAATCTGAAAAATCCACACATTTATTCTACTTTTACATCGTTCACAATCCCTTATATTTACTCTACATCCTCATAGGTCTTTTTTTTTAATAACTTTTATTTAAACTCTGTTGCTGTACACGGATAATATTCAGATTTTTTTTTTATTTCGATAGCACATTTTGTACAACGAGGACATTTTTTATATATATATATATATATATTTATATAAAATGTGATAGAAAATGTACAATAGAATGTGTTTTTTCTATGAAAAGCCCAGTGTCAACGCCGCGCTGCTGTTTCCTCAGCGAGTCTTTGGAAGCTTGTTGCTATCGATACTGTTTTAAAAGGAGAGAGGAGGCGATGACAGAGTTTGTCCAAGCTGATGTCTGCACAGCACACACACACACACACACACACACACACAGAAATAATGACACAGATCTCAATGCGACAGATGAAATCATCTGCATAACGAGTCCCATTTCCTCCATGCCAGATATGAACACACACACGGTACACATGGGGGCGCTGTAAGGATGATTCCAGGGACCCGGCACTGATGAAGCCCCCACAGAGTTGTATTATTATTGTCATTATTGTCATCTCAGTTATGATCAGGAAGATGAAATAACATTCATATTAAGCCCAAGCACCAAGTGACATGAGAAGAAGAAGAAGTAGAAGAAACCATTTTTTCCAGATTGACTGAATGCGTTACATTTAGGGTACGATTTTGATAAAAAGAGTTAAATCCTAGTTTGAGGGACAAAAAAAAAAGCCATGTGTAATCTTTCCCCTTAAAGCCTACACTCGTGATCTACCGTCACACTTTCAGAATGGTGCAGGACTCATGTTCTGCTGGCGCTGGTTCTGGTTCCTGACTCTGAAAAGAACCTGAAAAACAGTTGGTTCTTCCTCGCGAGCAGTATGGGAAGATGGTTGCCCGAGGAGTAACGCGAGTAACTAGCGTGAGCGCGGTGGCTGCTTCGTCACAAAGCACCAAGGTTCTGAGACTCCAGAATAGGACCCAGAGCCAGAACCAGAACCAGAACCAGAACCAGAACCAGAACCTGTGTCTGCATTCACACTAGATACCGGAATGTTGTCCTGATGACTGGGGACTAGTTTTTTAGCTTCCAAACTACTATTTTGTGGTGTGAAACGCGACTGCTCACTTGTCAGGTTCCAGAGCCGTGCAGGATCCAGAACCACACAGGAACCAGAGCCGCACAGGATCCAGAACCACGCAGGAACCAGAGCCACACAGGATCCAGAGCCGCACAGGGACCAGAGCCGCGCAAGAACCAGAGCTATGCAGGATCCAGAGCCGCGCAGGAACAACAGCTGCGCAAGAACCAGAGCCACGTAAGAACCAGAGCCGTTCAGGATCCAGAGCTGTTCAGGATCCAGAGCCGCGCAGGATCCAGAGCCGCGCAGGAACAAGAGCTGCGCAAGAACCAGAGCCACGCAGGATCCAGAGCCGTTCAGGATCCAGAGCCACGCAGGATCCAGAGCCACGCAGGAACAAGAGCTGCGCAAGAACCAGAGCCACGCAGGATCCAGAGCCGTTCAGGATCCAGAGCCACGCAGGATCCAGAGCCGCGCAGGAACCAGAGCCACGCAGGATCCAGAGCCGTTCAGGATCCAGAGCTACGCAGGGTCAAGAGCCGTGCAGGATCCAGAGCCGCGCAGGAACAAGAGCTGCGCAAGAACCAGAGCCACACAGGATCCAGGACCGTTCAGGATCCAGAGCCACGCAGGATCCAGAGCCGCGCAGGAACCAGAGCCACGCAGGATCCAGAGTCGTGATGAAAGCACCAGTTAAAAAACAAGTCAAATTTGCAGTTGTTGAATTTAGAACTGTCCTGATGACCGAGGACCAGATTTTAGCTTCCAAACTAGGTTATTTTTTGGTGTGAAACGCGAACCGCTCACGCAAAATTTGTCCAGGAACCAGAACCACGCGGGAACCAGAGCCACGAATGAGCCAGAGCCGGCCAGGAACCAGAGCCGCGATGAAAGCACCAATTAAAAAACAACACGTAAAAATTTGCAGTTGTTAAATTTAGAAACGGATCGGGATGTAAACTGGGACCCAAAAGTCGTAGCTACGCCTCGGCATACGCTGACCTGCCGCGCTTGGATACGTTGGTATTTGGCGAAAACACAACGACGACAAAACGGTTCCTTGCATTTTGCAGTCAGACGTCCGTGCGCTGTGCAGATCCTGACTCATCAAGGTCAAAAAGTCCCAAAAGTCGGCGGCAACGACGTGCAACAATGGGAGCTCAGAGCTGAGACGCGACAACAAAAGAAAACAATTATACTAATGGTCCGGCGAGGCCGAGGAGCCCACTCTTAAGTTCCGTCACACACACACTCACACACTCACTCGCTGACTCACTCGAGATAGGACGAAGGGGTTTCAGGATAAAAGAGGCAATTTGTTTATGTCACTCTGGCTAAGGCACTGCAAATTGCTCTGTACAATCTGGCGATATATTGTTTATATAAAGTATACTTTTTTCTCCCCCCCCCCATCTTAAAATTCTCACAGCATCGTCTGTGTTTTTCCACTCCACTGCAAAGGCCGCGCGAGATCGCCGAGATTACGGCGTTTCAGCGAAACCTTCAACATTTGAAGCAGCCTCTCGATAAATGTCGTATACATGTGCTCCGTAAATCGGAGCGTAGCCCTTTGACATTAAGCCGCGTGAAAGGCGAGCCCAGCTAGCTCTGACGGCACGTTGTGACGCGTCGAGACGACGTTTATTGTCGGATGACGGACGGACGGACACCGGGATGAAACGCCCCTTCAGTGTGGGCATATATGGATCTGGAGCGGTGAAATGAAAACAACGGAGGTGAGAAAACGCAGCGGAAAGTGTTTGCACGGTGCAATGAAAGTGCCAGGGCGACGCTAAACATATATATCGCTCCGTGTGTCTTGGGACGTTTGAATTCCTGCTCAGAAACATCTGCGACTTCTCCAAACATGGTCGTATCATCTCTCTTGTTCTATTATAAACCCGCGGTCTGTCGTATCGCGACACTTCACCCCCCGCCGAAACAACACCTGCTCGGCAACGAGACGAGCGGGGGAGGAACTTTTTTGGCGGGAACTTTGCTCCCGTCGGCTATAAATGAACCACGCGGAGATAACCAGCGGTGAGGACTCCTGGATGCACTCTGCTCTTGATAAAGTGCCATCCGACTGTTTCCATCAAACACCCGGGGCAGCAGCAGCAGCAGCGACTCGGGTCTGGACTGGGACTCGCGCAACGTCGAGCCACTTACTGTCCTCCTCCTGCTGCTGGTATCACTCATACGACAGCTTTGCTAGAAGATTGATCAGATATTCCCGGATGGCTCTTCACCCGCGAGTGAGATGTGTGACAGAAGTGGCTTCACTTATCACCGTGACGGACGGTTGGACGCTGAACTCCTGATGCCTGAGTTTCTGCTTAGGTAGATAAAATATATACAGACCGTCCATGCTCAAGATATTCACTTTACAATAAATGAATAGTGGATATATCGGATACATCTCATAATCTAATTGTGCCGTGTTCGCTTAAAGAAGACGGATTGAATCTCAACTACTCAACGTACTGACCGCAATCATGTCAGGGGGAAGTGGATATTGATTTCTTTGTTGACTGGCTTTTTAGGGTTAATCAGAATGAAGTGATTATCATTTAAAACCCTGTTTGTGTTTGACAGCGTCACTCATATTTGATCAAACGTTTATGTATGAATTTAATAAAAAAAATATTAGCGCTGGACACTAGGGTAACCCATGAAGCGTTTTCCATGACGACTGACCGGAAAAAGACGCGCGCAACGTCATGTGTGCGTGCCGCGACACTGGAGTCCAGGCACCTTCTACCAGTTCCGCTCCGCTAAAGGAACTAACCCAGCTAACGGATCTAACCCAGCTAATGGAGCTAACCCAGCTAATGGAGCTAACCCAGCTAATGGAGCTAACCCAGCTAACAGAGCTAACCCAGCTACTGAGTTAACCCAGCTAATGGAGCTAACCCAGCTAATGGAGCTAACCCAGCTAATGGAGCTAACCCAGCTAACGGAGCTAACCCAGCTAACAAGGCTAACTGACGGTGCCTGGACTCTGGTGTCGCGGAACGTAAACATGATTTCACGCCCGTCTTTTTCCCGGTCGGTCGTCATGGAAACACGTCACGCGTTGACGCCTTTAACCGCCGCTAGCGCGTTAACGTGCCCGACGCTCAAATGTACTTTTATTTATTTATATTTATAAACTTTGTATCATTAATGCTGCGCTCGATTAATTTGTCAGTTGTAAAATCATAAATGGGGGGCCGCGCGGTGGATAGAAGCTGCTAGCTTACAGCAACAAAAAAAAAAGAGAGCGTCATCCGGCTAAAGTTACACGCCGCGTCAGCGCTTTTCACAAAAAAGTTTCAAGACTACTCGCAAGACACTTTCTTTTAATTCCGCCTCATTGTGAATTAATTTCTTCTCCGAAACTCCCCCGGTGCTAGCAAGTTGTTGTGTAACGCATGAGTCGGCACCGTTCAAGCTCGATTGCGGAAAAGCTAATGTACGCTGCATAATTCGCCGAATGCTTTTATCAGTCATGCGTGTGGAAGCGCTGCTGTAATTGTCTTTTTATAATTCAAACGGACCTTGTCTCGCTCCTGTTTTTATTCTTGAATGACAAAGCAGCAGCAGCAGCACTCGTACAAGAAGTGTCGTAGCTTAGCTTAGTTAGCTAAGGTAACTGAATCCTCGCACACAGACCCCAAAACATTTTTTTTTACTTGTAGGAGCATTTTTATGATATGAAGAAGTCTGAATACGTCTTCTGTTACTGATGCATAAAGACTAATACCATGGATTAGCATTAGCATTTAGCATCTGTTGCCAGAAGAGAACTGTAGCAGTGTCGGAAAATCAAATGAGAGTAGGATTAATTATGGAACAAGCCAATTAGCATAAACATTATATTTACATTTCATGACCTCCAATGAGACAAAAAAAGACAGGGTTAGGGTTAGCGGCGTGCTAAGTGGGGGCGCAAGGTGCAGAGCAGGAAGCTGAGCGCGCAATGGGCCGTGTTTAATCTCAAATGTAAGGTGTTCCATGTCGTTCCCATAATCCGATTAGCCTCACGGGGAGCTTTCATTACAGGTTCTGTCCCACATCGCTCTTTAAAAAGAATAATTGATCGCTCCCGACTGAGCGTACGAACGTTAGCGTCGCCGCGAGAATGGTCTGAAAGGGTGAAATGACGGATGACACGCATGAACGCGTCCGTAGACGTCCATATTTTTTTCTCTTTTCTAATTTTTTTTTTTTTTTTATTAAAACGGAGGACAACCCCATTCATTACACGTGTAATCTGAGAATGTGGTCGTCGCGTATAAACGAATGAACTCACGTTTGTTATTCAACATGTACGATGTGTGACGATGCAAGAAATAGCCCTTTATTTAAATCACCAAGGTAGAACACCTGTGATCAGAAGTAAAACTCCACTCCTGGAGTGCACGAGCACACAGCAGCAATATTAATCATCACACACACACACACACACACACACACACACACACACACACACACACACACACACACACACACACACACACACACACACACAAAGCCTTCTCTCAGCTCTGAGCTCGGACCACCTGTTTCGCTCGACGAGTAGGAGGAGGCGCGTGCGTCCTCGCAGCGGCGAAACAACTTGACAGCGAAACATAAAATCTTAATCGCCGCCATAAAGCAAACAGACGTCCTGTCAGCCGTTGTTATACACAGTCGCCGAACAACCTCGTGTCACATTTCTTCTTCTAATTTGGTCACAACTGTCGTCGCTGTTCTCTGTTTATTTTACCGGGATATGATTTGCTGTAATTAGTTTTTTTTTTCTTTTTTTTTCGATCTGTACATAATCTGTGAGAAACACTTTGAGTTATTCTGGATTTTTTTTTAAAATGACGCCAAAAATCCGCTCTTTTCCCTCAACTTTGCAGGATGTAAGCTAAGCTAAGCTAACTCCGTTGATCTGTTCCTTTCAAGGTCCAGTATGTAATAATTAGTGACATCTACTGGTGGGACAGCAAATATTAAGTCATATTTTCCTTATCACTGCAAAAATGCCTCTAAAATAACAAGAAAATATAACAACTATAAGCGGAAAATGGCACATAAAAATACCTTGAAACGCAGCCTTAAAGGTGCCATGTGTAAGAATGTGGCCAAAAACGGTTACTACATTCAAATTGAAAATACCGAGGTCTTTTAGGTTTCCTTTTCTGACGTAACTGGCAACCCGTGGTTGAGACTCTACTGACTGCAATGATTGGTAGACGGCGGTAGGTGGCGCCAACATGATTTCAAAACATAAACATGATTTGCAGTCTGCAAAATTTTTTTTTTTTTTTAATGCAAATATTTTGTCTGTACTCTTGTTGTTGGTGAGTTCAGTTTGTTATATGAACATTATTCCTGAGTCTCTGTGACATATTAGGAGGATTTTACGGCCAGTTGCTTATTATTATTATTACATAATGCACCTTTAATAAGTAAATAAGTCACAAAAGAAACGGTGTGATTACACTACTACATATTTTGCAGTAAAGGCTACGAAACCAAACTAT
The DNA here is from genome assembly GCF_963457635.1 of Microchirus variegatus. NCBI lineage: Eukaryota > Metazoa > Chordata > Actinopteri > Pleuronectiformes > Soleidae > Microchirus > Microchirus variegatus. Next base: position 4,337,271 of record NC_139821.1, read on the forward strand.
TTTTTGTGATCATGCACTCGTACAAAAGATATTAAAGGTAGTGTTTTCAATTTCCGCCAATAAACACCCTATAGATACATAAAGTGTTCACTGCAAAACTACGGTCCCTGTATGTAAGTTTAATTAAGGGAAAAGTAATAGGGTATTCTGCTGTGTACAGTTCCGACTGTACTCGTTTAATTTATTTTTGTTGTTGATTTTGTCTTTTTTTTTTGTTGTTCAACGGCAACATCTTTGCCTCTTCTTCTCATGTGAACATAGTTTTAGGGGCAAAATACACTGTTGGAAGTGTCGTGACGGTGATCACAGACAGGAAAGACAAACAGAGAGGAGGCACACATGGGTGAACACACACACACACACACACAGATAAGAGTATACACCGTATATGTACACTTATGTACAAGTATCGTCACTGAACTTCAAACTTTGTGGGTTTGGTTAAATTCAGTAAGCCCTGTTTTCCCATGTTGAAAGTTTTCTTGATTCTTGCACGGCATAGATCTCCCTCCCCCCCGTTCTTTCATTTCCACCCCCCCCACCCCCACCCCCGCCTACCCCCCCTTGTTTTTATTGTTTCAAACACAGAATCTGTCATCGACTTCCTCGTTAGCGTTAGCGTGGCGCTAATCTGCTCCGAGTGCTACAACTGGGTGCCGAGAGAGATATTGGAAAACTGACGATAGAACGAAAGGAAAATCATATCAAATACACTCTTGCAGTCTTTAGCATGCACGCAGACCTCTTTCACACACACACACACACACACACATATACATGGATGACACACACACACACACACACACACACACCAACACACACGTGACTCTTACTTTAGCTCTTCCTCCCATAAACTGCCCACATTTATCTGCCCGACCGTATGTTTTTGTACTGGCAGAGGAGCAGGTGTTTGAATGTCTTCTTGAACGTGACGTTGCACAGGGCGTAGCACGCCGGGTTGATGGTGCTGTTGATGTAGCACAGCCAGTAGCCGATAGTCCACACCGTGTTGGGGATGCAGCTGGAGCAGAAGGTGTTGATGAGCACCATCACGTTGTACGGAGTCCACGTGGCGACGAACGCGACCAGGATGGCCATGATGGTGCGCGTCACTTTCTTCTCCCGCGACGGCGCCGCCTTCTTCTTCTTGTTGGGCGGCTGCTTGGTCATCTTCACGATCTTCCTCGCCACGTGGTTCTGCCGCTCCGTGGCCGGCACGATCTCCACGGTGGCGTTGGACGCCGTGTAGCAGTCGCCCTTGGGCGACTTGGTCTTGATCTTGATGCAGGTCAGCTTGGACGCGCCGGCCTTGGCGCGCTGACGCGCCGGCAGTTGACCCGCCTCCAGGCTGGAGTTGGCGGCGGACGGCGCCGCCTCCTCGTCCTTCTGGTTGGACACCGCCGCGCTGCCGGACGTCGAGTCGTTGGAGCTCTCCTTCTCTTCTCCCGGAGCGCAATTCTCCCTCACCACATCGTCGCCCTCGGTCTCTGCCTCCGCGTGCGAGGACGGCCCTTTACCGTTCTGCAGTTTCCCATCGTGCTCGTTGGCCCCCGCGCTAGCATTCTGGCTCTGGGAATGCCCCGCGTCCTCCCCCGGCACGTTGTTGTTGTTGGGTTTCGGTGTGTTGTTGCCCCTCGGACCGGACGACGCCGGCTCCGGGTTGGACCCCGACGGTTTGCGGTTGTCCTTCTTCACGCGGCTCTTGCTCGCTCTGGAGATCTGCCAGTAGAGCTGAATCATGATGATGACGGGCAGGTAAAAGGCGGCGATGGCGGTGCCAAATGTGACGGCGGCGTTGGAAAAGAATTGGATGTAGCACTCCCTCTCGGGAACCGTCCGCCCTCCGACGATGAACTGCCAGAAGAGAATGGCAGGCGCCCAGAGGACGAAAGACAGGACCCAGGCGGCGGCGATCATCATCCCTGCCATCTTGGTGGTCCTTTTGACAGGATAGCTGAGGGGCTTGGTGACACAGAAGTATCTGTCGAAGCTTATGATGAGCAGATTCATGACGGACGCGTTGCTGACGACGTAGTCCAAGGCTAGCCACAGGTCGCACACCACCGGCCCCAGCGGCCAGTAGCCGATCACGATGTAGACCGTGTACAAGTTCATAGAGCACAGTCCGATAATGAGGTCAGCGCACGCCAGGCTGAACAAAAAATAGTTGTTGACAGTCTGCAAGTTCCTGTTGACTTTGATGGACAGCATGACCAGGATGTTGCCGATGACGGTGACCAAGCTGAGCGAGCCGGCCACCAGCACGATGAACACCACCTCCACGGTCTTGTAGGCGCTCTCGCTCTCTGCCACAACTTCTGTGTCGTTGCCTTCGGAGGCATTCCAGGAGGTGAAATTGAATACGTCCATGGCATTTGGTCTCTTTGTTGCCGCCTCCTACTCAGATGGCACCTAGAGAAATGAAAGAGAGGAGCCGTCATGAGAACACCGTCGCTCGACGAGGATTTCAAACTGTCAACTTTTTCAGACTGGAATCTATTCAACATGCTAAATTATGCAAAATGTCTCACGATGTGAGGAAAGATTAAGAACGATCCCGAGGTAGATTATGAAATATTAAATCTACACCTCTCCGAATCATCAGTATGTGCGGCGTGACCTTGCGTCACATCAGCTTTTTCCGTCCGTCTAAAAGCATTTTTCGAAATAACAGACGAGTGCCGCGATTCAATTAGACACAAGCCGTCAATGTTTTTGTTTTATTCGTGCACATCCAAGCTCAGGTGAACAATACGATACGAATCTGTTTAATTGAATAAGTAACCGGTGGAAGACGTATGCCGTTTACTCACTGGGCAAATGAGTTTATAAGTTTATAAAGTGATGAATTCAGTCTCTAAAAATGTCTCTAAATACAGAGTTAAGCGTCCAACACTTAAAAAAAACTGAAGTAAATAACAGGAACAAAGTGCCACGAGCTGCTTTTGTCCTCATTCCAAATCATGTGTATCGCCAAAGTCTTCTTTTAAAAACTGCTCAAAACACTACTTTTAAAAAAAAAGGTTCACGTTGATGGACGTGTTTTGACCAAATATCACCTCGGAGCCTCAAACTGCAAAGTTTTTTCATGTCTTCCGACTGCTACGTTGGCAGGTGATGGGTAAGAGTTCGGCAACAACCGTCAAAAGAACATGCACTACCGTTCAAAAGTTTGGGGTCACTTAGAAATGGCCTTATTTTTGAAGGAAAATCACTTTTTTTCCCCAACGAATATAACATTAAATGAATCAGAAATACACTCTATACATTGCTAACGTGGCTATTGCTAATTGCTAACGACTATTCTAGCGGCAAACGTCTGGTTTTTAATGGAATGTGTACGTAGGTGTATAGAGGCCCATTTCCAGTGTTCTAATGGTACGTCGTGTTTGCTAATGGCGTTAGAAGGCTATTGAATGATTAGAAAACCCTTGAAAACCCTTGTGCAATGAACAGTTTGAAGGGCAAAAATCCTTATTTCTAATCTTGTCAATGTCTTGACTATATTTTCTATTCATTTTGCAACTCTTTTGATGATTAAAAGTGTGGACTATTAATGGAAAAACACAACATTTTTGAATGGTAGCGTGTATTATTGTTTGTGCAGCTAATGGGGGCTTTTCTTGTGACGTGACGACGACTGCAGCACGCGGCCATTTCGGCATTAAGGTCTTAACGCAGTTGAGCACAGTTGCCGAGTAACTGGTGTACAGTCACTTATCTGCCGCGCCAGAAATCCCTAATCATTGCATTAGGCATGGAGCTAAGCCGGCCCTAATCCCCATAAAATGTTCAAGTCCACCGGGTTTTTTTTTTTTTATAGTCAAAAAAAGAAAACCAAACAGACAATACCAATGGGAAACACTTGTGACTCGCCTGAGACAAGTGGATTAGTGCATGCAAAGTGGATCAGAATTGATGGTCATTGCACTGCGGAGGCAGTCGTCTCCCCTCGCTACCTTTTTCCCCAACCTCCAGCAACACCTGTAATCTAGCTAGAGTCAATGAAAAAGACGCTCACCGGTTTTCAAACAGTCTCACAGGAGTTTGAAGACCTTGTTTTAAAGTCCACTGTGTAATAATTGCTGACATCTAGTGGTGGAAAACTGCAGAATGCAACTAACGGCGGGAGTGTGGTGGCCAGCGCATACCATAAAGGATGTAAATACTTTCACAACGCTCACTAATCTTACAATTAGCCGACTCAGGCTAGCTTCAGTGTCATTTCCTTACTCTGTTGTAGATCAGGGGGCGTCAAACTCATTTTCACTGAGGGCCACATCAGCATAATGGTTACCCTCAAAGGGCCAGAGGTAACTGTTATACAGAATAAATACAACTAAATGCAACCAAATATAATGTAAAATAAAGGTAACTACTCCATAATAACATATGCTAAATAACTCTGTATTTACTACTGCGATCTATTGGCGGTGCCGTCACTTTGCGGGTAATGCAATCGGCGTGCATTGTGGGAAATATAGTTTAAAGCAGCATAGACCTATTTTAACACAGATTTTTTAAGACCAAATTATGCCTCGCGGGGCCACAAAAAATGACGTGGCGGGCCACATCTGGCCCCCGGGCCTCGAGTTTGACACATTTGTTGTAGATAATTAGCATTAGATTTACATTTATAGTAGTGCCGGGCACTTTAACGCGAGTTGCCGCATGATGCGTTTCCATGACGACTGACCGAAAAAAGACGCGCGCGACGCCATGTTTACGTGACTCCCGATTGTTAAAATGAGTATCTAAATTAACGCTAAACTTTAAAAACAGAGGCACACATGCGCAGTTACACAGGTACGCTGGTTATTTGTACCGCTCCAGTTCGACTGTAGGCGCGCTGAAGGAGCTAACCCGGCTAACGGCGCTAACTGGTAATACGGTGCCTGGACTTTTTCCAGTTTAGTTTGTAGATATTTTCCCCTCAAGAACCTTACCTGCATATAAAAAGCTTATTCTGAAGTGCTAGCTGTGTTCAAAAACATGCTACACAGCTAGCACATGGGTAGCACATTTCATTTTTTTTCTGGCTTAAAGGATTTCCTGCTCTTCAACTACTTCACTTCATCTCTCCGAGAGAAAACAGCGGGGGCAACGGTGCGGCGGCGGCTGCACTGAACAGGAAAATAGACAAACTTCAGAAAAAATGTTGTCAGCGGTGACTGGTTAAAGAAAAAAGCCTGGCATTCCAGGCTGCTGAGCACGAGCGTAGCCGCCGTCGCCTGGGGAGAGCAGCCGTGGCACTGTTAGGCGCGCGGTAGCTATCAATCACAGAGCTTTAGCTGCGAGTCTCAGTGTGACTGCAGTGAACGTGACACAGCCTAATCAGAACATGAGCGACACCACCGTCATTATCCCAAAGGAGGTAAATATTGTGCTTTTTTTTTTCTCACACTACAATTCTTTTTTTTTAAAAAATGGGTTTAATTCACTCGCTCTCTTAGTTAAACCTTAAAGCTCACATAGAGTGGTCCTGTTGCACATATTTGTACTTACATACATTAACTTGCTTTTATGGTCAAAAACCTCCTAGTTGCTGTAAACGAGCCAATAGAAATCTCTCCTTACTGAAGCTCTCCTCAGCCGCGATATTTCAGACATAAAGCTCACCCCCAGAAGACAGACTGTGTTGTGATTGGCCAGCCAGCGTCGAGCCTTCCCAACTGTCTTGTGATTGGCCAGTACCCGGAAGTGACATAATCAGCACAACCGCTCTCAGAAGCGCAGCTCCCCCCTCTGGAGCGGTGGATGCACTGCTCCTCATTATCAAAACATTGTTGTAACGATGTTTACAAATTGCTTCTTCACGACTCCCCGCCGCTTTTACGACTTTGACCCGGATTCAGAAGACACTGTCGCTCGTGAAAAAACCTCCACAACGGAGGTTATTCTTCTTCTGCGGTTCAATGTACGCAACCGGATGTGCCCGGACTAGTGCCCGGAGTAGGATGATGTGCTGTTCCTGTGTTCAGAACCACTGTTTACGTAACCGGACCGGGTTTTTTCAGAGATCTCGCTGAGCCCGAGATTACAATAAAACACAGCGTTCTCAGCAGTGGCTGAACTGTTTGTTTAGAACCTTCAGGGCTTCGTAAACAAGGTAATGACGCAGATACACACTAAAAAAAAACAGCGTTAATTGGAACTTCCGGTCTAGGTCCGCTTTAAACCTTAACTTTTGTTGTGTAACTTCAGTTGCGTCATTGGAGTCAACAATTTTTGAATTCATCCTTTTTTTTTGTTTAGTGTATTAAGGAGCAAAAAAAAGAGAAAAAGTCAGTTGCCAAGGGAGGATGTGAATAAATGAGCTTGAGTATTGTATGAGTTCAGACTAAGGTATTCCAGGAGCTGGCTCACTAGAGCTGAAAATTGCTTATGCCCTCTGGGAAGCAGCGTGGGCGAACCCCTCACCCTTTCTCCACAACTTCTGTCCTCAATTTGTCTTCTGTAGTCGACACTTGGCTAGTCAGACGTCCGTTGGGCAAAAGCGAAATGCATTGCTTTGCATGTTTTTTTTTTTTTTTTACTGAATTTATAATCACTTCTTCTGCCTTTTTGTGCTAAAGCGGTTCTTGCACAGGTCACTGGTTTGGTCAACAGGTGACGCTTCCCACTGCCGTTCAGGAATAAATATAAGAAATCTGGCCTCCCTCTCTCGTGTGTCCTATTCCCCGTGTCTGAGCACAGATCTAAAAAGGTAAAGGTTCAGGGCACCTGGCCCCCCCCTGCTTTTCATGATTACCGACATTTTCATCGCTGGCCCTTGCTCCCTGTGAGTGAGTGCGGGGGGGGGGGGGGGGGGTTAGGCCTTTTCGTTTACTTGCAGGTTGCACAGAAGCATGACTGGAATACGAAAGCCATGATTGCTGCAGCGCACCAAAAAAAAAATCATTACCATTTCAGTTGCTTTCCACAGAGAGATACATAAACACAAGAGTCTCAATGAAATATGATATCAGAGGTAAACAAAGTCTGTTTCTTTGGCGACCGACATCCTCCCCGAGGTTAAGTTCCTGCTTAAAAGAAACATATCGGTTCATTTTATCCCTCGTTATATAAACTATTGCTCGCACGCGGCTTTTCATTCAGGCACAAAACTCTGATCCGCACTCACACACGGACAAAGAACGGACTCGAATATTATTGGCAGTGTTTGACAGGAAATTAAAAAAGGGGGGGGGGGTTCCGATAACCATCGAACTAACGGAACATCTCGGGGACGCGTCGATGACAAAAAGAAATGACGCGCGAGCCCAGGGAGTCTGAAGCTGCGGTGTAATCGGAAAATTTGAATTCACTTTCAGTCTCCTTAGACCGTCTCAAGGGCGAATCAGACTGGGAGCAACAGAGCTTGACGGATGTCTGTGGAGTTTTCAGGCTCTTAATGGGCAAAACCAAAATAATAGACGCAAAACATCCACAAGTTACAGCTCTACCTGGGTATTTTCTAGGTGTTTTCCGTAAGATCGGATCTTTTATTAGCCTGTCAACGGGGGGAAATCGGCAATCCCATGGGGACCAACGGGGACCAGAATCGGCAGATTTTCCAGTCTACCAGCAGGGAGTGGACTTTCACAGAGCAGGGATCGCTAAAGAGATCTAGGGGGGGAGGACACCGAAGGAACTCTCTGGGTTGGTGTCGTGGTTTGCACTCTTGCCAAGATGACTGGTTGGAAAGAGGGCCTTTCTGCATGGAGTTTTGCACCTTCTCCCGGTGCAGAACCTGGACAAAACCAGGTTCTGCAGCTTCCTCCCACAGTCCAAAAACATGCAATATGGGGATCAGGTAAATCGGACACTCTAAATTGACCGTAGGTGGGTTTTCAAGGGTTTTCTAATCATCCGATAGCCTTCGAACGTGATAAGCGATAAACACGATGTACCGTTAGAACACTGGAGAGATGTTTTTGCTGGAAATGCATGGTTTGGCACACTTCAAGGACCTTTCATGGACCACCGTTATGGAAGCTTGAGGCCAAAATGCCTCAGTACACACGTTTGTTAAAATGACAACGGCCACTGCATAACATGCATTTTAATAGTTTCGAAAAATCATGCAAATCTTCCATTTGAGGTCATTGTGTTGAGGTCAGCCGTTCAATTTGTGCGTCGACTTTGCATCGGAATGTCGTCATTTGAATAATTGGCTTTATGTTTACTCATCAAAAAAATGCACTTCATAGCTTCAGTTATAAAAAACAGGTGCCAAGTCACCCTTAGGAACTCGAAAAGATCCAAATCCCGATATTTTTTTCCACACAGCCTTTCACTGGGCGTATACGTGAACCCAACTGTATCCGTCACCTTCTAAAGTGCTCGTCAAGTCCTTGGCCCCACGAGGCAACTTCACCGTCCCTCTCTTCTGTGAGGTCACCCGCTCTCTCATTAAAGTCTCGGAATACCACCTAATCCTCGCCGCATTTACCCGCGGGACCAATTTGTCTTGCAAGACTGTACCAGGAGTTATCGCCGCCAAACCCCTGACAACAAAGCTCTCAGGGTCTTAGCGGGGGGGGGGGGGGGGGGGGGGGTCATAAATGCACGTCCAACACAAGGCGATGATTCGAGGGGGAACAACTGTCAGAGCCGGTGGAGTTCTGCGTGACAGGGGTGTAATTACAGCCCGAGCCTTCGCAGGTGTGACAAAGCCTCTCAAACGAAACCCACCACCCTCGACGGCAGCGCTCGTGTTAAGTGGGCACGAAAGCGAGGGCGCGTTAATGGAGAGCTAACGAGCGGGAAATGGCGTCCAAGTGGGTGGAAAAACAAGCGCCGTGATAATCTGCACACAGAGTTTCAACCCTCCCCACCCTCCCCCCCCCCCTCGCCAGGTGACCATGAGGGGGAATAAGCCGAACATGTGTGTGTGTTTGAAAACGTGAACAGATTTGGGATTCATTGATTCGTACAAGGAATATAAGAAAGCATGGATGTACGAAATGAATTCATGGTGTCATAATGAAGTGCCGTTAACCTTAAATTAGACTATTTCGTACAGTCACCCTTTGTTTTGGCTATTCAAATGTTTGGGGTCACTTAGAAATGTCCTTATTTTTGAAGGAAAAGCACTTTTTCCAATGGATATAACATTGTTGGTGTATAGAGGCCCATTTCCAGTGTTCTAATGGTACGTCGTGTTTGCTAATGGCGTTAGCAATGATGTTAGCACAGCTGAAAACAGTTTTGCTGGTTCTTTGACGAAAGTTAAACATTATTATTTTGTATTTTGCAACTCTTGATGAATAAAAGTGTGACTTTTAATGGAAAACTTGGAAAAATCGTATAGGCGACCGCCATCTTTTCAACTGTAGTGTATTATGTTGCCAGATTATTGCCGATAAACAAGTCCAGAAGTCTAATCTTTGTAAGACTTGCAAGATATTAGCAATGTACGCCATTATTTGACCTTAATTAACATATTTTTCCGTGCGTGTGCTTCGATTAAACATTTGGCGACAGTTTTAAAAGGAGATTGGAAAGTCGGAAATCTGGTTCTACAAATCGAGAAATCGACATTTTGTTTGGCATGAACGATGTGAAAGGTAGCCATTTTTTATGCAGATCCAGTATAGATGGTTTTGAGTAAAGACAGGGCACGGGGGTATGAGGTATGAGCGTATGAGAGTATTGGCCAAAATTCCTTTCCATCTTCCATTTCAGACCACGATTCCCCACCTCAACTGAATCAAAATGAAGCGACCGCTGCTTATTTCTGCAGATGAATTGTCTTTGAGCTACAAATCTCTCACGGGGACCTTCGGATGACTCTTCGTGAAAATGATATCCGCGCTGATTTACCCGCAAATTATCTCCAGTCTCTCCCCTCTCTGTCCATGCTAACATTTGTCTCAGCCTATAGATACCGCTGCTCTTACTGTATGCGACAAATGATCGTCACATATTCGACCCCCGCGCTCCTCTGCCAGCTGACGGCTTTCCATTTACTGGACTTTCTAAAACCTGTCACAGACTTTGAGGACAAAATGACAGAAAGCATTTCTACACGTTCTGAGCCAAGTTGGCTTATTTTTTTTTATATTTTATCATCGTCAGGTGCCAGTAAATGGGAAAGTCTTCTCATAGATGTAGTTCTAACCATAGCTGACAGTGTCTGGGTTGTATCACCCTGCCTTCTGGGCTGTAAAAAAAAACACTGGAGCTCTGCCAGCGTTTTGGATAATTCAAGTCCTCAAGCAACCTGGGAGGGCAACGCCGACGAGTCCACGAAACAACGCCGTCACGCCAATCGCTAATCTCACACCGTTTCCTCTCGCTTTACAGTATACGAGTGAACGCCGGCGCCCGTGTATCCTCTGTTGATTTGGTTTTAATTAGCACAGTTTCACCCTCACTCCCCTTCTTTTGTAAGCGTTCTCGTTGCTTCTCAAGGGCAGGAGTGGTTTGATGTGCTACTTCAACCAAGAACAGTTTCATCAGTGTGAATCTCAGCGGAGTTTTCACGTGTTTGTTGTTGTTGTTGTTGTTGTTGTCGTTGAGGCGCAAGTTACGCCAACTGTGTTCACATTATCGTCCAACCTCCATCCGGAGATGGACATGGCACCACTTAGTCGAGATGACCCGGTCATTTGTGTCACGTCGACGACAGCACGGTCGTTGCCGGGCAGATCCGTAACCTCAACTAGAGCTGACACAATGACCGGATTCATCGATCTGTGAAGCTTTTTTTCATGATTAAAAACACGATTTCTGATCGTTTCAGCTTCTTCAATGTGAATAATTTTTCTTTGTTTCTTTGCTCCAACATCACAAAGAAATCATTAAAAAACTCAATCATTTTGGTTTTTCGTGGACAAAAACAAGACATTTGAGAACCTCGTTATTTCCAACACTGATCAACATTTTTCAACATCTTCTTCTGTGTTGTCGAGTCATTTTCTATCGCATTTTTTAGCCGTGATATAAAGTAACAATAATTGTGCGGACGTCACCAAATAGAGCGTTTTTTTCTCCCCTTTTTGTTCATAAAAACGAGCCAAATAAACTTTGGACTGCGACGTATTTCCAAATTTTCCAAATTCAATCGGGATTCTAAGCATTTCGAGTACTTTTTGTGCTCAGGTGTGTTTGTATAGTTGGTGTTAGATTGCCTTTTGTTTGTGTTTAACTGGTTTAAGGTGCCATATGTAAGAATGTGGCCAAAAACGGTTACTACGCTCAAATTCAAAACACTGAGGTCTTTTAGGTTTCGTTTTCTGACGTAACTGGCAACCCGTGGTTGCTCTGCAGCTGAGAATCTACTCACTGCAATGATTGGTAGACGGCGGTAGGTGGCGCCACATGACAAAACATGATTTCAAAACATAAAAATATTTTGTCTGTACTGTTGTTGTTGGTGAGTTCAGTTTGTTATATGAACTTTATTCCTGAGTCTCTTTGACATATTAGGAGGGTTTTATGGCCATGTTGCTTTAGATTTATTACATAATGCACCTTTAAATATCATGTTAATAAGTCACTAAACTCAGGTGACAAGAACATGAGTGAGGAAATGCAAATGTCTGCCACACAGTTGGAGCGTTACGTTTTATCATTAGCGGTAAAAAGCCTGTCTTGGACTCATATTTGTAAAAAAAAAATGCCAGGCTGCTTCGCGCTACACCGCACACATAATATTTACAGTAGTGGCCGGGGAGTATAGTTCGTCTGTTAGTGGATACAGGACACATTTTTCATTTGGAACCAAGGCCAGGGCACCTATATAACAAGGTAAAATACAGCGATACAGGCTGTTAACGTCTGGCAGGTTAGTAATTCCTCTGCTAAATGACTGCAGGGCATCACTAGCTCTACAGCAAGTAACCTGTATGTTACATCTATATAGATATATATCTATATATAGATATATATCTATATATATGCTGCTAGCTTTGGTAGGAATGATGTAAACGTGTGTGTGTGATCCAGCACAGAGAACAGAGAAATCCTTTGTGCCTGAATGAGAGAGTATTGACATTTCCATCCCCCCCCCCTCCAATAAGAAATATGCTCACTTTTGATTATCTAATCTGCGTCTCATGTGGGCAAAAATAGAACGTCGGTGATTGTTCCTGCCGTGATGCAGCGCCGCTCAACCCCCCCCCCCGCCTCGGAGGCTCCTCTCTCCAGCAGACCCTGCTACGTCTGATTCAGATAAACTCTCCAAGAAAACGGCTTCTCTTGCTCAGAAACACCATGTTCCTTGTTAAATGTGGCAACACGGTGTCCTGCCGTATTGTTGGCTATCAGGTAAGTGCATATCCCATGTAATGTACCCCCCCCCCACCCCCCCCTCCCTCCTCCATTACAATGACACTGTAGCATGTTTTCTTTTGTCTATACTGCCTCCGGGACTCCCCCTGCTGTCCCCGCTTCTTCATACTATGCATGGCAATGAGCTGGCCTACGCCGCGACTCTCCCGGCGGCTGCTGGCTCATTATTGAATTCACATAGAGACACAGACATAGGACGCACTTTTTACGCCCGAGCCTCGCGCGTTCGTGTAGCGGCTCGGTATAATTGCATCGCGGCGCAGACGAAGCACGGCACTGGGATTTCCTCTCTCTCACTTTCTCTCAGGTTTTTTCTTCAATTAAACCCTGCTCTTAGCCACCACCGCCACTATGGTGTCACATCAGCCCCGTATGGAAATTCACAATGAATGCACAGTGCGTCGGAAATTAAAAAAACGCGGTTCGGCTCCCGATCGGCTGAGATTCCGACTCGACGGCGGCGGGGCGGCGTAAATGCCGCCAAAGTGTGAATAATTCAGCGATTAATTTCAACAACACATACACCCTGTTTACACCGAGCGTGAGAATTGAAGTCATGAGGAGCAGAAAAAAAGGAAAAAAAAAAATGCGCTACAGGAAGAAACAGGCGTCGAGTGATGAGCTGTTACTCAGTGATTTTACTGATACAAGAACAAGAACAAGTACAGACAGTGTTGACAAATGTTTTTTGTATTCCTGGATAGTTAGGGAGTATTTATTTTGGTCTAAAAGAGAAGTTTTATACGAACAATGTTCATGTTCTTGATACTGCAATGCAACAATCGTTTCATAAAATTTCACAGACATTTTTTTTAATGGAAGTTTTATGTGGGTTTGGGAGTCATCACTGCACGGCTGCATGAAAGTGCCGCGACTGTCGTTTTACGAATAAACGAGTGACTAGTGACTCGTAAAGCAGTTGTTTTCAGTGCAACTGAATCATTGCAGGGGCAGGGTTTAGCTAAATACTGTACATCACTGACTCCTGTGTTAGATATTGAGATTGTAGACATTTCCTTTGTAATTGTTGGAGTTTAACCCACGTTTTTAGGATTCTTGAGTCTTTTTTAACAGATCTACAGTTGTGTTGGACGTCTTGCTCTTGCCTCTTCCTCTGACCAATCAGTGGTCATGGTCATGGTATCGCTATTTTGTGCCTTTCATAGATCCACTGCGATCTGTAAGTTATACATGTGTGCAAATGGTAAACTTTAAGCATAATGTTGTTGAAATTGCACTTATTTTTCTTAAGAAATTTCAGGTAAGTTGCAAACAAAGGGAAACATATTGGAGATCTGGTTTCTTTATAGGTTATTATCCTATTATTTAGATCAAATCGCGTTGTACGTGACCCCTGAACTATAATGAGTTTCTAAAGAATCCCAGCTTTGTCTGATTGGTTCGATGTGTACCAGTTGCGAGTGAAACTGAAATAATGTTATAATAATAATCATTAATGGGCAAATAAAATCACACACAAAGTGTAGTGTCCGTGTCCGGTGTGCAAAAGGCCTTAAGAGCTGCGTCGCAAATTAAATACGAAGCAAAAAAACACACAAACGCGTTGAAATCTCGGGGCTTTTTTGGTTTCCGATCGTGCCGCCGAATCCGCTTTGACCGACCAGACGCGTTAACTCGGGTCAATGAGCAATTACAGCTAAACGTTTGACTGGAGTGTGTTTGGCGAGAGAAAAAAAAAAAAATATATAAGCCTTTAAATGTCATGTCGAAAAAGGTTTAAACTGCCTCTTACGGAGGGTGTTGAGCGCGTAGATTGGATAGGAAAAAAACCAAAAAAACACAATTGCAGTAAATGAGTCTCATTATATTTGAGTCCTGTCTCAAGAACGCCGATAAACTTTCCGCTAATGGAAGGCGGCTTTACCTTTTTTCTGCCCGAAAACATGAATATAGATGATTTCACCCCATACAGGAAGCCCTTAAAAAGCAGCTGTGTGCACTTAAAGTCTTTCACTTTCAAAATATATCCCTGTTTCGCTATTGCAACGTTTTTGAAATTTGAATCCTCCCAACATTTTCAGAGAGGATCGATGCCTCTGCCGTATGCCGCTCATGCTCGTACTGGTTTAAAGCGCTCTCATAATCATAAGCATCTCTGCCACCCTGCAAATGTCCCTGTCCTCGTTCCCTTGTACGTGTCCTGCCCGCGATGTAATCACGCCTGCGCCATCCCACGACAGAAAGCTGTGGCGCTCATTAAGATGGCGAAAGATAGCATAAATAAAAGAAAAAAGGAAGGGAGAAAAAATGAGTCAGGGAAGGGGAGGAGGAGGGAGGGGGGGGTGGTGATGAGATATAAAGTGTGTGCCTGTTTGATTTGTTCCACTTCATTGTTTTTCCGTGTTTCACTTCCCTTCCCCCCACACTCCCGTCTTTATCCTGTGATTCAGAGTTTAGCGATAAAAAAAAACGGAGCTATTTTGCCCTTGGACAGGTTGCGTCTATTTACGGCACCTGCACTAATTCTCGCGTTGCAGTGAGTCAAAAACAAGATTAGCATTACAAGGCGCGCGCGCGCAAAAAAAAAACAACAAAAAACCTAGGAGCAACATTCAACGCGGATTACGGATTATGATGCACCGCTACGCAGACGACGCCCGACTCTCCCCCCCCCCCCCCCCGACATAATCTCGGAGTCGGATCTGCTCGTCGCGTCGACATGATGTGACACACAAAGTCAATGTGAAGATGCCGATTTTGTGTCATTTTGTGTCATTTTGTGTCACTCGCTTTGGTTGAAAGATTTCTGTGTGAATCAATGACACAAAAAGCTAATCCACTGAGAGATTATGACAGAACTGGTAAAATATGTTACAGCAAAAAGGGTCAGAAACATGGTATGGCTCTTGTCATGATTTCCATTTAAAGTAGACATATTATACCCTAGTTCTACAAGTTAACCTAGTTCCCTGGTGTCCTAATGAACATGACATGCTTTGGTCAAAATACCTTGAGGATGAAGCACCACAGCGGTTCAATCACTCTGCCAGTAACGCTCACTGAGGCTCCGGCAGCTAACAGCAGTTAGCATTTGGAAAAAGCCATCGTTTGCAGACTCCAAGACTCCAATGCAAAATCCTCTGAGGCTGGAAGTTTGTGTGGAACTCTGTGCTGCACTGCGCAGCCAAGATATAGAACACTTCATCCGCGCCGACTCATAGGGCCTCCAGAATCCCATATATATAAGTATTAAAATGATTGAAAAGTTGATTTAGCATAATATGTCTCCTTTTAGCATTTAGCAGACTTACAAAAGAGGAATAAGCTACATCGGAGAAATCCACTCGATAGGAACTGTGGACGGACAGAGGGCGAGGGTGCAGAAGGAGATTGTGGTGGTAAGTGGTAAGTGCCAGGACAGCAGATGCGCTTGGTCTTCCGCATGGACGCTCACGGCAGGTCAATTCTCAGGCTTCACTCTTCACCGTGAATGCACTCTCAGAATTGCATGCTGCTGCTGCTGCTGCTGCTGCTGCTGCTGCTGTTTAGCCATTTCAATTGTTTTTTTTGCTGCGAACATTGTGTCTGGCATCGTCATTCCGGGGGCAATTTCGGGCCCAGACAGTTTATCGTTTATGGTTTCCGAGATGCTACCATTAAAACTCTCAACGATTTGTCTCGCTCTCTCTGCTAATTCCTGCCGACTTGTTGACTTCTTCCATTCCAAGAAGTCCATTCAGCATCAGCTGAATAAAAAGTCAGGAAAACTGTCTACTCCACTGCGGCGTTGTGGGACCGTCGGTCCAAGAACCGCTCGTGCATGAAGGCGCTGTAGAGGGATCTGTCTCACGCAACTTCAGCTGTGTCAGATAAGACGGGGGGGAGGCGATGTTGGCGCGGCCCGTCGCGACTGGCCCGTCAGCGGTAATCCGAAGCCGAGAGCGCTGAAAAATACAGCTGACAGAGGCTAATCCACGGAAGACAACCGTGATCAAAAAAAACCATAGATGCGCCGTGACCGCAACTCAAAAGCCTTCAAACCTGACAGCCCGTCACGACGCAGATGGGACATTTCAACGGGATCCACTTCCGCGACGTTCTCCGTTTTGATTACCTTGTCACCGCGTCGTCTTTTATCCGCTGATGAAGAGATTAAAAAGTGAGGCATAACCGATACAAATGACAAGCTTGTCACCGTTTATTGTTTAATCCTCACCAAATGGGAATCTGCATTGTTTGACAGTTCTCACATAAATACAGGTATTTAAATAATCACATTTGTGTGACGTTGTAAACCAGTTATAATCTTGTAGGTGGGTTTTGAAAAGTCACAAAATAGTTTTACAAAGTTGCTTTGCATTCATGAGGATGGATTTTCTATATACGTAATGTTCGAATGTTATTTTCTGCCACTTTATGATATAAATATTTATAAAGAGTTGCGATTTACAGTTTCGAGAGGCCGGAATTTACAATAGGCTGCGGCATTAACTCTGGAAACGTCTGTTGTAAAACACTCGTGGAGGCCACGATGTGCAAAATAAGCTTTTCCCTTCTGAATGTTGCACCATATTTCACAGCGATAATCATCAATTATACATGTTGCACTGTATATTAAATACTCCAGCTTCACTCTATTTGCATTGCCTCGAGAGCTTTGCCGTCCCTCCTGGAGTAACCCTCCGTAAGGGGCGAGCGCTTAGTGGAATTACGGTCGTGACGTTTAACGAGATAAACAACAATCATGTTTGTTTGGTTGTTGTTTTTTCTCCGGAAAACACAACCGCACGAGCTCCGTCGCTCGAGAGGA
The DNA here is from genome assembly GCF_963457635.1 of Microchirus variegatus. NCBI lineage: Eukaryota > Metazoa > Chordata > Actinopteri > Pleuronectiformes > Soleidae > Microchirus > Microchirus variegatus. Next base: position 4,354,321 of record NC_139821.1, read on the forward strand.
ATACTACTCCATCATATTCCATATATTTCAATTTTTGTTGAGGATCTACCGACTGTCACCAAAAAATATGCCATTTTCAAGAAATCCCTTTCTTATATCTGTCAAAACCCATCAGATGTGGACGAACGTCGGTGTGGGTTTATAGAATCAGACACGATCAACAGATCTGAGTTTCACTCTGCCATCCTCTACCATCTCTATAACCTTCAAGGCCCTGGGGTGCATGGACCTCATTGGATTTGAATGAAAATTGGTGTAGGGGTACAGAATCAGACACTCTACCAACAGACCAAGTTTCATTCTGCCAGCCCCTATTATCATCTTCATAACCCCAACCCTAATCCAGTACGTTTGGCTTTCTGTTAGCAACCGTTTGTCTATAGTTGTTGAGATACCAATCTGGATTATTTATGCAATGGGTAGGTAATTGCCCAACTATGTTCTCAAAAAAAGGTGGTAAACCACTGATAACGTCACAAGGAATAACCGATTTTCAAGGAATCCTTATATCATATAATGGGCAAAATCTGTGTAAAATCATTGGATTTGAATGAAAATTGGTGTGGGTGTAAAGAATCAGACACTCTACCAACAGACCAAGTTTCATTCTGTCAGCCCCTATCATCATCTCCATAACCCCAACCCTAATCTAGTATGTTTGGCCCTCTGTTAGTTGTGTTATATCCATAAAAACCCATCAGATATGAATGGATTTTGGTAAACCACTGATAATGTCACAAAAGAATAACCAATTTTCAAGGAATCCTTATCTCTTATAATGGGCAAAATCTGTATAAACTCATTGGATTTGAATGAAAATTGGTGTAGGGGTACAGAATCAGACACTCTACCAACAGACCAAGTTTCATTCTGCCAGCACCTATCATCATCTCCATAACCCCAACCCTAATCTAGTATGTTTAGCCCTCTGTTAGTTGTGTTAAATCTGTCAAAACCCATCAGATATGAATGGAAGTTGGTGTGGGTTTATAGAATCAGACATGATCAACAGATTCACTCTGCCATCCCCTACCATCTCTACAACCTAAAAGGCCCTGGTGGAACTCATTGGATTTGAATGAAAATTGGTGTGGGGGTAGATAATCAGACACTCTAACAACAGACCAAGTTTCATTCTGCCAGCCCCCATCATCATCTGCATAACCCCAACCCTAATCCAGTATGTTTGGCCCTCTGTTAGCAACCGTTTATCTACAGTTGTGAGATCGGTCTCTCTTTGGTAAGAGAATCTGCCCATTGATGAAGAAATATAAAACATCTCTGTCAAAGCTGATCGGATTCTAACAAAAGGTGGCCCTCTGTTTTGCAACTTCCTGTCTACAGTTTTTGACGGATGCGCCTGAGTTGAATCGGTTGTGTTGACAAGCGCCGTTTTCATCAATAACACAGCGTAATTAGTCCCTCTAAGTTCGTCCTCCCCCTTTGTTTTCAATATCCCGTTCCCTCGCGCTCCGACTGACAGCTTTTACACCGTTACACTTCCCCCCTCCCCCCCACTTTATTACTTTTGTGCTTCACCGTTCAGACGCGGCTAATTGGGAGTCTCACAACGAAGCGCACCGTGGCAAACGTCTCGGCGAACCGTCGTGCCCCGGAGCCCCCGCAACGCGAGCCGTCCGACTGCACATTCATTAGCAGAGGGAACGCTAATGATGGCTATTTGGCGTCCGGTGCATGCTGAAGAAAAACAACCTGAAGGGAAGCACTGTGCTGCCGTTTCAGATTCGGTTAATTGAAAAAAGTGTTGATGTCGTGTCACCGCAGAGAGTCCTGGGTCCAGATGACTGACAGCTGACAAAGTGAAACTGACAAGGACTAGACGATCACAGTCATGGGTTTTAAAATGACGTGGTGTCATTTTAGACACTATATGTTGGAATTGTGTTGCATGATCTGTTGTTTCTGTGGTTGAAAAACGTCAGGAAAATCAACATTTTATTCCCCAGGAGACAAAAACCATGTAAGAACGAAGGCGCTTGACTCGTTTTCCATCCCGTTTTTTTTTTACTATTATGTGCACTGAAGGGTTCTTATTCAATTCGTACATTTAGAAAAACTAATTTGTTCTGAGTAATGCTCAATGATTTGAAAATTATATATTTTTTTTTTCACGGATGGAGCTACTACTTATTTGAGTATAAAAGATGAAAGATGTAAAGATACAAATGGTTTCTAGAAAAATAAAAAATGAAATAGGACAATCAAATGTGATTGCTTTGCTCAGTGCTGCGTTTGAATAATGTCATTTAGAGACGTTCACTATAACAACCTGAATACGTTCTTTGACTTTCTTTTCACACACAACCAAGAGTTGATTGTTTTGTTCAAACCGTACGAGCGTAACTCGTCAAGCCCATTGTTTGAGAATGAATACGGACGACTTAATCTGACTCAAATAGAGAGGTTTGCAGAAGTATCTAAGGCTAATACACACACACACACGAGCAGATTCAAACCCCACACGGAGGTGGTTTATAAACGAGGCCTTAGCCTCTTAGCAAAAAAAATTATTTTATACATCAACAGTCACTGAAGTGTTTCATTACCTTTGCACTCCCACGGAAATCTATTTTCCACAGCCATGCTCGAAACAAGATTACGGCTCATTAGCCGTGATATACCGTTAGCACGCGCGCACCAATCCCAAAAACTAGCGGCGCGTGAAGCTACGCTCGTATAAGCTTCTTCTTCTTCTTCTCCCCGCAACGGAAAAACTCACTGGTCTGCAAAAAAGTTTCAAAGGGAAACCAAAAGTTTGCCAAAGTGATTTTCGGTGACACAAAAATCAGCAGAGTTGTTAACCCTCGCCGCCCGCTGTCGGTCAAGTTGCCCCCACCCACCCCTCCCGGCCCGAGCGCTCGTCCCTGATGAGCCGTCATTTGAATGCGGCGCTTGCACATTAGTCACTCTGCAGCCGAGGTGACATCAGCAGCTTTTTCCGAGGATTTAGTCAATTTGCGGTGGGGAAAACCTGGCTTTTGCTGCTGGATTTTGACTGCCACGAGTCAAATACGACACATGCCTAATGCAGATGGGTAAGAATGGATGACAAAGCCTGTGGTCTGTGGTCATACAAACCTAATTGGTACGCACCAAATTGCAAGAACGCCAGCTTTATTTGCAGTTGCTCCTAAGTCTGTTTGTATTGTTTTGTTCCCTCAGTGTAATTCCCCCTCTGCCTTATCTTGATTGAAAATGGGCAAGTTAATGAAGGCGGTGTGGATATACATATATATATATATATATATATATATACATATATACACAGATTTAGACTTGTGGAACGTGTTATGCGTAGTCGCAGAGCGGTGAGTTTTCAGACCGGCGGCCGGTTAATGGTGCACATCCATCACAACCGCGGCTACATTAGTCTAATGCCCACCAGTGGTGGCTCATCAGTAGGGGGCACCAGAGGGCCTACCCACCCCCCACCCCCCCCCTCGCTTCTATCCCATCTGAAGATAAATCACTAGCACAGGGCTCCAAACCCCATTTGTGTTTTAACCCTTTAACCCCCTAAGCCTCACAATGTCCGTATTTTTGCTCATTTTAACCGTAACCTTTCGATATCTGGCGGTTATTTACAATTTACTGCATGTTAAAGTAGCGTACGAACACTTTTAAAATGAAGACAAACGGCGAGTGAAATGACCGTAAAAATAACCACGACACGTTGGCTTTGACGCGCGACTTCTCAGGTTTTTCAGACACCCTGTCGGAATTCTTCCCCCCGACTGAGATCGTCTGCGATACGCTCGGTGTTGACGGATAAAGTAAAATAAAGCAAGGGGGAGAAAGTGGGAGGAGCCTGGAGAACAGAGTAATTACGGGTAAAGACAATAAAGCTAATCGCTAAAACGTCGACCATTTGCCGTTTTCCAGCTTCTTAATTGTGACTTTTTGCTGTTTTTATTGTCATTCTCACACCAAAATGATGCCTTTTTTCCCCCTTCCTTGTAAAAACCTCTCCAGCCACCACCGATTCCCACTATTCCCTCTTTTTTATCCACTTTAATTAATCACTATTTGCTCTTATGAACTATTTGAAGAGAAAGGGAAGTTTCCTGACAGAAGCAGCCAATAATTCCCTTTGAGGCTGTAACTGAGAACTTTTTTTTTTTTTTGATTAAGAAATTAAGAAAGGCAAATGGAGATCACAGACATCTAATAATGAGAGATGCTACAAAAGGTGACTTTTTTAATTACGTCGAGTCTTTTGTTTTTGGACGAACGAGATTCAGATTTTTCATTTTTGCTCAAACGTCGTCACGGTCTATAATTTCCACTCGAATTTCGACGCCCTTTCTTGTAATTTCAGACGAATCTGCCCAGTTGCACAGTCAAAAAAAAAAAAAAAAGGATAATTGACCCAAGTGAAAGGGTGAGAACATTCTTTAAATCTGCCGTGGCTCGTCGCTATTACTGCAATCATGGTGTCAGTCAGTAAGAGCCCAACTACACACACACACACACACACACACACACAAATCTTGGTTTTTGATCATGTTTACACAAGCGCACACTCTTCAAATCCCATTTAATTTACCGCGCGTGCATAATCTCCATATAAACAAGCCGATAAAAGAGTGACGGGCTTCAGACGGGGGGGGGGTTGGGGGGGGGGTGAGGGGGGGAGCACTGCGATATAGAACTGTGTCAGTGTCTCCGCCGGCTGTTTCATTCAAATGTTATTTTCTTTCTTCGCTTTAAGAGAGAGAGAGAGCGAGAGAGAGAGAGAGAGAGAGAGAGAGAGAGAGAGGGGGGGGGGGAGAAAAAAAATGCTGAAAGACATGATGAAATTCTGGGAAATATGTAAAAGTTTGCATTGTGGTACATTTGATGGAAATTGTTTTTTTTTTTTTGTGCTTTCATTGTTGCGATGAAAAGCGCATGTTGTAATGCGTCTCACAAATCATCATCAGCGTTCCCCCCCCCCCGCCCCATATAGGTCATCTTTACGTCATATTATCTTGTATTTCTTACTATTTTTAGGGGCGCTAACCTTCACAATTTCTATAGCCTTTTTCCTTCTATTCATTCACGTGAAATGTCAAAAACGGGGAATATCGTATCTCTGCGGCGCTCGGGAGGGGAATCGCAGACTCACAACGCACAGAGCCATTTCGACCCTAAACTCTTAAGTCTAAAGGGCCAATTCCAATTCCCATCTTAACCCTCAACCTCAACCCTTAATCTTAAACCAAGGGTTGAGGGTTATTTTGTCACTTAGAAATGGGACACCCACTTAAATGCAGATACGTCTTCAGACTGTAGGGGGCAGAATAACGCGAAAGCTGCGTCCAAGAAGAACGCATTTATGTCACGAAATGTATTTGTTACGATCCGTTTGTCAGTCAAGTTATTAGGTTGTCAGTTAGTTATACGATGATACTCGTACAAATACCACAACCCAGACATATCCACGGCTTATTGAAAAGTAAACAATAGCGAACCATCGCTTGTCCGCACCGGCCGGCTATTGACAAAAGATCGTAAAATAAAAAAAATAAATGTTACGCAACAATGACGTCAGTAATCCATAATATGGGCCTAAACTAAGATAATACAATGGTTTTCATCATTTTTATATCTCTATTGACAAAGAAAACACTTCATTTGTAGCGCACTCGTTTCGCTGCCGTTGTTCTGTCAAAACACGCGATGCATTCTGGGTAGCCCTTGCTCCCAAGGGTGGTCTCGGTAAAATCTCAATATTGAGGGCGATACAGCCCTTAAACTTGAGGGTTAAAGTGATAGTTCGGAATTTTTAACATAAGACCTATTTTCCAACTCAGCCGGTGTGATGGAGACGTCTGGAGACGTTTTCAAGAAATTTAATTCAGTTCTTCTAGTTCCTGAGTTCGCTGATGCTATGGCTAGCACAAGTCAATGGTACGCGTTAGCATGGCATTAAAAACACTCATACCGACTCCACAGTGCACCCGAGGCAAATCAATTGTAACGGCAGACTATAGATGTACATATCTGTGTTGATAGAATAATATTTGAAACAAAACTAACGTCGCATCGCATGAATTTTTGAGGGACTACTTTCTTGTATCATTGACTTGCGCTAGCTATAGCATCAGCGAACTCGGCAACTAGAAGAACTGAATGAAATTTCTCGAAAACGTCTCCAGACGTCTCCATCACACCGGCTGAGTTGGAAAATAGGTCTTATGTCCAAAATTCCGAACTATCACTTTAAGCAAGGAATTGGAATTCACCTTAAAGGGAGATTGTGACTGACGGACACCAACAGAAACACCTCACGTCCTAATCTAAACCCTCTTTGGACCTCGTGCGAGCGAAGCTTCTGCAGGGAAATATACTAACTCTGACCCCGCCCTCATCTCACAGCTGCAGACACTCACTCGTCAGGTCTCAATTAAGCAGCTACGAGCTGCAGATGCCAGAAAACAACTCAAGCCCCGCGGTGATTCAGCGCTTGGAGTGCATCTCTTTAGGCCACATTAAAAAAAGGATGTTTGGTTTATTTCACTCACAATACAACGGGGGGGGAAAAAAAAAAAAAAAAAAAAAAAAAGTTCTTCTTTATTAAAATATCTTGCAGACAGCTGCCAAGGCAACATAATGAAATATTTACCCCGCCGCAGATGAAAGTGACACTTTCTAAGAGCGGAATTGCATTTGCAATAATTTAAAGACGGATGCGCTCCTAAGTGGCTGATTTGAGCACGGAAGAAGGGCAGGCTTAATGTCAGAGACGACGCTCGCCGATGAATAATTGTAGGAGGGGGGGGGGGGGGGGAAAGAACAAGTTTTTTTTTTTTTTCAAAAATTATTCCCGTGACCTTTGATGGAATTAAGATGAAAAGCTTCACAGCCCATTACTCACACGACTGCCGGCCAAAGCCATTAGTAGATGAAAAAAATATTATGTTTCTCTTATAAACAGCCACAGACAGAGTGACAGTTTGATTTATTATTTAGACGAATGTACGTATCGTACTTCTGTTCACATTTGAGCCACATTACATTTCAACAGAAAAAAAAACAAGATGGATAATTCTGCCACCACAGGCTAAACTGAACTGTCAAAGTTTCCAAACTATATATATATATATATATAAAAATTTTATTTCACTTTTCAAATGAAAAGAAGCCAATCCAGAAGACCTATCCTAGTTCTGTTAGCGCTGCTAGCATGCGGAGGGATCGCTAATAACATCACACTTGAGGATAACATCTTATATAAACTCATTTTATCATTGATTTATTATTAAGACAACTGTATTTATCGTACTTTTGTTCACATTTGAGTCACATTACATTTTCAACAATCGTGGCCTTAAAAAAAAGAAATTAGATAGCCAACGGGACTGTTTTTTTTAGTCATATTTATGTTTTTAACTATGATGGATAAGGGTAAACTGAATTGTCAAAGTTTCCAAACTATACCAAAAAAGTTATGACCAGTTCTTAAGTGAAAAGGAGTGACAAGAAAAAGAGCTATCCTAGTTCTGTTAGCGCTGCTAGCATACGGAGGGATCGCTAATAACATCATACGTGAGGAAAACGTCTTACATATACTCATTTTATCCTTCGTAAAAAAGAGAGCAAAAGGAAAGGAAAAACTATTTTCACCAGATGAGAATGATACAATTGTTGTGTTTGCTAAGTAAGTAGCCTACATTATGCTATGATGACATTATGCAGCCCTTTAGCTTAGCTAGACCTAGCTTAACTCCCAAGCGACACGTTTGCATCACCGTAGCTACCCGACGGTTTGTGCTATCAGAAAAATTCCAACGGTTTCTGAAAGCTGATAAGTCGCTCGCCGACAAGCTAAAAGTTGGAAAAACTTTGTGTGCATAGTTTCCATTTTTTTGGGGGGGGGGGCATGTTTTTGGACATTTGAGACAAAACTCAAACAAATGGCGTTTTAAACATGTTTTATAACTGTTCACATTTCAAATTTAACACACAAAATCTGGTGTTTGTGTCCAACTGCAGTGTCTTTTTGTATTTCTTCATTTTAAATTGTTAAAGGTGCATTATGTAATAAATCTAAAGCGACCGGCCATGAAATCCTCCTAATATGTCACAGAGACTCAGGAATAATGTTCATATAACAAACTAAACTCACAAACAACAACAGCACAGCCAAAATATTCGCAATAAAACATTTTTTTTGCAGACTGCAAATCATGTTTATGGTTTGAAATCGTGTTTTGGCGTCATGTGGCGCCACCTACCGCCGTCTACCAATCATTGCAGTCAGTAGAGTCTCAGCTTGCCGAGCAACCACGGGTTGCCAGTTACGTCAGAAAAACGAAACCTAAAAGACCTCGGTAGTTTGAATTTGAATGTAGTAACCACAGTTTTTGGCCACATTCTTGCATATGGCACCTTTAAATCGGAAATTACTGCCACATATTGAACGTTATTCTGGTAAAAAAGCACTTACAGGATATTTTCCTGGTCAATATTATATATAGTATAGATCAATATTTTACAATGTGGCTGTGACTGTATTTTTTTGGCTATATGTCATATTGTTGTATGTGCAAATCTGTGATTTTATTTCATTTTATTTAAGTCCCTTTACCTTAATAACATGCAGGTAGATGAAGCTTTGGCGCCTTCAGAGCTCTGTAGGTTGCACCGTCTAATTGGATCCTCAAACCAGTGAGTGCCTGCAGCTGTGAGAGCGTTGGTGGGTGTGGTTATATAAATGCATCCTGCAGCACGAGTGTGTGTCAGCACCGCAACACTCCCTCTTGTGCGACATTGTTTAGTTTCAGGGAAGGTGGCAGAAACACATTTTTTCTCCAGCCAGTATAAAAGTGAGAAAAAAAAGAAAAATAAGATAAAACGAGCTCAGAGCCTAATAAAAATACTGTTTATCTGTCTTAAGCCACTTGCTGGCGGCAGAGAGTTTGTTTACTCTCTCTTCCTCAAACCTACGATGTTTGTACGCTCTACGCCGAGTGAGGTAAGTCTGCTAAAGAAGACGTTTTAATTTAAGGTGGATAATGGAGGTTTAAAACAAAAAAGACATCCTATGTTGTGTTTGATTGGCTTAATGCTTTTGATTTGTTTGTTTATTCCCTCCCTGTGTTTCTGTGTAATTTCCCCCCTGTGGATCAGGTGCTGAATAAAGCACTCTCGTGTGTCCGTCAATGCAATGTTTGATCCCATGGGAATCGTATTCACAGTTGATATTTATTTGCTATTTTAATACAAAGAGCGGGGAAAACACAACAACAACAACAACAATAATACATTTCTTTTTTTCTTCATAAACGGCACTATTCAGGGGGCGTTCACATGAACACGATGTCCTCCAAAGCAGGATTTGAATAATTAACCGTTTCTTCACGCTGAATTCAGAGCTATAACTGACCTGATTGTTAGCAGTTACAGTCGACTGACTAAACGTAAGAGTCTGTTGCTAATACACTCGCTAATCCTTTGGACAAATACTGAAAAGAGACAAATAAAGAGATGGTATGGTCTCGTTTCCAGTTTTTATTTTGAAATGTGTCGCTCTTTTCTAATTCTACTTCCTGCCTTTGTCCCGTTACCGGCACCTGTGCTTGTGTCCTCAGCTCTGATGAGTTTCACCTGGAGTCCAATTACACCCCGCTCGTCTTTCTACTGACGCGAATGAAAACCTTGGAGGATTTTTATGTCCACACGTCTTCCCTGAAATGAGCAAAAGCGTCAACTAAAGCACCACTAAACTCTATTTTACATCTTTTTATACACCGTGAGACAGATGTTTCACAAAAAGATACATATAAAAACAACAAAAACTTGAATAAATGTACCTTATTTGAACAAAAATGTCAATAGATCTATAAGTCATGGGGTTGAAATGATATAACTGAATATCATCTGCATAAAAATGCTATAAGAGATCTTCAAAGTTGCTTATTAACCGTTTGAAGTGAAAAGACAGCGGGCCGACAACAGAACCTTGTGGAACTCCACAGATCCTATCGAGAAGAGCTTCTGCCTGACGTCATGTATGAGGAGAAGCAGTTTTAAATTCACCAAATGTACAAAATGATAAATTAAATTATATGCCTGATATGATAGCCTTCAAAGCTACATATTTGGATGAGAAAATGGTAAACATGCATCACTAAACAGTAGAGCATGTTGAATATGTTAATCGTAACTCTTTTTATAAGGTTTCTTGTGTCACAGTGCGACAGATATTACACAAAAATACATATAAAAACTTGAATAAACGTACCTTATTTAAAAAAAAAAATGTCAATAGATCTATAAGTCATGGGGTTTAAGTGATATACCTGAATATCATCTGCATAAAAATGCTATACGAGATCTTCAAAGTTGCTTATTAACCGTTTGAAGTGAAAAGACACCGGGCCGACAACAGAACCTTGTGGAACTCCACAGATTCTGTAGACGACTAATGATTTAACCAACAGTAACTGTAGAGCTTCTGTACAGCGACAGTTTTAATTCCCCAAATGTACAAAATGTAGCATTTTTATAGCCTTCAAAGATACATATTTGGATGAGAAAAGGGTAAACATGATGCATAAGGGTAGAAATCTTTCTGGTTAATGTATTCTTGCTCCGTGAAGATCTATGGCACTCATTTTAAGGACTCGAAGCCTTTAGGGATCTGTGTGTGTGTGTGTGTGTGTGTGTGTGTGTGTGTGTGTGTGTTGACTAGGCTACTTTTTATCAGTCGACAGTTGGCTGTATAGTGCACTTGAAAATGGCTCTAATTTCAAGACCACTTCACAAACCTTTCACGGGTGACTTTTTAGAATACATCAACGCGTGCACACGCACACAGCCAGTCGGCTATTTTGGATAACGCGAACAACAACAAAAACATCTCTATTAGCCCGTTCCCCCTCTCTCTATTCTCTCCCTCTCCAGCTCAGCTGTGTCCATCTCCTAATCAGATTAGAACATCAGGTTGTTGGCATTAATCAGAGTAATAAAGGGTCTCTGAGAGCATTTCTGTCCATTAGTGTCATTAGGCTGCAGCTGAAAGGAGGGCTTTGTAGAATCTGCGTGGTCACCGTTGCTCAGAGGAGGTGTGCATTCAAACTCTCAGGTGCGACTATTGATCCATTTACTCCCACAAGAGCGCACCAGGAGACGGCTGCCAGATACAGGAGCAAAAAGGGCCTGATGTGTCTTTGTGTTTGTTGCTTTGTTTCATGTCCGATGGAACATTTTTTTAAAAGCACCTAGGTGTGAGGTTTTTGCTGTTGCTATGTGGCCAACATTTAGCCTGAGCGGCTTTGACGTTACAGTGGTACTTCGCCAGGAAAACCCAGATCTGATTCATGCTAATTATGCTAAGTTCTGTGTTTGGAAAATGAGCAAAAGTGCAAGTTTAAAAAGCCTCCTGAAATAATGTCAGTTCAGTGTTTTTGTTTTCTGTGTCAAGAGAGGTCTTGGTCACCTAGACCGGGGGACCTAGACCGGGGGACCCAGAACGGGGGACCCAGAACGGGGGACTTAGAACGGGGTACCTAGACCGGGGGGACCTAGACCGGGGGACCTAGACCGAGGGACCTAGACCGAGGGACCTAGACCGAGGGACCTAGACCGAGGGACCCAGAACGGGGGACTTAGACCGGGGGACTTAGAACGGGGGACCTAGAACGGGGGATCTAGAACGGGGGACCTAGACCAGACAAATCTTAATCACATTGTGTTCAAGGTATTAGCCTAAGTTTTGTTTTGTTTAAACGACTCTAAGACGGCAGCATGGTCATTCTTTCTACATAATATTGACCGTTAATGTTACAGAGAAAGCTTTTTGGGCTTTCGATGGCCGCCATTTTGTGCCCGAGCAGACAAAACCAAACAGAGTTTGGCTTATTTGATGTGATGAAGTCGTCCATCTGTTGCAATCTGCAGTTTCACCATTAGATGTCCCTTGTTCTTACACTGGACCGTGAAATTGGTGCGTGTTGGAACAAACCCGCGGCACCAAACTGCTCATTCTGACCCAGCCGTCATTTTTTTTTTTGTGTGTGTGTGGGTCGTGGATGTTAAAAAATGTCATCCGCTTCTTCAGCCACGTCTATTTTTGTGTCGCGTCGAGTGTTTCTTCTGTCGGCGACACGGAGCCGAGTGGTTTTAATCTCCAGGCCTCACGCTGTCATACTTTCACGGCACGGTGGGTTTGATAAAAACCGCTGCTAAGCACCGCGTGTGCGCCCCCCCCCCGAACAGAAGCACTGCTAGGCGTGCGTCCAGCTGGACGGGCCAGAGCTAGACTCCAAGGGGGCTGGCATCAGTATGCTGCACTCAGCTACGCTGCCTTTTTGTGTCGAGGCAGAGAGAGAGAGAGCGGGAGTGCCTTTGCCAATTTGATTTATAGCTCTAGATTAGCAGCTGCATCGGGAGTTTGGACGTCCTTTTTGTGCATGCGGAATTTCAACTAAAATAAAAAAAAAACACTGTATATGTAGAACCTCCGTTATGCATATAGGATCCCCACTGTGTGTCAATATGTAAATGGGGCAAAATTAACAACCATATGGTCTGTGGGCACTGGACGGCGAACTACTCTGGGAAAAACCCGTCATAAAAGGCCCATTATCGATGACCCCTGCAGTTCTAAACCTGGCAGCTTAATGCGTGAGAGACTCAGAGGCCAGACTTCAGTCACGGGTCGCTGCGCGCACTCTTATCGGAGAACTCCTCGGCGTCTCTACCTTCAAACGGCATTTCCGTCTCGCTGCGATTTCCACAGTACGCGCACGAGTGGAGCGCGAGGTTGGAAATTTGAGAGGTGAGACGCAATGGAGTTCTGATTCATTTGCCTTTTTGGACTTTTGGACATAAATGCTTGTAAACGTAGGAACCAAATTGGTTAAATTAAGTGTCGCGGATGTCGGGCAACGTCCTGCGCGCTGTAATCCAATGATTGTTGGTCAATTTATTTTTGTAAATTACCTCTCAAAGCACCTAATCTGTCAGTGGCAGAAACACAAACAGATTATTAACAATAATAATAATAATAATAATGTGTTGTCCTACATTTTCAGTTGGTGTGAGATGCAAGGAAGTGACAAAATGAAGGATGAAATGAATCACAATTCTGGCAACTGGAAGAGAACTGGCAAACACATATCCGGATGTCTCACAATATTATCTAGATCTTTGGAGAAGTTACTGTATGTGCATCACAGGAAATGGAATAACGGGTTAGAAACGTGCAAAATTAGACAAGTTAGACCTGGGCCAGTGTGACTGTATCTGCTTTATTTGAATGTCTTTGTGTTTACTCTGCATTCTCTGTGTTTTTTCCTGCTGTTACGTCACGACCTTGACGGGGAGATTGCGTAGACGAAGCAGGATGATGTGCTTAATGATGACGATGATGATGAATACATTCGGATTAGAGGTTAGAAGTTGCTATTGATATTTATAGAGTCGATCAGATTCATCATCTCGGAGGAAAACGAACGGGGTCTGAATTGAATGAATGTTTGACCACTTCATCGTGGACATCGTCCTCATTGAACTATTGATCAGAGGATTGTTAATCTGTGCCGGCACTCAGATTTGGCTGAGATGAATGAGACTGTGGGGGTAATGGCAGACACACACATTATTGAACAGTATTCTTAGTGAGGACAAATAAATGCCCTAACCCTGGACCAGAAAATGTCCTGTGAGTGAGTGCTTTTGTCCATTTTTCCAGAGTAACTTCCAACTCTCTCTCCTCTCTGGCGACAAAGACGACCGATTCGTCGGCTTCGTGCAACGGCACGAGGGAACCCTAACCCTAACCCTAATCCACCGTAATATTCACACGGTTGGCTCTCGCGTGCAACTTCTCAGCTTCCAGAATCCGTTGGAATTTTTCCGATAGCACAAACAGTCGCGCAATTGCAGTCATAGCAAAGGGCGATAAACCGACCCTAAGATCAAGTCTTAACCCTCTAAAAATCCATTTAAAGTTGTGAGGACGAGCCAAAATGTCTTATGCCGTTAAGTTACTGTTGACCCGGAAGCCAGAAAGAAAAGTGTCAGGTTGTTTTTCATGAAAAACGAGGCCCTACTTATTAATTTACAAAGGAAAATGGAAAAAACGGTGTCCCCGCTGTGTCGAGGCGGCTCGGATACGGAACTCTGACCGGCACAGTTGTGCACTGTGGCACCGATTCAATCAATGTGAGACCAAGATGCATCACCTAGCAAGTTGAATGTATGAAAATGGAAAACAACACTTGTGTGCTAGTGTACAGTGAGCATTGCCACTTGTAACTGCAGTTTTTGTATAATGAAAAACAAAGATTTCCATGCCAACAACATTGGAAATAAATTGATTCCAAATGTGCTTCAAAGTACCTCTTCCGTGCTTGAAGTATAGCACAAACCTTTTTCTATTTTTATTTTTATTTTTTTGCTAACAAGTTTGGCATCCGCGTCAAAGCCGATGCTTTGAACAGCGAGGCTGTGAAGACGCGAGCTAAAGGGCTACAGATCAAACTGAACGGGGAAATGAAAACCATGCAGTGAATGGGTTTCATTCAAGCAAAAATCCAGACAAAACGGATGGAAAACGCAGTTGTACAGAACAACAAAAACAGTCGCTATAGTGGGTGGTGGTCGAGTAAACAGACATTTTTACGGTTTAGATCTATTTGTAGGGAGATTCCAAGACGCTGGACGAATCCTGAAAGCTGTCATCGCTAAATCCCAGTAGGCTACAAGGAACTTGAAGGATCTGCCAGTCACCACTGATCAATCAGGAGATGCTAACGATGAAGGCTAAGTCGGTGTCACCAGTAAGTGCATTTAAGGTTTCTTGGGCCATTATAAAAGACCGCCTTCATTCGGTTACAGAACGAATGAGACATCCAATTTGGAGCCAGTCCAGCTAAGCTTCTTCAAAAACCCAAATTCCGGTGGTCTGGGCCAAATGTGGATTCACTTCAGACCCTTTGACACCTCCAAGGTTGCTGTTTGGGGGACTAAAGGACTGAGTAGAGTTGCTCCCTGGGTACTTGGTCCACAAACATGCGGAGGTTAATTGTGATGGACTACCCCATCTTTTTCGGCTCCCCCGCGACCCTCATGTGGAGGATAAAGCTGTAGACGATGACTAAACGAATGAATATTCTAGAATTGGCCAAAAAGTTGATTCAAGTAAGTCAATACTTTGGCTTAATTCGGCTAATTCGTGACTTGCTTTTTACGGAACCCGCGCCTCCTATCGTATCGACCGTGATCTTCCTCTGCGATGCCACCATGACCGGTCGTGTCTTGATATTTAACACCCAAGAACGTTGGCTCTGAAGAGAAAATTAGGCTTGGTAAACGGTATTCCTGAGTGGACTTTTGGCCTCGTTATTTACCGCTCCGTGTTCCGCTCAAAAAACACGTCACGACGATAATGTGACGTGAGCCAAACGATGCCCCCTCACACCCAGACCAAGGTGAAACCGACGTTCAGCAGCAAATTAGTACCAGTGCAATAGAGCCACGCCTGGCTCGCCGCCAGCCCGAGCATCTTCTGGGGGGAAAAAAAACCAACAACAACAACAACAACAACAAAAAAGATATTTGAGCAATGTTCTGCGGGCTACAATTCAGTAGTGGGATTACTTAATGCGATTAGCAGTGCTGCTAATTCAACCGTGGCGAATGTATCCCGTAATTACAGAGAGGAGATGAAGAAGGTGTGTGACAGAGATTAGAAAAGGTGAACGCCGGTGAGCCGTAGCGATGCAGCTCTCAAAAAGAAAAAAAAAACAGTGCTGCTTAATTACCAGGTCCTCACTTCTACACCACGGAAACTGTTTGTTTTTTAAGCCACGGATCGCTGTTTCTGACAAACTCTACGACCCGGCTGTTTATGTCACTTATTGGTTCAGAAAAACCTCTAATTTTGAAATTTGTGCAGCAGAATCATCATCATCATCATGAAATCAATGCAGCAGAATTCCCGACGAAAGGGTGGATCTGCCTTAAACGGCATCATGGGAAGCTGTCATTAAATGGCCTTTTCTGCACTTACTAAAGCCCCTTTTCCCACCTACGGTTCCAGCTTTTTCTATTACAATATGGTACCGTACCGCCTCGATGTGGGCGGAGTCATCCCAGCACGGCTGCATGAAACTGCCGTGACCGTCGTTCTGACTCCTGTGTTAAATATTGAGATTTAAGACATTTCTCTGGTAATTGTTGCCGATTAACCCAAGTTTTTAAGGATTTTTGAGTGTTTTTAACTGATCTACAGTTCGGCATTGTTCGGCAATTCTTGTATCACGACGTCACACATAGTGTCGCCTCGGCTCGCTTGGAACCGCTAGGTGCTATAGAGCTAATGGAAACGCCAAATAGCCGTGCCATGCTAAAGCAAGTAGCACAGTTGTTGACTTAATGGACTTGACCTGTCACAGACTAGAATTGTGACCCATGAGTACAGGATATTGACGTTTTCATGTGTCAATGCAACAACTAATAATACAGTTTACCAACAGAAGCATCTTTATATTTAGAGAATTCATGTAAAATGTCTATTTTAAGGCTATGAAAAACAACCTTTTTTTTTTTATTATTATTATTTTAAAGTTGTTATACACTTATACAAACATACTTTTTTAGGTCATATATTCAATTTTGGGCCAATAAACCCCCTAAATATTCAACATTAGTACATTCATATGAGCTCTGTTTTGGTCTCCTCCATCTCCTGATGTAAAAGCAATGCTGTTTGTTGCCAAATTAGCAGTAAATGAACACAAATTTGTTGGCATGTATAGGGGAAATTGCAGTTTTTACTATCAATAAAATTCTCTCTTAC
Source organism: Microchirus variegatus (assembly GCF_963457635.1). Taxonomy (NCBI): domain Eukaryota; kingdom Metazoa; phylum Chordata; class Actinopteri; order Pleuronectiformes; family Soleidae; genus Microchirus; species Microchirus variegatus. The sequence goes on from NC_139821.1 coordinate 4,371,134, forward strand.
GTCAAATAACCAGATGTAATTTACTGGTACCGCCACTCGCAGGCCCCCCGCATCCTACCTAGGGTGAATTAATATTCATCACAGGGCCGCACATACATGACATGTTGACATTTCATTTACTTGAATCCACCGGGAGTGGTCGCCTCAAATCGATCGCGTTCACCTGGAAGATATGGTTAATCTTCCTAACTGGCACACACGCGCGCCCTAAAGTGGAAGCCTCCGGAAATAAATTTCAAGTAAATGTAATATAAGAGGCATGCAAATGAGACCGAGGGGGAGGGATTTGGTTTACTCCAATGGTGGGAAGAGTGCTCTCCTAATGAAACATGGAAATGTCTCCCAGGTGCTGGCTGACTGCAAAACCACAGCCTTCTTCTTCTTCTTCTTGTTGTTGTTATTATGCGTCCATTTTTATGTTACCTCAGTGCTTTATAGTTTCTAGCACCCGGTGCACGAGAACTCAATCACCGGTCCATGTGCTCAGGCCCGTAACCCAGTCGCACATCCATCTCCCGTATTGATCGGGTTCCGTGGATACAATAAACAACCGTGATTTTAATTGACACTCGTGTCAGTCTTCGGGAGGTAATTCGTTAGGGTTAAGTATGTGTTTATTAAAAGATTTTGTTTCCTCAAAACGATGCATATTTTACACCAAGTCAAGCTACGACTCCATGTCTGTTCATTTATACATATATATATATATATATACATTTTTTTTGCTCACTCATAAATAAACCATAGTTTAACCTACAGACTCGCACGCACGCCTCCCCGAGGGCTAAATTATCTTATTTCCGACACCTAAATGTTAAAGGAACTGTGACGCAAACAAACGGATTAATCATTAATCATTAATAACGTGGCACCTCTGAGGCCGCTCGGCACACTGGGTCGCTGCCTAAACGACATGTTGTGCTTCTGTGTGTGGCATGGAAGCGTTTTTATTGTATTTTAATATCTCTAATATTGTGTTTAAAGTGTGACAGTAACGTCAGAATGTTTTATATATGCTGTATATTGTTGCTGTCCAGCTTTGGGATAATGGTATGAACTCATATTCTGGCATTGTGAGGTCCGAGTTCATTCTTTTCTGGATTCGCCACTGGGGCTGGCACTGTTGCCTCACAGAAAGGTCACCTGTTTGGACTCGGAGAGGGTGTGGAGTCCTCAAACCCTAACCCTAACCCTAACCCTAGCGGTAGCACATGGATTAGCTCTTCCAGGTCTTGCAGGGTTATGGCAGAACTTTTTCCAAGGCCCTGGGCGTCTTCGACGGAGTAGGCTCACGTTTATCTCGTTGATCGGAACGACCGGTCGCGGTTGCTACCGCGGAGGCTTCCTCGTACTTTTTATCCGCCCAAGTCACCTCCTCGGTTGTAGCGCTAGCTAGCTAGCTTGCGTGCCGTTTGAATTTGAAAGACAACATTTCATCCCCGCCCTTCGGATTGACCCCCCGGGCCAATTGTTGTACCGAACATCTCGATGTAGATCTGGTTTGGCCGCCCAACAGTCCAAAAACATGTAGAGATCAATCGGACACTCTAAAGGTTGACCGTAGGTGAAGTTCTTGTACGCCTTTCGCCCGTCGTCATCTGGGATTGGCCACAAGAAGGTTTTTCCTTGGTCAAATGTCTACTTCTGGAGAGCTATCCAAAGACGTTCCCAGAAAATACAGCGCTAGTACCGCCAGTACCGTCTCGTTGCAGCACGAAGACGGTACGAGATCCCGACTGCGATAAAGACAAGGTCTCTAATGTCAAAATATAAACCTTTTACTTCACCGTATTGCCTACACTTGGCCTTATCTTAGAGGGAAAAAAAGGGGGGGGACCATCCATCAGTGATTTCTCTCAGTTTATCAGCCGGCCCAAATCGAAACGCACAACGATGTCGGGACATTAATCAAACGCTGACGCCTCACGTTCAGGACTGAAGCGTGTAGACGCTCTCTGGTTTTCAGATTTAAGCCTTTTTTTTTTGAATCAACGTCAGGCAGCTGTGGGATTGAGGAAAAAGCACCACATTGAGTAAAGAAAGCCCCTTCATTACAGTTTGATTCTCATAAATGTGATGCATAAATGCTCTTGGAGGTCCCAACCCCCCCCCCCCCTCTGCAAAGAGCACAGACAGAGCTTGTTATATTTGCTGTGTGTTCCCATGCCAGGAATAATCATGTCACTGGAAATGCATGAGGAGAAAGAGGAAAATTAGATTCTGGAGGCTGATTTTGTTGTCTCTTCTTTTTTTTTTTTTTCTTGACTCCCCGCCGACCGCTCATTTATTCTGTTTAGAAAAATTATTGCGAGCTATTGATGTGCTGAATCGATACGAGGGTTGTCATTAATTGAACATCTTAGACACAGTGGGGGACGGGGGGGTTTGTATTCATGTCAGAACATCGATCTAACACGGAGATCCAAAGGTTTGCCGATGTCGAGCAAAATAAAAAAAAAAGGACTGTTTGATTCATCGTCAGAGTTAGAATTAACTCATGTGGTTAATTACGAATATTTCAAAAAATATCTGGTTACTAAGCAGCAGGGGGAGCCAGATGTGACCCAGGAACTCATCCGTTCGTGAATGTGAGCGACAAAAACGGACTCGTGTTGCTTTTGTCTCAACTTGAATACCTCTTGCAAAAAAGGGATTCTTCACATTCAGGTTTTTAATATGAAATTCTTATAACATTCCAGGTAAAACAAACTAAAACAGAGCTTCATAGAGAGAAGTGACCGTCTGTTTCAAGGTTGGACGCGTGGTGCGTTCACAGATGGTCGTCTTTGTACCTTTTGTATATTCTGTCATTTTTAACTGGTTCTGGCTCGTTCTCTTTCAGAGGAACTGACGCTCGCTGGAGAGATTGTTTATCAGACCACACTCTGTGACCCATAAAAGGGTCAGAAAATGTCCGTTGAATAGTCAAAATTTAGTCTGTGTTCCAAAAAGAAGGAAGAAATGAATAAAAATTAAGCGTGTGGTCCAAAGAGTAAAAACAGTGAAAATTTTGTATGTCCTCCAAAAAGTAAATAAATGTCAAAATTTAGTATGTCGTCCAAAAAGTTAAAAAAAAGAGTCAAAATTAGTATGACGTCCAAAAAGTTTTTTAAAAATTTCACATTTTTTAAATTTTTGTTAAAAAGTCAAAATTTTATGTTGTTCAAAAAGAAAAAAAAAAAAGTCAAAATTTAGTATGACGTCCAAAAAGTTTTTTTAATTTTTTTTTTTAAGATTTTTGTTCAAAATTTTGTACGTCGTCCAAAAAGTAAAAAAATGTCAAAATTTTTAATTTTTGTTCAAAATTTAGTATGTTGTCCAAAATGTAGTATGTAGTTCAAAAATGTCAAAATTTTGTGTCGTCCAAAAACTTTTTTTTTCAAAATGTAGTATTGTCATCCAAAAAGTAAATAAAAATGTCAAATTAAGTATGTCGTCCAAAAAAGTCAAGATTTACTATGTCGTCAAAAAAGTTAAAAAAAAATATGTTAAAATTTAGCATGTGTCCAAAAAAGTAAAAATTTTGTATGTCGTCCAAAAATGTCAAAATTTTGTATGTCGTCGAAAAAGTAAAAAAAAAAGATGTCAAATTTTAGTATGTCGTCCAAAAAGTCAAAAAGTTTTTTTTTTTTACAGAATAGCTTTCAATATCTGGCACTTATTTACAATTTACTGCATGTTAAAATTGTAGTTGTACACAAACACCAGATGTTAAATTTGAAATGTGAACAGTTTGAGGTTTTGTCTCAATGCGCAAAATCAGGCCAGAAAGTGGAGTTCAGAGATGAAGATCAGAGTTCGGTTGCTCTTTCACACCTCCCCCAAACGAACGAACGAGTTGATGTGAACGCACCCTGAGACCCCGTCCGGGTGACCTCCCCCAAAACGAAGGAGTGAAAAACGCCCTGAGGACAACAATCGTGCCACCTTCAAAGTCTGATTTCTGTGGCGTTAGGTGTTCATTTTGCATATCTTATAATCTCAGATATCCCTTACTGAAAAACCCAGGCAGACAAAAGTTTCGGTGACACCAAGTCTAGCAGAAGCTCTGTCACATGAGGTGACCTCTTGCGTGGAAAATCCAGCCTCCTACAAACTTCCTTCACCACAATGGACTTATAAGTTCAACCTTGGTACACGAAGGACATATAGCACTACTGAATATTTCTCAAAAGGTTTCAATCCCAAGGCGTGGAAATGGCTAATAGAAAAAAAAGCCATGCGGGGGTAATGGGATATTGCTGCATGGTCGGCCGCTACACCGAGCAGAAGACATTTCAATATTTGTTCCCCAAGTTCTCCGAGTTGTCTTCGTTCTCCGAGGGCTGCCACTTTGACATTAAATCCCCCTTTTATAACTCCTTTTTGAAAACCTTTTGCACCAAGCAGCCGCCCCCCCCAAAAAAACATCACAAGCTACCGTGCCGTTACTACAGGTGGCGAACTCCCCTTCTCTGTCGCGCCGCAACACAGCTGCCATCTTGAAGAGTAAGGGAAGTCATGCAGAAAATTGCATTCTTCATGTTACCCACACACACACACACACACACACACAAGGTGGCTGTCTGCAGAAAAATGTATGCAAATTCTGGCATCCGAGAATTTTGAGTCAAAGAAATGACGGTAAATGGCTTGTAATGGATCATTATGTACAGTACATAACGCGAATCCACCGAGAGGTATCTGCTCTCGTGATAACGGCCGTGATGAACGGTAATGATGTGAGAAAAGGCAGCGTTATCGTGTTCGCGCACGTTCCCACCGCTAATGCCTGAATGACCGGCCACTGTTTACAACGTCCCCTAAGCCCCCGTGTGCAGATAAGCAGGACACAAGCAGATAATTCAATACCTTTTTTTTTTTTTTTTGTCAATAGACGCCGCGCTAATGTCTTTACGCCGCTCGCTTTACCCCCCCGAAGACAAACCGAGAGACTCGGACGATACTGCTGTAGCGCCGTAAAACGCGGCCGTCTCTCCAGATCAATACGGACTTTTGTACGGGCGTCCACTCTGTCCACGTCGCATTAGCCGTGTGACAGAACAGTCTGCACAAAGTCAAGTTAATTCACTGGAGAATTTGAAGAAAAATACTGAAATGAGGAAGAAGACAACTTTGTCCCTGTCCCTCATTGGGCAATTTAACCATTGGTTTTCAATGACGGGACGTGGAGGACAATCCTTTATAAAGAGTTGGACATAATCAGAGGTACTGACGTATTCTACTCAAGGAAAAGTACAAAAGTAACTATTACATTTTACTGTCAAAAAAGGACAAGGGAACTCATTCGTTCATCTGTCCTCATCATTCATCTGTCCCCAACTTGTCCTCATTGTTCAACTGTCTTCATCATTCGTCCACCTGTCCTCATCGTTCATTCACCTGTCCCCATCATTCACCTGTCCACATCGTTCATCTGTCCTCATCGTTCACCCGTCCTCAACTTGCCTACATCGTTCACCCATCCTCAACTTGTCCACATCGTCCACCTGTCCTGAACTTGTCCACATCACTCACCTGTCTTCATCGTTCACCCGCCCTGAACTTGTCCACATCCTACACCTGTCCTGAACTTGTCTACATCGTTCACCTTTTCTCATTGTTCACCTGTCATCAACTTGTTCACCTCGTTCACCTGTCTTCATCGTTCACCTGTCCTCTACTTGTCCACATCGTTCACCTGTCTTCATCGTTCACCTGCCCTCAACTTGTCCACATCCTTCACCTGTCTTCATCGTTCACCTGCCCTCAACTTGTCCACATCGTTCACCTGTCCTGAACTTGTCCATATCGTTCACCTGTCCTGAACTTGTCCACATCGTTCACCTGTCCTGAACTTGTCTACATCGCTCACCTATTCTCATCGTTCACCTGTCTTCATCGTTCACCTGCCCTGAACTTGTCCACATCGTTCACCTGTATTCATCGTTCACCTGACCACATCGTTCACCCGTCCTCAACTTGTCCACATTGTTCACCTGTCCTCATCATTCATTCACCTGTCCTCATTGTTCATTCACCTGTCCTCACCACTTGTTCCTGTCCGATACCGATACCTCAAACTCGAGTATCTGCATCCGAAACACAACAAACCTCGCAATCTCGGATCCGAGTCACGTTTTTGTTAAATCGCAGACTTTATCATTTATAGAACTAATGCGACGGCGTCTTGCGCGGTCATGTCTTTCCCCCGGACGTCTTCGCGTAGGAGAAGGTAAATCTATATCGCGTGCATAATTCCCAATCCCACCGCTGATCCAGGCACCGCTAAGACATTAGCAATCAATCAGCGACGGAGTGCGAATACGTTTATCGAGGACTCGTCGTCCTCGTCATCAATCGTCACGCGTGTGTGTGTGTGCGTTTGGTGTATATGAATAATACGTGATGCAAATTCAAAGAGATGATGAATGGATTGTTGTTATGTGTCGTCACATGTTGCCATCAAGTGCATATTTGGGGGCGTCCCCCTGGTGGCAACAACCCCTCCCCCTCCACACACAAACACACACACACGGGATTAGTCTATAATCAATGAGCTAGCTTGAGTAATTACTGTTTTCTTTGGCTCATTATTCTCAGAGCGTTGATGAAGCAATGGCCCTCGTGTGAAGGATATGTGGCCTTACAGATAATTGCTGGGTTGCCAGGACGCTGCTTATCTGCTGTTTTCTGTTGTGATGCACGTCGGGAGGAGGAGGAGGAGGTGGAGGAACGGAGGTCTACCGAAAGTTCTTTTCTTTCCAATCGTCCGGCGATGTCAACAAATTAGATGCACGTATGCTCGACCACCACGGTTCACGTGTTGACATTTACGGGGCTAATTAAACCGTACGCTCATTACGCACAGGTGGTCGTACACACTGAGCCTAAACACGCGAAACGCAATCTCGACAAACATTCGGTCCCGAGCGCAGCTAATCCCCGTCCAGCTGGACGAGCCTGGACGTCGCCTGGATCGCTGTAATCCGCCGGGTGATTAAAATCTAGCACCGAGGCATTCATACGCCAATAATAACGTTCAATATGTTCATTATATGCACATATATTATTCCCCACTGACTGCCGTGTGGCGATTGAGAGCCGAGGTAACAAATCAAAGACGTTCTTTTCATAGAATATACGCTTCATGTACGTTATTATTTGTTCAAAGGCACAAACTCCACTCCATTACCCGAGGCTAAGCAGATGGAAGTTATCGCCCTGGAACATATGCCTCCAAAACCACTTGGTCTACGTCTCCCTGGACATGAGCGGAGCTCTGGTTTTCAGGGTGAAGGACATGAAATGCTCTTTTCAACAAGTCTCCAAAATGTAGCAGTGTGTGCATATATAAATATATAGAAAATACATATTTGTAGTCAAATGTTCCGACTTTATCCTCGTAATGTTCCGACTTTATTCTCCTAATATTATGACTTTATTCTCGTAATGTTCCGACATTATTCTCGCAATGTTCCAACTTTATTCTCGTAATGTTCCGATTTCATCCTCGTAATGTTTCGACTTTATTCTCGCAATGTTCCGACTTTATCCTCATAATGTTCCGACTTTATTCTCGCAAGTTCCGACTTTATTCTCGGAATGTTCCGACGTTATTCTCGTAATGTTCCGACTTTATTCTCATAATGTTCCGACTTCGTTATTCTTGTAATGTTCCGACGTTATTCTCGTAATGTTCCGACTTTGTTCTCATAATGGTCAGACTTCGTTATTCTTGTAATGTTCCGATGTTATTCTCATAATGTTCCGATTTTATTCTCATAATGGTCAGACTTCGTTATTCTTGTAATGTTCCGACGTTATTCTCGTAATGTTCCGACTTTATTCTCATAATGTTCCGACTTCGTTATTCTTGTAATGTTCTGATTTTATTCTCATAATGGTCAGACTTCGTTATTCTTGTAATGTTCCGACGTTATTCTCATAATGTTCCGACTTTATTCTCGGAATGTTCCGACTTTATTCTCGCAATTTTCCAACTTTATTCTCGTAATTTTCCGAGTTTATCCTCATAATGTTCCGACTTTATTCTCGCAATGTTCCGACTTTATTCTCGTAATGTTCCGACGTTATTCTCGTAATGTTCCGACTCTGTTCTCATATTGGTCAGACTTCGTTATTCTTGTAATGTTCCGACGTTATTCTCGTAATGTTCCGACTTTATTCTCATAATGGTCAGACTTCGTTATCCTCATAATGTTCCGACGTTATTCTCATAATGTTCCGACTTTATTCTCGGAATGTTCCGACTTTATTCTCGCAATTTTCCAACTTTATTCTCGTAATTTTCCGACTTTATCCTCATAATGTTCCGACTTTATTCTCGCAATGTTCCGACTTTATTCTTGTAATGTTCCGATGTTATTCTCATAATGTTCCGATTTTATTCTCATAATGGTCAGACTTCGTTATTCTTGTAATGTTCCGACGTTATTCTCGTAATGTTCCGACTTTATTCTCATAATGGTCAGACTTCGTTATTCTTGTAATGTTCCGACGTTATTCTCATAATGTTCCGACTTTATTCTCGGAATGTTCCGACTTTATTCTTGCAATTTTCCAACTTTATTCTCGTAATTTTCCGACTTTATCCTCATAATGTTCCGACTTTATTCTCGCAATGTTCCGACTTTATTCTCGCAATGTTCCGACTTTATTCTCGCAATATTCCGACTTCGTTATTCTTGTAATGTTCCGACTTTATCCTCATAATGTTCCGACTTTATTCTCGCAATGTTCCGACTTTATTCTCGTCATGTTCCCTATTTTATTCTTACAATATTACGACTTCATTATATTCCCGTAATGTTCCGACTTTATTCTCCTAATATTCCGATATTCCATAATGTTGCGTATTTTAATGAAAAGAGTAACATGTTTATATCCGTTTATCTGGGCCAGTCCCTTGTTGTAGAGCTGACCCAACTTCTGAAGATAGTGAAAATAAAATGAATCCATTTGCATTTGCTTTAAATTGGGATTATTTTATCAGCCCTATCGTGTTTCTGTCTCTGTGACCGTGTTCTCTGATCCCAGGTCATGGAAACATCCTTTGTGTTTCCTGCGATGACACTGGAGTAAAAAATATGATCCAATAAAGCTTTTCCCGAGCAGTTTATTGTTTTTTCCTCGTGTACTTCTCACCTGTTTGGATTCGACGCTGTGAAACAAAGTAATAATAAAGACGCAGCTTTGGTAAAAGAGAATATGACGGTGCGAAGACTTCAGCGTCTTTTATTTTTCTCTCCAGTCGGCGCTCGTCGTCGTCGTCGTTGTTGTTGTTAAGTGCGTTAATCACTTGCAAATGGCTTCCCCCTCTCTTATTTTCACGGGTAATTGACTATGCAGCACGTAGAACCAGAGACCTGCAGGCGACCAAACGGGGGACTGCTGAAGCACGTCTAATATTCCCCCACCCCCCCCCCCCTCACCTCACCCTCCATTCAATTACTGTATCTTCTTGTTTACTTATTAATTTAAATGTTCCTCCCTTCCTCCACGAGCCACACACTCTGCACCAGGCAGGTATTTCTTTTTTTCCCACCATCTTTCCCCCGTTCTCATTCCGCCCAGATCTCAATTTTTTTTTCTTTCTCCCCCCCTCTGGAGAGGCGCCGTGCAATTTCCGTGCAAAGATTATTCTGATGGATTTTAGCGCAATATTAATCAGAGAGAGCAAAAATATGGACGCTTTAAAAATAGCCCCCCCAAATATTGGAAAGAGGTATTTTTAAGCTGTTGTTTTTTCGGCCCCAGACTCCAAATGTTTATACCATTGGTTCTCAAAGTGCGGCCCCGGGGGGCCAATGGCGGCCCCGCAGAAACATTTCTGGCGGCCCCCGCAGTGAATTACAGTTGATAGTTTTAATCCAGGAGCGACTAAGCTTGTTAAATGTTTATTGGACATTACTGGATACAGACCAATAAGTGTAAACAAAAATATTTCTATATGGTGAATTTTAGTGTATTATTGGGTTATAAGCTGGTAATAAGCAGGTAGCTAGTAAATATAATCGAAATGTGTTATTTGGTATTAACCTGTAATTAGAAGGTAAGAAAAATGGCCAAAATACTGGGTAATTACCCAGTAAATTATAAAGCGTTATTATATTAATGCTTAAATTACATTATATTAACGCTTATATTAGTTAACGCTAAACTGTAGAACTGAAATCTGGTCATTAAAATTATTACAAATGGGATTTCTTTCAGTTTTTTTTTTCCTTTGGCGGCCCTCAGTCCAATGTTGGGTTCCTAAATTGGCCCTCAGGTATCAAAACTTTGAGAACCCCTGGTTTATACGCTCTTAGAAGCAAGAGTTCCAAAAGTGTTCTTCTACAAGGGTTACCTGGAACCATTTGCTTTTAAAAGGGTTCTTGGTAACACTAATTGGTTCCAGTAAGAACCATTTTGATCCAGAGAACCCTTTACTGAATAAAGGGTTTTAAAAGGGTTCTTGGGGTGAATTCCAATTCCTTGCTTAACCCTCAATCTCAAAAATGGCGGCTCCCGCTAGTGCAAGTGTTGTCCCCGATTCTCAGAAAAACTCAATATTGAGATTTTCCGACACCACCCTTGGGAGCAGGGGCTACCCAGAATGCATTGCGAGTTTTCACATAAGAAAGTGAAGCGAGTGCGATACAAATGAAATATTTTCTTTGTTAATAGAGATATAAAAATTATGAAAACCATTGTAGTATATTAGTTTAGGCCCATATTATGGATTACTGACGTCATTGTTGCGTATCATTTATTTTTATTTTACGATCTTTTGTCAATAGCCGGCCGGAAATTGGCCCTTGGTAACACTAAGGGTTCTCCTATGAGGACAAGGCGTAGAACCTTGTATGGTAGCACTTTTATTTCGAAGCGTACACGGGGGCATTTTTGCTGCGACACATATAGCAGCTGTAGAAAATATGACCAGCGCTGCCCACATGGGGGGAGTCAAAAATCCAGAGGACTCCAGTCACCAAGAATTGAGACAAACAACCCTGCGTTTGTTTGAGTTTTTTTTTTTTCCCCAATTTGCGAATACCAAACAAACGCAGACATCGCAGCGCCGAATGACGAACGACGTCGTTCCCCTGGCGACGCCTAACACTTTCTTCTTCGTCTTCTTTCGCTCTGAATGAGGTCACATTCCCCCCCCCCCCCCCCCCCCCCTCCATGACCTCGGGGGCCATTATTACCCTGTAATCATGCGTCGCTCTGCATGGCTACATTTGTTATTTTGTTGTTGACAGCCCTAATGTGAGAAAAAAGCAATTTTACCTGATGGATGGTCATAAGAGCGGAGGCAGGGGAGAGGCTGTATCAGCTTCTTGCCTCACCAGTGAATTATGCACAACAGAAATCGTGTAGATGCCCCTGGACTCGCCTTTCCCAAAAATATACAACTCATACTTTACTCGCCGGGGCTATTATCGCCCGAGCTGTGAGAACTTTTTTTTTTTTTTTTTTTTTTTCCCCCCCGTGTCAGAATCTCGCACGAGGCCTATTTATTACCGTAGTATTTGTTGTCGACTTATTTTTTTTTAAGCAGCCGTTGCTCAGACTACTGATTCGCGGTCGCAAAAAAAAAATCAATGGCCACCGCTCCTCTCGCGGTGCACACTTTGTCTGTTGTCGGCGACGGGGATAACGTGTCAAAGTGGGCCCTCCTCAATCTTGTCACCTTAAGTGCAATCGATGAGGCACGCACACCTCTGAATGCACAACCCCCTCCCACTGCACCGGGCTGAAGAATTTCAGTCAATATCTGGAAACTGGAGGCGGCACGGGAGCCACGAGCTCGGCCAAAATTTGCGTGGCAAATGCTCAATTCTCGGGGTCCTTTAAGCCCCCGCTGGGACTCTGGGTATTAGCGTTCTCTCTAACGCTGATCCGATCACAAGTGGAAACCCGGAATTCGTCCTTCGCCACCCCGTGCCCCCCGCGGTAGAGAGAGAAACTCAAATCCCTACTTACGCTGCCGCGACATGAAACGGGATCATCGGGGTGATGATTGTCGGCCGCGGTGGGGTCAGAGGTCGTCGGCTGATTTCGTGATTGGATCTGAAGGACGGATCGGTCTGCTTGTGATCAGATGATCATCGCTCGGAAACTGATCGGGAATTTCAATGGGTCTCAAAAGCCACGGATGTGCTTTCCGGGCCCGTGGCCAGCTGTCGACTTCCAGAAGGAGCCAATCTATAAAAGCGAAAAATCCTCTGGCCTCTGGTGTACGTCTGAATTAACAAAAAAATCAACTAGCCCAGAGAGAGAGAGAGATACATGAATCTCGATGCTTAGCCTCCGGAAACGATTGCATTAATTGCCCCGAGGATAATGCGACGCACACCTCCACTCCCTCATGGTCTATTTGACACTTGAGGCAGCACCACTCTCGCGGCCCCCCCGGTGCAGCTAATGGATGGTGTTTGCCGCGGCGTTGCATATGTATTAGGCACCAAGTTATGAGTGGGTGTGAGCGTGTGTGTGTGTGTGTGTGTGTGCGGACTCTGTTATCTGTGAATGCAGAGCTCGGCGCTCGGGATGCCGCGTTCTAATTGGCGCAATCTGCGTTTTTGCCGCTGCTCTCCGGGTATGTGCAATCTTTGACCGACCGTCCTTTGAGTGTGAACAAGCACACGTTCTGAGAGTGGACACTTAGAAAACACGGGGGGTGGGAACAAGATGAGACACGGATTACGGGATCCGGCTGCACAATATCAGCTCAAAGATGCTGGAATTATTCCATGCGAGACGCGGCTCTGGACAGCGTCGCATGACGAGGCGGGGGGAGATCGCTGTGACAGTGTTGTCAGCGGGACAGCGTCAAACACTGGTGTGACTCCTCTCTCACTCTCTCCGGAGCTGTTTGCTACGTCTGTCGACGGCGTTAACACGCATTCCCAGAGTGGAACGCGAGCTTGTTGACATCAAGTGTTCCCACATTCTCTCACGTGACGTCCCTTTTATTTTCCCGTCATCCGCGGTCACCAGAAACGTCTAATTCACACACGTCTTTTTTAAAAGAGTGCCATTTTTGCTATATATCACTGTTATAAAGGACGGCAGGCAACGGAGGGAGATTTCAACACCAATTTGGATGAAATAAGAGGTGAAGAAAGAAGATTGCGCTCTAAAGATCTGGTTTTCATCTACGCACCTGCTGTTACATCTGCTTCAGTTTACGGAACTCTACCATCACTACCGTACCAAAGTCCACATATAGTCCATAATTCCGATCTACTGCTGTGTCTGATATCCTCAAGTGCTAAAATTGTGGATTTTTCCGATTGACTTTGGTGTCAGAGACTGAGCAGTTCGCTCAGACTTCAGTTTCAATGAAGAACCAAATACTTTCCAATCCAATTTTAGCCCCCAGGACCGGGCTCAGTTGGGGTATATGGGGGAAAAAAATTGGTTCGGGAACCTGGAAAGTGGGCGTATCGCCAAATTCTGGGTTGTGAAGACGAGCAGAAAGCAAGTAGTAGAGGAAGTATGTTGAAAAAGAGCCTGAGTTAAAGAGGAACCCCCTTTGGTTCCTCTTAAACCGAGACTCCAGAGACGGAGCCAGAACCAGAGCTACGTCCGTCTGAAAAGCGCTCGTATACCGCGCCGTTAAAAGCGCCGTTAAAAGCCGATCCGTCACTTAGTTTAAAACCCGCATTGATAGATTTTCCTGGGGGGCTTTTTGGAGGACGGGGAGGAATCGTCTGTCAACGCAGCATTGACGTTTTAGCACTTTAGCAAAAAGGGTTACTTATTTACACATCCGAGCAACACACGGCCTTAATTTGAGCTTCTGTTTACGGCTTTGGTCTCCTCCAGCTCTCCTATCATGCTTTTAGCTGCTGAATGTCGCACTTTATGTTCACCGAGCCAGTCACCGAATTCGCCCGTTAGGACTAAAAGTCGTGAACGCGGTGAAATATCGTCCCGTGCGACTGCGTAACCTGGTTTCATCGCGAGTGTTTTTTACTTTCTCATCAGTTAACTCCACCGAGCCTCGTGAATGAGTCGACACACTGCTCGAGGGCTCGTATTTGTGTCTGTAAATGTAGGACAAGTGCTTGTAAATCCACACGAAATCTGACACGGAAAAAAAACGTCCAATTTCGTGTTTAGGAGATCACCTGCACGCAAAAAACGAGCGTACGCGCTATGCGATGAATACATTAATAATTATTGATGCTGCCCTGCCAAAAGCTCGCTGAAGTGATCCCCCCCCCCCGCGAGAGCGAGGCGGTGCGGTATGTAAATGCAGTGTACATAAATTCCGATCTGCCAACGTTTTTTTTTTTTTTTTTTTGGGAGACAAATTGAAACTCATTACGGAGCAATAACCCACAGCGGCGCCGAATAATCTATCAAGTCAGACGACGCTGGCGTTTTTTTGAAGGAAAATGCAAATGCGGGGTATCCATATGTCGGCGTGTACTCGAAGAGAAGGGATTTCGGAGGCGAGGACGTACGTTTTGACTCGGCGTCCTGATTTAAAAACGACGCGAGAGAGAGGGGAAGGGAAAGAGTGGGTACTTACGGCAGGTGCTAAGCAGTCCGTGGGGCTTTCTCACACTTGGATGACATTATTCGGAGAAGCGTGTGTTTTCGATTGTGGCACCAGAGAGGGGAATCGATGGGAATGTTAAGCTCCGGCCTCATGGTTGATCGCCATGGCCACTGTTCAAAAAAGGAAGGGAGAGAGATCCAAATGAGTAAAGACACAGGTGGGAAAGTACGACGTTTTTGGCCACATTTTGTATTTCTGCGGAAACGTGGCATCGTTTCTCTGTGGTCGGTTTGTCCTTTTAAGGTACTAAAGTACGTGTAAACCGTACAGTGTTTATTTTAAAGTGGATCACACTCTCTTTTAAACAATAATATTCAACGTCGGCCAACAAATCCTCCCGAATGGTGCACACCGGACTATTAAATACAGGGAGAAACACTTCAGTGCTGATAATTACAGTTTCAGGGTCCAAGCAAATGTTTTCCTACACAGGTCAGTCACTCAGTTTTCTCTTTTTTTTAATAACAGTGCTCCCTCTCCCCTACGGCGGAGGCAATTCTTCTGAGATTAAAGGTGATAGAGTGTTGGATAAAGACAAGACTTTGGGGTCAAGCTGTGCTCAGGGAGAACAACCCGCGACTGTTTTCTACAGTAAAGTCCAGTCACATGACCTGGGGGCCAATGAAAGCCTAGTGAGGTCAAGAGGGCGGCCAGCCAAATACTGTTCACAATATTGCATAGTTTTATCTCATAATTTAAAATTTTTTTCCCTCATAATTATGACTTTTAATCTCATAATTTTGATTATTAATCTCATAATTGCGACTTCTAATCTCATAATTTCATTTTTAATCTCATAATTGTGACTATTTATCTCATAATTTTAACTTTTTATCTCATAATTTTGACTTTTTATCTCATAATTTTGACTTTTAATCTCATAATTTCGACCTTTCATCTCACAATCATGACTTTTAATGTCATCATTTTTACTTTTTATCTCATAATTATGACTTTTAATCTCATAATTTCGACCTTTCATCTCACAATCATGACTTTTAATCTCATAATTTTAACTTTTAATCTCATAATTTTGACTTTTAATCTCATAATTTCGACCTTTTATTTCATAATTATGACTTTTAATCTCATAATTTTAACTTTTAATCTCATAATTATGACTTTTAATCTCATAATTTCGTTCTCAAAATTTAATCTCAAAATTTGTATGTCATAATTTTGACTTTTATCTCATAATTATGATTTTCAATCTTGTAATTTCAATTTTTTTTATCACATAATATGACCTTTAATCTCATAATTTCGTTTTTTTTTATATCATAATGATGACTTTTAATCTCATATTTTTTACTTTTTTTTAAATCTCATCTCACCTGTGCTCTACATGCTTAGTAGAGAAGTACACTAGTGTTTGCCTCTGATCACGCTTACATCTTCTCCTATTAACATCACAAATGAATTAGGGCGACCAGAGGAAGATCATTAGACAGATTTACACCGCGGGGGGAAATCACTCGGACAAAGTGAGCGAGGACGCGTTGCGCCACAGTCGCCACAGTCGGCTTTTTCCCTCCAAATCCTTTGCTCCAAAGTGACGGCTGTGTCCTCTCGCTGCTCCCGTGATCTGTAATTAGTCATAACAGTCGAACGACGGCGGCGCCGCGGCAATGCCGTAAACACAAGACGTTATCTTTGCACTGCATCTCTCCAAAGGGCTCAGTGTAGTAAACACTGGAGCCTTGGAGGCTTCTTCTTTCCCACTCACTCACACTTCAAAAAGCAGGTGCGACGTTGTTCTTGTTCTTGCTACGCTAGCTGGTGCTAAAGTTCCTTTTAAAACCGCGTTCGCAAAGGGTTTTAAAGGTATTTCTGAGCCGGTGCTCGACATTGCGATATTTGCATTTAAACACGGGTTCGCGCCGCAGCTCTGTGCGGATAATGGTCTCGCACGCGCGTTTTTACCCATTTATTATGAACTTAAGGCCGCGTTTCATTTACATCGGAGGCAGAGGAGCCACCGTCATTTTCTTTGATTGTTGTGCCAGAGGTGTGCATTATGGTCTGCAGGGACTGAGGACTGTATAATTTATGAGGCGGGGGGAGGGGGCTGGAACCCAAGTGCTTCCCTATACCATTTAAACCAGCATTGGTAGCTTGTGATCATGTATGACCTTTGCACAATCTCCAGGAAAAGACCTTGTTAGGGAAGAGTTCACCTTGGTCGATTTGCATTCGACGTGTCGGTCGTTTGCAAAAAGCAGGACATAAAGTGTCCTTATAGTGTCAGTATAGTCTGATATTGGTCAAATTTACTCCAAATCCATACACGGTAAAGGTGATATGTAATAAAAATATGTACAACAGAGACTTCTACCACGAGATCTATGTCGTCCAAAATTTGACCCAAAAATTCATAGTATTGTAAATCGTACAAAATTTGACAAAAAAGTCATCATTTAGTATGTCGTCCAAAATTTGACAAAAAAAGTTATAATTTAGTATGTCGTCCAAAATTTGACAAAAAAGTTATAATTTAGTATGTCGTCCAAAATTTGACAAAAAAGTTATAATTTAGTATGTCGTCCAAAATTTGACAAAAAAGTCAGACTTTACTATGTCGTCCAAAATTTGACAAAAAAGTCACACTTTAGTATGTCGTCCAAAATTTGACAAAAGCCATAGTGTTGTATGTCGTCCAAAAAAGACTTGTTCCCCAAGACTCTATATCAAATATTAAACTATAGCCCTAGGATTGCTGCAGAGAAAATCTATGAAAAACCACCTCACAGATACAATAAGTACAATCACTGCCAGCTTGTTTCCACGTCTTTATGGTAAATTAAAGCAAAATTTTCCACTCGTCCAAAGAAACCCCCCAGCAACACACACGACTAAGACCCCGTTTGTTTCCTGTGCTGCGTGACTTTCACTCCGAGCTCAGAATGACTGTGCAGTCGTCGAATGGTTTATCAGCTCTGGCTCCGACCGAGAGCACATTGGGAGAAACGTGTTGATTTGTATCGTCTTCATTTTGGCAGCGGAGACGCTGACTCTGCACCGGGCCTACGTTTACAGCGCACACACACACACACACACACACACACACACACACACACACACACACACACACACACACACACACACACACACCGGTCAAGCAGCAATCACTCAGTTGTAAAGATATAAAAGTGTAACCACTGTAAACACTGTCTTGTATTTTTAGTTTTCATGTGCGTTGGATTCCGGCGAGCGCCTGACAACGGACATGACTCAGAAAGGCAGTGGGAAACAAGTCAATTGGACCTTCTTCAAAAAGCCTGTACCGTACACTTCTAGTTTGAGTAAAGGAAGAAAATATATATATTTAAATTGGCAGAAATTGAATACCCGACCCATAAATAGTGTATATTTGTATGATAGCTTTAAAGTAATGGCTATAAACCTTGTTAGATGTACTGTACACAACTAGCCAGAGCCATTTTTGAGTGGCTTAACGTTCATAAAAACCCTTGAAACTTGGCACGGAAGTCAGGTCTGGCGAAAATGCGATATTGGCATAGGGTTCCGACCCATGCGTTGCACCAGGGTTCTACAGCACCCCCTAAGGTGAGACGTGGATGGGGCATGCCAAGATTAAATTTGGTGGGAATGTGTTATAGCCCAAGACGAACAAAAAAGTCAATTAGGACCATGGCCTCCACTCAACAGGAAGTTGGCCATTTTAAATTTGAGCGTCTATCTATGGCGAGTCGCACGTTAGTAAATTTGTAAACAAACTCGCCTGAGCGCGTTTATCATACAGATGTAAAAACAATGCCACAATTTGTACGAGACACGTCAAAGGCTGAACGTTTGTGGATTCAATGGGGGGGCGTGGCCACGCCAACCATCGTAAGTTTAAGCGAATTTCGTCCGTTCAACCACAAAACAGGAAGTGCCCTATAACTTGGCCATACGTTGACCGATCTCCTCGGAATTTCTCGAGTGACACAAGAGACCGACCCTGAACACGTCTACGGACACAAACTTGACCCAGCATGATGTCGGCCATTTTGAATTTGTAGCCATTCTGCCACGAAACTGACAGTGAGCAGGGAACACAGTGGTGAGGTTTTTATGATGAGATAAAAAAGTCATAATTATCAGATAAAAAGTCAAAAATATGAGATTAAGTCGAAAATTATGAGAAAAATGTCATAATTATGATATGAAAAAGTCATATTAAATTGAAATTATGAGATAAAAAGTCGAAATTATGAGATTAAAAAGTCATTATTATGAGATAAAACTTCTGCACTTTCAGAAACCGCTGGAATCTTTTCCGATAGCACAAACCGTTGCATAACTACAGTGACAATGTGTCTTCAGCGACACGCTCTGTACTAAAGGGTCACTTTCCATGGTTTCACTCTTGTTATGAGTTAGTTACAACAGGGTTGAGGAGGTGTGCATAGAATGTGCCGCGCGGCCTCTGGAGAAAGCAGCAGAGAGGTGCTTTTGACAAAAGCACTCGTATCACATATTTCACTCGGCGCAACTTCAAACTCGCAGCTCACGGCCTGTTTTTGAAACCATCCTTTTATGTCACGACGACTCCTGCATCTCAACGAGGCTGCCGTACGTACGAGCGGCCGCCCTTTTAAACTGCCGTATCACGAAGACAAAAAAGCGCTTCCACGTCGCCGTCGAAAGCGTAAAAACAATATAATGAGCCTTTCTTTCCACACCGTAACGTACGAGGACTTTGCAATATTTGCGACTTTACGAGTGGAAGGAGACGAGAAGCTGCTTCTTCACGTCAGGATCTCGGCGGACTCTTCATTATCTGCTCTGAGACAACATCCCAGCAGGAGAGGCCTGTGTCTGGGTAAAAAAAAAGAAGAAAAAGCCTTGATTATGTAACTGTCTGAGAGGCTGCCTGAAAGTCTGCTTATTATGCAGAACAATGCATCAAACTGCCACCGACTCTGCATCTCTTTTTCAGAATCCCTGGGACTTCCGATACAGCCCGGTACATGATGGACGACCCGCATGTTCTTGCTGAACATCGACGTCCATTTGAATGTCCGCTCCGCATCGATCCAAACATACAAATGAGTCTGTAAATGTGTATTTTGTCAATCTGAAGTCAATGTATCGCACGATACCAGCTATACACAAACTCACGTGGCCCAAAGGCAAGTACCGTGACCCACACTTTGGGAATCGCTGCCCTACACAAAACGTGCAATTTTTGAAATTAGGCGAAAGGCGGAACGAAACACCCTGGACAGGTCGCCGAACCATCCAATCTCACACTCTCAATACTCCCAAATGACCTAGTCTGTACCAACCACGTGGCCCACTTTGGAGGTCATGCATTTTCCGTCGTGGCTGTATCTTCATCTACGACTTCCAGTGCCTCCATGAATGCAAATCCCCAAACCGAAACAGAGTGATTAGTATCTGTTTAACCTCGGGGCGGAGAGGCTGATGTCGTTCGACCGGAGAGTTTACTCAGATGTTTGCTCTCCTGCAGTCGTGTGCCACCGCGCCAACACCCCGCGCTCCGCTGCCCCACTCCCCGAGCTGACGGGGCTAATTAGGGAGTCAGCGAGGGTTATTCCTGCCCGGAGAACTCGAGGGGGCTCTGCCGTTGCCGCTTTGTTCAAAGTGACAAGTGTCATGTTGATTCATTAACACGTCGTCACCCCCCCCCGCTGAATCTATAATCTTTCAGAAGCTTTGCTCAAACGCTGAGGCCTTCATCGCCATTTGTTGCCCGTGTTTCATCGCAAATAAACCCAAACTGGATCACTTTGATGCTCAGGAAAAAGGTGTTTGCATCTTCTCTGGCATCTTCCCAGTGTCCAAAAACATCCAATCTGTCCATTTTTCTACCGATTTATCCACCACAGGAGGGTGACATAGGGAGATAGGCGTTGTAGGAAGCCGGAGAACCTGCAGAAAACCCACGGGGAGAACAAAGGCAAGAGTGCAAACCACTACACCAACCGTGTGGCCTGTCCAAAAACATGCAGAGGTTAATTTGGACATTCCGAATTGACCGTAGGTGTGAGAGTGAATGGCTGTTTGCTTCCATGTTGGCCCTGTGATGGACTTGCAACCTGTCCAGGGTGTGACGCCTCCTGTTGCCCTACGTCAACTGGGATTGGCGCAGTTTTCAAAAGATTAAAAATGCACACTCCCTTGCAGATTTCCCCAGATTGAGGAATATCTGTGTGAATATCTCTTTGGCTCTCATTGACAGCTCACTTCTTGTTGTCTAACCCAGCGGTCCCCAACCACCGGGCCGCGGACCGGTAGCGGTCCGTGGGTCGTTTGGTACCGGGGCCGCACAGAAAGAATAAAAATAATATAATTTCTTCCCAGTGTCCGAAAACATCCAATCTGTCCATTTTTACGACCGATTTATCCACCACAGGAGGGTGACATAGGGCGATAGGCGGTGTAGGAAGCTGGAGAACCCGCAGAAAACCCATGGGGAAAACAAAGGCAAGAGTGCAAACCACTACACCGACCGTGTGGCCTTTCCAAAATCATGCAGAGTTTAATTTGGACATTCCAAATTGAGCCCGTTTGCGTCCATGTTGGCCCTGCGATGGACTGGCGACCTGTCCAGGGTGTGACGCCTCCTGTTGCCCTACGTCAACTGGGATTGGCGCAGTTTTCAAATGATTAAAAATGCACACTCCCTTGCAGATTTGCCCAGATTGAGGAATATCTGTGTGAATATCTCTTTGGTTCTCGTTGACATCTCAGTTCTTGTCGTCTAACCCCTTTCGTTGATGTTTGGATTCTCCGTTTTTATGGCTTTTTCGTTGTGTCGTTTTTGCTTTGTCGCTTTTGTTTTACGACTCGAAAGTCAAACATTGGAAAAACCTTCCATCTGTGAAAGTAAATGTCACAGTGAGACGATGCCCAAGACAAACGGTTTATATATATATTGGTAACTGAAGGACATAAATGTTCCTTTACAGCTGTTGTGTTTATTAATTACTTCTCGTTACGGAGCGTGATCAGATCATCATCGGCATATAACAATATCAAAATGGTTCGGCTTCACTGCACTTGAAGCTGCCGGTGTTATTTACCGTTTTAGGCCGCGAGGACCATCGCTCTGACGCTACATAACAACAGCATAATAAGATGAACGCACCTTCATTTGTTTCCTTTTTGTTTTATGGGCTCCTATAACTGATGCGCCGTCATTTGAGTTGAACAAAATGCACGCGTTGAGCGCGGTGTCAGGCTGTCACTGAGTGAAAGTAAAGAACATCAACAGCGAGTCTCTCTCACAACCCCCCCCCCCCCCGAAACTCGTGGGCAGCGACCAAAACGGCGACACACATTTCAGACAGAGGAGTTTTTACTTGAGATTGATGACGTGTGTGTGTGTGTGTGCCAAGTATACTGAAGACATCTTTGATGTACAGGGGTTTGAAGTGGACTCGAAAACGTTGCCATGAAAAAATCCACAGTTGCCATTTTGCCTTGATGATTTGAAACCAGTGGCTTTATCCTCCACGTGAGGGCTGTGTTCGGGGAGTGAATCCAGACCCTGGACAGAGTCTGTATTTAGAGTTTAGATTGGACAATCTAGAGTGTCCAATTAGGGTTGGAAAAGTTGACACGGGGACAAGATAAATGGCAGGAGCCGATCGCACTCACTCTTTGATCAGCGGCGTAAACATGGAGCCAAGTCACCAGAAGCCTCCCTGTCCTAACCGTCAAACCTGGCAACCCTAGCTTGCAGAGTCAAGGTCGCGTCGGCCGTATCGGAGACCACTGTTGCTATCGCCTGTTGACGAATTCCAGACACGCACAGGACACTATTTATAGTCCCAACTAGCAATGTTGGACACTCCAATGAAGATCACAACAAAGCCGATCTTTGACAACAGCTAAAACAGACGAACGATGGACACCAGGATATCTTTCCTAGTACAAATGATACACTTGCTTCTAGTTGGACTTTCATTCTTTCAAGTCATAGTTCCTCAAAGGTCATCAGGTCAGAAATGACTGGTCTTACTAATGTCCTGACACACAACAACTCCAAATTATAAGAATTAAAGCAGGTTCGTGGTTTAACCAAAGCTGTGACAAATTGCTTACCAATGAGCATAAAGGGACGTTTTCAGACTTCAAATACTTCTTGTGGAGCTGTCGTGTCTGCCTTTGTTGCGCCTTGACAGACCAAACGAAATACTCAGACGGCACTTTTGTCCATAATCGCTTGCCCGTCTTGCCTCGGATAACAACCCGACAAAGGGATGAACGAGACTTAAGCTAAAAAAAAAACGCCTGAGCGAGCATTAGGTAGATTCACAATCACTGGATGAGAAGGGGACATTGGAAAAAGAAGAGAAAAGGTTTCATCGGATATGGTCTGAAACCCAAAATATGACACAAAGACAACTTCCTGTGATAATAGCAAGAGTAGAAACAGCAAAGTTGTTTAAAAAATTGGTAAATAATGACATTGGTTATGGTATTAAGACGATAACGCATGAGGTCGAGCAGCGAGAGGATTAAATCTGAGCAGATTCTCACGCACACTGAGCGAGGAGATGAACTTCCACGGCACTTTTTTCTTTGACTTAACATGAACTCTAATGACGAACTGATTGGACCTTTCGTGCACTTTCCTTTTTAATCGTGCAGATCTGAAAGCTCGTCTGCAGAAGGTGAAACGCAGAGAACCACAGGTCAGCGGCTGTGCTCCAGTCGTCAGAGGTGAACTAGCGTGTGATATTCTACTGAGACTGTAATTAAATTCACAATGGATGGTTTTCAGACGGAGACTCATTTAAATGAAAGCAGTGGGGAGGAAAAGAAAAAGCCCAGAGATGATGTGGGAAAGGTTTTTTTTTTTTTTTTGCAGGCGCTGGGATTTAATTGTCATTCTCTTTTTGTGCGTTTGTCATCCCTCTTACATTCATTTGTGGGACGTTCTGCTTGGTTTTAGGGAACTGTAACTGAAAGGTATTTGCACACAAACTCTCATAATCCTCTACTGGCTGAAGGATTACGAGTCGCATTAAAGAAGTCGGGGAACTTGACGTGATCGCAGGGGCTTTTCCAATCAAACTCACAAAACCCTGTGTCTGACTTTACAGATATTTGTCTCTGCCTGTTTGTGTCACTTAATGTGCTAATCTATCGTCTTCCCATTAACTGAGAAGGGAAAAGACTGTCGTCCTTCATTTCATTGACTAATGATGATCGTTTCTCAAGTTTACCTGACATCATACACAGACAAACGCAAGAGTTGCAACCGCTACACCCACCATGCAGCAAACGCAAGAGTTGCTAACCGCTACGCCCACCATGCGGCAAACGCAAGAGTTGCTAACCGCTACACCCACCATGCGGCAAAAACAAGAGTTGCTAACCGCTACACCCACCATGCGGCAAGAGTTGCTAACCGCTACACCCACCAGACTTGCTAACCACTACTCCCACCGTGCGGCAAAGGCAAGAGTTTCTAATCACTACATCCACTGTGCAGCAAAGGCAAGAGTTGCTAACCACTACACCCAACCTTTCTCAAAAGCAAGAGTTACTAACCACTACACCCACCGTGTGGCAAAAGCAAGAGTTGCTAACAACTACACCCACCATGCTGCAAAAACAAGAATTGCTAACCGCTACATCCACCGTGCGGCAAAAGCAAGAGTTGCTAACCACTACATCCACCGTGCGGCAAAAGCAAGAGTTGCTAACCACTACACCCACCGTGTTGCAAAAACAAGAGTTGCTAACTACTACACACACCGTGCGGAAAAAGCAAGAGTTGCTAACCACTACACCCGCCGTGCGACAAACGCAAGAGTTGCTAACCACTATGCAAGAGTTGCTAACTACTACACCCACCGTGAGGCAAATGCAAGAGTTGCTAAACACTACACCCACCGTGCGGCAAACGCAAGAGTTGCTAACCGCTACACCCACTGTGCGGCAAACGCAAGAGTTACTAACAACTACACCCACCATGCGGCAAGAGTTGCTAACCACTACACCCACCGTGCGGCAAACGCAAGAGTTGCTAACCGCTACACCCACTGTGCGGCAAACGCAAGAGTTACTAACAACTACACCCACCATGCGGCAAGAGTTGCTAACCACTACACCCATCGTGCTGCAAAAACAAGAGTTGCTAACCGCTACACCCACCGTGCGGCAAAAATTCCAAAAATAGAAAGCATACCTTGTGTAGTGAAATCTAATTTCCTAAAAAAAAAACGACTCTCTCGTCCACATTTGTCAGCCGCGGAGACAACGTGACAAAAATAGCACGATTTGTCCCGTTTTCAGACACTTTTTACTTTTATAATTATGAACAAAGCCCCCGAGGGCTGATGTACAAATTTAACAATGAACTTAAAAGATTATGGGTACAAAAAAAAAAATGTGGATTTTAACTTTTTTTTGTCACAGGCTCCGATTCATGGAATAAATCCCTCTTCAAATCATCTCTGCAGTCTGCTGCACATTAACACCCCGGCGTTTTTTTGATCATTTAACTCGGCGTTTATGTTTTATCTCTGCGCAGCAGCACGGGGCTGGGGCGCCGTCACAGAGAGCTCTGCCTGTAAATTGAAATACCTCGGGTAAAGGTGTGGGGAAATGCAGACGCCGGCGAAGAGGCTCCTTCACTCCCTGCGCTCCACTGATAACTTCAACATCTGACCAGGCATTGTGTGTGTTTTCTTTTTTGAATCTCGTGAAAGCGCGGCGGTGTTTTCCTTCAAACGCGCCATCCCCTCAACCTTTTTGTCCTCGCGCCACTTTGAGTTTCAAAAGGGTGGTAAACTCTTGAAAGGGAATGAAACGGCGTGATTAATAAGCCTTTCTTATCGGCCATCTGCTGCTCGGAGCGAGCGGCGAAGGGAACTGCGAACGAGACGCACTTTTTTTCCCCCCATTCACCTCCGCCGTGGTCAAGAGTGAAACTCGGTTCAAAACAGTCAGCGGTTTCTTTCTTCTGCCTCCGATTCAGGTTTATAACGTGGCGCGCTGGCATTTAAGTGGCTTGATAATGAATTAGCCGAGCTTGTAAATAAAAACTTGGGACGTGTTTGACGCCGGAAAAAAAGATGCTTGCGTCCTCATTTTGAACTCTCCTTCTCCTTTATAAGCAGGGCAATAACGACGTATATCTCGAGAGAACTTTTCCTCGATATAAAAATGAGGCGCTTGATAGAACTTCATGTTTCGACGGAACGCAATTAGCGGCGGTTAACGGCGTTTACGGTGTTAGCTCACATTAGCGCATAGCGCGTTTCCATGACGACTGACCGGAAAAAGACACGCGTGACGCCATGCTTACGCGCCGCGGCACCAGAGTCCGGGCACGGTTAACCAGTTAGCTGCGTTAGCTCCTTTAGCGGCGTTAGCGCGCCTACAGTTGAACTGGTCTTAAACGAAAAGAGCAGCGCTACAAATAACCAGCGTACCTGTGTACGGCGTATGTGTGCCTCTGTTTTTTTAAAGATAAGCGTTACTTTAGAGACTCGTTTTAACAAATGCGACGTCACGTAAACGCGAGAAGCTAACGTTAACGCGGCCCAGCACTAATACTGTATATCGATATCTTACGATATGAGAACAGAGAAGAAATGCAGACGTACTCTTGCAAGGAAGTACTGTACTGTACGTTGTAAATGTATGGAAAACAATACTACTGTTTTTGTTTTCGTGGCCCGTAATTTGAGGCACACGTGTGGTTATTTGAACTGCAAATCTGTTGTGGATTTATTTAGCTGCAACAATGTCTTGTATAACTTCTTCTAACTTTTAATGGTGGTAAAATTCTGTAATAAAACACTCAACTTTCACTAGATCTCGTATAAGTCCAAGCCTTTCTTTGTTTTGTCCCATCTGGGCCTCTGTAGTAAAAAGTTGTGTTGATTGTTACAATGAACATTACGTTGATTCATCTATAATCTAACATGAAGTGTGTATCATCAATAACTTGACCATAAACTGCATGGAAAAACAAATTAAGACGAACATAAATTGTCATTTCATAGATGAGAATAAGTCCGTTAGCGTTCGCTGAGCGTTCACAAAGCGCTTCATACTTTTATTACGTGATGTCAAGAACCCATTAAAACTAAACAAATTGAAAAAGGGGCCTGTAACTGCAGTTTTTAATTTAAAGTTACGACAGATTATCTTTATTGTTGCTCCATATTCTGACCTTGTGCTCCCTCTTAATGGTTACAAACACGGCCAATGAACCATTTTCTTTGCATCCCCTCCCTCCCTCCCTCCTTCTTCCTCTCCTCATCACCAATTCCTGCCTTCACGCCGCAGCCATTTTCCAGAGCGATTTCAGCGGATAATAGCGCTCACAAATCATCCGCTGGGCAGCGAAGCCTTCGCGGAATTGATGGGCCTTCATTCCAAAACAATGGAGGTGCCTTATGAGAGGCCTCACGATGTCATAACTTTAGCAGCTGACAGCGGCCGGGGCAGGTGTGTTTTGGCCCCCGAGGAAAACGGGGGGGGGCAGCGGGCCAACGAAAACCCAGTCGGGACGACTTAATCAATCGAGAGGGGGGGGGGGGTGGATGGTGGCGCTGCGGTGTAAGCAGCAACACGACACGCTCAATCACAGTCCTCACAAGTCGAGCCGACAGTTGTTACTCGGGGAGAAAAAAACCCAGGCCTTCTTATCTCTGCGGAGTTGAGTAATGCTTCACCGTCGGGTGTGTGCAGCTATCTCTGCGCAACCGTCGGCCCGACAGAACCACCAAAACAAAAACCACCGTCCAATCCTAATCCTATCAATGTTACTATGTTGTTCCCATGTGTGCGTGGGATTCCGCAGAGGTTAAACTGGACGCTCTGAATGAATGTGAGAGTGAATAATTGCTCATCTCCGTTGTGCGTGTGTGTGTGTGGTACCCCACCTTCACCCAGTGTCAGCTGGGATTAGGCTCCAGTGACCCCTGACCCTCACGTGGGGGATCAAGCGATCGATCAGACATTCGCTCCACATTCCGTATTATGAGGCCCTAACCCAGGGGTGTCCAAACTTGTTCTAACGAGGGCCAAATTTGATCATGTAAAGATTTCTGGGGGCCAATACTAGTCTTTTTAACAGCCAAATGTACACACAAAGGCCATGTTTTATAATAATTTTATTGTCCTTGAGTGAACAAATGAAACAATTCTGCATTTCTTTCACATCTGGAGTCAGATACCATAATAACATAATAAGGTAACAGGAAATGACATGCGATTTAGGCCGATTTTCTGCCCCAGTCCCTCCTGGGCCATAAATAATACAGTATAGAACTGAAGCTGCGGGCCGTACAAAATCTGACCGAGGGCCGTGATTGGCCCCTGGGCCGGACTTTGGACATGCCTGCCCTAACCCCTTAATATCGACCACCTCCTCGAACTGTGACCCTAACCCTAACCCTTACCTGTAACCCTAACACCTACCTGTGACCCTAACCCTAACACCTACCTATGACCCTAACCCTAACACCTACCTGTGACCCTAACCCTAACCCCTATCTGTGATCCTAAACCTAACCCCAGTAGGCCAGTGCTACTTAAGTTTTATCGTTTTAACTCCTAACCCCAACCCGAACCCCAACCCTTACCTGTGACCCCTAACCCTAACCCCTACCTCTGACCTTAACCCCAACCCTTACCTGTGACCCCTAACCCTAACCCCTACCTCTGACCTTAACCCCAACCCTTACCTGTGACCCCTAAACCTAACTCCTACATGTGACCCTAACCCAAACCACTAAAGGTCACAAAACAAATAAAAAAATGAAGGTTGAAGTTTATTGGGGGTTAGATTATAGACAATGTAATGCTAAAGTTATTAAGTCAGTTATTATAATAATAATTCTAGATTTTTGATTGAGCTGTGTCTGTTCCATATCATAACAAACGCTTTTACTTTGAAATTCAGTGAATATTGTGCTAATTTCCCAGACAGTTGAACCTTTTGGTGGACGATGAATGAATGAATGAATGAATGAATGAATGAATGAATAATTAATGGATGGAACCCCCCCTTTTAGCAATTTACACACATTTACATTTAGCAATTAGCAACAGTTTTTTACCTCAGCAGCGCATTTTGATTGGGTTTCTAATGAAAAATGTGAAGTTCAAATGCGTCATCTAAATGTGGAAATCAATGATTTTATGGTAGTAAGTGCAGGTCTACTCAGAGATTCTGACATCAATTTAAAAAAAAAAGAAAAAAAAAAAGACCAGAGAGATTGTTTATTAAATTATGAATGAGGGTGGAAGTGGAAGGTTCTTTCTCTAAATCTCTGGAGTTTTTTGGTAATGCCATTCTGATTTAAACCCACCGGGAAAAACGCTATCAATCAGACGCATGTAATTACTTTCTCCTGCAGTTGAAGTTAAACAGCAGCTCAGTGTGAAAAAGATTATACGTTAAAAATGCAGTTATTGACGACTGAGATGCGCGGCTTTGATTGGCAATTGATTGGATTTTCCTCAGCGAGCAGCAGCAGCAGCAGCAGAACCTGTTTGCCGGTGTCGCTCGCTCTCTTTCACTCCCCCGTGGAGAACATTTGCATGGATGAAGCCATGTACCCCCCCCCACCCCCCCACCACCAACAGATCCAAGCCACCACTTCAAAGAGCGACAGCACTGGGGATGAGCTTTGCATGACAGATGCAGCTTTTCCAAGCTGGAGTTTAGAGCGATGGAGGCTCGCGGGACGGGCGACGGTGTCCGTATCTGTGCCACGAGCTGAGCTCTGTATGAATGAAAACTCCGAAGATTTTCCACCTTCAGCCAATGTTCAGTACAATTACTCATTTTGTTAGAAAGCCCACACTGTTTACATGTTGTTTACTTGAAGTTTGATATGTCCTACGCTATTGTACGCACGCGGCGCCGATTAGCAGATTAGCTCACTTTTTCACCAGTGACCTGTGTTCCCTTTGTTTACCACTGTGTTGTAAATGCCAGAAGTTGACTTGTAATTATATTGTAATGTGCAGGTTAAAGTGTTATTGTGTGTATTTGTTCTATGCTAGCAATGCCATTTAAGCTAGCAAGCTCATTCATGCTGGCTGTTAAAGCCTCGTGTGTGGTGATTTATTTAGGTTATTATTATACATTGAAGAACTGAATACAGTCCCTTTATGCCACCTTAGTTTCACGATTATGTGTTTATTGAATAGCTAAATAAATCAGTCTACCTGGAAATCTGTAACCACGCTCTTTAACCGTTCTGTTCTATGCTAGCAATGCCATTTAAGCTAGCAAGCTCATTCATGCTGGCTGTTAAAGCCTTGTGTGTGGTGATTTATTTAGGTTATTATTAGACATTTGATAACTGAATACAGTCCCTTTATGCCACCTTAGCTTCATGATTATGTGTTTATTGAATGGCTAAATAAATCGGCTAAATAAATCAGCCTACCTGGAAATCTGTATCCACACTCTTTAACCGTTCTGTTCTATGCTAGCAATGCCATTTAAGCTAGCATGCTCATTCAAGCTGGCTGTTAAAGCCTCGTGTGTGGTGATTTATTTAGGTTATTATTATACATTTGATAGCTGAATACAGTCCCTTTATGTCACCTTAGTTTCATGAATGTGTTTATTGAATGGCTAAATGAATCAGCCTACCTGGAAATCTGTATCCGCGTTCTTTAACTTGAACACAACCCTGCGTACCTTGCCACTATAAACCAGTAATTTTCCTGGAGATAACATATCATTATCACCATACCTGGTGTTCAACCTTAACAGCCAAAACTTAGGATAATACCAGTGTATACCCGCTACAAAAAGGCCAGGATTTCGGTATAACCACTTAAAAATGGGCATTCATGCGTATCAACGCTGTTATGTGTTTGGCAACCCATACTGACGGTATACCCGCTACAGTAGACCACACTGCACCACTGGATAAGACACAAACTCTGCACCTTTCAAGGTTCCCTCACTAGAAACCCGAGGCACCAGGCATCTGGACCGGATGATCCATCTCAAGTCTTACTAACTAACATGAATCAGACCTGGCACACACTGCACTGTTCGCCACACTCTGCGACGATGCCTCACTGTTCAGACGTCAGATCCGAGCTGTCTTCAGTAAAATCTTTCAACTAAACTCTTTACTGGCCGATCTTTGGCGGTAGAACTGGAGTAGTCGTGATTCGTTTCAGACAAATATACGATAAAAATGAGGAAAAAAAACGACTGGATTTTGCTCCAGAGACAAAGAAATCCAGAGAAATCCCAAATTCCTGGCATCTCCTCGCTGAAATGGTCTGTCTTCCGTCTCCGCGTTAGCGTGATCATATTTCAGCCTTTGTAATTTCCTAAAAGTGTTGTTTGAAGTGTGTTTTTTCTTTTGAAAATGATTAATTGTTGCTAAGAACATAAGCACTTGTCCTCACAGCTGCTGCTGTCTTGTGTCATAATAAACATTCATCACTTCTTCCGCAGAACCCAGTGTCCCGGTGGACGACAAAAGCAGGACTTAAAGGAAAACAACATCAACACATATGGCGCCGTTGTTATTATGCCGCCGTTACACTGTGCAATCACTTTAAATGTCACATTGACGAGTTTGAGCCAAGCGTTGCTCATTCCAGCTTCAAATATCGCGACATGTAAACAGAGATTATGTCCGTTTTTGTCGTTAATTCCGATGATTTATCAAATACTTCCCAACCGCCGCACTCGAAATCCATTACATGAGCACGAATTAATGTCCAATTTATATATCCATGTGTACAACGTGACCCAGATGTTTGGTATGATTTCACCAGCTGTTTCTTTTTTGCAGTTTGGTCGCCGGTTTAAAGACGTGGGGATTCGTACATTTCTGCTGCAGGCGTCTTTAGGGGGATAATGACACAAAGCTGCAGCTGGACAATGCTGTGTTTAAATCCAACAAACCCATAAGTTATCTAACGGCACACAGTGTGCCCATTCCCTCCCCAATCCCCCCACCCCCCAACTTTGGCAGATACCAAAGGCACAAGCTCCAAGGACAAACTGCGATAGTGGTTGCCTCCAGAAAAGTCAACGTTATAAATTGAAAACATAACACAGATGGCGTGGACTAATCTGGGCTGCATACCATTCGATTTGCAATATGCAATTTGGGATTTGCAACACAAGGTCATTTTACCCCTTTGCTCATTGTGACATTTCAGCTCATTCTCCACGATGGAAACACAAACAAGCTGTGTTTATGATCCGAGCGCGAGCGTTGGGGGGGGGGGGGGAACCCTGAAGGAATCACGAATGTATCTGCAATTTGCAAGAAGTCATCGCTGCTGGATCCCAGGCTGCGGAGTCGATTCAAGTCCACTCAATTTTATTTATATAGCACAACATCACAAACGCAAAATTGCCTTGAGATGTGCCTCGAAGAGTGACACCGAGCGCTTTGAGCGTTCACTTCTGCCCGTAAAGGCGAGCATTTGATGGCAACGACATTTTGGCCTGTAATCAGATTCTAAAACATATTTTGATGACATTCCCTTCACCGATCAATAGCGTTGTTTAGGTGCTGTTGCTAATGTTTCTAAAGTTTGCGAATATGGTGGCAAGCTTTACTAGACTTCAAGTTTGCAGCTATGATTGTGAGCGTTGCCAGACATGAACCTTGCAACCACGGTTGCGACCTTTGCTAGAATTTAAGTTTGCCACCGTGGTTGCGAGCTTTGTTAAACTTTAAAGGTGAAGTAAGTAGTTTATAGTGACATCTAGAGGAGAGGCTGAAATTTACAACAACAAACTGCTCCTCTGCTCACCCCCTCCCTTCCCTGAGCGCTACGGTATCCTCAGCCGGTCAAATGCCGTCCTCGCCGTCCAGGTTCGTGAGGCGAGGGAGAGGGCGAGCTACCGTGGCCGTAGCAGACGAAGCGGAGAGAGAGGAGGCGAGACTTCCGCTACCAGTAAAGCGACGCTTGATTTGTTCTGTCGCGTTTGTCCTTACAGGCTCCGGTAGAAACATGGCGTCTCGCTGCTAACGGTGGCTATGCAACAGCGGCCCGCGACCATGTTATTTTACATGACTTTTTGAAACACTACGAAAATGAAACAAAAACTATTATACAGTGTCCCTTTATGTTAGTGACTGCGGTTGCGAGCTTTGCCCGACTTAAATTTGCGACTGCACGACCGTTAGCATCTCTAGATTTATGCGTCAGCCACGTTTTCTCCTGAAATCTCCTGACAGACGAGACGTCAAAAGGTGTGCATCTCAAGCCTGAAGGCACATCCTTACTGCTTTCCACCTGCTGTTCACATTCCCCTCCAGATGTTTTAGAGCCCTCAAACTGTGGAACAATAAGGGAAATAAATAAATACTGCAGGCACATGCCTCGCGCATGTGAAGGGAAGGGCGAAAACGAATCAAGATGCAGATTATTTCAACATGAAAATGCAGTTTTTTTTAAATGAAAACGTCGTCTGGCTGTCGCCTAACTCGTAACTCTAAGGGATGCGTCTTTTTTTTTTTTTTTTAAATTGCTTGTGCAAATGCACTTTGTCAGTGGACCCCGGAGGAGGGAAGACACAGGTCTGATTTTTGCATTCAAATGGTGTTCACCTCGGGAGAAAGATTTCAGACCTAATATAGTTGCAGCTACTTAAATGGATTACACGTCGAGCTGCAGGAGCACAGACCGTGCACAGCAAGACAGACGCTATCTCCGTGATGGAGGGGAGACACGCATGGCTGCACCACAGGCTCCACCGCCGACGAGAGAGTGACAGGAGGAACAACGGGGACAGGGAAACCTCCTCTCGCCTTCTTATGTGTGCGTCAGACGCGAGGGGGGGGGGGGGGGGGGTCAGCGGCACAGCAATCCTCAGATGTAAATGTAGCTATAAGCACACAATAGCAGACCCGACAGAAGCTCGCGCCTCTTCACGAACGAGCACATCTCGGCCTGTCAAGAGTGGGCCGAGGTTAAGGCCGGTCAGAGTGGTAGACCAGGAGCAGGCCGACAGCTCTTCAATGCCGCTGACAACCAGATGGATGAGATGGTTCTTTGGGGGGGGGAAGTCAGTTCTACTTTCCTGTTTATTAACACATCATAACTGCTGCACTCACAGACAGGCCCACTAATAAATAGTGGCTTCAGGGACGGAAATAAACACTCAATTATAAAACATTCATAGTTAGATTGCAAAGATACAACACTGAAAAGCTCAGTAAAAATAACATCATGAACATGATAATCCGAACAACTCAAAACGAGATGGTCGGTACTCATATAAACAGTCGTTAGCGATTGAATTACCCTCTCTAGACCGATGGCTCCCTAATTTGTAATGCATCTATGACCAAAATGTGGCCACGGCAGGAGGAAACACTGCATGTGTGTTTGTAGAAGTTGTGTGGTTCCTTGAATGCATCTTAAAAAAGCCATAAAAGGGACTGCGGCGGGGAGTCGTGACGAAGCTATTTTTAAGCACTGTTAAAACAATGTTTTGACAATGAGGAGCAGTGCATCCGCCGTTCCAGAGGGGTGGGGGGGGGGGGGAGCTGCGCTTCTGAGAGCGGGTGTGCTGAATATGTCACTTCCGGGTACTGGCCAATCACAAGACAGACGGAGAGTTGAGTCTGAAATATCGCGGCTGGGGAACAGCGTCAGAAAAGAGGATTTCTATCGGCTCGTTTACAGCAACTAGGAGGTTTTTGAGCATAAAAACAAGTAAATGTATGTAAGTAGACCTCCATAACTGACATATATGTGCAACAGGACCACTCTATGTGAGCTTTGAAACCTTAAAAACTGCTGTTTCAAAAGGAAGTAGACTAACTTTGTGCAGGCGTAGAACATATCAGGTGCCTGGTGCCGCCACTTCACGTACCGTAGTCCCCGCAGAAGTGACCGAATATACAACGGTCTTTGAATGCATCTCGTAGCTGCTTCTTTTAACCCCGACAGCAGCTCTCTGGATGCGCTGGGGTTTGATGTTGTTTATTAGTTTTTTTCCGAGTGCCGAATTTACCCTCTGACAAAGGGTGTAATTTAAACGCAATTTAAAGGTGTTGCTTTGGGACTAATAGCACCTTTTTTCCCTTTCCCTCGTAAAAGACTTGCAGTGGTAGATTGAAGACGCTGGATATGAAATATGGCGTATGTAATTACAAACTCACTTCACAGTCAAGTACTGTGTTATATTTGCTCTGCTAAAATGGATTGTTTCGCATAAACTGTCTGTAGAGGTGTGTGTGTGTGTGTGTTTTATTCAAATTCAAAGATCCGAGCCGTTCCCCCGATGGCTACATACGACTATACGCAGTCGGAGTCACATTTGTGCTGTTTATCGAGCTCGGTCGGCTCAAATCGGCGCATTCATCTGTCACCGTCTGATCCCAGAGTCAACATTAACATGTCTTTTTTTCTAGGTGCGCCGGCTTCATTGTTGAGTGACAGCGCGGCGAAGCTGTTGAGAGAGGAGGGAAAACGCAAGAGAAAGAGGCGAGGAGGGGAGAGGACGGAAAGACGGAGCTGCAGGATAAGGAGAATGATGAAGTGGTAGTGGAGGTGAGTGCGAATGAAGAATGCTAGTGTGCGGACCGAGTGACCAAATAAATCAGCCGCCAACAGATAATTGGACGAGCCGCACTCCAGAGACAGTTTCCGCAACCGTGAAAAGTGACACCGTGATTTGCAATTAACTCCGGCAGAAGGAATGAGAGATTTAGCTCCCTTTGGATTAATTCCAGGAATGTGATACCTGACAAAGGCGCCGTCGCCGTAATGAATCTGCCCGGGCCGAGCGAATCATTATCATCATTTAACTTGTATTACGGGCGCCCCCCCCCCCCTCTCTCTCTTTCTCCGAGGAATAAAGAATCCAAAGGAGCAGAAATCATATCAAAGTGGACCTGAAGGAGGGGGGGGGGGGGGGGGGGCGAGAACTGGACACCGAACGGCCCACAGCAATTAGCATGTACGAGCGCGACAAGGCTGGATTTTATGTTTGTTTGGTGAGCAGTTTTTCCGTCCCGGTTATTGTCCGCGTTCTCTTCCTCTGCAGCAGGGGAGCGGAGGAACGAGGGCCGAGATGATTCAGCCTGAACATTTGGACGCAAAGTCTGAACAAAAGAGCCATAATCACGCCGAAAAACACACACTCACCCGAGTGTAATTTAAAGATAACATCGCGGGTTTTTTGTGCTCAATTCGGCGACAGAAGCACATTTATTTTCCCTCGTCAGGAGATTTCTGAACTTCAATCAAGTCGCAAGACACAAAGAAGAAAAAAAAAGAACGCGTTTCATTTCAACGCTGCTCGATATTTGTGCTCGTTAAACTTAAAAAAAAATCTACCTCCCCATAATTGACCTTTTATTTCCGTTGGATTGGATATAACCGGGGCAGCGTGATTGAAAACAGATTAGTCCTTAATCAGACTAATTAGGGAACCTGTAGAAGACTTCTGTCGACACAAAGAGTGTTTGTCGGCGTCCGTGCCTTCAGCAAAACTGCACGACCTTTTCCCTGCGACAAAGCGCTAATTACCGGTAGCGTCTCATTAGGGTCGGAGAACCTGCCAATGAACGGGGGGCTCTCGGAATATGGAGTCAAACGCAATAGAGGAGGAGCGCGTCGGCCTCTGGCAATGGTTCCAGTTCCTTAAACAAAAATTTGAACGTGCAAATGCATCCCAGAGGCCACCGTAGTTCCCCCCTAATGTGCTCGGTAAAGTGAGCAATGGCGTGTTTTTATCTATGTGACAATGCAAAGCCGGGAGTTTGAGAACATAAATCACGAGTAAAGCTTTTTAAGTAGTGACTTCTTGTTGTTGTTTGTTGTTTTAGATTTATGCACTTTGGCAAACTTGTTTGGCAAAGTCCGTAAACTCCCGCGGCACTGGAGGCTTTTTGTTTCAATTAGATTTCTGGGGGAAATTCCCCCCCTTAATTAAAATGTGCGTTTTTTGTTTTTTTTTGAATTGGTAAAACGTCCAATAAAGGATCTCCAGTTTCTTTTTTCTTTTTTTTGGCAGCAGCCCCGTTCATTCAGTCTCCAAAACAAGCAAGAAGAAGCCCGAGCCAACGGACGCTCCGGTCCAGACGTGATGTGCTGCTAACGGCTTCCAATTATCAGGCAACAGTGGGGGGAATGAGACCTCTCTGATTTAGCTCGTGTTGGGCCGTATTGATTGGACAGGAGGACTGTGTGTGTGAAATTGGACAGAAGTGGGATGACTTTGCCTCTCGATTGAGACAGCTGTGGAGATAAACCCACGTATTGTGGCGCCAGTGCATCTCTGCAATCACGACTTTTACTTTCGATCATGTGAAAAACGCACGTTTTGCATATTCTCGGAGCAGATCTTCTTTGGACGTCGGGTTCCTTTAACGCCGAGCGGATCACGGATAACGATTTTTTCATGCATTTTGCATCACCGTAATTGTGCAACGGTCCGTGCGAATCGAAAAAACGCATTTCATAACGACATTTTCTGAAAGCTGAGAAGCTGCACGTCAAAGCCGACATGTGGTTATTACGGTTATTTAACTCGCGCTTGTAGGAAGCCGGCGAAATCAGCATCTTTTGACACATTTTTGAGACAAAAACTCAACGTTGTTTAAATTTCAAACTAAACACATACAAGCTGGTGTTTTGTGTTGTTGTTGTTGATTTTTAACATTCAGTAACTGCCAGATATCGAAAGTTCCTCTGGAGAAATGGGCAAAACCAATTTTCTGGGGTCCTATTATGGTTAAAATAACCCCAAAAAAGTGTCATTTTTTTTAGGTTTTTGGAGTTGAGTAACACGACCTTTCCCAACCCCCGAGGGTTGGCGAGAGTTGTCCCCGTCAGCTGTGTTTACGACGATACGCCGACAGCCCAAAGGAGGCGACGTGTCAGAGCTTTCGCCGCGACACCATGATACTGTGATATTTCTGCTGAAGGTTAGAACGACTGTCAGAGTCTCTTACCGTCCCTTTGTCATCTGAGGTGAAACTAAAAAACATTACGCAACCATGAGATAACAGCTTTGTAATCGTGAGCTTGGACACCCTGGAGATGATTGTGCGTGAAAATCCCAGCAGGGACGTTCGGGGTCACTGTGACGATCACTCCAGCGGGTCTAATTGTGCGTGTGCACCGCCATGTACTGGCCGTTGAGGTATTTGTATTAAGAGCATATGAAGCTAAAAGGTTGCTGGTGGGTGCATATGCTGGCACAGCTGGGAGAAACCATAAATTTGATTAATTGTCTTGGCGGAGAACACATTCGAGCGTGCAGACTCCAGGAGCCAGGGACTGAACCACCACAGCCAAATAATAAGAGAGAAGACAGAGATTCTGCATTCTGTATATAACATTTGATATTTGACATCATTCCAAGGGACAGAAGGGCAATTTTTTAAAAAGAAACTTTGGGGGAAAATATACGCCGTACTTCACCGTGTTTCATATGATCGGACACGTCTGACCGTTTGCGAGACGGCTGTCAAAAAATAGCCGTCAGAGAGCGTATGAACGCGGGGGTGGTGGGGGGCAGCGGGCCGCCTCACACCGTGAATCTGTCCCGCAGTCTGTTTGTGTTCCACTGACACAGCGGAGTCTCTGGACTCTGTTGGCATGTCGTGTTCCTGTCAAGTCAAATAACAGCTTTTCAAATGGGGCTCCTCGCTCCGCCGCAGCCAGCCGCCTCAACAGGGAGGCCGCAGAGGTTTCCAAAAAAAAAAAAAAAGTATTTGGGAAGATTTACAGAACTTGGCCGGGCGTGTGTGTGTGTGTGTACCAACAACTTGGATAACCCTAAAAGTGTCCAATTTCCCTCTTGCTGGCATTTCTTCCAAATGTCAAATCGTTCACCTGAACGAGTCACACACACGGACCTTCGCGGATCCTCCCTTTTGATAATGTCAAACCAAAACAGACCAAAGCTTTGGATAATGTCCAACGTCCACTTGCTATTAAGAGTGAGGCCCCCGGGGGTGTAGGAAGTGAGACGTCGAGGTCACGGACGACAAATTCCCACTGCACGGTCGTGTTTACGCTGTGCACGGATCTCACAAACCACCCCCCCCCCCCTGTTTCCTGTGCAATTTAGAATAACACTGCATGTCTGCACGGTCTAGTTTGGTTCCTTCTACATGGCCTCAAAAACACAGTCATACAGTTCTTCTTTTCAACCAAACATCAAAATGAGCCGGAGGTATTTACGACCATCGTCTGGGTTCCGTCTCTCGTTCACTTTTTAAACAGACAGTGTGGACAAGAAGTCCGTAAAAATTAAGCGAGGCCGGTCACGTTAGGAGAAAACAACCACGGGGTGAACTCGGTGAACACCTGAGACAGAAACCTGACACACAACGCGAGAAGATGATTGTTTCAGGGACTTTCAACAAAACCTATTTACGTGTCGCGTTACTGGTGACTGTGTTTACAGCTGGTGTTGATACTGATCTAATCTAATCACTATGTCCGGGGTCATGTTGCAACAACGTAAGGACAGGAGAGGAAATAGAAGAAGAAGAAGAAGAAGCAATGAATAGACCATTACTGACAATAGCAACAACAATAACTAGCACTGCACTCAGTCAAGCATCCCCCACACAAGTTTGGGGACCTCACTTTTGAATCCGCAAAACCTTTTGACAACTCTAGCTTTTGAAGTGGCCGACTTCCTGTTGAGTTGAAGCCATGGTTACGGTTGACTTTTTTGTCCGTCTTGGTCTATGACATCTTCCCGCCAAGTTTCGGAAAATTCGGTGAAACTCAATGCATGCCAACGTCATAGGGCGCTTCCTGTTTCGTGGCGATTGGTCAAAATTCGGCAAAAACGCAGAGGGTTGCCTTGGCCACGCCGTTTTAAATCCGCAAAACCTTTCGACAACCTTTCACCTTTGACGTGTCTAGTACAAATTGGGCAGTTTTTTGTTATTTTTAGGTCAGTACGACAAATGCGCTTCGCTCATTTAGGTAGGATGCAAATCGCCAAAATGGATGCCAAATTCTAAAGCTTCCTGTGTAGTTAAGGCCATAGTTACGGTCGACTTTTTTGTTCGTCTTGGTCTATAACATATTCCCGCCAAGTTTCGGGAAATTCGGCGGTAATCTTTGAACTTCTGTTTTGGGGCGCTATAGACCCCTTGAGCTGTTTCGGCCATTGGTTGCTCAGGCCCTGATATTAGCGGCTATGTGTCCAAACAGGTTCAAAACGACTGCAACTGCAAGATTAAATTCACAACAGGAATGCAAATAACCTTGGTTTATGCCACCCCCCCGTCATATTATAGGGTGTCCTGTGTGTGTAATGAAGTGAGAACAGACATGGACGAACACGTTGAACTTGTGTTCGACGTAGGCCGCGGGTGCATCCCTGGCTTACCGTCAGAGGATCAGATCACAATCTGTCCTCCACCTCAGATGCATTCATTTACACCAGGGTCACGCTTCAAACGTGTCCGAGCCTCTATCCGATTCCTGAGCCAATCAGCCAGAGTGCGTTTTAATGTCCGCCGTACGTGGTTACATGGTTCTCTCAGCTACTGCCGAGGAGGAGAAGAAGAAAAAAGGCTTTTTGCCTTTTGATTTAACCAGGGTCGTGGAGCCGTGTTTATCTGCCGAGTGTGTACACCAGCATCCATCTGAGCTGAGGCAGCTGTAATTCAGCTTTTGATTTGAAGCGAATGTGAAGAGGATAATCCTTTCACAGTCTCAGACAATGTGTTGACTGCCTGGACTTTTTTTTTTTTTTTTTGTCAATGTGCATAAGAGTAAATCTTCGCACCCTTTTCAAGACCTTTCCAGCTTTTACAATAAATAATTTCGTGAATGTGGAGTGATTTACATAGCCTTCATTTTTTTGCTCGAGTGGAGAAGAAGTGATTTTTGCAGTGGTTTTGGTTTAAAAATGAAAAAAATAAATATTAAAAAATGATTGGCTCTGTATGTGAGAAGAAGGTAGCAGCAGCGGCAGATACATCCTTACAAACCCTTTTCATCAAAGCTCAACCCACAAAACACTGGAGGTCGTTCTCTGTAGCAACAGTTAACCGCGTTTCACAGCACGTCGTCTGAAAGAAGAGGATTAAATAAGATGAAATGAAACAGATCGGGAACCTTTTAGCTTCAACAGATTTCAGTCGGTTATCCAAGTGCTGGGGTTAGGGTTGGGGCTAGGTGTATCGGTGCTTCTATCACACCGGAAACGATAGAAATACAGCACAGATGTGCGTTCTTTCAGAGCTGGGGTTAGGGTTGGGGTTAGGGTTTACTGTATCGGTTCTTTCAGGGTTGGGGTTAGGTGTATTGGTGCTTCTATAACATAGAAAACAATCAAGCCTGATAGAAAAACAGCAATGTTGTGCTTTCTTTCAGAGCTGGGGTTAGGGTTAGGTGTATCGGTGCTTCTGTAACACCAAAAACGATAGAAATACAGCACAGATGTGCGTTCTTTCAGATCTGGGGTTGGGGTTAGGGTTTGGTGTATTGGTCCATTTAGGGTTAGGGCTTGGGTAAGGGTTGGGGTTAGATGTATTGTTTTTTTTTTAGAGCTGGGGTTAGGGTTGGGGTTAGGTGTATCGGTGCTTCTATAACACCAAAAATGATAGAAATACAGCACAGATGTGCGTTCTTTCAGAGCTGGGGTTAGGGTTGGGGTTTGGGTTGGGTGTATCGGTTTTTTCAGGGTTGGGGTTAGGTGTATCGGTGCTTCTATAACACAGAAAAAGATCAAGTGTGATAGAAATACAGCACAGATGTGCATTCTTTCAGGGCTGGGGTTGGGTGTATCGGTTCTTTCAGGGTTGGGGTTAGGTGTATCTGTGCTTCTATAACACCAAAAACGATAGAAATACAGCACAGATGTGCGTTCTTTCAGAGCTGGGGTTAGGGTTGGGTGTATCGGTTCTTTCAGGGTTGGGGTTAGGTGTATCGGTGCTTCTATAACACCAAAAACGATAGAAATACAGCACAGATGTGCGTTCTTTCAGAGCTGGGGTTAGGGTTGGGTGTATCGGTTCTTTCAGGGTTGGGGTTAGGTGTATCGGTGCTTCTATAACACCAAAAATGATAGAATTACAGCACAGATGTGCGTTCTTTCAGAGCTGGGGTTAGGTTTGGCTGTATCGGTTCTTTCAGGGTTGGGGTTAGGTGTATCTGTGCTTCTATAACACCAAAAACGAACAAGGGTGATAGAAATATAGCAGAGATATGCATTCTTTTAGAGCTGGGGTTAGGGTTAGGGTTGGGTGTATCGGTTCTTTCAGGGTTGGGGTTAGGTGTATCGGTGCTTCTATAACACCAAAAACGATAGAAATACAGCACAGATGTGCGTTCTTTCAGAGCTGGGGTTAGGGTTAGGGTGTATCGGTTCTTTCAGGATTGGGGTTAGGTGTATCGGTGCTCCTATAACACCGAAAACGATCAAGCGTGA
This sequence comes from Microchirus variegatus, assembly GCF_963457635.1. Lineage (NCBI taxonomy): Eukaryota > Metazoa > Chordata > Actinopteri > Pleuronectiformes > Soleidae > Microchirus > Microchirus variegatus. Next base: position 4,413,067 of record NC_139821.1, read on the forward strand.
TAGAAACACAGCACAGATACGTGTTCTTTCATAACCTGCCTGATAAATGGGACTTAAAATACACATGTCCATGTTTGTGAACTCACAGATAATCCAGAGCAGTCGACTCGGGCACATTTTATGTTTTTTTTCATATCGACTATTGTATCTTCAGGCTCTTCAGCTAATGGAAGTTCACGGAAGACACTGACGCTGAATAACGGGATCTTCAATAATGTGATATGGATTCAAAATAAAATCCCAATTCGTGCCAAGCTATTCCGGCAAAAACAACGGCAGCGACAACAAGGCGAGATTAATTTGACGTTTAAGTACACCGTGTCTCCAATTGGTGATCGTGCTTGTTTATCAGCTGCAGGCAGGTTTTGTAATTAGGACGGGCGATATACCTCCAGGAGTACAGTTGGACTTTTATTGTCGGTTACAAACCGACAATAAAAGTCGGTTAATTTTGGTCCGGGTTTGCCAAAAGAAACGAGAGGTGAAGTGGTTCTTTATCAGCCACAATTTTAGCCGTAAAAAAAGCTCCATTAACACTCGCTCTGCTTCAATTTCACCTCACCAGACAACGGCTACGGGGGAGAAAATTGGCTTCTTGTTTACAACGGCAAAAGTGTATCAACTGTATTAGGTCGATGTGATACGCGTTCGTTTTTAGGTGCTTTAGCGCGATTCCGACTTACGTCTGATACACAGCTAACCAGGAACCTATTGGGGGCGGTATCAGCTCTCAGTCACGGTGGTTTATCATCTATTCTGTGTAGAATTGTCAGAAAAAGGTTCAACGACTAAGTGCTTCCTGCACGCTTTCCCCAAAATAACTTTCACTTTCCATATCTGGCAGTTATTCAACCCGTTTGGGAAGCGACGGGGAATTTTTGTCTGCGATCGGAAGCTCGTTCGGCGGAAGTCACTTCGGTTCTTGTGCGCAATTAAAGCTTCATCTGTCTGCTTTCTGGTATCTATCCATCGTCTACTGTGCCAACCTCGGCTGAGATAGGACGTAGTGTGGGGTCATACCCTGCACAGATCGCCCAATCCATAGTTTTTAAATTGTCTAGATATGACAAACGGTCTCAAGGAGTTACCGTAAATAGACGTACGAGTGCCAAATCCTGTTTGAGACGACAGGATTGGTTAGAGAAGGGTAACGTCCCCCCTGGTCCCTTGAAAGAAGACCTGAAACTACCAATCGAGACCGTTCGCTCATCAGGAAAGTGTTTGCCGACGTTATTAATCAAGCGCACGTCGGTTATATCCAATGTTTTCCTTGCGTATCCCCGTCTCTCACTGTCGTCGTCTGCTCTGTTTAAGACGTTTACCGCGTGCCTTGTTTTGTCTGCCTAAATGATCCTAAGTCTCTCTTTTGTATCTGCAGAGGCAGATTTGTTCCTCAGAGCAAGCAAATCCCACTGTCGGAGAGAAAAGAAAGAAAGAGCAAGTCTCAGATTTTTTGTAAGCTTGGATTTTGTCCTCCCTGAAACACCAGACACTCTTCCTGTTGGATAATTGCTTGTTAGTGCTCCTGACCCGCGAGAAGAACAAATCACACAGGGCTACTTCAAAAAACAACACAAAAAAACTACACCCACACAAGCAGCAGCATCTGCGGAAATATTCAGGCGTTGGCGCCATCTTCAAGAAAGTTGTCACGGCGGCCTGAGCGACTAAAGTTGCCTCGCGAAATTTAGAGAGCAAGAGTAATCACTATTGATTTCCCTTGCTGTTCTTATCCACATCGCCAAACTCGTCTTACTGCTGCAGTATCACAGGGAAACGCTTGATTCACAACCGACTACCACAGAAGAAGAGAATTAGGCCTTTTGGCAATGACACTAACTCTACCCCCGCCAAGGTCCAATAAGGCAAACCGGGGGAGAATTAATGTTTTATGGAGCCGGTGATAACGGCGGAGGAGCCAGAGTTTTGGAGTCGTTGGCTGGAAACGATCTCGTGTACGAGAGGCTCGGAGTAATTAAGAGCAGGGGGTTCGGCCGCCTGACATTATTGCTGGATGAGCGGCAACACAGACGAACACCTGAGGCTTTTTTGGGAAGCGCCAGCACATTCAGAGGGGATCTCGAGAGATTGTGACGAGGGGACGACGACAACTGCTGCTGCTGATCAGATTTCAACATTGACTGAAACAAAGACTGCTCTATTTTTAATATTATACATCCCTTAATGGATCTTGGTTTGCGCTACAGTATATTACAGCTGCCAGTGTAGTGTATCATAGTGTAGGTAATCAATATTTTATGTCTTATACTTCTTCCAGGCTGACAAATGCTGTGTCTGGAGGGCAAGGTCTTCAGGTTGTCCTTTTTCTCTTCAGTCTCTTCCATTCCTGTTCCGACGAGATGGATAAAAAAACATTGTTTGTGTTTCTGACACTGACGTGTTGGACGAGAAGACGTGTCTCACAATCTGTGTTCCAGTTCATCCCAAAGGTGCTCGATATGGGGCTTTTCAGGTCAGATCAGTCAAGTTCTTCCACACAGCAAACTCAAAGTCAAATCATGTCTTATATGTAATCCTTGTGTTGTGTACTGGGACACGGCCTTTCTCAAACTCAGGGTTGGAAGCATTGTTCAAAAATGTCTTAAAATTGTCCTTCATTGGAGCTAGAGCTAAGTTATTGTCGACTGAAACCCTATGTCGCAGTTCCGGTAAACTTTACATGACGCCTATGTGGGTTTTACGGCCTTTAATTTCATGTATTTAAGGTGTTTTCATTGTCTTTATTACCACCACCCTTTTGGAGGGTTCCACCAAGAACCCTTTTAAAACTATTTATTCATAAAGGGGTTTTAAAGGGTTCTCTGGATGAAAATGGCTCTTACTGGAACCATTAGTGTTACCAAGAACCCTTGAAAAACCCTTTCTTCTGAAAAAAAGGGGTTTTCAGAAGCAAACGGTTCCAGGTAGAACCTCAGCCCTTGTAGAAGGAGCCTTTTGGAACCCTTATTTCTAAGAGTGTACAGTGTTTTTCTTATAATACACTATTTTAACATGCAGAACATTGTAAATAACTGCCAGATAGTGAAAGTTATAATGGAAAAATATGGGCAAAAGCTACTTAGTTGTGTCAAAGCGTGAATATGGTGGACAAACACTGTAAAGTATCTGCCGTCAAACACCACTCAGTAACTGCTAACGTCTGCGTAAGTGAACGAAACGCCACTGCGAATCCTCTCGTGAAAAGATAGCCACGCAGACTTTTAGTCAAACGCTGAAAAAACAATTCATAGAACAAGATAATGCTGAGCGGTCCCGGTCTTTAGTGACTGACCGACTGAATGTGCGGCGCATGTTGATGAAAATATGGCCGGCACAGTTCTGTAAGTAGTGCTCAGGCCATCGATCCCCTCAGGCCCTTTTGTTGCAAATGCAATTACACTGGTTTGTTTGGTCATTCTCTCTCTGTCTGCTGGATAATGACCCCCCCCCCCCACCCCGCCCCTCTTCTTCTCTCAGATCAATTCCACTTCATGCAGTGGTTCGTGGTTTTGCGAGCACTTCATATTTGTAAGAGCCGGCCAGATTTCGTAAAAAAAAAAAAAAAACAGCGTCTGTGGAAAATAAGCATTTCATTCACGGAATCCTTCTGCTGCTCAACGTCCCCCATTTTAATTGCACGATAAACACAAGAGGTAAAAAAATAAGCGTGTAAAGAAAGCGATTAGAGGCGGAGCTCGGCGCTTAAGAAAAAAAAAATATATATATATAGGGGCCCGAAAGCGCGGTAATTAGACATTCCTTTCTGTGTGTGCCAGCGACGCAGATTCACTAATGTGCAGCCGCTACACGGCACGCGGCGCCCCGAGTGCTATATTTAACTTTTGATTTCTTTTATAAGAGCCTCGAACGGGCGAACCACTGCTGCCAAAAACGGAGATTTCAACATTGACGTTGATTTAGTCAATGGTGTCGTCGTAATTCCTAAACCGAAGATGTTCCGGTTTTTTTTTCTCCAATAATTAATAGCAAGTTTTCTGATTTATCTGCTTCTCAAATGTGAATTTTTTGGGCGTATATTTAGTCTGTGGGCCAAACGAGTACTTGATTAATCGGGGAAAAGAATCGTCAGAGTCACAGAGGAGTTTAGTCACATTAACTGACGATGACGTACCTTAAAGGTGCATTATGTGATAAATCTAAAGCAACTGGCCATAAAATCCTCCTAATATGTCACAGAGACTCAGGAATAATGTTCATATAACAAACTGAACTCACCAACAACAACAGTACAGACAAAATATTTGCGTTAAAAAAAAACATTTTGCAGACTGCAAATCATGTTGATGTTTTGAAATCATGTTTTGGCGTCATGTGGCGCCACCTACCGCCGTCTACCAATCATTGCAGTCGGTCGAGTCCGAGCTGCCGAGCAACCACGGGATGCCAGTTACGGAACCTAAAAGACCTCGGTGTTTTCAATTTGAAACGTAGTCAGCGTTTTTTGGCCACATTCTTACATATGGCGCCTTTAAAGTCGACTCGTGAATGCAAAAGTCATGTCGTGTTTTCGCCACAGGGGGCGCCAAACGTCACGTTTCGCCTTTGCTTTACTCATTAATCAATCACATGTTATTGAACGCACGTCACTTTGCCAATAAGAGGTGAGATCTAAGCACGCAAACACACAACGCACACACACACACACACCATCATGTGCTTGTTATGCACACTGTATAATATCTGCATCTCTAATGTAATATCAATACTTCGAGGCCACAAACGACAAAACAAACGACTCTTCAGTCCCCGTTCGTCCAAAACTCATCCATCAAACACGGGGCAGAGTCTGAAAGTCTGAGAAAGTTCACGACAAAGACGTCGACAGGTGGGAAACGAGAAAGACGACAGTCGTACGGTGGGTTTTTCTCTCTCAAACACACACTGATTTGTGTAGCGGTGATTTATGGAACCTTCTTCTTTTGTGTGTGTGTGTGTGTGTGTGTTTTGCTTTGGAACCACAGCAGTAATAGTCTGTCCAAAAAGCTTTATCCACAGGTAAAGAAATGGCTTCTCTCCTCTCTCTTAATGCCCTTTGGGTCAAAGTGTTGCGGGAGAAAAAGAAAAGAACGAGGCCACCTCTCCTTATGTCACATTTAAGTGCTGTCCTAAAAACAACAACAACAACAACAACAACAACAAAAAATACACATTCTGTCATGGATTCTGAAGCAAAAATGCAAACATTTGTGTGTTTTCCTGGCACCAAATCAAATTCAGCCCATGCAGGCTTGGCGTGAATGTGCACAGACAACAGATTCTAAAGGTTTTGTATTACTGTTGTTGTTGTTTACCTGCACAACAACACAAATCACTGCCAGCGATAATAATCAAGGTCATGGAACAGCAATCACAGCACAAAGCCATCACAGAAAAACTGTGTCAGTCTCTCTCTCTCTCTCTCTGCTCCACAACACCAAGATTATCCAAAAACTGGGATCCCGTCGACCCACTGCGCTCATTTCTCCACAATTACGCACACCAGACACCTGCGTTTTCTGCTCCATCCTCCATTCACACACACACACACACACACTGATATACGTGGAAAAAAAAAAAATACGACAAGTGGCTCAATCTGTGGCTCAACTCTAACCCCCCACAGTGTTCATCCGCGCGCGCGCGCGCAATTCAGACGCAAGATCCACCACCACTCTGTGCGTAAAAATGTCACACAGAAACCATGCCATTTCAAGTCCTCCTCTGGGTTTTTGGCGTTGCGCTTTTACGCACGTAGACGCACAAACACACAAGTGTGCGCAGCGGATCCAGACCCTTCTTATCCCGAATGTGCGCGTAAACGAACGAATATAAAATATGTGCGATGACGTGACATTACTGGAATAATCATTCTGCGACACATTTATTTATTTATTTATTATTTTCATTTTCTCTGCATCGATCGCGCGGTTGATCGAGTGGAGGAGGAGGAGACGGAAAAAAAACGCTCCTGGGCAAAACATAATGTGGAACTCGCACAGTTTTGTTTTTTTTACAGCATCGCTGTCGCCAAAAATGCACAACCAGACCAGGAGAAAAGTCGCCGTTACAAGAAGGAAAGGAGAGGTTTTTAACGACGCTTTTTACGAACCACATGTGTTGTCGGTGTTTAGCGCTTGAATAAAATCACCAAAATCAAGAAAATGAGAGTGTGGATAGCGCGCACTGCTCATGATATTTGACGTCGCGGTGCGCAGTCGCCCTTTTCATGTTGGCTGAAATGTCAAGATGTTCAAAATGTAAAACGATCTGATGAACCAGACGAGATAAAGTTCTCCTCTAGGACGCCTCATCTGTCAAAAAGCAGGTATTTTTTTCCTGCGTGTTTGCACGATGTTCCATACAATTCCATCTTTTCTATCTTTTACCTCAGTGTAGAATAAAGTTAAACACTCATATTTGATTAAAAAAAAAAAACCGGGACAAACACTGGGTCTGGATTCACTCTCCACGTCTCGTTGCTCTTTTTACGCACGGGCTTCACGCGAGCAACAGTTCCACAAACCAACAAGCATCTCCGTGCATCTATGAAGTCTCAAGTGCACCATCTCCTCTCTGTCTCTCTTTATGTGTGTCCATCATGATTATGAGACATATAATTCCTAAACTGCTGCTGTCTGATGATCAAAAAGCGCAAAATCTGCCCTGAAAAAGCGCACACACACATTCACAGCTACACTCGTGGAAGGCAAAAGCAAGACGAGAGAAAGAATGTGCCACTAAACTTGCGTTAAAATGCCGGATCTCACCTGTTTTCATCCGGTCATGCTGCTGCTGCTTCTGCTGCTGCTGATGCTGCTGCTGCTGCTGGTGTCCTTTGGTCCGCTTCATCGCACTGTGGCTGCTGCATGTCTGGGGACATGCTTCTGGAGACGAGGCTGTGGACACGAAGAGAGAGCGCCTCGGCTGTGAGAGAGGGGAAGGGGGGAGGAGGAAGAGGAGGAGGAGGATGATGAAGAGGAGGAGGAGTGCGCGTGTACATGTGAGAAAAAGAGAGAGAGAGAGAGTGTGTAATAAGAAGGGGGCTGGCGCTGCTTCTTTGACGCTCATGACACTCGTTGTTTACCTTTTTTTTCCTCCCTCCTTAACATTAGACTCGAGCAATTTGTGCAGTTTGGAGCAACACGTGATTTAAAAATGCCTTAAATGCCTTAAATTTCCCATTCAGAATTGACTGGAATGCGCAATCCACTGTTTCAGCACCATGGAGAGCGCCATTATGGGGGTAAAATGAATGGGGGGTCACAATTATGTAGAGATTGGGATTCTAATTGTAATTTTTTTGTAATTCTTTCTTTATTTTATTGATTTGTTTAAGCAAAGGGACAAAATGTATGTTAAAATTAAGATAGTTTATATTGATATATCAGGTTATAGCCTGAGGCTAATTTCCGCCTATAGTCCCTTAAATCTAGTCTTCGGACATCGATCATTCCAAAATCTACTTATACTTCCAAAATCTCCTTAAAGTTCCAAAATCTAAGTATAATTCCAAAATCTACTTAAATTTCCAAAATCTAAGTATAATTACCAAATCTACTTAAATTTCCAAAATCTAAGTATAATTCCAAAATCTACTTAAATTTTGGAAATTTAAGTATAATTCCAAAATCTACTCAAAGTTCCAAAATCTAAGTATAATTCCAAAATCTACTTAAAGTTCCAAAATCTTATAATTAACAAATCTACTTAAATTTCCAAAATCTAAGTATAATTCCAAAATCTACTTAAATTTCCAAAATCTAAGTATAATTCCAAAATCTACTTAAAGTTCCAAAATCTAAGTATAATTCCAAAATCTACTTAAATTTCCAAAATCTTAGTATAATTCCAAAATCTACTTAAAGTTCCAAAATCTAAGTACAATTCCAAAATCTACTTAAATTTCCAAAATCTAAGTATAATTCCAAAATCTACTTAAATTTCCAAAATCTAAGTATAATTCCAAAATCTACTTAAAGTTCCAAAATCTAAGTATAATTCCAAAATCTACTTAAATTTCCAAAATCTTAGTATAATTCCAAAATCTACTTAAAGTTCCAAAATCTAAGTACAATTCCAAAATCTACTTAAATTTTGGAAATTTAAGTATAATTCCAAAATCTACTTAAATTTCCAAAATATAAGTATAATTCCAAAATCTACTTAAATTTCCAAAATCTAAGTATAATTCCAAAATCTACTTAAATTCCCAAAATGTAAGTACAATTCCAAAATCTACTCAAAGTTGCAAAATCTACTCAAATGAGGTTCCTTGTTTCTGTTATTCTGAAACTACCTGGCAACCCACCGGAGCCTGTGCTCAGGGGGAGGACGGGGCCGACGCTGCGTGGCCCATAATTACCGTGTGTATTGTTGTAGTGCGTGTTTTGAAAGGCACCGTCACACAGTTTTACAAACTGTATAAACGTATGTATTCGATGAACACATGAACCCGGGGGCCTGTGATGGACGCCTGCTCTTCGTCACGTTGTGTACACTGTTGAGATGCGGGGCCTCTGAAGAGAGAGAGCGGGTGTTTATTATGACTGATTTGCACTTATTGAGATTTAGCCGCTCGCGCCGTGTTTGACGGGAGGATTCCTGGGTGATTTATGGCGCTTTGCAAGAAAACGTGCGGCGGCTGCTGCTGGTATAAAAGGCTTAGTGTGGTTTTGACAACAACGCTCAGTATTTATGCTTTCTAAAGCTGCCAGATACAGAGGAGAGAGATTGTTAGAGAGGGGGGGGAATAAACAGAGGGTGGGCATGTTTTTACTGACATCTACTGGGGGAAGTAACCTCAGAAGAACTGATCTGTGAGTGTGTGTGTGTGTGTGTGTGTGTGTGTGTGTGTGTGTGTGTGTGTGTGTGTGTGTGTGTGTGTGTGTCAAATCAAAATCTTTCAAAATCTACTTAAAGTTCCAAAATCTACTCATAGTTGCAAAATCTACTTTAAGTTCCTAAATCCTACTTATAGTTCCAAAATCCAGTTATAGCTCCAGCAACTTCTTATAGTTCCAAAATCTACTCATAGTTGCAAAATCTACTTAAAGTTGCTAAATCTACTTAAAGTTCAAAAATCCTACTCATAGTTCCAAAATCCAGTTATAGCTCCAAAATCTACTTAAAGTTCCAAAATGTACTTAAGGTTCCAAAATGTACTCATAGTTCCAAAATCTACTTAAACTGCCAAAATCCTACTTATAGTTATAAATTCTACTTTAAGTTTCCAAATCTACTTAAAGTACCACATTCTACTTAAAGTTCCGAAATGTACTTAAAGTTTCAAAATGTACTTAAAGTTTCAAAATGTACTTAAAGTTTGAAAAATCAACGTATTTTTCCAAAATTTACTTAGAATTCCAAAATCTACTTAAAGTTCCAAAAACCTACTTAAAGTTCCAAAATCTACTTAAACTGTGGACTTCCTGTGTTTTGCTTTAAGAAGTAGCCGCAAATCAAGCTAACTTTCACAATCAATTGATCTGTGGAGTATTTTCTCTCGATTAATCGTTTGATCCGTCAAACGTTGATCCGCGTTTGTCAAACCCCGGAAATAACGAGGTTCTCAAATATCTCGTTTTTGTCCACAAACCGAAAGAAAGAAAACGATTCACCTTCTAAGGAGGTGATACGATCAGAAATCTTGTTCTTCACAAGTCCTTCATGTCCACTCAACACGCTGATGATGGACCAGTGACTTTATTTTAATGACAAGAATGAGGCTGTTATTGCAGATTCCTCCTCTGTCGCCTCCAAAAATACAGAAAAGAACCCATTAGGTAAAGGATTTTTTGAGCTTGAACTTTTTTAAAATGTATCAGTGGTTTGAGTTTTTGGAAACACACACACACACACACACACACACACACACACACACACACACACACACACACACACACACACACACACACACACACACACACTCCTACTGTACTTGAATTATTTAATGACGTGGCCCCTGCAGGGGCATAAATTGGTGGCAGGCAAAGCAGCGAGACTCTGTGAAGAAAAGAAACGGACCCTGGCGCCGACGGCAGACGCCATATTAACGGCTTAATGTGAAAAAAAAAAAAGTCTCACGTGGAGTGTTGCGATGTGTAATGCGTTCTCGTTACTAAATCCCAGGCCCGGGTGAGCCGTCAAAACACCCACCACGCATCACTCCTGAAACCCATGACTCACACTGTCACTGTAAACACGCACCTAAGTGGCCAGAGGGGGGCGGATCGTGAGCCGTGCGCGCACCTGTGTCGTGATGATGATGATGATGATGATGATGAGCAAGAACGCCGCCTTCAAAGGCCCGGTCTGAGTGCACTGCAATTAGCCGAGGGGTGGAAAATCACAGGTTTCTCGAATGGGGAAGAAGAAGAAGAAGAAATAATGTCCCCGTAAATGTCTCGTACAGCAACAATGTGTTGTTAAGTTATAAACAACACATTTTACATGATTTAAAATGTCCCTTCCATAAACATGACACTATCTCACCCATAACTGCTAACACCCTGCTAGCATCACAGTCAGGAAATCACATCAAATTTAGCTGAAATGTTGTTAGAGCTAATGTTTAGCAACACTGGACAATATTGAAGCCAGTGTTAGCTTAAAATTGTATGAAAACTACTATTACCACTACTACTACCATTACTACTACCACAATTTCAACTACTAATGCTCCCTGCCATAAACATGTCACTATCTGACCCATAACTGCTAACACCCTGCTAGCATCACAGTCAGGAAATCACATCAAATTTAGATGAAATGTTGTTAGAGCTAATGTTTAGCAACACTGGACAATATTGAAGCCAGTGTTAGCTTAAAATTGTATGAAAACTACTATTACCACTACTACGACCATTACTACTACCACAATTTCAACTACTAATGCTCCCTGCCATAAACATGTCACTATCTGACCCATAACCACTAACACCCTGCTAGCATCACAGTCAGGAAATCACATCAAATTTAGATGAAATGTTGTTAGAGCTAATGTTTAGCAACACTGGACAATATTGAAGCCAGTGTTAGCTTTAAATTGTATGAAAACTACTATTACCACTACTACGACCATTACTACTACCACAATTTCAACTACTAATGCTCCCTGCCATAAACATGTCACTATCTGACCCATAACTGCTAACACCCTGCTAGCATCACAGTCAGGAAATCACATCAAATTTAGATGAAATGTTGTTAGAGCTAATGTTTAGCAACACTGGACAATATTGAAGCCAGTGTTAGCTTAAAATTGTATGAAAACTACTATTACCACTACTACGACCATTACTACTACCACAATTTCAACTACTAATGCTCCCTGCCATAAACATGTCACTATCTGACCCATAACCACTAACACCCTGCTAGCATCACAGTCAGGAAATCACATCAAATTTAGATGAAATGTTGTTAGAGCTAATGTTTAGCAACACTGGACAATATTGAAGCCAGTGTTAGCTTAAAATTGTATGAAAACTACTATTACCACTACTACGACCATTACTACTACCACAATTTCAACTTCTAATGCTCCCTGCCATAAACATGTCACTATCTGACCCATAACCGCTAACACCCTGCTAGCATCACAGTCAGGAAATCACTTCAAATTTAGCTGAAATGTTGTTAGAGCTAATGTTTAGCAACACTGGACAATATTGAAGCCAGTGTTAGCTTAAAATTGTATGAAAACTACTATTACCACTACTACGACCATTACTACTACCACAATTTCAACTACTAATGCTCCCTGCCATAAACATGTCACTATCTGACCCATAACTGCTAACACCCTGCTAGCATCACAGTCAGGAAATCACATCAAATTTAGATGAAATGTTGTTAGAGCTAATGTTTAGCAACACTGGACAATATTGAAGCCAGTGTTAGCTTAAAATTGTATGAAAACTACTATTACCACTACTACGACCATTACTACTACCACAATTTCAACTACTAATGCTCCCTGCCATAAACATGTCACTATCTGACCCATAACCACTAACACCCTGCTAGCATCACAGTCAGGAAATCACATCAAATTTAGATGAAATGTTGTTAGAGCTAATGTTTAGCAACACTGGACAATATTGAAGCCAGTGTTAGCTTAAAATTGTAAGAAAACTACTATTACCACTACTACGACCATTACTACTACCACAATTTCAACTTCTAATGCTCCCTGCCATAAACATGTCACTATCTGACCCATAACCGCTAACACCCTGCTAGCATCACAGTCAGGAAATCACTTCAAATTTAGCTGAAATGTTGTTAGAGCTAATGTTTAGCAACACTGGACAATATTGAAGCCAGTGTTAGCTTAAAATTTTATGAAAACTACTATTACCACTACTGCGACTATTACTACTACCACAATTTCAACTACTAATGCTCCCTGCCATAAACATGTCACTATCTGACCCATAACTGCTAACACCCTGCTAGCATCACAGTCAGGAAATCACTTCAAATTTAGCTGAAATGTTGTTAGAGCTAATGTTTAGCAACACTGGACAATATTGAAGCCAGCATTAGCTTAAAATTGTATGAAAACTACTATTACCACTACTGCGACTATTACTACTACCACAATTTCAACTACCAATGCTCCCTGCCATAAACATGTCACTATCTGACCCATAACCGCTAACACCCTGCTAGCATCACAGTCAGGAAATCACTTCAAATTTAGCTGAAATGTTGTTAGAGCTAATGTTTAGCAACACTGGACAATATTGAAGCCAGTGTTAGCTTAAAATTGTATGAAAACTACTATTACCACTACTACGACCATTACTACGACCACAATTTCAACTACTAATGCTCCCTGCCATAAACATGTCACTATCTGACCCATAACTGCTAACACCCTGCTAGCATCACAGTCAGGAAATCACATCAAATTTAGCTGAAATGTTGTTAGAGCTAAAGTTTAGCAACACTGGACAATATTGAAGCCAGTGTTAGCTTAAAATTTTATGAAAACTACTATTACCACTACTGCGACTATTACTACTACCACAATTTCAACTACTAATGCTCCCTGCCATAAACATGTCACTATCTGACCCATAACTGCTAACACCCTGCTAGCATCACAGTCAGGAAATCACTTCAAATTTAGCTGAAATGTTTTTAGAGCTAATGTTTACCAATACTGGACAATATTAAAGCCAGTGTTAGCTTAAACTTGTATGAAAACTACTATTACCACCACTACGACTATTACTACTACCACAATTTCAACTACTAATGCTCCCTGCCATAAACATGTCCATAAACGTGACCCATAACTGCTAACATCCTGCTAGCATCACAGTCGGGAAGTCACACAAATATAATTTGGCTGAAATGTTGTTAGAGCTAATGTTTAGCAACACTGGACACTATTGAAGCCAGTGTTAGCTTATAATATGTATGAAAACTACTATTACTACTACCACAATTTCAACTACTAATGCTCACTGCCACTATCTGACCCATAACTGCTAACATCCTGCTAGCATCACAGACAGGAAATAACATCAAATATAAAATAGCTGAAATGTTGTTAGAGCTAATGCTTAGCTATGTTGGACAACATAGCCAGCATTAGCTTAAAATTGTATGAACACTACTATTACCACTACTACGACTATTACTACTACCACAATTTCAACTACTAATGCTCCCTGCCATAAACATGTCACTATCTGACCCATAACTGCTAACACCCTGCTAGCATCACAGTCAGGAAATCACATCAAATTTAGCTGAAATGTTGTTAGAGCTAAAGTTTAGCAACACTGGACAATATTGAAGCCAGTGTTAGCTTAAAATTTTATGAAAACTACTATTACCACTACTGCGACTATTACTACTACCACAATTTCAACTACTAATGCTCCCTGCCATAAACATGTCACTATCTGACCCATAACTGCTAACACCCTGCTAGCATCACAGTCAGGAAATCACTTCAAATTTAGCTGAAATGTTTTTAGAGCTAATGTTTACCAATACTGGACAATATTAAAGCCAGTGTTAGCGTAAACTTGTATGAAAACTACTATTACCACCACTACGACTATTACTACTACCACAATTTCAACTACTAATGCTCCCTGCCATAAACATGTCCATAAACGTGACCCATAACTGCTAACATCCTGCTAGCATCACAGTCGGGAAGTCACACAAATATAATTTGGCTGAAATGTTGTTAGAGCTAATGTTTAGCAACACTGGACACTATTGAAGCCAGTGTTAGCTTATAATATGTATGAAAACTACATTTACTACTACCACAATTTCAACTACTAATGCTCACTGCCACTATCTGACCCATAACTGCTAACATCCTGCTAGCATCACAGACAGGAAATAACATCAAATATAATATAGCTGAAATGTTGTTAGAGCTAATGCTTAGCTCTGTTGGACAACATAGCTAAGCATTAGCTTAAAATTGTACGAAAACTACTATTACCACTACTACGACTATTACTACTACCACAATTTCAACTACTAATGCTCCCTGCCATAAACATGTCACTATCTGACCCATAACTGCTAACACCCTGCTAGCATCATAGTCAGGAAATCACATCAAATATAAATTAGCTGAAATGTTGTTAGAGCTAATGTTTAGCAACACTGGACCTGATTTAAAAAAGTTATTTTTTTTTGCTTCATGATGCAACTTTTTGTTCGAGTATTAAAAAAAAAAATCATTTTCTTAATCATGAAAAACATTTCAACTTAAGAAGTGGTTTTCAATTTAGTAATAAAACAAACAAAACGTCAGGATTATATTATCATATTATTGCAGGTTTACAGTGTAAAGTCCCACAATAATGGGGAAAAAAAACCATATTAATCATAGTTATAAAAGTAAAAATCACAGAATAGATGTTGTAAACAAACACCGTTGTTAAAGTACAGTCATAAATAGCTTCCTTAATTCGATACAGGAAGTGCAAATGCATCAAGTCAATCCGTGCTTGAATGGCGCTTTCCTTAATGTGATTCCTCCTCAGCAGGTGCTAACTGTTAAAATCCTGATTAACCTGCATTGATAACAATCCCCTCTTTAAATGCTTCTTCAATCGCCCTTTGCATTAACGGAAGAAAGAACCTGCAGTGGTTTTAAATTCAAAGAACCATCTGGGAAATTTGCTTTTGCCAAGCACGGGAATTAAATAACTCTTAATTGCCTTGTTGTCGTCAAAGAGGAGCCAATTTTTTCCTCACATTTGAGCTATGAGGAGGCTCTTTTGATGCATATTGTCTCACTTTTTGTGTTAAAACAGCTAAACAACTGCCAGGAAAAACAGTAGAGGATGAAAAACAAGCTTTCTGACATGCTCTCGGCCAACGTTAATGTCATTATTTACACTGGTGCGGCTTCTCTACAAAAAATGGCTGCCGCGCAAACGGGGGGGGGGGGGGAGGGGCCCCCATTGTTATCGCCGAGCACGGCTAAAAAAAAAAACGCACCGTAATTGGACGGCCCGGAACAAAAAGTCAGAGGCAGAAGGAAAATAAAAGGCAACAATGAGCTCGGGAATCAATGGACGAGGGCAGGAGCGAGCAATTTACGAGGCGTGCGAGTGCAAGAAAAACAGGTCGCGCTGACACGGCGGTGTGACGTGGTGCGGGTTCTACGCTCTCACAAATCAGAACACGGAATAATCGCTGCGACTGTTTATTTGTTCCAGAAAATCCACGCGGCTCGGACTTGATTATTCCCCACCCCCCACCCCCCCTTCTTCCTCGATGCCAATTTTGCACATTTACAATTTAGCGCCCGTAATGAGTGAGACTTTTTCTGTGCGCATCAGCGTTTTTGAGGGATGTTCGGTGACCTGCCTGCATTGTTTTTTTTCTCTTTCTGCTGAGCCATTAGTCTTTTTTTGTTTCAAACGGTGCCATTAGCGCAGGCGAAATGCGCCACCTCAGCGGTATCCAACCCGGCGCAGATGGACACACCCTTGCGTTGGAAAACCCCGAGACGTTTGCTGACGCTTAGCGTTTAGCGATTTCTCCATTGTTTGTCCTCATTAAAGACGCAACGAGCGACATTTTCTGCACGGCTGTAATGCATAAATGTCACGAAAAGAAACCTCCCTCCCCCGCCGCCCTCCCTCCCCCCGCTCGAAAAAAAAACAACCAAAATCTTGAAACTGCACATTTCCCCCCCCCCCCCCTTAGCTCCACAGAGAATTTAGCCACTTTTAGCTAATGGTTTTCCATTTTCTGCTCCACGAATTCCGTTTTCAGTCACAGCAGGCGGCTATTTCAGCAAAACAGAGATTTGATAAACCAAAGATGTTGGTACCACTCGCCTGGCACCGAATGACAAAGCTAAAAATCTGGTTTGTTGAGAAAGAAAGAACGAAAGAAAAAAAGACTTTAGCCCCTAAAAAGGGTTAGGGTTAGAGTTAGCTATATGTGAAATTAGAAAGATTTGAACTTCCATGATCAATAACACTGAAACTAAACAGTGTTGAAACACATGCGAGAGATATTTTGAATCATATTACAATTTTAAGCTAGCACTGGCTTTGATATTGTCCAGTGTTGCTAAACATTAGCACCAACAACAATTCAGCCAAATTATATATGCGTGTGACTTCCTGACTATGATGCTAGCAGGATGTTAGCAGTTATGGGTCAGATAGTGACATGTTTATAGCAGGAATTATTATTACTACTACTGGTAGTGTTAGTAGTAGTAGAAGTAGAAATTGTGGTAGTAGTAGTGGTAATAGTAGTAGTTTTCATACACTTTTAAGCTAACACTGGCTTCAATATTGTCCAGTGTTGCCAAACATCAGCGCCAACAACATTTCAGCCAAATTATATTTGCGTGTGACTTCCTGACTGTGATGCTAGCAGGATGTTAGCAGTTATGGGTCAGATAGTTACATATTTATGGCAGGGAGTATTAGTAGTAGAAATTGTGGTAGTAGTAATAGTAGTGGTAGTGCCAATAGTAGTTTTCATATACTTTTAAGCTAATGCTGGCTATGTTGTCCAACATTGCTAAACATTAGCTATAACAACATTTCAGCTAAATTATATTTGATGTGATTTCCTGACTGTGATGCTAGCAGGATGTTAGCAGTTATGGGTCAGATAGTGACATGTTTATGGCAGGGAGCATAATTACAACTACAAGTAGTAGTATTAGTAGACATTGTGGTAGTAACCATAATAGAAATAGTTGTAGTTTTCATACACTTAAGCTAGTACTGGCTTCAATATTGTCCAGTGTTGCTAAACTTTAGCTCCAACAACATTTCAGCCAAGCTATATTTGCATGTGATTTCCTGACTGTGATGCTAACAGGATGTTAGCCGTTATGGGTCAGATAGTGACATATTTATGACATTATTATTAGGCAGTAGTACTACTGTTCTTTTTTAAGAACACAAGCTAAACTAGCTTTGCGTTGCTAAGCTGTAGCAACCCTTTCCTGTGTGTTTTACTTTGTCCAAGTGTTGAAAAATCCACTTGAGTGCATCTTTAATTGCTTTACACCGCCCTCCGACGGTACATTACAGTTTTCTCTTAAAACACGTGTGGGTTCGTCTCTTTCACTTTTCAGCCATGAAAGGTGACGGTCTACGGGAGAGCGAAAATCCATCGCCGCAGCGCAAAGAAGGAAGGCCGATTTATTTATTAAATTGCGAATAATGTCAATATTTCCCAGTCGACATCTCATCAAAACTGTGAAAGCATAAGCATTCTGAATCCGCAAGGTCACGCACATGATCACGGGTCGACGGAGCAGATATTAATTTACAAATATAGATCGAGCCTTCGCGTATTTTCAGTCGGATTGACACACTTTTACGCTCCGCATTTTCTCTCCACATAAAGAGTGGGGATAACGGAGTGAAGTGGCTTATCTATCATGCCTGGGGTTAATTGCCCTCAAATCCAGGATCTCCTTTTGAATGTTTCCACGTCTCCCAAATCAGTTCATTAGCAATTCTTTGCAATTCTTCTATAGTGTCTTAATTGAGGGTAATTAAGTGAAGTGATGGCATTAGTGGATTGGGGGGGGGACAAAAGCATCAAAACCTCCGCGCGGAGTGCCGCATCGGCTACATGTCATTAATGGTGACACTCGAGCATAAACCACGTGGCCTCTCATTGTGCCGCGGCTTCAGACAGAGACAGTGCGTTTCGCTTGCTTTTTTTTGTTATTTAGATAAGTGGGATAATTGGAGTACAGACGCGTTCTGCACCAGAGTGCAGATGTGTGATGCGGGCTTTGTTGAAAACGGCGCGGACCAGCAGGATTTGGCTCTCCGCGTCCGCGGCGGCGTTATAGGCCGGTTTTTAAAAAAGAAATTCCACACGTTTCTTGAAATCCTCGAGTCAGAAAGAGAGGACGAGGCCTCTCGTGCATGTGGTGAAACTGTTTATGCTAATGATATGATGAAAAATATTACTGGAAAAGCGAAATGTCTGTTTCTCCAAAATAGAGCAGATGGTCTTTTTAATCATCAAACTTTTGTGATATCCAGCCCCGATTTTTCTGTGGTGAGAGTTTTGTTTATTTTGCAGTCGGAAGTGTGTTCAACAGAAACTGTGTGCTCGTAGCACAACTGTGCCTGTTTAACTTGGATTATAAATTATATATGAATATAATCTGCGAAAGTGGGATGGCTGTGGCAGAGGCGATTCTAGAGTCTGTAGGGGGCCCTAAGCAGAAATTCCCAGGGGGCCCTTCCTTCCAACCAGTGTTCATCACCATTATGTTATAAATAATCTGACACCAATGAAATTTTTTTTTTTTTCCGAAATGAATGAAATAACCTTGTAATTAAAAAGTGTGTGAAAATATAAATAATGTAAATGACGGTAAAATACTGTTAATAACTGAAAAAAAACATGAGTAAAAAAAAGATATGCATTTACTGTAAATAATCCTCTTCATTTTCCAACTTGCAGAGTTAGTTGGGGGGGGGGGGGGGCTATCAGCTCGGGGCCCCAACAGTTGCCTGCCTTGCCTGTTCACAAGCTGCGCCTCTGGGCTGTGGGAATTTCTCTAAACGTTGGCAGCTACCACCAAAAGAAAGAAAAACTATTTTTCCGAGGTGGCGGAGATCTCGTGGTTTTACTGATAACGTCTTCGAAGTATCCCTGGACTCAGATATTCTCACCTCGGCGCAAATAGAAAGCGAGCGGGGAGGAAATAGAACGTGGCACGGCGCCGTCCCCACGTAATAATGATAATAATCCTTGTAATGAGACTAAAAATAACAACAAGGCTTAAAAAAATGTTTTAATGATCATCGCAGTGGGCCTTGAGCCGCCTCAGATCCTCCAGTCTATACCTGCAGAGAGGAAGTGACAGGAGGGGGAGACCAGAAATCCCAAATCAAGTCAAAATAATGTGGAGTTAGCAGCGTACGCGCGCTAATGTGAAAAGGAATGTGTTGAGATGGAGATAGAAGAAGCGAGCAGCGTCCCCCTGGCAGTCCGTAGGCCTAAAGCAACATAATTAGCGGATGGTTTGAGGCGAGCCGGAGCCAGCCCTTTGTAATAAAGGGGAACATTTTAGGCCTAATCGTACATTTACAGAGTGCGTCTGCCGAGTCTGTTCGCTGAAGGCTCTGCACTTGAAAGTGAGTTTTAAGAGGGAGTCGATCAAAGCCGGTACCTGCTTTTGACTCCGCAGAGACGCGGCGTCATCACCGCATAGCTGTTATATTAGGGAATCGGCAGAGCGTAAAAAAATGCAAAGAATAGATTTGCAGCGTGTTTTTAGTCCCAAGAAGTGATAAAGGGCCAATTCCAATTCCTATCTTAAACCCTCAAGCTCAACCCTTAATCTTAACTGGCCCTCAAAACCAAGTGTTGAGGGTTATTTTGTCACTTAGAAATGGGACACCCCCTTAAATGCAGATACGTCTTCAGACTGTAGGGGGCAGAATAACGCGAAAGCTGCGTCCAGTCTGTCGACTCCAAAAAAGAAGAAGAAGAAGAACGCGTTTACGTCACGATTATTTATTACGATCCGTTTGTCAGTCAAGCGTTTTTGAAAAGTAAACGATAGCAAACGATCGCCCGTCCGCACCGGACGGCTATTGACAAAAGATCGTAAAAAAATAAAAAATAAATGTTACGCAACGATGACGTCAGTAATCCATAATATGGGCCTAAACTAAGATAATACAATGGTTTTCCTAATTTTTATATCTCTATTAACAAAGAAAATACTTTATTTGTAGCGTACTCGCTTCGCTGCTTTCGACGCCATCTTTGTGATGTCAAAACACGCAATGCATTCTGGGTAGCCCTCGCTCCCAAGGGTGGTTTTCGGGAAAAATCTCAATATTGAGGGCGAGGCAGCCCTTAAACTTGCACCTCAACGTAATTTTTCTGAGAATCATCGGGGACAGCACTTGCACTAGAGGGAGCGCGCATTTTTGAGATGGAGGGTTAAGCAAGGAATTGGAATTCACCCATAACGTGGATTTAAAACACGCTGCCCTCGTAGTTTGCTGCGGGCTACGGCCGCGCCATCCAGACTAACCATGTTCTCCTTGGATCATTGTATTTTTCTAAAAGGTGTTTGAGGCCGACCACAACAATGTCAGGTTTGTGTGACTCTAATAGCAGAGAAAGTTTCTGGCGTTCGCCGAAAACGCGCTCGAGGCGAAGAGAAAAACAGAACTTCTCCTCGCAGCTCGGGCTGTTTTCGGCTCTGAAGACGCTCTATTTGGAGAGGTTATTATCGTAGCCTCTAAATACCTCACCTGGTGACTCATGAGACGCTTGTTTTGATACTAAAAAAAAATGCGCCGAAACAGGCAATTTGGCCTTTTGCTCCTCAGAGCTCTGACACAAATACTCAGATTACGCGTTAAAAAGCCTCCGTTTCTGGCAGGTGGTGGAAGCTTTGCATAAAAGAGCTGTCAGGGGGGTTATTTAAAGGTTAAATATCTGCATTTCGTGTGCGTATTAAGTCTTCCACCTTTTCTCTGTTGTCTTACAATAATAGTTTGGGCTTCTCAAAGTGTGGTTGTGTGAGGGTAAGTGACACAATGCCAGCAGTGGGGCTCTTGCAATCTCTGAATACATGGGGAAAAAAATTATTTTAGCCACTAAACGATGGTAAAGCTAATTCTTTTTTAGGTCAACAACATCTTAAAATCATGTTTGCTGCTTTATCTCAGCCTTTTATGGCGGGAAACCTAGTGTTAAGGGTTGTTTTTGTGAGTCCAGGATTCAAAATCCCCCTTGGTTTTACCTGGTAATAAAATTCACCAAATGAGGCACCAGTAGGCCCAGCAAGCTAAAAAAGTAAATTTTATTAATTTGGTGTAAGAAAAGATAGTGGTTTATAGACTCGTTGTTCACTTTCCAGTCAGTAAAAGTGGCCGTTAAATGTGGCGTACCTCAGGGATCAATCATAGGCCTACTTTTGCTCTCATTATAATATTAGCGTTTCATACCACTGGTTACGCAGACGACGCTCAAATGTACGTCACAGTCTCAAACCTTCGTAAAAAGCTCCTTGAATGACACAAAACTCGAAAAAGATGTAGAGAAGTTATTTTATTTGGTGCTCCTCAATCCAAACCGATGGACACGGTCCCTCTTTCTCCAAAAGAGGATCTTTGTGTCGTCTTTGACGATTCACTCACCTTTGACAAAGCGATTTTGACAACATTCGCCAATTCATTCCATCCAGACAGGATTATTTTACTCTTTGTTTAAGGGTCTTTAACACCAACAACGCCCATTTTTGCAGAATAACATTCAATATCTGGCAGTTATTTACAATTTACTGCATGTTAAATTAGTTTTCAATTACAGATTTATTCTTGAAGTATCATAGATTTAACCAGGTATAGATGTTATATGAGCCTTTTGTTAAGTAGCTAAAATCAGTCCCAGTCCTCGTTTCCCTTTTGGCAGCCGTGATTTCAGTCTCCCACGCCTGGTGATGAGGTTTTTAGACATTCACAGACAAAAACAGGGGGGGAGCTGAGCGACACTGACACTGTCTCTAATTATTATTTAATTCAGAGGCTCCAAAGCCGTCGTCACGATGGAGAGAGAATGCAGCAGGCACAAATTGTCATTAAAGGCGCCATATGTAAGAATGTGGCCAAAAACTACATTACTACATTCAAATTCTAAAAAATACCGAGGTCTTTTAGGTTTCGTTTTCTGACTTAACTGGCAACCCGTGGTTGCTCGGCAGCGGAGACTCTACTGACTGCAATGATTGGTAGACGGCGGTAGGTGGCGCCACATGCCAAAACATGATTTGCAGTCTGCAAAACTTTTTTTTTAACGCAAATATTTTGGCCGTACTGTTGTTGTTGGTGAGTTCAGTTTGTTATATGAACATTATTCCCGAGTCTCTGTGACATATAAGGTGGATTTTATGATTTATTACATAACGCACCTTTAAATTATGAACCGAGCGAAGAAATTACACCAACTTTTTCTGAACAAAAAAAAAAAAACACAAAAAAACTGCATTTCTATGGGAGCATTTGAGCGTAAACACTATACGCTCCTGGTGTGTCATTAAGTCACGGTGCCACATATTCAGAGCGATTTCATGGGAAATGACAGACAGATAGTGTGAGTCATAAAAATGCTAATGTTTTTCTATTGGATTTTTTCTTTTTTTTTTCTTCATTTGCTTTCACATGCTGCCGTCTTATATTGTGTTGACAACAACAACACGCTGGAAATTGGAATTTAAAAAAAACAACAAAAAACGAGGTTTGACTTGGCCCAAGTCGTCTCATTCTTGTAATCAAATCTGACCGGCGATGAGCCCCATCAGCTAAGGTAACTCCACGAAATGAAGTGGAGAGTGGGGGAGGAGGAGGACGAGGAGGAGGAGGAGGAGGTCCACTCCACAAATTATGAAGGACTGGTGGTGTAAACTGGTGCCGAGATCAAAGATTCGCAGCCAAGCGTGGCTCACCAACCCCGCTTGTCTCTAAACAGTAAGAAATTGAAATTGATTGTGCCAAGTGAAGCACGAGAATGCAAAGGAAATTGGGAAATTATTGCTGGTGAGAGTGGGAGACTGGTTTCACAGAAGAGACCAGAGAACAGAGATCCACTTTTTAGTATCACCCCACATTGGTGAAACAGTTAGCAGGCTAATTACATCGTGTTCTGACCCTGAATCAATGACACTATTTACGGTGAATCTTAACCCTTATTACATGTTATTGGCTGATAATGACTGGGCCCGTTGAAATGGAAATTACTTCTATGATTAGGTTTTTGTCTCACATGGGAGGTGGAACATAATGAAATGATTATGATTGTGTACTGAGTTATTGTAGCGTGACTAAAGGTAACCACTGGAGTTTGCATGTTCTCCCCATGTGCCATGACTACAATTCAAAAGTTTGGGGTCACGTAGAAATTTCCTCATTTTTGAGTCACCTCACTGTCAAAGTGCATAAGGGCAAATGGATAATTTCCTGATTTTCAAAAATTCATTACAATTATTTCTTAAGAGATATGCGAATATGTTCAACAGATCTTTGTTCAGGGCAATGCCGACTATTATGATTGTAAATTTCAAATAATTCCGAGATGCTTTTTGTTTTTGAGACTAAAGTCAGCTCACTGTCAAAGTCAAAGTGCATTAAAATCCTGAATTTCAAAAATTCTTCAAAATTATCCCTTAAGAGGTTTGCAAATATTTTCAACACATCCTTGTTGAGGGCGATGCCGACTATTATGATGGTAAATTTCAAGTCATTCCGAGATACTTTTTGTTTTTGAGAAGAAAGTCAGCTCATTGACAAAGTGCATCAGGACAAATGGATCATTTCCTGATTTTCAAAAATTCATTAAAATTATTCCTTAAGAGGTTTGCAAATATTTTCAACGGATCCTTGTTCAGGCCGAAGCTGACTATTATGATGGTAAATTTCAAGTCATTCCGAGATACTTTTCGTTTTTGAGACTAAAGTCAGCTCACTGTCAAAGTGTGTCAGGGCAAATGGATCATTTCCTGGATTTCAAAAATTCATTAAAATTATTCCTTAAGAGATATGCAAATATTTCCAATGGATCCTTGTTCAGGGCGATGCTGACTATTGTCAGGGCAAATTTCAGGTCATTCTGAGATACTTTTGGTTTTTGAAAAAAGTCAGCTCACTATCAAGTGCATCAGGGCAAACGAATAATTTCCTGGATTTCAAAAATTCATTAAAATTATTCTTTAAGAGATATGCAAATATTTTCAATGGATCCTTGTTCAGGGCGATGCTGACTATTACTGTGTAAAATTTCAAGTCATTCTGAGATACTTTTAGTTTTTTGGAAAAAAATCAGCTCAATGTCAAAGTGCATCAGGGCAAACACACTTTGTTAAACGTCAGACGTCTTTGCTGCGTCGACAGTTGTTGCCGGCGCTGTAATCGGCGATTTTCTCCGGGAAACGTGAACGCGCAGCCGTTTATGGACGAAGAGAAAAATAGACGGCGCTCATCACTTTCTCTGTGAATTGTCCTGTGATTGATCAAAGTCTTCCATCCCGGGACAGATTTGCAGAGCAGAAGTCTATTTCTCTCTTTTGCTGAAAGTTTATTATGGGATTATTGCATCAATAGCATCAAAAACTGCCCACCTCAGCTAACACACGTTTTTTTATCGATTTGCTTATTTATTGAAGGGAAATTGCACATTTATCTACATCGACATCCGTGGTCCTTAAATACTCACCGAAAAGTAAGAAAAAGTGGCTGCGTTCCACTTAACAAAGACAGATTATTAACAATGTTTAGTATGTGATACGGCGAGGCAAAACCCTGAAGCGGGGACCGTCATTTTCAAGGTGATTAAGGGACCAAAAATGTCAAAGTAATAACAAGAATTATAAGAGTGCTTCACGGGGAGCAATTAAAAAGTAGAAAAGCTTATCCTTCAAACAAGCCCGTGTGTGCGTTTTTAAACATTTAAAGCAGCTGTGATTGTTTGAGAAAGTTACTATTGGCATTTTACCGATCAATGATATTACTTTTTTATGTCACTTTTATACAGAACCCCAACCCTATCCGTATTTTCTTGGGGTCGGTTCATGTTTTATTCGACTGCAGTGAAACCAGAATTTCAACCTCCTGGAATCAATAAAGAGAGAAGTTCTGCTCCTCATCTCCTGCCGCCCCCCCCCCCCCCCCCCTTCTCTCCGTATGGTTGCTTCCAGCGTCAGGAACCGTGACGAGTTTCACCGCCGCCGTGAAGTTTAAGCAATATGGACAGGAACGCGGTGTAATTGAAAAACTGGCTGCTGAGAAACGCCGGCGCCAGACAGACACCGAGTTTAAATCATGTTCTGTGATGAGGGCTAATAAGAACTCACCAGAAGAGGAGGAAGAAAAGAGGGATTGTGAAAGTGCCTTTTTTTTTTCACTTTACACTAATTACGATGTAAATTTGACTGGTAGCATTTACAATTGGCGACTAAATCTACGGGGAAATTATGCGGCTGCAATTGATTTTTGGATGAGAGACGACGGCAAAGCCCAGAGTTTTATGTTTAATTCTTTTGGATGTGGTTATTAGCGGGGCTTTAAAAAGCTCGGTGGATGAAACAGGTTCGACAAAGTAGATATTAAGTCACTTTTGAAATAAAACTTTGTCGGAGAGAGTCTTTCCGGACTTTATTTGATTTCTTTTAATGGTTCTCTTGAACAGTGAATTTTACTCATCTTTTGACCAGTCCAGTAAAATACCAATAACTTATGTGACCTGTTTTAATTGCTGCCTGTGAAACACTTATAATATAATGTGGATATTGGAGAGTGCTAACCACCATATTAAAGTATGCAAGGGTACATCAAAACCTAAACCTATTAAAGCCCATTAAACATGGTGTACCTCTGGGGTCAATCATAGGCCTACTGCCGTTCTTATTAATTCACCCCATAATGGAAGAGTGGAAGTGAGGTATTTTTCTTCGCGGTTCTGTCTGTCTGTTTGTGCTTCCGCACTTGCACTTGCCAATGTGGCCAACAGAGGCCGCCAGAGGCTTGTTGCGTGAATGGAGGTGAAGTTTGCCATCTCCGATTGGCCTTGTTATTCATGGTTCCATCATTAATGAAGCGCAGCGTACGCAGACGACACTCGAACGTACGTCACGGTCAACATTCAAGGGTTAGGGTCTTTTGGTGAGATTTTGTGTGTCAAATTTGGAATGTGAACAGTATAACACGTTTTTAAAATAACATTTGTTTTAATATTTTTCGTCTTGATGTCCAAAAACAGGCCAAAAAATGGAAACTATGTACAGACGCTGATTCCACAGCTTCCTGCAACAGTGCTGGTTAAATTATCGTAAAAACCACCAAAACGTTGGCTTTGATAGCAAACAGTCGCCCATTTACGGAAACACAAAAACCCCAATGTTTGTTGGCGAGTATGTTCATCCTGCGGGCCGAACTGCACCCTTCCGGTGGACCAGTTCTGGCCAACGGGCCGCATGTTTGACACCCCTGTCCTATGTCATCATAGCATTTATGCAGATGAGAAAAAAAATTAGATGAAATAATCCCACCATGGCTAAAATTGACATTGTTACAGCAACAATGACAGTCAAGGTATATATTAGGCGTAAAAAAAACCACCAAAACGTTTGCTTTGATAGCAAACAGTCGCCTTATTACGGTAACTGAAAAACCCAAATGTTCGTTGGCGTGTAGGGAAGTCTTGTTGAGGCCCAAGACGTGACCTTCTGCTGCAATTGTCTATAATTTTTGTTGGAGAGGCCACCAACTATTTGAAGTTAAATCACCACACTCTTGGTTTCATCACGTTGGAATCCTTCTTTAATTTCCCATAGATCTCAATCGTTGGACGCGACAAACGCCAAGTTGTGCCCATGACAACGACCTCTCTCTGAGACGTGAACGGTGCCACCGCGGGAGTCCGCCGATGCTCTTTCCACAGCTCGTCGCAAGTGTGTTGAAAAGTGGAAAAGGAGAAAGGCAGAAGTGCGAAGAGCCGACTGGAAAACGTCCAAAAAACACGAGAGAGAAAAAAAAAAAACTTGTACTTTTTTTTGGCAGTCAGGTGGGATGAAGGAGGTTGACACTGGCGATGACTGTAAATTAGAAAAAAAAAGTTCCACAACGGAGAATAACTTAATTCCTATGTGAGCGTGACAATGAAAAGACGGCACTGAGTTTGACTTACTTTTATTCATCGCTTGCAGGATGTGGATATTATTCCCCGGGCCGTTGTGGGAATCTTAAAAACGTCATCGTTGTCGCTCCCTTGTGAACAAACCCAGACGCTTATTTGAATGTAAATCGGCGCCCGAGTCCGCATAGTTTATGTGTTTTATAACAATAACAATAACCACTGAAGTTAAGGAACACGATTTAAAGTCAGACAAAGGAAAGCACTTAAAAACCGTCTGCGATGGGGTTTTCTGTGATCTAAAGGGCACATTCTGATATTTCCCTTTAATCGCGAATGTCTAGTTATGATTGAACTGTAGCGCGTTTGTCCCTCCTGAAATGAGACACTGCAGATACACCTGCCGCCTTCGCTAAGCTCCAGGAAAAAAGCTAATCACATAATTCAGGGGGAAGTGTTGCTGTAGCTGTTGTAAGAAAAAAAACCTTTCTCTCGGATGATTCACATGATATCTTTGAATTAAAGGTGACGTGTTTGCTTTGCTGGAGGTGGGGAAAACTGAAGAGGCTGCAACGTATCTTTAATCTAAAGTAAGCCTAATTGCCTGTAGACTGGAGGGATTTCTCCAGGGTGTTTGACTCTGGAGTTTAAACGATGGGATGGAAAAGATGAATTTGGAAGATGAGGACAACTGTGCTGGAGACTGAGGGTGAAATGGGAGGAGGAGGAGGAGGAGGAGGAGGAGGAGGAGGAGGAGGAGGAGGAGGAGCACCTCAGTGTGTCTTAAATATTAGTCACCAGCTCGACGCCCACTCAGACGGAGCATTTACTTTGTATCTCACTGACTTCACCTCTTCTTTCATTTCCTTTCAGGAGATAGAAATTTAGGTTGTCCTTGCGTGCTCCATGAAGGCCCCCTGGTACACTCGCGCGTCGGGATCCTGTAGTATCTGACTTCACCATCGGGTGGCGGTACAAGTCCGGAAGCAGGAAATGGGACGCATGCCTACCAAAGAAGAAGAGAGCGATGCTATAGCTCCCTCGGACACGTCTGGTTCGAACGGCTGAAACGTCCTTCCGGGTGTTGGGTTGCCAGGTCGACTACCCTTGGCGACGACTTCTTCTGGCGGGGCTCAATACTCCACCTTAAGGTGGGGGGCGGAAATTCCGTTTGCACATACGCCGTGCACGTGCACCCAACATGCTCTTTGTGCAGGATCCAGGATGCTAGCGTTGGGTCCGCGGCGCACCCTTTCTGCGGAAGTATACCAAGGCCTTAAAGGGATAGTTCGGAATTTCAGACATAAGACCTATTTTCCAACTCAGCCGGCGTGATGGAGACGTCGCTTCCAAGAAATTTCATTCAGTTCTTCTAGTTGCCCAGTTCGCTGGTGCTATGGCTAGCGCAAGTCAACGGTACAGGTTAGCATGGCATTAGAAACACTCATACCGACTCCACAGTGCCCCCGAGGCAAATCAATTGTAACGACAGACTGTCGATGTACATATCTGTGTTGACAGACGTCTCCATCACACCGGCTGAGTTGCGAAAATAGGTCTTATGTCCAAAATTTCCGAACTATCCCTTTAAGGATTACTTTCATCCTGACAATATGGATCCCAAGTGGGTTTGCCCACATGGGCATTTCCATGAGGTATAGTACCAAAATAACCGGCCACTTCAAGGTTTTGGTAGCCTTCCCTCGTGGTGCCACAGTAATGGTACGGTACAGGCGAACCTATCTCATTGGATGACCGAAGATGCAAACATTTTTTCAGAAATTCATCCTGCGGGCCGAACTGGACCCTCTGGTGGACCCAGTTCTGGCCAACGGGCCGTATGTTTGACACCCCTGTCCTATGTCATCACAGCATTTATGCAGATGAGATAAAATAAGATGAAATAATCCCACAATGGCTAAAATTGACATTGTTACATTAAGTTAAAATCTATACAACAACATTGTCAGGGAAGTTTTATATACACTCAGTATCGAGAGCATGATAATCTCGTTATTTATTCCCTCTCATGGTTTAGGATTCACTAATATGCCTCTTATTTTTTGGGGGGGGGAGGTGATGCACGTCCATCCTTCGCCAACCCCCGAGAAAAGTTACCGGTGATTGGCTAAAAGTCATAAATATTTAAAGCAATTATAATGAGAGGCTTACTTTTACTTTTGCGAGGCACTTAATGGTCTCTAAGTTATAGATGAGCGGTCAAAAGGTTGAAGCCGACGCGAGAGCCCGAGAGACAGTCGTAACTCTTGTAGCAAGTTAATTGGTTTAGCGTCTATTGTCTCCTGGTACTTTACCCGGCACTTACGCTCTCCACACCTCCGTTTGTTTCCCATCACGTTCTTTTTTTGGTTTTGCTGCAGCGTTCTGCTCTCCTCGTATGAAGTTTGCAGTTTGTTTGTTTCTAAGTTCGTCTATCATGAAGTTTCTTCTTTCCCTGCAACAATGCCAGTGTTTACACCACACTGTGGACTCATCCGGGAGTTTTTGTTTACCGTGGGAAGAGCGAAGGGGCCGCTAACAAGACGAGCCTTGTTGGTGCTCGCTCTGCAAAAAAAACTGCTCTCGGATGAGAGTCGAGCCGCTCGATAGATACCCGGACGGCAACGGCGGAATCGATCGAATTCACACTTTTAAGAGTGGCCGAAGCTCAGCGGTCGATGCCGAGATGCTTCTCCGAGATTTCAACTTTCTGTTTTTATTGAGTTGAGCCGAACTCGAAAAATACGTCAACAAAAGAACATCTACTTGAGCTTCTACTCAAGGACTAAAGCGTCGATAGAACAACAGCTCTCTCAGTGAGCTATCTTCACAAAGAACCTGCAAAGTAGTCCAAAATAGCCATTGTGCATTAAGGGGACACTGTGTAGTATTTATGGGTTTATATGACCCCAAATCAACTCTTTTATACATATTATGTGCTCCTGCATTGTCTAGTTGTTGTATAATAGTTTTTGTTTCATTTTCGTAGTGTTTCAAAAAGTCATGTAAAATAACATGGTCGCGGGCCGCTGTTGCATAGCCACTGTTAGCAGCGAGACGCCATGTTTCTACCGGAGCCTGTAAGAACAAATCAAGCGTCTCTTTACTTGTAGCGGGAAGTCCCGCCTCCTCTCTCTCCGCTTCGTCTGCTACGGCCGCGGTAGCTCCGCCCTCTCCCTCGCCTCACGAACCTCATCTGCTGACACGGAGAAAGACGACGAGGACGACGTTTGACCGGCTGAGGATACCGTAGCGCTCAGGGAAGGGAGGGGGTGAGCAGAGGAGCAGTTCTTTGTTGTACATTTCAGCCTTTCCTCTAGATGGCACTATAAACTACTTACTTCACCTTTAAAACACGTAACCCTTTACCCTAACCCCTAACCCTCAACCCATAAAATCTACAAATATGACGATTCAATTTTGAACATTTGACTAAAAATAAACAATACTATTTATTGAGGGGTAAGCATTCTTTACCTTGCAGTAATCACGCGACACTTTGCGCTATCGGAACAATTCCAACGCTTTCCGAAAGCCGAGAAGTTGCGCTTCAAAGCCAATGCGCGGCTATTACTGTGATTCCGCTGACGCCGATGCAGGCAGGCGGGCAAATCGACGCCTTTGTGCCCTGCAAACGGCAGCAAATTTGATCCAAAAATGCCTTGAAGACGGTGTTTTCAGGTTTGGTGATGCTGGAAAAATGGGCAAAATGCCCTTTTATGGGTGCAATAAGCAAAGAAAGGCCAGGCAGACATTGTGAGGCTAAGGTGTTAAAGGGTTAAGTGCTCAATTATTACTCATTATTCTTTCTCTCTTAAGTGAAAGCTGGTGAGTTTGACGACAAAGGGCGGGAGCGTTTGATTTAAAATGTCAGAAAGGTCCAGGTTCAGAGAGTTATCTTCAAACGTGAACGATCCGAAACGTCATACTTACTTTCTTTTTTCGAGTCAGTGCAATATGACAGCTGAGCTGAGCTGAATTTTAATAATACTGTGACTGAATAATCTGTCAGTTTTCATGAAAAAAATAAATCTAGCCCCAGTTTCTCGTGTTAAGTCAAATAGCCAAAACAAAACAAAACAATAGAAATGAAGATGTCAAAATTGATGTCCGTTCAGGTGACAAACGACGTTTGGCTGTAAAAAAAAAAACACGCACATTTGAAGTATGTCATCCACATGATGATTTATGACGTAAATCCCGGCATGGATTTTGTGAACTTGGCTAGAAAAGCTGTGCAAATAAGAACATATAGATATTATATAACGTTTGATATCAGTCATAGGTCCAGATCCAATATGGCTGCTTCTCAAAGTCAAGTAAGGAAGGATCCTTCAAGCTTGTTTCACGATCAAACCTTTTCCAGATCCTACTACTTGTACTTTTATTTACTCATAGTATATTGTGTAATTTGCAGCCCTTGTCCCTGGTTTAAATACAGAATCAAAACACACATAAATGTATAAAAACCTACGGTAAAGATGACCAGTACTTGAAAAATACTGACTAAAAAAGTAGTGCTTTATTAAACATAATTTGGTGTTCAGGGACTCTGAGTTTTTAGTATTAAATGTTTTCTGTGTTCATGATAAATATTACCTTAAAATGAAGCACAATCCAATCAAATCCAACTTTATTTATAAGACAGTGCTGTACATAGACCTAATAGACCTAAGAACAAATGCTTAAACACACAATAAAATAAGAAAATACTGCATAAAGTATAAAAAAACACACAAACACAAATAAACAAGTCATACAATAAAACTATAAAAAAAAGATTTAGCAGCTTCTGCTAACTTAACTTTTAACGGTTATCCTTGTTAGCGTTAAACTAGCTAGGTAGCCTAGCCCGTGACATAAATATAAATCGTAGCCAAAATGGCTGCAAGGACCGCATTTGTCCACAGCAACAGCTGCTATGAAGGTATTTACACTTAAGCTAACCCCATTAAATGGGTAAATTTCACCATAAATGTTATCACAAAGAAGCAACATTAGCATTCATGTAGAGTCGACTTCGGTACGCACAGTTAGATGCTGTGTTGTTTGTGTCATTTTTGTTCATGTTGTTGTCCATGGGGGGGATATTTAGCTTTATTTTTTAGCCGCTAAACGCCTCCTTGGAGAGTTGTTAGCAGTTTAGTGGATTGCAGGTAGCGCAGTTCATAAGCTAGGAGCTAGCAGCTGCACACTTCGGATGTGAAAAGTGACAGTCGAGGGTTATAAAACCAAAGTAGCTGCACAAATTACAACTGACGAAGAATTGGAAATTAACGTTCTTCATCCAAACGCTTCACATTCACGCTAATCCCCGCGTTAATGTGCGCATTTGACGGCGCTAACGCGAATGTGCAGAGATAATTATGACACTTAGGGCGGCTCACAGATGGTTTCGCTTTGGCGGGAAAAAAAAAAATATTCAGTGAATGCAGCATTTTTTTTTAAAGGCACCGGGATCATAAATAAACTATTTAAATCATGTGTGTGATGCTTTATTTGCTCCCCACTGCTGTAAAACTGTTTCCAACTAACTTGTTTATATCTGTGACCTTGTGTCCCCACTGTTCGCCATGGCATTTTTTCTTGGTTTTTTTTTGTAGCCGTGTCAAAAAAGGGTAACGGGGTCATTGTTGCGTCTGTTTTCATGCTGGGTCTGTTTGCATGCTGTCTCGCTCCAAGAGAGTGTGTGTGTGTGTGTGTGTGTGTGTATGTGTGTGTTTGCCCATTTTTTATTTTTTCCCTCCAAACTGTCAAACATCCAATTTCAGATGCGCCCCCTCAAAACTTGAACAGCCTCCAATTATGATGGCGTTTCTCTTCTCTTTGTGTGCGAGGGGGGAAAACTATATCACATGGGTTTCAAAACAATTATTAACCATCCCTGTTAATTCAGTTTATGTGTTTTTTTGTAAAAAAAAAAAGTGTTAACGGCGTCAACGCTAAGCGCGTTAGTGTTGACAACTGACCGGAAAAAGGCGCGTCTATGTTTACGTGACTCCGGATGAGCCTTTAAAGTAACATTCGCAGTATACAGGTAGTGCTGCTCTTTGTTTAATAAACAGACTGCTCCAGTTAGACTGCAGACACGCTAACGCCGCTAAAGGAGCTAATTGGTAAGCGGTGCCTGGACGCGTTTCCATGACGACGGACCGGAAAAAAACGCAAGCATGCCGTCATGTTTATGTGCCGCGGCATCAGAGTCCAGGCACCGTTTACCTTCTAGCTCCGTCATGTTTACGTGACTCCCGATTGTTACAATTAGTCTCTAAAGTAACGCTAAACTTTAAAAACAGAGGCGCACATACGCAGTACACATGTACGCTATTTATTTGTAGCGCTGCTCTTTTCCTTTAATAAACAGGCCGCTCCAGTTCGACTGTAGGCGCGCTAACGGCGCTGAATGAGCTAACGCAGCTAGCTGGTAAACGGTGCCTGGACACTGATGCCGCGGCACGTAAACATGACGCCATGCGTGCCTTTTTCTGGTCAGTCGTCATGGAAACTCGCCAACGTCGATGATGCGTTTCTACGAAACGTTAGCGCGCAATGTGTTTCCATGACGACTGACAGAAAAAAAGTCTCGCGTTACATCATGTTTACGTGACTCCCGATTGCTACAATGAGTCTCCAAAGTAACGCTAATCTTTAAAAACAGAGGCGCACATACGCAGTACACAGGTACGCTAGTTATTTGTAGTGCTGCTCTGTTCGTTTAATAAACAGACCGATCCAGTTCCACTGTAGGCGCGCTAACGGCGCTGAATGAGCTAACGCAGCTAGCTGGTAAACGGTGCCTGGACTCTGATGCCGCCGCACGTAAACATGACGCCATGCGTGCCTTTTTCTGGTCAGTCGTCATGGAAACTCGCCATCGTTGGTGATGCGTTCCTATGAAACGTTAGCGCACGATGTGTTTTCATGACGACTGACAGAAAAAAAGACTCGCGTTACATCATGTTTACGTGACTCCCGATTGTTACAATGAGTCTCCAAAGTAACGCTAATCTTTAAAAACAGAGGCGCACATACGCAGTACACAGGTACGCTAGTTATTTGTAGCGCTGCTCTTTTCGTTTAATAAACAGGCTGCTCCAGTTCCACTGTAGACGCGCTAACGGCGCTAAAGGAGCTAACGGCGTTACCTGGTAAACGGGTTAGCAACCCTAACCCGACGTAAACATCGAGTCATGCGAACGCATCATGCGTTAATGTGCGTTAACGTTGACGCCGTCAACGGATTGAACGGCTTCAACGTTAGCGCACGACGCGTTTCCCACGACGACTGACGGAAACGTCACGTTTACGTGACTCCAGATCGTTACAACGAGTCTTTAAAGTGGGCGCTAAACTTTAAAAACAGAGGCACACAAACAATCGGAAACCCTGAATATGGTTGTAGATCATGCAGATGATCATCTATAAGGGCGATGAAATATCAAAAACAAATGGTATTGCTAACGCTCCACTGGGAGATAAAGGCGAGAAAGCTTGTCAAATGTCTTCCGGACCTATTTATTTCCAATAACACATTCTGTGGTACATTTATTTTCCCACTACTTTTCACACATTTTTTCGCTTTCTCTTTGTTTTGTTTTTTTCTACCACACAGAAGGCGCAGAAACCACAGAGAGTAACTCGCTTCACTACGTTGGAGTCAAAAAAAAAAAAAGTGAGGAGTCTTAAAGTCTTGGATTTTCAAAAAAGTGTGGAACTCACACTTTTTCCCTTTTGCCTGCACAACCCACTCATCACGCGTTACAGGTTTCATAAAGGGAAAAAGTGCGGTGTGATCCAGCGAGACACTATATACCCTCTTTCATCGGAGCCGTTGCATATGAAAGGTATGCTGCGGTCCCAAGTCTGCAATCGCACTCTCTCCGCGGACAAATATCATGTTTTTCAGAGTGATGTGGGGTAATCTAATTAAAAATATATCCAGTAAAGGCGAGGTTTTTGTACCTGCTCTGGTGTCTTCAGAGGATTTGAAGGTAAAAAAACAAACAATCAGAACAGTTCGTTACAAGCTAAAATGACGAGTGATTTTTCTTCTTTTGTTGCTGTTTTTCCCTTGATATTAAATGTTTACCATTCCTACGTGTGTGTGTGTGTGGTTTTGTACTTGCGGCATACTGAGGACCAGTGAGGGTTTTTAACCAACAAAGTGAGGTCATTTTTACTGAGACATTTTGGCCGGTCCTCACTTTGTTTACATTGAAATCACTTCCTTAGGTTGCTATAACATGCTATAGTCAATTTGTCAAAAAAAAAATAATTGGGGGGTCAAATTTGTTTTTCAAATTTTGGACGACAAAGTATAGTATGATTTTTTTGTCAAATTTTGGACCAAACATTTTGGGTCCAATTTTTTTTTTTTAATTTTGGACAACGTAGAATGACGTTTTTGTCAAATTTTGGACCAAACATTTTTTTGTCAAAGATTTTTTCAAATTTTGGACGACATAGTATAATATGACGTTTTTGAAAAATTTTGGACCAAAAATGTTGGGTCAAATTTGTTTTTCAAATTTTGGACGACAAAGTATAGTATGATTTTTTTGTCAAATTTTGGACCCAAAAGTTTGGGTCAAATTTTTGTTTTTTCAAATTTTGGCGTTTTTTTGGACCAAACAAATCAAAAAAGTTTTCCAGCCCTTTTTTCTGTGTGTGTGTGTGTGTGTGTGGCCGTGGACCTAGCAGCCCTGTACACCTGAGGTTCATCTGCAATCATCTCAATCAGCCTGCAGCAGCAGCATAAAGGCTGGTTCATTTCACCAGACGCTGTCCAAGAGACCAGTCATCTAAGAGGGGGTTGTGATGTTGTTGTGTTGGGGTTACATAGGGGTTACATAGAAGGTCTTTATTCTCCAGTGGGGGGGGGTGTGAACGCGCAACTGAACTAAAAGCCTAAAAATGTAGGGCTTGCTTCGCTAAGCCAAGCGCAGGAAGAGGACCGCAAACGCAGGGCATTGTGGGTACAATCCAAAACCAAAAACATACAAGCGTGTAGAAACGTTAGCTGGGAGAAACGTCTACGGCCATCGTTTACGTAAATAAAAACCCAAGAACGGTACGATACGATTTGATGAAGCCGCATGGTCAGTAATTCTGGACGCAGCGCCACCCTCAGGCGAGGAGGGGGAAGGCGTTATTCAGAAGGTTTTTTTTTTTTTTTTTTTTTTTTTTAAAGTGCAATTTTGCTTTCGCTTCTGCAAAAGTGCGAAAGCAAACTCCGGTCCCTAATCGTACCGAGTCTAGCGGAGTCTATTAGGTGTGAAAACGACCTCAGTGTTTGCAGCCTGAGGCTATCCAGGAAGTAGCTATTTACCGAGTAGCCACTGAGGCCATCGTTTACGCAAATAAAAACCCAAAGACGATACAATTTGAT
Organism: Microchirus variegatus; assembly: GCF_963457635.1. Classification (NCBI taxonomy): domain Eukaryota; kingdom Metazoa; phylum Chordata; class Actinopteri; order Pleuronectiformes; family Soleidae; genus Microchirus; species Microchirus variegatus. The sequence continues at coordinate 4,449,599 of NC_139821.1, forward strand.
GAAGCTGCATGATTTGCTCTTATGTGGAGGAAATGGACGTTCTCTCCTTCAGTAATTCTCGACGCAGCGCCACCCTCAGGCGAGGAGGGGAAATGCATCATTCAGAAGGTTCAAAAAAGCAAAGCAAAAAACGTTTTGCTTTTGCAAAAGTGCAAACTCTGGTCCCTAATCGTACCCAAGAACGATAGAATTTGATGAAGCTGCATGATTTGCTCTTATGTGAAGGAAACCTTCAGTCATTCTTGATGCAGTGCCACCCTCAGGCGAGGAGGGGAAATACGTCATTCTGAAGGTTCAAAAAAGCGCAAAAAAATGTTTGCTTTTGCAAAAGTGCAAACTCTGGTCCCTAATCGTACCGAGTCTAGCGGAGACTATTAGGAGTGAAAATCACCTCAGTTTGCAGCGTGAGACTAACCAGGAAGTAGCTATTCACTGAGTAGCCACTAGGGGGCCAACAACAACTTATTGCCAATATAACTCTGTTCTAATGGAAGTCGAGAGAGATAAGCCTTTACTTTTCCAATTACATTTTTCCGAGGGTCAGTTTTGTGAAATATGTTCCCATATAGAGGTTGAAAAGAGTGGAATGTGGCTCTAAATCGAGAGGAAAATTAAATAAATGATGTAATATAATTTCCCCTCTTGTCTTAATATTGGACGAACAGTTGCTGTTGAACCCTCACCACCTCCTCTGGGGGTCGCCAGCCTTTTCATGCCCACGACGCTCTTGCGTTCGTTAACTCCGTTAAATGAATTGTCGCACAACAAAAGACGGCGGCGTATTAAAAAAGCGTCAAAGTAGACGTCGTGAGCCGATTTTTACCTTGAGACGTTGACGATAATTTCGTCTCGGGGGGGGGGCTGGAGTTTTCCCCCCTACGAGGCTGGATAATATCACATTGATGCTATTCAACATTTGCCGTGATGGCCTCATTGTGCTGCAGCCTCTTGGCGTAAAGGACAGTAAAAAAAAAAGGAATGCATATCAAGCAGCTCTGATTGAATCCCCCCCCCCCCAACAGCAGAAGCTCACTGGTTTCTGCGTCGAGGAATTATATATAAAAAGAAGTCAGGGAGTCAATTTCAGAGATTTAACTCGCATTTACTGTTCCAGAGCTCAGGGAGAAAAAAAAATGGATCCCAGTCAATGTTTATAATTTACATTTCCATCTACAAGCTGTGCTCTGGGAGGCCCGCAGTGAAATACATCTGCAGTACGACTAAGTGAATTTAATAAAAGACTCCACGAGTCGCTGTTCCTTAAATGAGATGGCTTCTTTGTTTTTGTGAAGTTGTTCTCCCTCGTGTTTGAAACTAGTTGGGCTAAAAGTTTTAAAATCTCTCACGACGATCATGATATTCTGGATTTATTTGGATTTTCATGCTTTTATTTATACGATTTTCAAGATAACTTTCACTTTTTCGCAGCCGACGTCGCAAACGTTTGGGGCGGTCGTTCCGCCGAAGTCCTGAGGTTCTGCCGTAAATGCCCGTCAAAGCTCGATTTCGCCGATTTCCCGGGATCCGTCCGTTTACTACCGCTTTATCCTCCACATGAGCGTCACCCTGTGCCAATCTCAGCTGAAGGTTCCTTTTATCACCACTTGGGGGCAGCGACACAAAACCTGCCACAGAGTTAAACTCTTAGTTCTTGGAGAAATATTGAGCTAATACGTTTGCTAACGATACTTTTGTTTTTTAGCCGCTGCGGTTTAGTGAAATGTCGGTATATTGTAACAGTTCTGTCGGTTTTTTTTTTCCTCTTATGTGGAGGAAACAAAAGTTTTGTCTCGTCTTCTACTTCAGTGATTATTGACGCAGTGCCACCCTCAGGCGAGGAGGGGGAATGCATTATTCAGAAGGTTAAAAAAAGGCGCGATTTTTGTATTTTTTTTGCTTTTGCAAAAGTGCGAAAACAAACTCCGGTCCCTAATCGCATCGAGTCTAGCGGAGACTATTAGGTGTGAAAAACGACCTCAGTTTGTCATCGTTTACGCAAATAAAAACCCGAGAACGATACGATTTGACGAAGCTGCGTGAGTTGCTCTTATGTGAAGGGAAACCTTCAGTCGTTCTTGACGCAGCGCCACCCTCAGGCGAAGAGAGAGGGGGAATGCGTTATTCTGTGCCAATCTCAGCTGACGGTTCCTTTTATCACCACTTGGGGGCAGCGACGCAAACCTGCCAAAGAGTTAAACTCTTAGTTCTTGGAGAAATATTGAGCTAATACGTTTGCGAACGCTACTCGTGGGGAGTTTTGTTTTGTAGCCGCTGTAGTTTAGTGAAACGTCGGTATGTTGTGAAAGTGCTGCCTGTTTTTTTTTTGGTTTTTTTTTTCCCTAAAATAATTTTAGACTGGACAGGAAACGGGAACAGAGGTGGCTGATGGGGCCCACTCATGCATATTGTCCCCGTTTTTTGAAACAGCTGCTGTCACAGATGCAGCCAAAAACGGCAGAAGCGGTGATTAAAAGCACAGGGTTTGAGTTGGTGATTAATGATGTGTGTGTGTGTGTGTGTGTGTGTGTGTGTGTCTTTTCCGTGCATTAAAAAAATATCCTTTTCATTAATTCAAGAACGGGTTTCTTTGGAGATGCGGGAACCTGTTCCTAGCGCTTGTTGTCGATTTGCACTCGACTGGCTGCGTCTTTACGCTGAAAACATGTACATGTTATTAATCATAATTCCAATTTCTCCGTACATGGGGGAAGATCAGCAAAAAAAAAGACAAATTGATTCAGGGTTTTTTTTTTTTTTTTTGACACGTGATACTCGATCATAGTCATTTGGAAATGGTGATATAAGATATAAAAAGCGTGCAAGTGCACTTGACAAACTCTGTCCACGGCACTTTATTATTACTGCTCGTATAACGTATGAGTTACAATGTGGGAACTTACAGCAACATAAACCCAGTGGGGACGCGTAACGAGCCGCAAGAGACGCACGGCCGACAACACGGCTGCGTAAAACAATGACAAAAGGGAAGACGGGGGGGAAAATAACGCCCAAAAAAGATTAAAAAAATCAACCTCAAAGAGGGGAGACGTAAAGGGATCTCCGAAGAGGCGCGAGGCGGCCACAAAACAATGATGCCGAGACACGAAAAAAGGGATCTCCAAACGCACCGCAAAGAGACCATAAAATGACTCCGGTTGTTTTAACTAACGCAAAGGAATGATCACAAAATGACCACATGCGTTCTTTCTTCAGTGTAGGAGGTGTGGGAGCGTCTCAAAAAGCCTGCACTCGGGGACACTTGCTGCTGCTGCTGCTGCTGCCGCCTCATAATCGCTCCCTTTTTATTCTTTGTAATTTAATTCCATATGAATCTAATTCCACAGCTGACTCATTCACGGCCATGAATTGCGTTGCCCCCCCCCCAGGCGCGCCAACGAGGAAACTGTATTCATACGGCGCGCTGATTGTTTTTAATAAATGGAACTGAACTGAAAAAAAAAAGGAATTAGTCGAGCTGCAAATGTTCCCCCGTTTATCTCCTTTTTTTGCACCATCGGAGCTCTCGTTTAACAGACCGTTACTGTTGGACCCTGGAGGTACACATGTACATAACCAGCTGACCCCCCCCCCCCCCCCCAGCGCCTAGAATTGATATTGGATTTCACTTGACCGCGATGTTTTCGGATCGCTTCTCGTGATCACTTTCTCGGCCAAATTACGAGGCTACGAAAAGAGCGGCCTCGCATCGATCTGTGCCTGTAATTCCTTCCCCCCGGGGGGTTACATGTACGTCTCTGCCGGGAGCACCGGTCCACGCGATGGGGTCTGAAAAGGCTCGGCAAACAAATGTGTTTGTGCACAATGAGGACCAAAGGGACACACACACCCATGTGAACCTGAATTCCCACAATGCTTAATCTGTTGTTTTCCAAGAGACAGAAAATTAACTTGCGCCTCATTTTCTCTTTGGAGGAAAGAATCTGACCTTCTGTTGTAATAAAAAAAAAAAAAAAAAAAAAAAAGGTTTTGTTTTGTGCTTTTAAATCAATTCAATTTATTATATTGCTCGCAGTTTATGAGCCATAAAATGTGACTCGGAGGTAAAGAGTCCTTTTCCCATTTGTAACTTTACAACATCATGAGATAACGGCCAATTCTTTGGCCGAAAAAAATACAAACTGCACTTTTTCAGTTAACTATAAATCAGCTAATCAGACGATTGGTCTCTATTAGGGGAATGAGCAGTGCGGCGGAACTGCAGAGCTCGAACTACATAAAAACGGCATCAAAAGACAAAAAAGCTCCCGTTCAAACTTATTTAACATCACAGATTATGTGAATATGTGTCTCAAATGAGTTAAATGATAACTGCAAAACCAAAAAACTGGATGTCCTAAGGTTTAAAACCAGATCTTGTTTGCAGGAAGCGGCCCCAGTGTTGATCCCTGTGGCACACCGCTGAATATCCACGCTGTTATTCAAAGGGTTTTGGTTAAAACAAAAACCATCATAATAAAACAAGTGAAGCAAAATATTTTTTAAAGATCTGGCCCAGTGTAAAGCCAACAATCTTTATCAGTGCTAAACAGAAGAATACAGGCGTTTGCTGCCTTATACAGTTGTTTTACGTCGGGTGCGATCCCTGCAGACTCGATTATCGTCATATTCAGCACATTGTGGTTTTTATTGAAAGTCTATTTCCCCGAGTTCAGTAGCTTTTTTCAGCAAAGTTACTGCATGTGTGTTAAATGATAACTGCAAAACAAAAAAAAGTGAATGTCCTATGGTTTAAAACCAGATCTTGTTTTCAGGAAGCGGCCCAGTGTTGATCCCTGTGGCACACCGCTGAATATTCACTCTGTTATTTATAGGGGTTTGGTTTGAAAACAATCATAATAAAACGAGTGAAGGAAAATCTTTTTGAAGATCTGGACCAGTGTAAAGCCGACGATCTTTATCAGAGTTAAACACAAGAATACAGACGTTTGCTGCCTAATACAGTTATTTTACGTCAGGTGCAATCTCTGCAGACTCGATTATCGTCATATTCAGCAAATTGTGGTTTTTATTGAAGGTTTATTTCCCTGAGTCCAGTAGCATTTTACAGCAAAGTTACTGAATGTGTGTCTCAAATGAGTTAAATGATAACTACACAACTAAAAAGTGAATATCCTAAGGTTTTAAACCAGATCTTGTTTGCAGGAAGCGGCCCCAGTGTTGATCCCTGTGGCACACCGCTGAATATTCACTCTGTTATTTATAGGGGGTTTGGTTTAAAAACAATCATAATAAAACGAGTGAAGGAAAAATCTTTTTGAAGATCTGGCCCAGTGTAAAGCCAACGAGCTTGTGTTAAACAGAAGAATACAGTTTGATGCATAATGCAATTCTTTTACGTCCGGTGCAATCTCTGCAGACTCCATTATCATCATATTCGGCACATCATGGTTTTTATTGAAGGTCTATTTCCCCGAGTTCAGTAGCGTTTTACAGCAGTGTTCCTGAAAAGTCTCTTAAAATGGAGGTAAAAAATCTGTGTGAACAACTTTCATAAAAAACAAACCGCTCGTGTTTGTCAGGACTGGGGGGGGTAAACTTTGCGAGCTCCCATGTTGTTTCAGCTGTCAGCCACCAGCCTCACTCAGTGCTGATATAATTGTTTATTACGGCAGACGAGAGCCACACGGGGGATGCCGGGGACACTCGCTAGTGTCGCACACATTCAATTTTCTCCACACCAGCTGTTTCAAATTACTCGGATCTGTCCGATGTTTTATTAACGGGAGACGGCGATGAAATATTCATGGGAATTAATAAAGCCGAGTTCTTAATCAGGGCCTAATTGAATCCGCTAGAACGGGTTTGTAAACCTGACCGACTAAAACAACTTAAAGGGTGTGTTTATGACTTACAAATTAGGTTTGTTTTATTCATTAGGCGAGCGAGTAAGAAAAACACTAACCTGGAAGCAACGGGAAGGAGTGAGGAAATATTGGGCAGGGATAAACGGGGAGGTTTTATAAGAAATAGACATGATTTGAAGCCTGTTAAACAAATCTATTTCTCACTTGATTCATGCAACAGGAAACATTTTTCTGAAGAGTTTGGCCCTGTTGCCGAGTCGCAGGTTTTCTTGAATTCTATGCATCCATTTACAATAGTGGATTTCAAACGGTGTCCTCCAAAAATGGTCTCATCTGGTTTCAAAAGTCAAGACCGTTGGGCAAACTATAAAAACCCAAGGCTTCAATGTGGCAGCTTACAAAAAAACAAACAATATGTGACATCACAGTGGGTTTCTCCTTGATCCACACTGAGGTGTCTGTAATGTAAATGTTGTTTTGGTGCCTTTTTGTTTGTTTGTTTGCTTAACCCTCAATCACAATATTCAAACTGCCTGGATTTATTTAGATTTTAACTTTCATTTTCCGTAACTGGCAGTTATTCAACCTGAAGTTGACTTGCACCGACAACTAATAACGACATCTTGCGCGACAGAAAAAACCAAGAAACACCGTTCATAAAGGAGTGACACATTTCTGTCGCCCAATCAGCTGACTGCTAGGCTCCCATACAAATATATTTAATATCACAGATGATGTGAATGTGTGTCTTAGAGTTAAAGCGGACGAAGTTCCAATTAACGCTGTTTTTTTAGTGTGTATCTGCCTCATTACCTTGTTTACGAAGCCCTGAAGGTTCTAAACAAACAGTTCAGCCACTGCTGAGAACGCTGTGTTTTATTGTAATCTCGGGGCTCAGCGAGATCTATGAAAAAACCGGGTCCAGTTACGTAAACAACGGTTCTCCGGAACAGCAGATCCTCCTGCTCCGGGCACTAGTCCGGGCACATCCGGTTGCGTACATTGAACCGCAGAAGAAGAATAACGTCCGTTGTGGAGGTGTTTCACGAGCGACACTCTCTTCCGACTCTGGGTCTGACTTGTGAAGAAGCTATTTTTAAACACTGTTAAAACAATGTTTTGATAATGAGTAGCAGTGCATCCACCCTTCCAGAGGGGGGAGCTGCGCTTCTGAGAGCGGGTGTGCTGAATATGTCACTTCCGGCTACTGGCCAATCACAAGACAGTTGGGAAGGCTCTACGCTGGCTGGCCAGTCACAACACACGCTGTCTTCTGGGTGTGATATTTATGTCTGAAATATCACAGCTGGGGGGGAACAGCGTCAGAAAAGAGGATTTCTCGGCTCGATTACAGCAACTAGGAGTATTTTGACCATAAAAACAAGTTAACGTATGTAAGTAGACCTCCATAACTAACATGTGCAACAGGAGCACTCTATGTGAGCTTTAAATAAATGCAAAACTAAAAACTCAATGTTTTTAAACGAGATCTTGTTTGAAAGAAGCGGCCCCAGTGTTGATCCTTGTGGCACACCACTGAGTACCGTAACTTTACTCTGGTAAATGGGGATTGTTGTTTTTGTTATATATACACACTAATATATAATGTAGTATAAAACAGCTAAGGGGTGTAATATTGTGGGATTAATTTGTCCTCGCTGCAGATGGTCTTTTGTTTACGCAAACCATAAAATATGTGGCAGCAAACGCATTAAACGCGCCGTCTTGAGTAGATAAAAGTGACACAATAACGTTATCTATAATGACAAAGACAATAGAACTCGGGGAGATGTTACGACTTCCATTTGACGAATGAATGCAGCGCGAGCGAAAATGTCAGCGGCGATAACAAACAGAAGCGCGGCGGCGCAGCAGGAGCTCGGGGAAAATTACGGCGCCGGGCGAAAGGAGAACGGGGAGGAAAGCAGTTCTGGTGTAATGGAATTGTCGGCTAAAATCTTTTGATTTAATGCGTGCGGTTTCATCCGTCTCATTCACAAGTAATAGGCAATGAATAAAAGGGCCCGAGTCCTGACTAAATATGCAGAGGGCAGAGAGGTGACGGGAATGAATATGTGCCGGCCCGGTGCTCGGAGGGGAAAGGATAAATGCATCTGAGCAGAGATTTCTGCTCTCCTTGTTTGACTTTCCTCCTGTAGCCGTTCTTTTCACTCCAGAATATATTTAAAAAAAGCAGCACAAACATTCCTATGATGTTTGGTTTATTTTGTTGCCCATCTGTCCCTGAATTGGAATATTTCCATTTTTTTTTTTAAGGGAGTCTTTGCTTTGATTGACTGTACCATTTTTATCCCCCATCTCCTATATTTTAATCATCCCCGCACTTTGATATTTGCACAGCGCTACCCTGGAAAAGCATCCTGTAAAGCTGTTTACAGGATGCTTTGAATGGCTTTTAGTGCTGAAAATGCCGTTGAAACAACAACAGCCCAGAGGTAACGGGGCCCATAGAATTGTGCATTAGGTGAAGAGGCCATAAAACCTGTTTAACTCGTGATTTGGGCAGACTTCACTGAACACAGGTTTTCAAAGAGGATGCAGTAGAATTGGCTGCTTGCTGCTCTTTTGTGTCGTCTAATGTAACGGCGTGAGAAACGGTTGCGTGCTCTGAAACGCGTTTTCTTCTTTAGAGCTCGACTGCAGACGATAATTGAGTAATTACAAAGACACCACAAGTGTCTCTCCGCAAATCTACTGTTCTTTCTTTTCTCCTCACACACCGCTGTGTATTGTAGATCCGTCTTTTGACATTTTTTTATTTCCACGTTGCTACAGCGACACTGCATCCAGGAAAATTTGGAGCCGCATAAATCGTAGAACAGCAGCAGCTGCGATTTGACGTATGCATGCGCGTAATTTGGCAGTTGGTTCGGGGGGGACTGCTTGATTTCTATTTTTCAAAATGGGAATATGTTCATTTAATCGCAGGGAACCACAGTGTTACTGAGCCATCCAGGTTTATATTTAGCAGTAGAATCCACTTGTTTTTTCTTGCCATAGCCCGACAATGTGGTTGTGAAACACAATATCTAAATTTCTGAGATTTGGCTCCCAATTAATACATTTCCAGCTGTTTTTTTTACCACTGCACCACACGTCTGTGAGATCAATGGAAGTTAAAAGCAATGATTTTATTTTCTTCCTCACTGCCTGCCAATACTAAAGCGTTCCCTTCTACTGCCTCAGGCTCCATTTTGTTTTATTTAAAATTGTGTGTAAGCACAATTGACGGGAAGGGCTTTTGAGGATGCAGTCCAATTCGCTAAGCTCACATCCACAACCAGTCTTTTTTTTTTTTGCAAACATGCTGTGAGGCTCTTTTGTCTGACAGCTTTGCTGTTTTTCCTGTTATGACACGATACAATATTAGGTCAGACTCACTGTGGTTTTATTGTGTTCGCTGCTGAGATTACATTTCCATGATATGGTATATTTTGGCTGATAGGATCGCTCCCTTTTTTTATGCCCTGATAAAGTCCATGTTATGCTATGTCCTTCCTTTCTGCATGCCGATTTTTCGAACAATGTCCGTAAACGTGTTCAGGGAAGTTCCCTCGTCACAATTGTCAAGTTTCGTGCAGATGGGACAATGTTGGAATTACTTCCTGTTTCAGGCTTTCCACTTCCTGTTAGGAGGTCATCTTTTGCAAGACATGTTCAGGACGGGTCTCCGGTCTCACAAATCAAGTTTCAGGTCTCTACATTAAAGTATGAAGACCGTTTGTCGCCACGGTTACTCGTTCTCCTACGCTAATTTGAGAAGCGTATCCGACCAGAATCTGATCTTCCTGACCAAACGTTCACATTATATACTGCAAAGGACCCGATCTTCCCCAAGGAATTAGTAGTCCAAACAAAATGGAAGACAGAAATAGCCTGTCGTCTGCCACTGTGTTGATCGTTTGTCGCGCCTCCAATGGTTCCCAACTTCCCTCTGGATCTATCGGTTTGCATTGCATTCGAAAACCACCTCCCTATGTGGTTTGAATCGGATTTGGAAAAACCTGATCCAGACTGCCCAAAAACTCTAGATATAATCTGGTAATGCTTAAAATCTGAGGCCTTAGATCTGATAAACAAGCACGATCTACATGAATTCCAAAAGGCACAATTGTTGTGCAATTTTTCAGTATAATTTGCAAAATATGATGCAAACAACAACATTCCTCCACTGATAACTAACCTACTTTGGGGATTTGTATCTGTTGGGTGTCCATTTTTGACATTAAATGCCAGAACTTTAAAGACAAAGATGGTGAAAATCTTTGCTCTTTTCATTCAAAAATATCCAAAATAAATGCTGAGACACAATGGCCAAAGTAAGGATTTGTTCATGTACCGTATTTTTTTTAAATTCTCACAAAACGTGAGCGTCTTGTATCCAAACTTTTGTCAAATATGGAGTGAACGAACACATAATGATAAACTATAATGGGTACTTTAAAACATCCACAAACTGTGGATACTTTGTTCTCTTCCGCATCCAAAGGAAATCTCCCAGTCTGGTGATCCCTCACTGCTTGAATGTGATTCCGTGGCCTTATCTCAGTTTCTCACCCAGAACAGCGTCTATCATTACCTTCTCCCCTCTGTCCCCTGACTCCCCCACTCCATTTCTCCCACCATATGTTTTTGTGTGCTTTTGTTATCTCCACTGCCAACCTCCGCCGTATCCATCACTCTGTTGTCGCTGCCACTGAAAAGCTTTTCCGACACATCCAGACACCTCGGTGTGTTTTCAGGTGCCTCGATTATAAAAAAAAAATGCATCTTTACGTACATCTCCGAACACACTGAGAACTTCTCCTTTTTTTTTAAAAAATACTGATAAAATGCTGCGTCTTATCGCGAGCCAGTACTCCAGCTTCCAACACCATCCTTCACATGCAGAGGGGGATGAGGGAGCTTCTTGCTTTACCTAAATCCCTGAGTGGTGTTTATGCGAAACGGGAAAGTTATATAAGTAGATTTATGATGTGTTCGCCCGCGTTCTTCTGGAGCGTCTCGCAGGTTTGAAAAATGCCAGATCGGCAATCTTCTACCCCGGCAATAAGAAAATAATCTGTGTTTAAATATTTCACAGGGAGTTGCAGGAGCGGGAGAGTGAGAGTGCAACGGCTCCCATTTGTTGCTCACCAACTTTTAAAAACTCTCATGTTAAACTCAATTATGTAAAAACGTGGTCACAGAATCACATTTTTTTTTGCCCTATATGGACGGGATTAGTTTGACATGGGGAGGTGGAGTAAAGTAAATTTACCACAGGACCATGTGTGGGTTAAGAATTCTCAGTAAAACTACCATAATGGGGGTGTAAATCGAGGTAAATCTGTCTATTCCAGGATCCCTTTGGACAAGACCCTGAGCTAGGGATCCAATCCCGAAGTGTCTCGGACCCGGAGTGCCAACAAGGGCCCCGACACGGGAGGCCAAGTGGGGGGTTACCGAACCAGATGATGCCTGACCGAAGGCCCAGGTTTTCGCGTTGCACGGACCACGGAGTACTCGCACGTCAGGGTCCTGTAGTATCCCACTTCACTATCGGGGGGGCGGTACAAGTCAAGGAATAAGATGTATTCTTGCCAAAGAAGAAGAGGGCGATGCTACAGCTTCCTCGGACACGTCCGGTTCAAGCGGCTCGCGGCTGAAAGGCCCCATCGGGCAGAGGAGTCGGTCCGAGGGTTGCCAGGTCGAGGCTCGGATGACAGTCGTTGGCGACGACTTCTGTTGTTGTCGCAATTCTTTTTTCTGCTTGGTGAGCGGGGGCTATATTACCACCTACTGGTGGGGAGGGAAGTTCAGTCTGCGCATGTGCAGTCCATGCATATCCAATGCGGTCTTTGGACGTGGTTCCAAAATCTGGATCATTCGCATTGCGTGGACCACTGTGTACTCGCACGTCAGGGTTCTGTCGTATCGCACGTCGCCATCGGGGGGGCGGTACAAGTCAAGGAATAAGACGCATTCCTAGCAAAGAAGAAGAGAGCGATGCTACAGCTTCCTCGGACACGTCCGGCTCAAGCGGCTCGCGGCTGAAAGGCCCCGTCGGGCAGGGGAGTCGGTCCGAGGGTTGCCAGGTCGAGGCTCGGATGACTATCGTTGGCGACGACTACTTCTGTTGTCGCAATGTTTTTTTCTGCTTGGTTAGCGGGGGCTATACTACCACCTACTGGTGGGGAGGAAGTTCAGTTTGCGCATGTGCAGTCCATGCGTAGCCAATGCGCTCTTGTGGTATCCAAAATCCAAAATCTGGACCATGCGCATGGCACGTTGGGTAAAGTATACCAGGGCCCTGAGAGGCGTTCGATTTACGTACTGTACGTACTACAAAAAAACTTTTATGGACCTTTTTACCCCAGGTAAAAGATGCTTAAATCCTTACTGACATCATTCAATAATGATTACTGACATGGCGCGTTTAGGACTGTGCACAATCAACAACACAATCGTGCAGGTCTTGACTCTCCCTGCCTCTTTCTTGGTCTTGTTGAAGTTTTTGAAGAAACCCCCTCAAGTCATTCTTCATATAAAGTTCTCGAGCACTGCAGAATTGGACAGACTGAGCGGCGCAACCCAAAAATTAAAACTCCCAGGACAGGATATTAAATTTTTCTTCTTTGCCTCCCCACATTGCGTCGGTTTGTGAGGCCTTTTAATAAACGCTGTCTTTTTTTTTTTTTTTTTTTTTTTTTTTTTATCAGACATTTACTTGACACCAATAAGACGAGAGATCCCAACAGGTATTACCAACAGAGCTTTGATGGGAAAGGAAGATTAAGTTTAATTAAATGCTAAATAAAAGATACACAATGATGCTCAGTTAATGAAAATGAAAACTTGTTTTTCCAAGTGGCAATCAATTGTTGTCACCATAATGGTAAGAAATGGTGTTTTAAAACCTTTTGGTTTGGACTGCACTGTGCACCTATTGGATGACGCCACCTGTCAATCACACCCTCTTATATACAGTATGCCATTCTTTGTCTTTGAGACCGTTGACTCCTCAGGAAACTGCTTATTTTTCCTTAAACTTCTATTCAAACTTGGGCATGTGCGTTCTCAGGAGAATTGGAACACAACCCTTGCTCTTTTTTTTTTATATGCAGTCTATGAGATTTGTTTTCCACAGATCTACATCTTTAAACATACGACTCATGCATCACCTGCAGGCAGTCATAAAATTTTCAGCTTTGTTCCATATGTGCTGAGTTCACACATTCTCCTCCTGTTGATGTGGGTTTACTCCCCTTTAATGTTTATTTTATTGCATTTTTTTTTATTCTTCTTCTTCTTGTTTTCTGGGGGTGAAGTCGAGCCCAAGAATGCAGAGTCAGCCGCTCGGAGTCTGTTCGTCTCTCCATCACTTTACTCCAAAGCATGACAATGTGACGTTTCACATTTTCCCCATTGCTCCACAGAGGACGATTTCCTTTCACACAAAAAACATTTTTTTTTTTTTTTTTTTTTAAACGAAGTGTCTCGGAATCCGCTAAACTGAGTTCCATCGGATGTCGTTTGGACAATAATGTCAGACGTCGGCACATATTTTTGTTTCTCAAAGGACAACAGTGTTCCATTTTACTGCGCGCCACAGCTGCAGGCCGTAATATTGACGCTTCCACGACGGAGACGAAATGCATTCGTGTTGCCAGAGGACTGACACGTTTCGATTAGAGCGGCACTCGCACAACAGTGGTTTCTCTGGAAACCGTAAATTCACAGATGTCATTTATTGGAAGGTTCCAGCTGTCAATCGCACAATTTAGAAAGTCAAATTTTAGTCAGACGTAGAAAATAATTTGGTTTTCTTTAGCTCCGTCCCAATACCTCCCTCTTAATATTTCCCCTTGGTTTTCAGTGCCCTCGTTGAGGGAAGTGGTATTGGGACATCACTACATGCAAATTAGCATAGTGAACGTATCGAACGTGCTAACCTATATCACATGTTGACAACGCTACTGGTGGAGCGTGCTGCTATTTTCATTCAGAACAAAATGCCGGCGGAACAGCTGCTCTATCCTCGTAAACGCGATATCACGAATGTGAGTCCAGGGTATTCGTGTTCAAGTGAACGCCGGTACACACATCTCTCGGGGTAGCTGCTCGCTAGCTAATTAGCTGCATGCTAGCTAGTTAGCCAGCTGCTTTCGTTAATCGTCACTTATTTTCTGACATTAGTGTTCAAAGCTCAATGGTCCTTTGGATGTGTATCAAACCGACATATTCCAACACAATTCGACATAGCAACGCGCTTATTTTTGAAAAAATATATTACAACAGAAATGTTCCTCGGTAGATGTGGCCGCCATCTTTGTTGAAAAATATCAGCCGGATCGCTGAATCTGCAAAGCATCATGGGTATTTAGCTAGACAAACATACCTGGATAATGACATGCCCATAAAACTACATGTAGCACATATAGACTTTTTACTCCGTATTCTTGGTAATTGTGTATTGTATGTTTTGGGTAATATCTACTGCACGTCCGTCCGTCCAGGGAGTGGATCCCTCACCTGTGGTTCTCCCTAAGGTTTCTACCTTTTTTCCCTGGTAGTCTTTCCTTACACTGGTCGAGGGTCTAAGGAAAGATGATGTTACCAACTCTGTGAAGTCCCGTGAGAGAAACTGTGTTTTGTAAACCGTGGGCTATATAAATAAAATTTGATCGATTTGAATTTGATAATGCGATTCATAGTCCGATTACTCCGGCGTGCATGCATGCCCTTAGTCGGACTGGAGTCGGACTTGGTGTTCTGTGCGTGGCACAACATAGAAGAACCAACTCCTCGGACAAGACTCGGCTAATGGATAAGGAACACTCTTTTTCAGGATCCCAAAGTCTGTAGTTTTTAATCACACCAAGGGTTTAAAACCTGGGGACTCGAACACCGAAACCAGAACCGAAGAAGCCCTTTAGATAATAAGCGAAAACGCATTGAAGAACATAAAATCAGTCCAGTTGACTTTTGTTTTTTTAGCACTTACAGAATAGACTAATGGAGTTCTTTTTGCAACTCGTGGTAAACCGTTACTTCACACCTTCACGTTTCAGAACCAGAAGGCTACATACTGTACTACTTACGGAACAATCGTTCAAACACGACCTACTTTCAGTTGGGAGGAGGGAAGAAAAAAAACAACAACAACAAATCACTTTATCGCAAAACATGCAAGGACATGGAGTAACATTTCAAAAGAAGTCGGGCTGAAAAATACTGTACATTATTGATAAAGTAATAAAAAAATAATTTCATCAAAAAAAAACATCCAGCGGCTTAATCAGTGTCGTCTCTTTCATTATTAAAAAAAACCTGTGTTCACGTATTCATTATGCAACACAACCAGGCGCTTTTGTAATTCGCTCACTTAAGTGAAATTTAATGACCTTGACTGTAGCTGCTAATTGCTTCACTGTACGCTGCTTCTCTGGTTATCACATTAGGAGTTAAATAAATAATGATGTTTATCCAATGGTGAGCTCAGTCTGCAGAGCTGCAGCTCTCTCTCTCCTCTCGGTCTCTCTCTCTCTCACACACAAACGTCCACACCATTTTCTTTATCTTCTTGATTTATTTGGTGGAATATACACAAGGAACAGTGCAGTCAGACATCTTAACTGCAACGCAAAGTAACTTTTTTTAACGAGTATTCGCACGAGGGGAACTATTCAAACATGGCTTTTCTGCCATGCTAAGATATGGGATACAGTCATGGCACATCAAAAATCCAACTACTGTTAATAATGTGTGGCCCTTGAATTGTAGCACCGATTTTATTTATTTGTTTTTAAAGTAAACTAAAGTAAGCAGTACCAAAAAGTGATACTTTAGCAAAAGTACAAGTCAGTAAAAGTCATAAAGTATGATATTTACTGTACTTAAGTATAAAATACATTGAAGTTGGATTTGAGTGACGGTTGCTCAGTGGTCAAAGATGGTTCGGGGAAATGTATCCGAGTAAAATTACTTTATTTTGTAAACAAATAATGTACAATAATGTGCCGGAAGCATAACAAACTAAGTAAAGTAAAGATTGGTGTGGCTATGGCTTGAAAATACTCTCAAGTAGTTTTTTGGAATATTGAAATTTAAGTCCTCCTTTAAAATGTGATTTCTACTGAGAAATACTGTAAAGTTACAGTAAAAAAAATATCACACTATATATATATATATATATATATGTACACTATAATCTGTAATGTAGCCTTCTACTTATTTACACCATAACAGCAACATCGTTTAAAATGGAACTAAAGTCAACATGGTTCACGTTATTGTCATATCAGATTCAGTTCAATAAAAAGTGCGTGTAAAAGATGAATTTTTAAATCTCATACGACACCAAAGACAAGTGCATTTTATTATTTTCATCACCTCACAGTCAGTTAAAAGTTAGAAAATACTCTATGACAGAACATCTCACCGTCTCTGTCTTTTTTGTCTTGGTTCCAGGACGGAGCCGTGTTTTTGGCTCAGAGTCGAGAGCGAAGTAACACTGGAAAATCCCTGACACCTCCTCTTAATTAGCAGCGTTATTCTCCAGGTGCCTCCTCCTCCTCCTCCTGCTGCTGCTGCCGTTGTTGTAAAAACGTCACATTTGTTCTGCTCTCTGCCCGCTTTCTGTTCATTTAAAAAAAAACACTTGCGTAAAAATGTGACTTTATCAATGGGTTTTTATCGCAAGTTTTTATTTATTTACAGCCAGTTTACTGTCATTTCTTGACTTCATCGATTGAGAATCCAAAAAACTGAAGTCCCGACTGGACAATCCCCACCTGTCAATCACACTGTTGTCCACTAGTATGTGTGTCTTCAAGTGTCCTTTTTAACAAATTTGACATCACGCTCGACTGATGAAGACCGGAGAATAGGGATTGCAAAATATGTATTGATGTAATTATAAAGCGAGTGAGAAGTCGACGAATTGCCCCCCTAGTGGCCATTCAATATATTCTTATTTCCTGGTCGGCTTAAGGAGGAAATGTGTCCATATTTAATACGTGGTCTATGGTGATAATCTTGCTCTGTATTTTACTCTAACTTCATAATCATCGTGATACAGAATATTCCTGTCATTTCCTGCAGAATCGCTTTATTCTTTTAATTTATCAAAGTTACGGCCTGTAAAATGACGAGCGGTGTGATTTTAAAAGAGTACGTGCTTCAGGTTTTACGGGCATTAAGATGAGATGATGATGATGGTGATGATTTGATGAAGTGATTTCACTTCTTTGTCTCTTTTCGTCATTAAACTTTGTGACATAATCTCAATCTCCGCGGCTTCCATTAACGTGGGCAGCTATCGATGCAGATAATAAACCAATCATCTCCAAAGTTATTAAAGTTATTTTCATCTGTGTCTCTAAAAAACTAATACGATTCCATGTTATAAATGGAGAATATTCTTCTTCTTCTTCTTCTTGTCGCCCCTCGAGTCTCAAAACTCCTTCTTGTTTTGATTTTTCCTCTGTTGGACCCACAGCTAAATGAATGCGCCGGCAAATCCTGTCGTGTTTTTTCTTACGGGTTTATGATAAATAGAGCACGGAAGATAAGTGAACTTCTTCCTGTTTTTTTGTGTTTTTCTTCCTCCCAGTCACCGTGTGACAAATGAGACGAGTCCTGTGGCGGAAGAAAAATCCTTTACGCCCGG
Source organism: Microchirus variegatus (assembly GCF_963457635.1). Lineage (NCBI taxonomy): Eukaryota > Metazoa > Chordata > Actinopteri > Pleuronectiformes > Soleidae > Microchirus > Microchirus variegatus. The sequence continues at coordinate 4,467,098 of NC_139821.1, forward strand.
GCTGACGACATCGTCGACAACAAACTCGTCGTCTCGCGGTGTTTACGGTTCAGAGACGCGACTAATCTCGTAATCCCATTAATCTGTGTTTGTTTTCCATTACAAACGCGGAAAATATCAATCAGTGTAACAAGTCGAAACAATCAAAGCGACCGCTGATAAGAGATGCACGTGCACGTGCACATGCGTTCACGTCAGTTTTTCCTGAAGCTAATCTGAAGCTAATCTGTCCTGAAGCCCCCACACACACTTCCAGAGTATATCGGGAAGTGTGTGTGTGTGGGGGGGGGGGGGGGGGCAAAGAGATATGAGCGAGAAAGTCATTAAATGATTATGTACGACTTGTTTGGCAGCGCTGAATAATTCATGGTGATTTTGATTGCCGTGCACGTGTGAAGGATTCTTGTCTTGGGGGGGGGGGGGGGTGTTTTGCAGTTCAAGTTCAAAACTCCCCAAAAACTCCTCATTATGTTTTTTATTATTATTGTTATTATTGTGTTATTGTTACACACTTTATCTCTCTCCGGTTGACACGGGGCTGAAGTCGCTACACCGTCGCGCTCGTCGCTCGACGACTGCCGACCGGCTGCCGTCGCCTAGCAACAGCGCTCGATACCGTTTCAATTGCACCCCCCCCCCCCCCCCCCCCACCACCCCCCTTCTCTGAGGAACAAAAGAAAGAATTAGCTTTGAGAAACTTAAATTAAGCTCCTTCTATGACACTGACTCACTTTCCCATTATGAGGAACACACACACACACACACACACACACACACACACACACACACACACACACAAAATTGGATTCCTGTTACTTCTGATGCAGCGTCGTCGTCACGCGTGCATAGAAACCTCGGTTTTTAACCCTCAGGTGCACCCGTGGGAATACGACACGACTCCTTATATGGACATCCTGGGTGTCTGTGTTTATAGGTCACATATTCAGGCTTTACACAATGTATATGAAGTAGCAATAATTGTGCAATTTTCTTTTGTTTTTGTCCATAAAAATGAGCCATGGATTTAAAAAATGAATAAAATCTCTATTTTGAGCTTATGCGTCTCAATATCAGAGATATTTCTAAATTATTAAAGACTGGGCAGCTTCTATTTCTGATTTTTTTATTTTTTTATTACTGTGCGTCTCATTTCTTTATGACCCGTCTTGCGTACTTAAAATACTGTCTTGGTGTGAGTTTTTGGGCTATTTAACGTTTAATATTTTAATAAAGGTTTTTTTTGAACATGTAAATGTATAAACTGAGTTATGGCACATTACTTTGTACATGATGCCATGCGTTTTTATACAATATTCAAATACATATCGTACATATATTGAAATGCATGTATGCATTAAGCTGTTCTAGGTGTTTGTTATATTAAATACTTAAAAAACAGTTAATATGGGTAGAGTTGTATCATACTTCCATATCATCCTATGTATGTATATATATATATATACATAGGATGATATGGAAGTTTTACATATTTATGACATCTTACATAATTAAAATGATTAAATCACTATTCATTTCAGATATCTGGTTATATTTGTGGGCTATTTAAAGGATATATATGTGTTAAAAACAATAACATTGCACCTAAACATGGTAAAAATTATCTCTCTAAAGCAAACAAATCTGGCTTTTCCTCTACAATTGCGTGTATTTAATGTCATATTTGACTAAATAACATTGCACCTACACACATAATGCGCACACACACACATAATGTCATATTTGACTAAATGCGCACACACACACATAATGTCATATTTGACTAAATGCACACACACACACACATCCCATAGCGTGACGTGTCCAGGTCGAGAATATTCCACTTCAAAAACAAATTTAAACACAAGCAGCGATCACAGCCGATGCAACAAGACAACGCTAAGCACAGCCTGTCCTCTGTGGGGGGGGGGGGGGGTGAGGTGATGGAGGAGGTGATGGAGGAGGCCGTGCACACCTGTCGGGATGTGGGAGAGGAGGGGGTGGTCGTGTGTGTGTGTGTGTGTGTGTGGTGTGGGGTTAGACAGTGGCTCTATTTTAAAAAAAACAACAACACGTGGGAGGTTCTTGAGGGAACTCCACTGAGAAAACATGAAGGCACGTAAACGCGAGGGCTATTTTTAGAACGTGCGAAACAGGAAAGCTCTGCTTTTATTTTTAATGAGACGTTAATAGGTGTTTTTATATTTATATGTTTTATATGTTTGGAATTATTGATGACTCACCCCATAGTTGACTTTTTTTTGTGTTCTTGTACTTTTTGAAAGTTTGGAATTTTAGTTTTATTTAAGTACTTCAACTACGTTCAAAATCCCATTCGTTTCTTGGTAAAATAATATTTACTCACCTGAAACTGAATGATAAGGACAGGTGAATAATGAGGACATGTGAATAATAATAAGGACAGGGGAATCAGGAGGACATGTGAATGATGAGGACATGAGGACAGGTGAATGATGATGACATGTGAATAATAATAAGGACAGGTGAATCAGGAGGACATGTGAATGATGAGGACAGGTGAATAATAATAAGGACAGGTAAATCAGGAGAACATGTGAATGATGAGGACATGAGGACAGGTGAATGATGATGACATGTGAATAATAATAAGGACAGGTGAATCAGGAGGACATGTGAATGATGAGGACAGGTGAATAATAATAAGGACAGGTAAATCAGGAGGACACGAATGATGAGGACAGGTGAATGATGATGACATGTGAATAATAATAAGGACAGGTGAATCAGGAGGACATGTGAATGATGAGGACAGGTGAATAATAATGACAGGTGAATCAGGAGGACATGTGAATGATGAGGACAGGTGAATAATAATGACAGGTGAATAAGGAGGACACGTGAATGATGAGGACAGGTGAATAATAATAAGGACCGGTGAATGATGATGACAGGTGAATAATAATAAGGACAGGTGAATCAGGAGGACATGTGAATGATGAGGACAGGTGAATGATGAGGACATGAGGACACATGAATGATGACAGGTGAATGATGATGACAGGTGAATAATAATGACAGGTGAATAATAATAAGGACAGGTGAATTATGAGGACAGGTGAATGATGTTGACAGGTGAATAATAACAAGGACAAATGAATCAGAAGCATAGGTTAATAATAAGGACAGATGAATGATGAGGACATGAGGACAGGTGAATCAGGAAGACAGGTGAATGATGAGCATGGGTTAATAATGACAGGTGAACGTGGCACAGGTGGCACTAATTAAGTGTATATAATAATTTGTGACCGTTCTCTTACACGTTTTGCCTTACTCCCAAACCTTCATCGTGGGAGTTTTTTTAACCAATCACAGAGCAGTTCCGAGACACGAGGACGCTCCTATTGGCCGTTCTCGGACAAAAACTCTCTATTCAAGGTCCCTACAGTGAAATGATTGCTATTCCAGAGTTGGAAAACGACCCCATACAACGACAATTATACAACAATGTGACAGTTTCAGTGTTCTCGTACTTGGCAAATAAAAGTACGAATTTAAATGAAAATCAACAGTTTTTTAAGCAAAGTTGTAGAAAGCTGAGGCTCCTCCAAAGCGTATATTTGATGATGTCGGTGCTTGAAATCCCCCTCTGGCAGGTGTTTGTTTGGACGGGATGTTAAGACGTCCTCCTCCTCCTCGTATAGATGGAAGTTATATACGATGCCTGCTGTTCAACCAAGAGTCCCACCAGAAAGCAGCTGCATTAACTTCCTCCCTGCCAACTGCAGCAATTTCAAAGCACGGCTGTCACAAAAAATATAAATATATATGTGTGTGGCAGCATCTTCCTGAGGATTCTGCCTTGACCCATATTTGGTCTTTTTTTAGTCCGCCTATGCAAGGTGGTGAAGGACAGTGACAGCTACTTTTGGCACCTGTGCCCAAAAGTTCTACATCACTATATACGAGCTAAAAGTTCCATAACATAGGGCGCTCTTTCACACCGACGGTGATGCTTCTTTAATCCTTTCAAAGGCTCTTATTTCCCTTCATATCTCCCAAAAGCTTCTGCTGTTTTATCTTTTATATCCGGCCTTAACGTCTCCGGTGTTCGACGCGAGCCGAGGGCTCACCTTTCCCTCTGCGCGCTTGGCCGTTTTTTAAAAGCTGTCGTCAGCTCAAAGTGTCCGCTAATACGAGTCAAGTGCAGCAGGAATACAGATTCTGCACTGGAGGAGCACAAACGCCACCCCAGCCCCCCCGGGGTCCGGCTGCAATTGGTTTGGTCCTTGGCATTTCCTCGATAGAACAGATTATAGCCGCGCCTGCAGTGCTGCAGAATAGCGACTGATCAAAATGACAATTTATGGGGGGCGAAATCGGGGAGATGATTTCAAGAGTTGGAGCTAAAGAGGTTGGGAAAGCGTTCCCCGTGCTTACGATATATGAAGTTTGCAGTCTATGAGGACGTTAAAGGCGAACTTTTAACATTTTATGGCCCCAGGGAGGGCACACTGGGGCCATAAAATGACAAAATAAGGGCTCATAAATGACAAGACAGACAGAAGGACTAGTCAGTGGACAGTGTGGCTCTTTTGGCTGAAAGTCATGACCAGAAGAGCGGCTAAAGGCCCTGGTATCCTTCCGCTCACAGCAATGGATAGTCATCCGAGCCTTGACCTGGCGACCCTCGAACCGACTGATGACACCCGGACGGGCCTTTTTCATCCGTGTGCCGCTCAAAGAAGACGTGTCCGAGGGACATGTATTATCCTTATCTTCTTCTTTGGTAGGAATATGTCGTATTCCCTGCGTTCAGACTTGTACCGCCGCACCTTGGGCGACTGTACCAGGTAAACCAGGACTTATAGTCATGGGGGTGGCTCTAGAGTCTAGACCACACTCACAAGAGGATTATTTGCAAACAAATAATTCCGTCCAAAGTGGGGTGTGTGTGATACTTGTTGTTTAGGGCTGGTCCTTCAAAGAGAACGGAGAGATCCGTTCATTGGTTGTCAACCACTATGATGGACTATGTGATGATAGACCATGGATTTTAGGCACTGATCGCGTCAGGCTCTAAAGCCTCGTTTCCATCATGGCACAGTACGGTTTGGGAACCCTAGGTTTAGACTGAGAACGAACCATTACTTGGTAGCCTGGGTGCGCTGACAACAACACCGGACGCCAGACATCAAAGGAGGCCGTCCAGCAGCTCGGTTTGTGGCCGTACGTCTCAAAAATACATCAAACCGCGTATGAGAATAGACTGCGGATGTTGAGGAAACACCCGGTCGTAGGAGAGTGAAGCTTTTCTGGCGCCGAAACGACTAAGTGTCATAGCCATGGGTCTAGCTCCACCCATACCGTACCTCTACTCCAGTACCTTCCGTTGGGGCACCAGAGAACCTGTGCCGCCCTCTCGGTCGTTCTCTGGCTTGTACTTTACGCAGTTAAACAGTTTGTTTTTGTCTGTAAATATTTACTTGAATAGAAATGAAGTTGATTTTTGAATGTCAATATACATATACATAAATTACCAGGGGTTTATGGTCTTGCATAACACTTGTTATGGACACCCTATTGCGCCGTATCAACACAAACCGCAGCACTCGTAGCCTAAAGGCACAGACACATAGGCCGAGTGGTCAGGCGGGCGGGCGGGCGACCGCCGTCCACACTGTCTTCTCACCATTTATTGCATATTTAGACAGTAGGTTGATACAGTGGGAGAATTCCAGATTAATCTCCATGCCCGAGTGCTGCCGGGGATTACGTTATGTGGAAGAAGAAGAAGAAGAAGAAGAAGAAGAAGAGCGGGATTTCTCATAACTCAGAGATGTACGACGTGCGAGCGGTACAGAGGGCCCACTCAGAGTGATGAAGGTGGACCATTACAAATGAGTCAGGGGTGTTGCAGGCAATAACGACTCGGGTATATCAGACGTTTACGTCCAGTAAACGCCGCGCGTCTCAAACAGTTGTAATGTAGTATTTAAATGTCAGAAATAAAAGTGTGACTATTGTGAGTCTTCATTTATCTCCTAGGAGTTGTTTTTTTTTCAACTACTGCAGACTCACAAATCTCAAGCCAGCATGAGCTCTTGAATCATTCATGACCTGAGGCGATCACATAGTTTTCTCTCCTGCAACACTCCCCGGGTACAGAGATGTAGAGAGAGAGAGAGAGAGAGAGGGAAGGTGGGGTTAAAAGGGACAGATCTTGACGTTCCCTACATATTTATTGGATTATTTGAACTGTTACTGTTTATTTCCAGTACCAGGAGAGAGGAAAAAGAGGTTGAAAGGATCCCTCACTGGCTTCATATCAACAAAGATGAATTATGGCGATTTGTACAAGTTTGGGGTCACTTAGAAATGTCCTACGTTTTTGAAGGAAAATCACTTTTGTTTCAATGAATATAACATTAAATGAATCAGAAATACACTCTATACATTGTTAATATGGTAAACGACTATTCTACATGGCTTTTAATGGAATATGTACATAGGTGTATAGAGGCCCATTTCCTGTGTTCTAATTGTGTTTGCTAATGGCGTTAGAAGGCTATTGGATGATTAGAAAACCCTTGAAAACCCTTGTGCGATGATGTTAGCACAGCTGAAAACAGTTTTGCTAGTTCTTTGACGAAAGCAAAGTTTGAAGGGCAAAATTATTTTGAATAAAAGTCATTATTTCTAATCTTGTCAGTGTCTTGACTATTTTCTATGAAATTTGCAAAGTTTTAATGGAGAAAAGATATATAGATGACCCCAAACTTTTGTGGCGGTAGCGTACGTCAATAATCTATCACTTTAATCAGTCGTGTTCGACCGTGTTTCTCCAGGCGTCTTTTGTTCGGACATTTCGTTTTATTTTGTACTTCTTCCCTACGTTGGCACCTTGTTTTAGTTTTACTTCCTAATCCCGTTTTCCCTGGGGATTATCTGCCGTGTCCTGGTGTGATTCACCTGTGTCTTACAACTCTGTGTCTCGGGGGATTCATGCTATTCTGGTCTCTGTTTTTATTAAAGACTCATGTGTTCGATCTGCATTTGGGTCCTAATTATGGATCTCCCAGCATAATCCACCATTACCCAACACGGTAAGAAAAAGACACTCAAACCTCGACCAGAACCCCAACAGTCGCCATAACTTTAATCAAGCCTTACGACGTTTCAAGCCGTTATTGACGTCTTCCCATAACGTTCCCGCGATCGACCAAATCCGTATAATGCATCTGAAACCTACAGTTTTATAATTGGTCATGGAAGAGGAAGCGTGTGTGTCAGTGTACGGCCTCTTGAAGGACGGAAACAATGGGGGGAAAAAACCTGACGTATAATACAAAGGTAGAGTAAACAACAAAAGTTGGCCAGTTTTAATGGCCAAAGTTCCCCCCTGCGCGATACGAGAAAGTTTACATTTAGACGTTAACCAAACTGACATCGTTAATAGGCCTCGACGGAGACGCTTTAATTCTCTCCGAATGCAAGCGCTTCTCGAGGCGTCTTTTCTCATTAATTTGTGCCCCCGTTAACGCTAGAGATGACCGGTCACCCAACGTGTTTGAGTTGTTTGGGTTGAATTGCTTGCTTTTTGTTGGGGGCGACGGGTGAGCCCAGTGGGATCCATTAACAGTGACAAAGCCTTGGACCACAAGACTCTCGAAACTTCAATCTGTGCCCCTTTTTTTTCCCCCCCATCGCGGCCCAGAAGACCCAACGTTTTCCTGCTAGATAATGTAAATGCGATGACATGTTTGTCCGGGGAACAACAATGGAAAGTGAAACACTGAAAACGGACAAACGATAATCATGTGAGGATCCTGAAAAAAAGTGTCCACTCCAAAAGATTCCGCGTAAATTCATCTCGCCCACTCAGTGGTGGCTGTGCAGTTTTTTTAATTGCCGTGTCATCGCGAGACTCGAGCGACTTTCTCAATTTCGAAAAACCGTCCGTCCTTCAGCGAAGCGTCCGATGTCTGGGAAATTGTTTTAACAAGGAAACGGAAACAAGAGACGTGCAATTATTTCTCCGTGGAGCTCGACGGTGTCTTTTTTTTTCACACTTGTGTTGCTCGTATTAAAATACGTATTCTATTTTCACACGGCTCCGTGAGCGAATCTGACATTTCAAGTTTTACCCACTTCAGGAGGAATTTGGCGATTGCATTATCAGCGCATAAAAAAAAAAAAAAAAATGAGAGGGAGCCACTTTGACTTTTATTAGTGCTAACATTTATCTCATTTAGTGACTGTTGTATTTCTCCACAGGGACAAGTCTCATAAAATCTGTGTCCGGGCTGCCAGCACTGGAAAGTTGGTGTCTATTAAATCAAAGTTTTGTGGGAACATTTCCCAGATTCCGTGTAAAAAAGAACTTACGTCCTGAAACATATGGCACTGTGAGGCAGAAAGAGACGGCGCTGGCTCGGTAGATAACGCAAGCAGATGCTCGTTTTATGACGAGTGGAGAGGGCGTGACAAATCTATGATGGGCCTCATCATATTCTTCTGCAAAAGTGGCAGCTAGGTAAAAGCAAAAGAAAACGATGCTGTATCTTTTGCATTTTGAGGTATAAGCTTACAGTTTATGACACAAATCAGGATGGACAACAAATGTTCTTGTATTTGAAGACCGCTGTGGGCAACTTATGACACAGAAACTTAAGATAAGACAAAATACATCATCAAATATTCAACATTTTATCCAGAAAACCCAAGAAAGAACGCATTTAGAGTCGATTCTACCACTGAATAGGTTTGTGACCCAACAACTTTTACAGTAAGTCAAACCCTGCATGGACCCGATCGCCAGTCCATCACAGGGACACACAGAGAGACAGTCCACGCTCACACCTACGGTCAATATAGAGCGTCCAATTGGCCAAATCCCCAAAATCTGCACTCCATCGTCCAAATGGAGCAACGAATGTCTCAAACTAGAACGTTGTACGCCTTATTTTGGTGCGTCCAACGGTAGCAGATATCGCGTAGTCTATCTCAAGCTTTGCGACGAGAACATCACTTGCTACGTACGTTCATTCTCCTCACAGAATGCTAACCAAAGCTCCAAATTAGCATTGACATTTGTGTGTTCAATATGGAACGGTTTCGGTCTCGTCAAGAATTTTTCCGTGACTCATTAACTTGTACTTACGCAATGATTAGCTTACCGTGCAGGATCACAGAGCCGTTAACGCTTTAGTTCTATTGAAGTCGTTCAAAAACGCAGAAGAAAATATTGTTTTTTTTCGTTGCCGTTTAAACCGCTGCACTTAATCAAACGTACTGTGGGCAAACTTTTGATGATGCAGCACACAGCGCTTTTAAATATCAGCTTTTCTGCCGGGCATAGCATCACACACACACACATACATACACACACATTGCCGGCAGCACCCATGTATAATTGATTAAGGTGATTTTAGAGGAACGGGGCAAATCTATGATAGATATGCTTTATCAAGTGAACATTATTATGGACTTTTCCTCACCGAAAAAGTTAGACAACCCTGAGGATGCGGAAGATTCCCTGAACGGACAGAAATTTGATTCAGCGGTCGGACACCGATGTCCGTCTCCTCCGCTGTGTTTAATTGTTCTAGAATCACCCACTCTCTGTCTGTAGCCGCGTGACAGGTGTTAATGCGACAAGTTTTTAATAATGCATTTTTAGAGATCTGTTGACCCTCCTCAGGATTCTTTTAGTCACACACACACACACACACTTGAAGGCACACATACAGTCCTGCATGCAAAAACACCATCTGCTCCTCCCGTTTCCTTATCCTTATCCCTCTCCAAGCTGCTCGACGTGGAGCAGACAGTATTTTTAGACGGAGGCAAACACTAAAATATGTTGCATGTCAAAGTCCCGCGTTGTGATGAATCTGTCGGGGTCTTAATATGTGCGGCGTACACTCGCTAAACAACCAATCTACTTACCTACCTAACTACCTACCTACCACCGACCAACCAACTTACCTACCTACCTAACAACAAACCAACCAACCTACCTGCCAGCCCACCAACAACCAACCTACCTACCGACCTACCTACCACTAAACCCACCAACCAACCAACCTTACCTACCTACCTACCTACCACTCAACCAACCAACCTACCTACCGACCTACCTACCACTAAACCCACCAACAACCAACCTACCTACCGACCTACCTACCACTAAACCCACCAACCAACCAACCTTACCTTCCTACCTACCTAACTACCTACCTACCACCGACCAACCAACTTACCTACCTACCTAACAACAAACCAACCAACCTACCTGCCAGCCCACCAACAACCAACCTACCTGCCAGCCCACCAACAACCAACCTACCTACCACTAAACCCACCAACCAACCAACAACCAACCTTACCTACCTACCGACCTACCTACCACTAAACCCACCAACCAACCAACAACCAACCTTACCTACCTACCGACCTACCTATCACTCTACCCACCAACCAACCAACAACCAACCTACTTACCTACCTACCTACCTACCTACCACTCAACCCACCAACCTATTTACCGACTTACTTACCTATCTACCTACCTACCTACCTACCTACCTTCCAACAAACCAGTCTGCCCACCTGCCTACCTACCACCGACCAACCTACGGCTCCGGTTTCCAGCCAAAAAACCCCGTCTGATTCTTGGTCTAACTGTTCTGGGCAGGTACAGCCTCAGGCTCTGCTGATGCTGATGCTGCTGTTGCACACACACACACAAGCAGCTACAGTTAAAGAACTTACTGTCTACTGCCGACTATATTCTGACCATATCTCAAACCATACTTCTGCGATTGTGCCCTACAGTGTGTTTGGACAGTTCTCCCCCGACTTCATCTCTTCTTTACCTGAGTCGTTTATTTTTTTTACCACCGCCCTCCTCCTCCTCATTTCTGTATTTTTGCAGTACCCAGTAAAACGCCTGCCTCTCCTCAGAGCCTCCAGCTCAGTCTCTGCTTCACAGAATCAAGATACTCGCCTCATTCTGCAGACCTCCCTTTTAATGCGCCACATAAACCAGATATTTATACCTGAATTTTCGCCCGCACAACGCTTATCTATCCATTATTGCTCACATGCCAGTTAGAGCCAACCTTACACTATTTCAGACCGTCTCACAGACATGGCGAGGCTTTTATTACGCGAAGTCAAGGGCTCGCGATTCAAAATGCCTCGCTGCTAAGTGCAGTTACGAGTCTTCTTCTTCTTTCCCCTCGCAGCGTTGCATTTTTATCAGCATTGTGACAGTGAAACGCTGGCATTGCCGAGCCAAATTGTCTGGGGGGGAAAGAAAAAAAAAACCCACTTCCAATTCATTTTCAATATCTTAAAGAGCCTCTGGATGCAATTAGAGACAAAGACGACCAATCGTGGGGATGTAATGCGTCTTAAAACGCTGCAAGTGCAAAGAAGTTAAACCAATCGTGACAGAATAAAACAGACAGTCAGTAGCTCTGCCCAGTCTTAGACAAATGGCCCAACCATCCATCATTTTGACTATTTCGAGGCCTTTGAGTCAGTGTCCCAGTGCAGACTTGGAACTTGTCCACCTACACTGGCAAACATTATTATAGCGGGCAATTGTGTGGCGTCAACGACCAAAAACAGCATGTTTTGTTGTCTGTGTAACTGTAAATTGGATTGTAATGTTTCAAATAAAACTTTGAGACCATAAACACGACCTAATAACTCTTTTCTCAACAAGTTTTGTTGCCCTGGGTGGCTTTTGAAGTGAGCTTTTAAGACACTTCCATTTTGGCTCTACTCTCCAAGAGACTTTTTTACCAGAAACACAGATGGTTAACAAGAGTTTTTGATCAATTATTTTGTACTTCAAAATAATCACAGAAGAGGTTCCAGATCTCTTCGGTATGACTTTGTTCCAAACTGGTTGAGAGGAGCTCCGAGCCAAACTGTATCCTCAGCGACTCTGAGAGGACTTTTTAAAATTGTTAGTTCCTGCCTAGTTCTTTTCAAACATGTGACGAGATATAAATGTTACCTACCCACCCATCTTCCTACCTATCAACCCACCCATCTTCCAACCTATCAACCCACCCATCTTCCTACCCACCTACCTACCTACCTACCCATCTTCCTACCTACCTACCCACCCATCTTTCTACACACCTTCCTTACTACCTACCTACCTACGTGCTTACCCATGTTCCTACCTACCTACCCACCCATCTTCCTACCTACCTACCCATCTTCCTACCTACCTACCTACCCCTCTTCCTACCTACCTTCCTACCTACCCACCCATCTTCCTACCTACCTACCTACCTACCTACCTACCTACCTACCTACCTACCTACCTACCTACCTACCTACCTACCTACCTACCCACCCATTTTCCTACACACCTACCTACCTACCTACCTACCTACCTACCTACCTACCTACCTACCTACCTACCTACCTACCTACCTACCTACCCATCTTTCTACATACTTACCCACCTTCCTAACCACCCATCTTCCTACCCACCCACCTTCCTACCTAGATACAGATGAAGCTCTAATGCAGCTAAGTGTGACAGCTAAAATGTTGTGGAGATTTTGGTTTTTCCGACCCCACCAATAACGCCAAGTTTGTGATGTTCATGACCATGTACTGAGTCTTTGGGGCCACGCATGCTGATCAGCTTTGATTCACCTTTTGGCTGACCAGATGCAGTTTTTTTTTTAGCATTTTGCATGAATGTGTGTGCGTATGTGTCTGTGTGTGTGTGTGTGTATGGGGGCTATGGCTATCAGCAGCTGACCTGTGACCACGCTGGGTCTCTTTAGTCCGGCGGGTGTTCTGCAGGACGACTGGACGATTAATGACGACGGCCGCGACCACCTCGCGGTCCCCGCCGCAGGGACCGGCCCACCGCTAATTAGCTACAGAGGAAGATGAAAGTGCCCTTGTCTGAGCAGAGAAATATCACAGGGGGCTGTAATATAAGCTCTGTGAGATTATGTAATCTTTTGTGAATGCACTGTAGAGAAACCATACTGTAAACTAACCTCTTAATGATACCTTTTTGTGGCTCTTATAGACGCGAGAGAGAGAGTCTCTCATGGGTAATTTAACACTGGTCCAGGGTTACCAGGGTTACGGTCTGGCCATATTTCAGCCTCTTTTACCAGGTCAGGTATGGCATGTGGCTCTTAACTGCCAGAACAGCTGTGTCCGTCCAGGTTCCACCTTCATCTGAGGCGTTTTGAAGGCCAATCGCCATCACTCTGCCGAGACCGACGCTGACCCATTTCGACCGATCCAGAATGGAGCCCTTCCACAGGCTTCATCTGGATAGTTAATTATACGCAAAAAAAAACTGTATTATCGCGGATACTCATCAGTCAAACGTTCCACATAATGTATGTTATTCCAGTCGAGGCAATTTCTCAGCCTCGCTTGGTAATTCTTTCTTTGTATTCTTTGATGACTGAATTGTGAAATGTGTGGGTACTGGCCGACTTCCTTTATAGAGTCTACGTGGTTACCGTTTTCTACGTCGTGCGTTGTTTGGCTAGGACCGGGAGAAACCGGGAACGAGATCAATTCTCCAGATTCTCTACTCTCATGATTAAAATCCTCCATCAACCAAATCATCACCTGGCTACCAAGTAAAACCGCATCCTCGGCAGTAGTTTGCACCTGGAATGGGATTTGACTTGGCTAACGAGATTTCACAGGTGTTTGCTTGATGCCGAATCGTGAAACAGTCGAGTGGATGCAGGAGGGAAGAGTCTTTGTTGGAGCTTCTCTTTAGTTTTTAGCTTGTTGTTACCGGGGTATATACAAAAGCACTTTAAGCTCTGTAATTAAAAGTTTCTTAAAGCAGTGATCCATGGGATTGAACTTCTTCTCCCTTTTGTTTTTTTCGTACGTACACGCTTTGACTGCACCCCTGATTCTACTTCTTCTTCTTGAATCAAAGAACAGTTTTTTTGAATCGGCGATTCGACCAACAGCAAGAGTAGGTTGAGCTTACCTGCCAGTCTATCAACACAGCAAAAACAAACCATCCAGTAATGAGACGGGCAGCCCCGGGGGGAGGATGTACAGACAAAGAACAGGTGAACGCACACTCTTCAGGGTTTCGCCTCGATGCTGAAAATAAAACGATTCCAGACAGCGTGAACACAGGAAATTGCCTTTGATGTCAGCATGGCAGATGCAAGCATACAATTTGCTGATTTCACTTGTGGGTGGGGGAGTTTTTTTTTTTTGTTTTTTTTGTCAGGTCTGCAGAGACCCCATGAATACACCCCCGGGGGGCAGGCAGTGTTTTGTGTGTAGAATATTACCATGTGCGTTGTTCCTCACTCTGAATCCAGCGTAACGCGGCGTGACGCTGTCCTGCTTTCATGTTTAGAATCGGACTGACTCAGTATCATTTCCTCTTTTTCATTTTTTTATTCCCCTCTATCGTTGCTTTCTGTCTCCTGCGTCTTTCCGGTTGGATTCACTCGCGTGAAGAGGGCGAAAGGGCCAGCAGTGTATTTCACTACTAATCTGTGTACACGGTGAGGGATGTGACATGTACTTTTACTCTCATAGAGAGTAAAAACGTGGAGGCAGGACTCCAATGCGGAATTTAAAATGTTGTCACCAGAAAATTTGGTTTACCATTCCCCTTTAGCCCATGTTTTTGCTAGTAGTATTTTCTGGACAGAGGGGTTTAAGTTTGTTAGCTCTAACCCTTGTTTTTGCTAGTAAATTGTCCCTCAAAAGAGTGGTTTGTTTGTTAGCTTTAGCCCTTGTTTTTCCTAGTAGTTTGTCCCTCAAAAGAGTGGTTTGTTTGTTAGGCTTTAGTCTTTGTTTTTGCTAGAAGTATTTTTCTGGAAAGAGGGGTTTTGTTTGTTAGCTTTAATCCTTGTTTTTGCTAGTAGTTTTTCCCTCAAAAGAGTGGTTTTGTTTGTTAGCTTTAGCCCTTCTTCTTGCTAGTAGCTTGTCCCCCGAAAGAGTGGTTTTTTGTTTGTTAGCTTTAGTCCTTGTTTTTAGCTAGTAGTTTTTCCTCTCAAAATAGTGTAATGTTTGTTAGCTTTAGCCCTAGTTTTGCCAGTAGTTTTCCCCTCAAAAGAGTGGTTTGTTTGTTAGCTTTAGCCCTTGTTTTTGATCATAGTTTTTCCCACAAAAGAGTGGTTTTGTTTGTTAGCTTTAGTCCTTGTTTTTGCTAGTAGTTTGTACCACGAAAGAGTGGTTTTGTTTGTTAGCTTTAGCCCTTGATTTTGCTAGTAGCTTGTCCCTCGAAAGAGTGGTTTGTTTGTTAGCTTTCACTGTTGAGAGGAAAATATAACGCAAGTATGGCAAAATGTGACACCTGGTACCGTTAAAGGGGCTTCAAAACAGTTGCGATTTTTCGTTCATCACCACTTGACAATCGGGATTCAACTGCTTGTTATCTGGCGTGTAGACGTGGTCAACCGAACATCAAAATGACGAAGAATATGTCACATGGTTGTTGTATTTTTTTCATGCACCACCATGTCTTGGGTTTTACAAAGAAACAGGTTTTTTTGAAATTCGGTGCAATTTATTGTTGGCTTGCTCCATCATCATTTCATCTTTAGTGGGGCACTATAAGATCCCGGGTGCAACACTTGCGTCTGGCCATCATGGCAATATTGCGTTTTTTGTGATGGAATAGCTATGGAATAATAATAACAATCTGAAGGAAAACGATAGGTTTGGTGCTCTGGCTGTAGTAGTGGGCAGCACTTCTCTGGAAGAAAACCCCCTCGTTGACGCCACAGGTCGGAAGGAGAACGAGCACGACTGCTTCACAACAGTTACTCAAACGGCCACTTGAAACCTCTCCAGCAGCAGAGAACGACGCCATGTGCCACTCCTGACACTTCACTCCATCTCCTGTGTGTCTAACACAGTGTCTGCTGAGCGTATACTGTGTATGTCTTACTTCTGTCTGCATGTGTGTGTGTGTGCGTTTGAGACAGCAGGAGAAGAACGATGTTGGCCAGCTGCTCGCTGCTGTTGCCGTGAATGCAAGACGGTCGTCTTCCACGCCATCCAGCTGTCTCTCCCCGGCTCTCCTGGGGGTTTTTTTTGTACCGACACACTCCGTCAGCACAGCACCTTAAACATCCTTTCAAACATGCGCACACACACACACACACACACACGAGTGAGCATTCAGCCGTGGTTTGTACATTCTCTCCGAGTTTTTTACATCTCTGTCTTCGTCTTTGACAAGCTCCTCCACACAGAGTGAAACCTTTTGTTCCGTTTGCGTCACTTGAGGATTCTGACAGGATCTCCGTCCGACGTGTGCCGACAAACGCTTCACAGAGAGAGAGCGGGCGCTTGACAGACAGACAGACAGACAGACAGACAGACAGACGGCGCCCGTCCCTGTCGTCAATACCGCCCGGGTAATTACGAAAACATTCACCAGCCTCGGTGCAGAATCCTGGTTGTTGTACGTGTTTTTTACGGGAGCGTGGCGGGTTACAGTAGATGTGAACATTTGTGGAGCAGGTGCGTTTACGGCAGTCACTCGAGTTGCAGCAGAGGTTGGATTTTGTCACTCGAGGGCCGTTTGATTCAGCTTCTCCTTCACTGCGCTGTCACCGCTTGACACCGCGGCTGTCTCTCTTACGGCTGATTGAGCTGTTGCACTTACAGCCTGCCCATGGCAAAATGTGTTATTTTTATAGACGGGGTTTAAAAATAGGGTTAGTTCACGCAAACTACAATCAAACACGCATTTAAGGTTTTTACAGTCCGAGCGTGTCGCAGACGACACTTTTGCGCACTTTGCATTAGCATAGTTACGGTTTTTGCTATCGGAAAAATTCCGGACGAGCAACTACTACTAGCAAAAACAAGGGCTAAAGCTAGCAAATTTAGGAAAATCCATTTGTCCTGATGCACTTGGACAGTGGGAGGGATTTTGACGTGACTTTATTAAAAAAAAAAAAAAAAAGTATCTTGAAATGACTTGAAACTTTCTATAATAATAGTCAGTATCACCCTGAACAAGGATCCCTTGAAAATATTTGCAAACATCGTAAGGATTAATTTTTATGATTTTTTTAAATTGACGAAATGATTACTTGATCGTGACACGAGCACCATATTCGGCACACAAGTGCTTCACAGCATAATCTCTTAGAAAAGTACATTATCCACATGAAAATACAAAATGGCCGCCGTTTTTCAGGGTGTCCGACCATTCAAAGCGATTTTTAAACGGTGCTTGAACTACATTTTTGATTGAATAATCCGTACTGTGCATGGGATTATATGTTTTTCAGTGTGGTAAATCCAATTCTGCATTTAGAAAATGCAAAATTTGACTGAATAATATGATGATTCAATGGGGATTACGCTTGTGGAATATTGTCTTAATCTGGCCCACTAATAACACACACATGCAGCACACGACGCATCCGTCAGAGCAGCAGAGGAGAGGGGAGTCGAGCAGGAGATTGACTTTAGCAAAAAGGAGCAGACAGCCGTCGCCGGCTGAACGCTTCATACGTTTCCTTCATAGGACTCAGCTTTCACAGCAGATTACAGAGCCCTTGCTGACTGGTCTTCACTTAAGTGGCCGTGCACCTATCTGGAATACTGATGCCAGCCGGCGTGGAGCTCTGTGATTTGAGCTCCAGTCCCCCTGTGGTCCCTTTTTTTTTTTTTTTTTTCTCCCTTTCTCCTTTATAGGATTCCCTATCAGACGAAGACAAAAAAAATTTGATTTTTTTTTTTTGTATCTTATGACTAAATGAGAGATGACTCACCCAAAACCCCTGCAGAGCTCATTTGAAAGGAAAGTTGTCAGTGAAAAAATGCTTGATTCTCATCTGCAGAAAATGAAACGTGAACAATCTGAGCTACATGTGCATTATGTAATAAATCTAAAGAAACTGGCCATATAATCCTCCTAATATGTTTAAAACATATTTAAAAAAAAATCTTTTGCAAACTGCAAATCATGTTTTTGTTTTGAAATCATGTATTTTTGGGCATGTGGCGCCACCTGCCGCTGTCTACCAATCATTGCAGGTCAGTGGAGTCTCAGCTGCCGAGCAACCGCGGGTTGCCAGTTACGTCAGAAAAAACGAAACCTAAAAGACCTCGGTATTTTGAATTTGAATGCAGTAACCGTTTATTTGGCCACATTCTTACATATGGCACCTTTAATTCGAATCATTTTCGATTACCTGGGACATTTGTTTCCCCGAATCTGTCGACTTAATCGCTAGCCGGACCCGCAAAATAAAAACGCGCCGCACCGGTATCACTGCAAGGCGAGTGCCAGGACTTCACTGCAAATCCATACCACCGAGAGTCTTAAGTGGATTTTCATCAGTGGAAAACAAACTCTGTGGAGCTCAGTGTGCCGCCAACCATCCCCCCGCCGTCCCCCCCAAACCTCCCTCCCCGTCTGTCTGTCTGCTAGTGCCGGCCCTGCAGAGTGCAGCTCATTGATAAGGGTTTTCTGTCCTTGTCACCAAGGACTGATGTCTTTCTGTCAAATCCCAGGCAGCCTTGTTCCTCATCCGTGCTATTGTTTTGCTTCTCTTATACCTGACAGACCCCCCCCGCCCCCCGCCCAACCTCCTCCCTTGTCCTCAACACCATCCACTCTCCTACCGCCGGCAGGCACTGGCTTACAAGTTATTGTCTCAATCAGAGCTCCTCCTCCTCCTCCTCCTCCTACCTAGAAAGTCAACAACCGCCAACGTCTCGTAAAAAAAGCTCCGGGAGGGCGCTCGACTTGTGAATCCCCCCAAATGCTCCCCCATACGCTTTCTGTCTGAGGCTCACGCTTGCAATCCAGATTTACAAGAGGCGCATTACGCGCCGTTATGGCGTCTCAAATGTGTTCAGATAACTCGCTCTGTGTTTCTCAGGCACGATCGCACACATCCATTTTGTCAGCCGCCTCTGCGACATAGCGGCGACTGCGTCTCTTCTTTTCTTTGAGTGTGTGTGTGTGTGTGTGTGTGTTCATTAGCGACCGCGTCAACGGCTCTCATTGGCTAATTAGCGACCCGACGGTGGGCCGTCGAGGACGACGCTGTGAAGTATTCGTCGTTTCGAGTGCGCAAATGCACCAACCAGCACACGTACACAGAGAAAGTAAGAAAATGTTCTCCCTCCCAAGGTCGAGAGCGATCGTCTACCCCTGTGCTTGGCCGGTGGGAGCGAGATAAAAATGTCATCATAGTGGCTGTAAATAAGGAGTATGAATAATCGAGTCCCCCCCCCCACCACCACCACCACCGCCACCACTGAGCTTTGGTTAAATTGGAAAGCAGAGGGGTCGTTTTATCCTCGCACGCCACCCCCGGCGAGATTATAATCCTCCCCCCCTTTTTTGTCTCACAGTGGCTCCCCCCCCCCCGGACGCCGGCGAACACCGCTGCCACCATGTGATGTAATACTGTAAGGACAGATAGTGCCAGCCAAACACACACACACACAGACACACACACACACCTCCCGTACAGTAAACGTGAGTCATTACAAGAAGGACGACTTTATAGCCAGGCTGAGGGGCTTTTCTTTCTCTGTGAGTGCTTCAAGTGTTCTTACAAGAGGTTTTCCCGAACCTATCTGTGGCGCGATGACGACATCGGAGTGAGTGCTCTTTTTTAGAATTTTTGAAGCAACAATTATAGGCCGACGCTCAGGAAAGAGACGTCTCTGAAGCACCTGTCACTCATTTGTTCTTGGGAAGTGTGTGGATGCTGTGAAGAGTGCATCAAAACCTGACCCTAATAATAGTCACCAGGCTCCCATTGGACGATACAATAGCAACTACTACTAGCAAAAACAAGGGCTAAAGCTAACAAACAAATCTAATCTTTCGAGGGAACAACTATGAGCAAAAACAAGGGCTAAAGCTAACCCTCAAAATTTCTATTTGCTAGAAAACTACTAGCAAATACAAGGGCTAAAGCTAACAAATATAAACACTCTTTCAAGGGAACATCTATGAGCAAAAACAAGGACTAAAGCTAACAAACAAAACCACTCTTTCGAGGGAAAGACTATGAGCAAAAACAAGGGCTAAAGCTAACAATCAAAACCATTATTTTGAGTGAAAAACTACTAGAAAAACAAGGGCTAAAGCTAACAAACAAAAACAGTCTTTCGAGGGAAAAACTACCAGCAAAAACAAGGGCTAAAGCTAACAAACAAATCCACTCTTTCGAGGGAAAAACTACTAGAAAAACAAGGGCTAAAACTAACAAACAAAACAACTCTTTCGAGGGAACAACTTTGAGCAAAAACAAGGGCTAAAGATAACAAACAAAACCACACTTTGGAGGGAAAAACTATGAGCAAAAACAAGGGCTAAAGCTAACCAACAAAAACACTATTTCGAGGGAACATCTACGAGCAATAACAAGGGCTAACACTAACAGTCAAAACCACTATTTTGAGGGAAAAGCTACTAGCAAAAACAAGGGCTTAACAAAGTAGCAAAAAAAAAATTGTTTTTCCTCTAAATGGGAACATAATTCAAAAAAACTAAAATCATGTTCTATTTAAGGAGACCTGAAACTAGCACATGAGACCATTGACATCTCAGAAAAAAACGTTTACTGGACTTCTAAATTAAGAAGTCAACCTGGGGGCTGTTCGGCGTATTCTTACTTCCTAGTTAGGCTCAGCCAGCAAACCAGAAGACTACTCTCACTCAGTCATGCTAATACCACACACACACTGATAGATCGTGCATCTAGGTGTACATGGATTATTTTTTTGGCGTTCATCCTTCATCCCTGCCTCCTTTTGTTGTTTCCAAAATGCTTCTCTGACCTCTCCCTGTGTCTCGGACCGCGGCGAGTGGGCGTCGTCTCGCTCTGATCCCACCGACACCCAACCGGTGACCCGCGATGCATCACTCGCTCACAGGCAGCGGAGGAGAGAAACGCGGCAGAGGGAGAAAATAGAAGAGAGGGGTTGCTTATCCATCTCCTGCAGCAGTAGATCAGTGCTCTTCTCTGCAGCTTTCATCTCCCAACTCCTGCAATCTGCCACCTGGCCTCCGCACAGAAACTGTTCATCTGAGCCCTCAGAGCTTCGTTTTTTTTTTCTCTTTCTCCCCTACCTAAGTTCTGTTACTCGGTTCAAGAGAAGAACTCTCGCATTCATCATCAAATGTTCCCTCCCTCGTGAAACAGACCCATGTAATCCTTTGTGTTTTATTTCTGATGGGAGTTAGATTTTCTGCCTCGGGTGGAATTTGCCTATTCTTTGAAGCTTCATCCACTTTCGTTTCAATTTCGCGTGTCCCTTGATCCACACGTTTGGTTTGTTAAAGGTCCGATGAGTAAGACCTGGGTCATACTTTCCACACACACATCCACCTTTAGACATATGTGGACAACGAGCATCCTCATGGTAGCGCAATGCGTTCTAATCCGGTAGGTGGTGCACTCTTGGGTACAACTCTTTGTGGACAGCAAACGTGGGAAAGAACAAGCAAGACAGCGGAATTGTTGACCTCTAACGGTGTGGAACGATGCTATTCTCCTTCTTTTTGCACAATAACATTCTGTTTTAGAGGGCGAAACACCATAGAAACATGGCAACCCAAGATGCAACAAGGCAACTTGCATAAACTACATACAAAAGGGCTTCTTCCAAGGCTATGAAGACTCACATTTGAATGATACGGCAGGAATTCTCATGCCACCAATGGCCCGGCGAGACAAACAGCTGGAGAGCAAAGTAAAGACAAAATATGCAAAGATATTCTCTGTGGATACACGGCAGCGACCGCTGCAGTGCAGCTCGCCCGCCAATGTCACACAGTAGTGTTGTGTCGGTCCGGAGTGATTCGTTCGAAAGTACGAATCGTTGGAGTGAACGAACTGACTGGGATCACTGAATTAACTGATTCGTTTCCTTTCTTAGTTCAGTTGAGCTCAGCAACGAGCGTGGCCGCGGGGAGTGGAACTGCCGCGTTCTGTGAATCACTTGTGAAGTCGTTCACCGACGCCGTCACTCAGGACGTGAATCTCGCGGACAAACTGAGAGCTGGTGAACTGTCGCTGTGGACGTGAATCTTGCGAACGAACTGAGAGCTGGTGAACTGTCGCTGTGGACGTGAATCTTGCGAACGAACTGAGAGCTGGTGAACTGTGGCTGAGGACGTGAATCTCGTGAACAAACTGAGAGCTGGTGAACTGTGGCTGAGGACGTGAATTTCGCGAACGAACTGAGAGCTGGTGAACTGTGGCTGGGGACGTGAATCTCGCGAACGAACTGAGAGCTGGTGAACTGTGGCTGGGGACGTGAATTTCGCGAACGAACTGAGAGCTGGTGAACTGGGGCTGAGGACGTGAATCTCGCGAAGGAACTGAGAGCTGGTGAACTGTGGCTGAGGAGGTGAATCTCGCGAAGGAACTGAGAGCTGGTGAACTGTGGCTGAGGACGTGAATCTCGCGAAGGAACTGAGAGCTGGTGAACTGTGGCTGAGGACGTGAATCTCGTCCGCACTGTCACTCACTCTATGACCCCGCAGTGCGAACGTACCGCACTCAGGGAGGAGGTGAGTCACGTAGCAGGGCACTGGGCTCCTGCTTAGCACTGAACGATTCGGTGAACTTATCTTTTGAACGAATCATTTTAATGAACTGATTCAAGTGATTCAGTACACTCAAATGAAATGCCGATCCCATCACTATCACACATTGACTTCGGGGCGAAGTAATCGCATTTTCCTTGACCCACAGGAGTTTAAATCACCGTCTTCCCTTCATTCACAAGACTGAAAGTCCTCACTTGTGTTCTGTAAAAAGACATCGTAGTGTCAATGGCAGTGAAACACCTCTCTCTCTCTTTTTCTTTGTGTCGGAGCCTCTAAGTTGGTTATGAAAGCGTTTTAAGAGCAGGTCACGGCTCTGGACTCTGACAATCCTCTGGGGAGATGGAGTTAAAAGACCGCTCTGCTGAGGATGATTTAATGTTATCTATCTTAAACCTCACCTCGCTGCACTTCGCTAAATCTATCAACTGCCTTCCCCCCTCCCCCCCTCCCTCCCCTTTCCTTAACCTTGCGTGCAACTCTATCACTGTCTGCTTTACCACCGCCAACAACGTCGTGCCAACCCTCTCCGCCCCCACGGGCTGCAGCCTCAGGTTGTCTCTCAGCGTGAACCTTTTGTGACTCACATTTTCCAGAGTGCTGTGTCTCTCTGCACTGACTCCACCACCTTTTTTAAGAGTGATCCGTCCCTGCTTTCGTCTTCTACCGCTTTATCCTCTACTTGAGGGTCACAGGGGGGCCCAGCTGGTGCCATTCACAACTGACATGGGAGCGAAAAGCGGCGGGGAAACACCGTGGACAGGTCGGGGTTAGTCCGTCGCAGGGTTCATCGCAAATGTTCGAGAGTCAGCTCCGTAATTGAACATTTCCATTAGCTGTGAAAAGATGCAGGGTGTAAGACGCTGGTGTAAACATTGCACTTATAGCTCGGAGATCAGAGATCATGACTGCATTAAAAACGGCAAATCACAGTGAAAGCATCGGGGGATCCTCTTGACGCAAAGTGTACCAAATGAAAGTACCGTATACATGCACAGTTTCATCAAACTTAGGCTGTAGTCGGACTAAGACAGGCAATTGGACTACTTGCCAACATGCTAAAGGAGAAAATTGATCTATTGGCCACGTATGTCTGACTTCGGTACTGTAGGTGGTGCTATAGCTCTCTATAAGCTAGCGCACATTGAATCAGTTTCCTGTGGAACTTTATGTCACGGAAAAACGGCAAGATGAAGAGTGAGATGAATCGCCTCTCCAGTCTGACTAAGCGTACACATGCAGGAGCAATCGGACTATGAATCGCCTCTCCAGTCTGACTAAGCGTACACATGCAGGAGCAATCGGACTACGAATCGCCTCTCCAGTCTGACTAAGCGTACACATGCAGGAGCAATCGGACTACGAATCGCCTCTCCAGTCTGACTAAGCGTACACATGCAGGAGTAATCGGACTATGAATCGCCTCTCCAGTCTGACTAAGCGTACACATGCAGGAGTAATCGGACTACGAATCGCCTCTCCAGTCTGACTAAGCGTACACATGCAGGAGTAAACGGACTACGAATCGCCTCACCAGTCAGACTAAGCGTACACATGCAGGAGCAATCGGACTATGAATCGCCTCTCCAGTCTGACTAAGCGTACACATGGAGGAGTAATCTGACTATGAATCGCCTCTCCAGTCTGACTAAGCGTACACATGCAGGAGTAATCGGACTATGAATCGCCTCTCCAGTCTGACTAAGCGTACACATGCAGGAGTAATCGGACTATGAATCGCCTCTCCAGTCTGACTAAGCGTACACATGCAGGAGCAATCGGACTATGAATCGCCTCTCCAGTCTGACTAAGCGTACACATGAAGGAGTAATCGGACTATGAATCGCCACTCCAGTCTGACTTAGCGTATACATGCAGGAGTAATCGGACTATGAATCGCCTCTCCAGTCTGACTAAGCGTACACATGCAGAAGCAATCGGACTATGAATCGCCTCTCCAGTCTGACTAAGCGTACACATGCAGGAGCAATCGGACTATGAATCACCTCTCCAGTCTGACTAAGCGTACACATGCAGGAGTAATCGGACTATGAATCACCTCTCCAGTCTGACATTAATGTCTTAGTCTGACTAAAACTGGTCCTGTTGGTGTTCGGCTCATTGTTTACCAAGAAATTGTTGTGAATCGGAGCAAAACGACACGTCTGCGGCCCTCGTCACTGCACGTCGCAGTCGCTGCCAAACGCGACTGAGGAAATAGCGCTGAACAGATGCTATGTTTCAAGACGTCAGGACCCCGGTGTAAGCAGCGCGTGCTTGCGTGCATACAAACACGGGCGAGCGGAGTCGCCGCGAGCGGTTATGGCACGAGTTTCTGTCTTATTCGGGTTTGTGTGTCATGCGTAACTTTGGGCTGTTGTGTCGGCTTCCTCTGCAGACTTTGCAGGGCTGAGGTGGCTCCTGCAGGACGGAGCTGAGCATATGGTGAAGAGGAAGCTGCCTACGGAGCTACGTCCTCTTCAAACCAGGGAGGGACAATTTGCATTTTTTTCACCCCCCCCCCCAGTGCAGCGTGATTATATCACTGGAATTCCATGAACTCTGTACAGTGACAGGAACTGAATTTTGGATTCAGTTCATTTCTGCCCTCAGGCCCACACATGTATTTTCAAGGGAGGTAGATTTTTTTTGGCTTTTATTTTGCTCTGGAAGGAGACATTATTACATAATCACTGGCTGCTTTTTCCACCTTGTATATTCATTACAATCACACTTAGCCGTCAAATCCTCAGGACGTCAGGTGGAGGTCACACTTTGACCTTTAGCTTCAGATTTTAATCTGTGATGTTGGATGTCTTTGACACCAAGAAGTAGGCGGTCTAATGACCTGATCTGATGGAGATGGTGAATGGAGTGTGAGAGGTTTGGAAGTGGTGGGTCATGCAATAATAATACTCAAATTTTAAAGTCATATTTCATAAATTCAGGAGGATTTACAGCTCCACAAGGTCCACAACATGCACACCACACAGTCAACAACTCTTTTGAACTGTTTGATTGGCAACGTAGCCGTAATTACACACTGCTTTGACTCCATTTCAATTATCGCCACGATGTATAGTGCAACCTTAAACCTATAGGTATTCATGGCAACGGTGAGATTGTCTTCCTGACTTCACCCCGTGCTTCAACTCTCTGATTAAAACAGAAAGCTGCGGCTGACAGATCGCCGCTCTCTGGAAATTTGCATTGTTAGGACAAAACCGTAAATGATTTCATGCACAATCTCTCACCGTGGGGGGGAGGAGGAGGATGTATGCATCGTCTCTGAAAACTAAAAAGGATTGTTAGGGACAGATTGAGAGGCTCCCTGCCGTGATCCGCAATAGCAGAGCCAGAGTGTGGGCAAGTCCTACCTCTCGTTAGTAATCGGCGCCTTGGACACCGGTCTGTCTACATCGCTTGACGGTGAGAGCTATTAAAAGTGGGATCAGCCAAGTGGAAACAGACAGGGAGGGGAAAAAAGTGTCGGAAAAAGACTCAGAAAAAGGCTGCTTTTATCTCTGGGGAAGAGTGGTAGCCCATCTGGAGACATTCTGTAGAGGAATCTGGGCCCCGAGTCCTGCCAAGTATCTGACATCTGCCCAGTTTGAGAGGTTGAGGTCTTCCACCGTTGCTGCACAGACGCTGGGCATCGCACCAGCCACCTGTCTGACCTGCTATGTAGGCATCGGTAATTTGGCAAGGCCGCGGCTGTCATCCGCCAGTCAGAGCAGAGGGAGTATTTACCAAAAGAAACGGTCACAAATTTGTGAAGGCGTTTTTTCTACTTTTACTCGACTCACAAGCCACTGAGGTGGCAAGGTCAAAACCGCGGAAATCCACAAGCGCGTCAGAGTGTCAGGTGTTTGCATGCGAAGACAAACAAGGCTGTTTGTGGCGTGAAATGTAAGATATTCCTCACAGTGAGTCCATCTGCTTATCAGACACATCCTGACCACACAGCTCCACGGGGTCTGACAAAAAAACCTGACAAGCGTCCGTACCTTCCCACTTTCGTCCTTTGCAGATCCTCCCCCCCCCCGCTGTGTTTCCCCTCTTCCAGCTGGCTCGTCTCTCTCTCGGCTGCACTGGGAAGTGTCAAGATTTCGCCTTCAAGGTGTTTTAGCTAATGCTATCATACCTCTGGGCAGTAGGGGGTGGATTAGGAGTGGGTATTGTCTTTTTATGGCCTTGGGTTCGGGTTAGGGTTAGGTTTAGGGGTTGGGGTTAGGGTTGGGGTTAGCGTTAGGGTTGGGGTTGGGGTTGGGGTTAGGGTTAGGGTTAGGGTTAGACATGGACACATACATTACACACAAGCAAAGCATTATCCCCAACCCTAACCAGTTAAAACCTAACCCTATCTTAGCCCTTAACGTCACCAGTTTATCAGAGATGAAGTTCTGCGTCATTGGGAATAGAGGTTGGACTCCACGCGGAGTACTGTTCCAGACAAGGTCAATGTTTCCTGCCAGAAAACAACAAATATAAGACAACAGATCCATCTTTAGGACGTTTCTGGCACCGAGTTTGTTCTTTGAGGAAAGAGGCTCCATCTTAAGACGACCAATCACAAGCTGTTGTTAGATCTGGCAGCTGGCAGCAACGAATGACTCCTATGGTACTGAAATGTTGGGGATAGCTCAATACCAGTAATAATAACTGATACAGTCTTCTTTTTGACTACTAATCACATTTGTGCTGATTCATTTACCAACTATGTTACTGACAAATTGAAAATTAGGGTTAGGGTTAGGGTTACCCTCATAATCCTTATATTCTAACCTCAACTCGTGGGTGTAGATGCACCTTGAGGGGTAAACGAACAGGAACGAGAAGCTCTCGCCAACAGTGTCCAGATGCCACCGACTCCTCTTCAACATCTGTTCTCAGACAGAGTCGATGACAGAAAGAGGCATGTTTGGTACATCGCACGGGGGTGGAGGGGGAAAAAAACAACATGTTTATCCGAACACAGGCTACATGTAAATCCGTTCAACCCGTTACCTGTGTTATGCCACTGATGGAGATTTACGAGCGTCTGCAACATCTGGATGCAGTATCTGCAGTTTTTTTTACTAACTTTACTTTAACAAAACTTAAAAAGTGACACATGCTCGACCCGTGACACTGTAAGGCCTCGCCTGAAGCTGTGGCACGGCTGACTGCTCGGCCGTATGCGCACATACATTAATGTCACATGATTTCACGGCGTCCACCTATAGAAGATGGGGGCCATCTCCTCCAGAGTCCGCGCTCCAGTGGCTTCCAGTCGCCGCACTTATTGCCACATTAGTGATTTCATACGTGCAGTGCGCTAAGCTCTGCCTGTGGCTTGACCTGACCTTCCTTCAGAGAGGTGGAGTGGACGCCGTGGGGGGGGAAGGAGGAAGTCAATTAGGTGTGTTTTTTGAAGGACATTTTCATCAAAGTCCATCTGATATGAAAAGAGAATTATGTTTTCCCATGTTTTAAGGGTTATACATAGAGGTACATACACTCCCTAACCAAATTATTAGGTACAAAAGACACCAAACACAGTGTCAGGAGTGGCACCTGCTCTAGGGTTATGCTTCAGTAGCATGGGAACGTTACCTTTTGGTAGAGGGAAGGTTCTCCCCCTAGGTTCTCCCCCTAGGTTCTCTCCAAGGTTCTCCCCTAGGTTCTCCCCTGGTTGCTACGGAGAGTTTTCCTAATGTCAGTTTTTGGTTGCACATTTAATTCGCAGAACGTTTCTTTGTCAGAACTGTCATTCAAACTTTACAAAACGTTCTCTAAAAGGTTCCCAGAACATTACTTTTCTACAACCTTCATTCAACCTTTAGAGAAAGTTCTCTAAAGGTTCCCCGAATGTTACTTCTCGACAACCTTCATTCAACCTTAAGAGAAAGTTGTCTAAAGGTTCCCCGAATGTTACTTCTCGACAACCTTCATTCAACCTTTAGAGAAAGTTCTCTAAAGGTTCCCAGAATATTACTTTTCTACAACCATCATACGACCTTTAGATAACTTTCTCTAAAGGTTTCTAGACTGTTACTTCTCTACAACCGTCATACAACCTTTAGATGATTTTCTATAAAGGTTCCCAGAAAGTTAATTTCTACAACCTTCATACAACGTTAAAATAACTTTCTCTAAAGGTTCCCAGAAAGTTACTTCTCTACAACCTTCATACAACGTTAAGATAACTTTCTCGAAAAGTTCCCAGAAAGTTACTTCTCTACAAAAGTCATACAACCATTAGATGACTTTCTATAAAGGTTCCCAGAATGTTACTTCTGTTGTCTAAAGGTTCCCTAAACCTAACCACTTTGGTCACAACCTTTATACAACCTTCAGAGAAAGTTATTTAAGGTTCCCAGAACTTTCCGGTAACCACCTTTTTTGTACCAACCTTTAGAGAACATTCTCTAAAGGTTCAGAGCCACGATTGCCCGGCTAGATATCCGTGTCATATCTGGGCCGTTGAACGAGTGTACCTAATAAAGTGACCAGCAAGTACAGCAAGTATAATCCATCACTGGATGCTTTGTCGCTGTCTTTTTGTTGCAGTGGATCATTTGCTGCGTCTGCATCGAGTGACACGCAGGCCTTTTTTTTTTCCTGTCTTCACAGCTACGTACGGTATCTTAACGGCTGAGCTGTCAAAGCGCCTGTTGATCAATAGCTTGCTCTGCAAGTGTTTCTCAGAGGAGAAGACGACAGAGAAAAGACACAGTACGCAGATATTTATCTCTTTCCTTCCTTTCTTCACACAGTATGAACAGTGTGTTGTCGATGGCACCGGGGATAGAAGACAACGTTGATATATTTTCCCCGTTTTAACTCATAACCCGTCTTTTGTCTGTCGAGAGGCCACTTGACACCGGAGCTCTTTCGTTGTGGTCTCATGGACACTGATGTAGAGAACAAAGTGAACTTCCCTGTGAGGCAACAAGGCTAGCCACTGCACCACCGTGTGACCCCGAGGTACAATCTTCTCATTGCCTAAAATGGTATATACGTGGCAGTGCCGTACGATATCAGGAGGCTGCTGTCGAGGGGCAGAGTTGAGGCATGATCTTAAAGAAAATGGCTGAATGCAACATTTGCGTGATCGAGAAGGAAAACGCAAAGGTTCGGAGGGCGAAATGGGAAAATTTGCGAGCCACACAGTGGTGCATCTAGCAGCTAGCTGCCGGTTCAAAAGTATAGTATATATAGTATATATATATATATATAGTACAAAGTATATAAGACACGGATTTCCTCCAAAAACAACAAGTAAATGTATCATTGATTCTAGTTCATGTATATTAGTGCTGGCCATGTCAACTTTAACATCGTTGACGCTGGTATCGCTGTTAACGCTGGTAGCGCTGTTAACGCTGGTAACGCTGATAACGCTGGTAACGCTGGTATCGCTGGTATCGCTGGTAACGCTGATAACACTGGTAACGCTGATAACGCCGGCATTGCTGGTAACGCTGGTAACGCAGGTAACGCTGGTAACGCTGGTATCGCTGTTAACGCTGGTAACGCCGTTAGCACAGGTAACGCCGTTGACGCAGGTAACGCCGTTGACGTTCCCAGCACTAATGTACATATGTTGTTTTGATTTTGTTTAGTTGACCTAATTTTGTGAATGTCTTTCCGACTTTTTTCTACGTTTAGGCTACAAATCAAAGCATTTTATAAATAACCAATCAAAAATCTGTTTGTGAAAAATAATCCTAAAGATTACCTGCAGTAGCTCACATTTTGAGAGTCACCATTTTAAGATGCACTAATTAGACATTAATGTGCTCCTGATCCTTGATTTGTTTTTAATGTGTTCTGAGCAGAATGTGAAAATCTCACTCTCTCGCTCGCTCTGTTACAATAATGACATTTTCAGCCGTGGGGCCACAGCTGCTCAGGCCAGAGTGTATTCTAATCATTTAGTCCTCGTAACGCAGTATTTCTCAGTTTTTTCCCCCCCCTCCCTGAACCTTGATCCGCGGTAAAGTTCTCGATAATACCACGGCTCGCGCCTGCCTGACGCAGTTCCGCCTGACCTTGCACAAATTTCTTACTGGTAAATGGTTATTGTTTTGAAATCACGACCCTCCATTTAGCTCCGGCCCGTTCTCACCCGGCCGTGACTGACGCCGACAAACGGCAAAAACGCCTGCAAATGGCCTTCTACTTTGACCGATGACCTCGCCGTATATATATATGTCACTCTCAACGTATGGTTATTGCGCTGTGTTTGTTGTTGTTGTTTTTTTGGCTTTATATTCATAGCTATTTCAGCAGGTTTTTTTTAGCATCGTAAAAGAAACAAATTTGAAAAGAAACAGAAACAGTTGAGGGAGGTGGGAAAGTTCTTCACTGCACTGTACTCTAGTACAAAGACGTCATTATAGGTCATTGAAATAATTTTTTTTTATTATGATTTTCCGGTCCATACAAACAGTAATAATACCTATCTTACCTACCTACACATTACCTACCTACACATTACACTTACTTCACATTTAACCAACTGACAATGTACATTTGTAGCTCACAGTAAAGTATCACAGTGTAAAATTGTGCAAGGACCCATTAGGCATTCACCCATCCAATAATATACACAAATAAACATTTTTTGTGAATATAGTAACATAAGAAAAAGAACTTAATAAACAGAAAAACTAACAAAAACAAAAAATACATTTTTGGGTAAACCTCAATATTGTGTAGACCCCTCTACCGAAGGCCTATGGTCTTGCCCATTATTAATACCATTTTTGGCTAGGAGTTTTACAAAAAAGTACAAATGGTCGTCAAATTTAACCTGGAGATTCTGTACTTTTCTGGTGCTTGGCCTGAAGAAAATGCGACTTCTCAGGTTAGACACTTTCCAGGAAAGCCGTCACTAGAAAATGGCTAAAACCAGACATACCTTCAACGGACGAATGGATTGATATCGTTTACGACAGGATGAGATTGCAAAAGGACACGTTTCTGAAAAGATGGCAACGTTGGACAATGTTTATTACACCTGTACGACCATCATCTGTCTTTTTCCTTTTCTTTTGATTCACTCTTTTTGTCCTCGCGAAAAGACTTGTACATCATTCATCATGTAACTGTCTCTATGGGACACCAAAGTCCATTGACAAAATCGACGATTTTACAGTGCGCCACACATAGCCGCTGGTCCAATGCTGCCTCCGTCAGGAAGTATAAATGCGTCTCTTGTGTGACTTTGGTGTTGGAAATCTTTAGTTTGGATTTACTGAAGTGACACAAACTTACCAAACGAGGCTGCAGTAGACCTTCAGCTCCTGTGTTCCCCTCCCCCCGAGCTAAAAACGCTGGTTTTGTCAATGGACTTTGGTGCGAGTAACTCCAGAATGTCTATACAGACGAGCCGAATGGGGAGAGAATGAGGCCGTTGCTCTGTAATTCTCTATCTCATGCTTTTAATGCATTATTTAAGGCTCCAGTCGGTGTGCGATACAATGACCTACTATAGCGCCGGCTATTTTTAACCTCAGCTACACCTCCTCCCCGGAGAGACGCGACGACGTGCAATGTGGAAGACGGGGGGGAAAAACCAATAGATCTGCAGAACGCCAGAGTCAGGTTTCTCTGGATCGTTTCAAATTCATTGTGACGGATAAATAATTGTTCTGTCGCCGTCGTTCGGCTCTCGAGTGTCTGTTATTGTATGATCGTAATGACTTGTCTTTGTGGGAGTTTGTTGCCGCTGCCTCTTGGCCAAGACGTCCTCGGGAAGAGAGATTATCCAGATAAAATAAAGGTGAAATGAAAATAAAAAATCACCCCGACTCCAAACTTGTTAAGCTTCTTTTGTACAGCAATTTCAATCCCATACAATAAGTCACACACATACACGTATTCATTCACAGAAACAAATAAATACACTTACTTGTTCTTTGCATTCCCTCATTTGTTCTTTGCGCTCCTTCATTTGTTCTTTGCGCTCATCACTTACTTGTTTTTTGAGCTCCCTTATTTGTTTTTTGCGCTCTCCCTCATTTGTTCTTTGCGCTCCCATATTTGTCATTTGCGCTACCTCACTCATTTGTTCTTTGCATTCACTCATTTGTTCTTTGCGCTCATCACTTACTTGTTTTTTTGCGCTGCCTAATTTGTTTTTTGCACTCCCTCATTCGTTTTTTTTGCGCTCCCTAATTTGTTTTTTGCACTCCCTCATTCGTTTTTTTTGCGCTCCCTAATTTGTTTTTTGCACTCCCTCATTCGTTTTTTTTGCGCTCCCTAATTTGTTCTTTGCTCTCTCTCGCTTACTTGTTCTTTGCACTCCCTCACTCATTTGTTCTTTGCACTCCCTCATTTGTTTTTTGCACTCCCTTATTTGTTCTTTGCGCTCCCTCATTTGTTCTTTGCACTCCCTCACTCACTTGTTCTTTACGCTCCCTCGCTTACTTGTTCTTTGCACTCCCTCACTTGTTCTTTGCACTCCCTTGCTTACTTGTTCTTTGCACTCCCTCACTTATTCTTTGCACTCCCTCACTTGTTCTTTGCGCTCCCTCGCTTACCTGTTCTTTGCACTCCCTCACTTGTTCTTTGCACTCCCTTGCTTACTTGTTCTTTGCACTCCCTCACTTGTTCTTTGCGCTCCCTCATTTGTTCTTTGCACTCCCTCATTTGTTCTTTGCACTCCCTCACTCATTTGTTCTTTGCGCTCCCTCATTTTTTCTTTGCACTCCCTCATTTGTCCTTTTTGAACAAGTTCCAGACAAACAACGGATTTTCAAACAATATTTTTTTAATGATTAGATCGATATTTTGTTTGCTTCGTCAAAAGTGTTGTTTGAAAGTATTGACACAAATCTAATTTCATATACACGTAAGCAAAGTCATAATAAAGGATCAGAATCACCGTTTAACTCAACACAGCAAGGACGTCCCACACATTACAGTCACTACTTTAACTCCAAACGTGTCCTCTAGTTCATGTGTGTGACGTGTGAAGAGGAGAAAATCTCTCTTTTATCTGCATTTTTGCTTCACACTCACTTTTCAAAAAAACCACATAAACGTTGAAAAGCACTCAAGCTCCCACAGCGCTGTCTGCTCTCTGAAATGAAGAACAGAACAGACGCTCGCCTCTCCGTCTCATCTCCAGTCTCCAGAATGACCCACCGTGGTGACGCATACATATTTGTCAACAGTTGCCTTATTAAGGACCGAGTGCCTGCACATCCCCATGTGGAAAACACCATTCATTCTCTTTTATACAGTATATATAATATATATATATATGGACATGCGTGTGCAGTAATTGTATATATGTCTTTATGCACACAAACTCTGCTCAGAATTTCAATTACGGCCCCCACACACCATCACCTGAGTCGGGTATGAAATGCCAGGCGCTGGTGTGACAGGAGCAGGTGGATATTATGCGCTGGGGAGCAAATGTAGCGGCCAAGGAGGAGGATGGAGGAAAAAAATACTACTACTAACAGGAAAAATAAAGTGATGGTGACAGCAGGAAATGGCAGCACACGCGGCAACGCGGGTAAATAAATCCCGAAAATAAAGTGTTGGAAGGGAAGAGCGGAGATAAAGAGGCGACGGCGAGCGACATTTGGTTGGAAGAGAACCAGGTTTTGATTTCTTGTAAAACAGGTTGGTTTCGTAGAAAGGTTTCGTAACGGGGAACGCGGATGTCGATTTGTGGGAAAAATCTGACCAAGGGGGAAGGAGATAGATGATGAACGGGATGGGGCCGAGTGCAGAGCCTTGTGGAACACCAGAGGAGACGGTTGAGATGGTGCAAACGGACCCATAATGCAACTCGATATTTTAACGCACAAATGTTATCTTTAATCCGGGTCAAATCGATGCTTCTCTTCCAGGTTTAATGGTCTCTCGTGTATGAATTGTGAAATGCTGCATTAAATTAGAGCTGAATTCCTTCTTTTTAGTGGGTCTGATTTAACTTGTGTAACAGATTATGAAATTTAACTCTGTTTCCAAAAAACTCTCCTTCATATTCTCATATTCTACCACAAAATTGTATCTTCTATTTTCTCTTTTTTTGTACTTGAAAACAAGTAAATAACACAAATGCATCAGGGACGATGCCTGTCTGAAAGGTTTTGTGAGCTCTTTTAACATTTCAGAAGAAAAAGCTGAGACATTTTTCTTTTTCAAACGCATAACAGCTTGGATATTAACTTCTTTTTTTTTTTTAATCTCCAAAATCTAGTTTTACTTGAACAACTGAAGGTGTATTTATTATTTCTTTTATCACTTTTAACTTTTGGCTTATCAGTTCCATTGCAGTGACAGTGAACACAAAAAAATCAACTTTTACTTTAAAGTGCTTTCAAAACCAAGTTTTATGGAACTGGAAAAACAAAACCCATAAAAACACGATGACACATTAAATCCCGCCAATGTCTCGACGCCAAACACGAAGTGCCTTGTAACTCGTTCCAAACTTGATATGTCAGACCAAGGGACCGCCCTCAACACGTCGGCAAGCCATGACCTGGACACAGGAAGTGGGTCTCCCCAGACAGGAAGTTGCCCATAACTTCGCCGTACATTGACCAATCTGCACAAAACCTCACATGTGGGATAAGAGGTGGTGGCTACGAGGGCCTGCAGAACGCTGCTGGCAGTTTTAATTGATCTTATAATTTTCCTCCTCGCTCTCTCTTTTTGTCTGGTTACATTTTCCACTTTCATTTATTCTCCATCTTCTTAGACAGTTGAAGGTTTCCGGGGGATTTGGATTGATTCTGTCTGAAATTGGGGTGACGGTTTTTTTTTTTTGGGCACTGGCTGATGCAAACAGGTGAAATCTCTGATTCCCAGTAGGCGGTCCGTGATCCATTTCTCTGCAGCTAAGTTAAAAAAAAAGACTATAAAAATTAAAGCAGTATATTGCCGGTCAGGGAATATAACGTATAAAAGTCCATGTGATATGAAACTTAACTGAAATATTATCTGTACTGTGAAGATGATAAATTCATCTCACTTGCAAACTACAGCAAAAGAAAATCTTATACGGAAAAAAAATACTTTACTCAATTTTCTCTAAATGTGTTTAGCGATATATATATATATAAATATGATTAAAGTGAGTTTGAAAATGGCATGGATGGTGGACTTATTTAGTAAGTCAGAAACAGCTGATCCAGAGGGATTTTCACTCGCAACCATCTCTGGAGTTTACAGAGAATGTTCCCCCCAAAAAAAGAGAGAGAGAGAGAGAGAGCAAAGAAACTTTCCAGTGAGTGACAGTTTTCTCGGGGGCGAAAATGCCTTGTTGACGCCTGAGGGGAGAAGACGACTGTCCGGACCGGTTCATGATGATAGAAGAGTCAATAACTAATTCGGGATGAGCTGATACAATTCACAGTGTGGGTGCAATACTGCTGCATATTAAAAAAAAGCCAATATACTACATAATCCCTATGTACAGATTCAAAAATAGGGTTTGCATACATCTTTTACGCAATTTACGACATGAATTTCCTTTTGAATCATGCACATACATGGACACATTTGGTCATTTGTGGGTACATTCCTGCACTATAGTATTGTAAAAGGTACAATAGGTGTGTTTTAGGGTACTAAATTGGTAGAGGACTTGCACAATTAAGCATTTATGTATATCAGTACTTTTATTTGTGAGAAATTAGACAGTTTGGCTTGATTCCATTAGTTTTTTGGGGGGCTTTTTCAATAGGCATAGTGCGTGAGACTCGTTTCAGGAAAATGCTATTGTTGGTTTTCAAAGCTCCTTAAACGGTTTGGCACTATGTTACCGCTCGGAAGTTATTTTTCTTCACGCTCCATCCCGACCTCTGAGGTCTAATAACCGGGCCTTTTCTGGAACTGCCCATAAACTTTGGAATGATGTTTCCCATGGAAATGAAATCTGACCCATTGAACCTCTCCTCTGTCTCCCATTTTTTTCCCCTTTCACCCCAACCTGTCTTGGCATAATGGTCATTTGTTGCTTCAGTATAATTTTTCAGTGGGTACATATCTGCACTATAGTATTGTAAAAGGTACAATAGGTGTGTTTTAGGGTACTAAATTGGTAGAGGACTTGCACAATTAAGCACTTATGTATATGAGTACTTTTATTTGTGAGATATTAGACAGTTTGGCTTGATTCCACTAGTTTTTTGGGGGCTTTTTCTTCAGGCTCCATTCCGACCTCTTAGGTCTAATAACCGGGCCTTTTCTGGAACTGCCCATAAGCTTTGGAATGATGTTACCCATGAAAATGAAATCTGACCCATTGAACCTCTCCTCTGTCTCCCATTTTTTTCCCTTTTCACCCCAACCTGTCTTGGCATATGGCTGCACATCTTTGAGTTTTTTTCTCTCCACTGATGCCTAGTGTTTGCTGGTTTCTATGTACAGCGCCTTGAGATATTCTATGTTGTGATTTCGGGGGCTACACAAATAAAAATGTAATTGGATTGAATCGAAGCCATATCCGTGCTACGACCAATATGTTCACAGCACTGGAGCAGACGGGGTCTACGGCAGCAGACGATGATGATGTTCATCATGTGTTCCTTTGACTAAAAATGGCTGGTGAGTGTATAAACGCCGCTGATTTTTTGCCCCGCAGGTGCACAAAGTGAAGAACAGACTTCCCCCGCGTCGCTCGCCGGCTTTGTTTTCAATGCAGAGCTTGAAAGGCTTCGGACTCGGGCAACCCTGTTAATGAGGCAATTGAAAGATCTGAGGGCCGCGGAAGTAATTTGGCTTAAAAACAGCGACGTGGGTCGAGCATTTATCCCCAACCCCCGAATGGCGTTTTGCCGTCCACAACAAAGGTGGAGAGCAGCTGTGGTCTGAATGTGAGCTCTTATTAGCAGGTGATGAGCGTGGCGCGGCGCGGGCCGATTCGCGTGCACGCGGTACGCACTGTTCCCTCTGCTCAATATGCTCCGGTAATGAATTGGAAAATGAACGAAAGGCCCGGCGTTAGATTAGTTGATTTACTTTCTCTCCCTCTGCCTCGGAGATTTTTCTGTCATCTCTGTCACGACAAGTTTGGTTTACAAATGAGCAGAAAAAAATGATTGATTTTAATGGATTTCGCTGCAGGAAACACAACAAACAAAAACTAAAATGAACCGAGTTCATTAAATAACAATGAGAGAGAGCAAACAATCCCCTTTGTGAGTCGGGGCCGTTCTTCTGTGACACGGCAGCCGTTTAGCAACGTTTAGCGTCTGTTATTCGTGAAAGGAAAACAACGGTGACCTTGAACAAACAAGGAATAAACTCGTGTCGCATATTTAGCGTTAGCTCAGACTCCTCCTTCACTGCCGAGACACTGTTTTTACACTTTTAAAAAGCAGCTATAACTTTTATTTTTAATCAGGCTTACTATACTATTATTATTTTTACTGTGTTTTACTTTGGGACTCTATATCTGCGAAAGGTGCTATTTAAATTAAATTGACTTACTTACATACATACAAACAAACTGTTTACCATATTGTAATAAATTGCAGAGTGCCAAGAAATTAGCATTATGGTTTATTGAATTTTGTAGCCTGAGAGTTTAATTAAATACATGAGGCAAAAATCAACCTTTTTTTTTTGTATAAAATAAGAGCTGCAGATGCTTTATTTTAATGGTTGCTTACAGGTATTTCAACGGGTAAAAAAACAAAAATACACAAGCTCTTTTGTTAAAACATCCTGGCCACAATCCTTCAATCCTGCCCTGGAGATTCTGAACTAAACCTCTTCATTTGCTCTGCTTAACTTTGACATTTTCTCCCAGGTAGAATTAAGTCACAGCTCCTATCAATAAGATGTATGCAGCATTTGAGACATAATCAGTCTTGTTCTGTTCGGCAACGGGCAATTTCAAGACATAAAAATGCACTTTTTTTTAATAGTGAATTCACCTCCTTCCTTTAAAATGCCTTGAACTGAATCAATAGGATTATAATTATATCATCTTCACCCTCAAAAAACACATAATGTGAGTTCTCCCAGCGTTTGGCTAAATTCTGCTTCATTAAGCCAATCTTGAGGCGTGACCACGGGGCCGAGAGGTTAATGTGTTCGTGTCCCGGCCGTGAGATATTTCCGTCAGTCGGCGGAACGTTTTTTTTTCTGAGAGCAGCTTGCCATGCAGGACGTGGAGTCTGAGGTGATGTTTATGCAGTTTACATCGTCAGAACGCCCAAGACAAATGATCCTGATCAAAGTGACGCCCCTGGGCTCGAGTCCTAACCCTTTTTAAATAGATTGAGCCGAATCACATCATGAGAGCCCTACTTTGACAGCCTCTTTTTCAAAAACACACTCTGTGTGTGGAGTTTGGGTTATGTATGACTCCTGAAGAAAAGGTTTTATCATGAACGGGCCGCCATATTTATTATTATACTTCCCCCCAAAAAACATCTATAGGATTTCAAAATGGCTGCCAATTGTATCAAGGGAAAAAACAACCTGTGCAACTTCTATTGGGAATTGCATTTGTCATATTTTGTCATATATGCATATATGCATGCATGTGGCTACACTGATTGTGTGTTCAAAATACTGGGTTAGAGCGTTGCTAGCGACTAATAATGGCTAGCCCTAAGATACTTCCATGTTTTTTTAATGAATGGAGGCACTAAAAATAAACACAATTTAAAATACTAGACCCTCAGAAATCTCGAAGATGTGTTAAAATGTTAGAAGAAATTATAAAAAAGTAACTTAGGAGTTTTTTTTAACAAGTATTTTAAAAAAACAAGTAGGATATTCTATGATTAAAATATGAGTTAACCCTTTAAAGGCCAGTATGTTTAGTCCACTGTTAATCTATAAAAAAAACAAATACATATACTGTAAAAAAAAAAAAAGTCAATAATATCTAATATATATATGCATATATACACTCATACATATATATATACAAATATATACTAACAATATTTTTAAAGCAGCTTTTGTGAAGGTGACATGTTCTGCCGCTAGGAACAAATTTGTCAGTTTTTTAAAAATACATCAAAATCAATGTTTCTGCCAATCATTGACCAATCTCAGGGACTAGCAATAATTATAATCAAATTCTTCTTGATTGTATTTAATGTAAATTATTGTAGTTTTTTAATTTTTGTTTTTTGGATAAGAAAATAGTGGAGTTGTGTGAACATAGTGGCCTTAAAAGGGTTAAAATATATATATATATATATATAACGAATATCTAATATGTATATTTCAGGTTGAAGCACTTTTAGAAGATTGACTCAATTAAAGTGGAAAAAAATATTAATATATAATATTTTTACAGCAGTTTTTGGGAAAGTGACATTTTCTGCCGCCAGGTACAAATTTGAAAGTTTTTTTAAAGGAACTATGGAGGGTTAATGAGTATTTCTACACCACTCTTTAGGCTCCTCCTCCCAGTCATGGTTGCCACTGTTGATCATCTGCCGTGCCTCGTTCTTTAGACGTGAGCGTAATTGATTGCACCGCGTTAACCCGTCTCTTATTTTAAACCGAATTATCCGCCGAATGACACAGGCGTCACTCAGAGACCAACGAATCGCGGCCGAGTCGTCGAGCGCGAGTCGACTCGGCTCTGATGCGAGCGCGCGAAAAAAAGTGTATCGCACATTTTTCATGTCTGAAAGTACGCCTGGGAGCCGGCCGAGTGATATTAGTCATCATTAGAGCGAAGAGGAGAGGAGGAAAAATTGACATTCCCGTCATATAAAGGCTGTTAAACAGACTCTGTCTGAAATGAGATTTATCTTTTTTTGGCCCACTTGTGTTTGCTTTTTTTTTTTTTTTTTTTTTTTCCCCACTGAAGTAAAAACTTTGATATTTCTAAGAGGGTTATTTGATTCAAAAGGAAAACTTTTATCTTATTTCCCGTTCTGACCTTCACTTTATATTTGAATATGAGATTAAATCCAAACCGGTTTTTATTCGTAAAGCACTTTTCTAAAACAACACAGATTACCATAACTTTAAAATCCATAAAACACACAAATCCAAGCCAAACAAAAGATGTGTGTTTTACGATCCCATTTAAATATACTGCATATGCATCATATCATCATTGATTAACCCTTTAAAGGCCTATATGTTTACAGAATTTGATAATAATAAATATTATTAGACCCTGAGATGGGTCAATGACAAAAAAACTTACTAATTTGTCCCTCGCGGCAAAAAATGTCACTTCCCAAAAACAGCTGTAAAAAACATAATATATTAATTATAATCCTTATTTATATATATAATATTATATATTGGATAATTATAGGGTTAATTGAATCCAATATTAGTTGTTTACCAAGAAAAGAATCTGCTTTTCTTTGTTTCCCCGTTTCATTTGAAAACATCGCCCTGGCACATCGGAGACTGTGACGGACACTTGTTTTCCACATTTCTGACGTCTCGCGCGCCAAACGATCGCCGTTAATCACGACGTAATTGGCAGGTTTCATCATTACTTGCAGCAGCAGCAGCATGGCGGAGAATATACGCGGCTATCGCTCAGCGGCGTTCGCTGCTAGTTAACTTGCGCGGTGACACCTCTCGCGCCCTCCCACGCTCACCGGTCACACCGGCGGATGTCATCTCTCAGCTCTGACATCCTTTCTGTTCTCCGACAGCAGACGGCTGCAGCCGCGGCTCCTCCTGACAGCCGTCCTCTCTCGTGTTCCCGCAAAAAAAAAAAAAACTCTCACTCTCAACTCGTGTCACTCCCTCCATCCCACACACGATACGTCAGTCTAATGGTTCCACGGCTCTCTCCAGATGCTTCATTACGATGACGGACACCAGGGCCCGGCGGCCACTGTCTCGTTCTGTCTGTGTGTTTGAGTGTTTGTGCGTCCAGCCTGTTTTACGCGTTGACCTCTCACAATAAAACGCATTACTGCAATCAAAATAGTAATAAGAAGAAAGAAACACCTCGGTGCAGAAGCACCCAAGAGACACGAGAGGATCCAAAACCTCTGTGGAGCGGTGGAGTGTGGTCACATCAACACCACGGAGTAAAAATGTATTGCGTCGGCGGGAGGCGGCGGAAAGTGGAGCGCGCACAATCAAACACGTGTTAAATTTACGAGGAATAAATACGCTTCCGCGCTGATCCCATCACAGGAATAATTCATAAGGGGTAAAAACCCTATAAATTATGTAACGTGGGATGATTCCCCGTCTGGGAGTAACGGAGAGGCTCTCGAGTCTGGAGACTTGGTCATGTTGATATCTTATATTAAGACTACCAACACAGCATTTGCTGCCACACGCGTCTGCTAAGTGAATCTCATGTGTTCCAAATGTCAGTTTCCCATCATCAGGTTGGGAAATAATAGTGCAATACCTTAGACAACCACTAGGGCTGGTTATTTCCCAGGCTTATTTTGGATTGACTTTTTGATAACGGCTGCATTATTAACCTTAAAGAGCAATGCAGTGGCAATGGACTTGGTCATGTTATCTATATTAAGACTACCGTCACAGCATTTGCTGCCACATGCGTCTGCAAAGTGAACCCCATGATATTCTGCCATATCAGATAAACCTAAACTGTCGCTTTAAAGACTTTCCACACTTGCGTCCTATAATAAAGTCGAGTAAGTGACGTCTTTCGCAGGTCGTTTTCACACCTAATCGTATTACACCTCATCGAACTCTTCTAGTCCATTTGCTCGGAAAGTCCGGTTCATTTGTGGATGTAACCAAACTACGATGCTAACTCCAGAGACACAAACTCTGGTCCGTAGGTCCCGGTTCATTTCAAGTGAATCAAACGCAGGAAGTAGTCTAAAACGCAGGCGT
This sequence comes from Microchirus variegatus, assembly GCF_963457635.1. Classification (NCBI taxonomy): domain Eukaryota; kingdom Metazoa; phylum Chordata; class Actinopteri; order Pleuronectiformes; family Soleidae; genus Microchirus; species Microchirus variegatus. The sequence goes on from NC_139821.1 coordinate 4,509,462, forward strand.
AGAATATTTGTCGTGTGTTCACATAAAAAGTGTCAAAGTGCGAGCGCAAACTCGGACAAGCTAGCATACGATTAGGTGTGAAAACGGCCTGCGAAAGCCGCCACTGACTCGACTTTATTATAGGACCCAAGTGTGGAAAGTCTTTAAAGCGATAGTTTAGGTTTATCAGATATGGCAGAAATATCTTGAGATTCAGTTAGCAGACGCATGTGGCAGCAAATGCTGTGACGGTAGTCTTAAGATAACATGACCAAGTCCATTGCCACTGCATTGCTATTTAAGGTTAATAAAGTAGCCGTTATCAATTAGTCAATCCAAAATAAACATGGGAAATAACCAGCCCTAGTGGTTGCCCAAGGTATTGCACTATTATTACCCAACCTGATGATTGGAAATGTACATTTGGAACACACTCTTTTTGTGACTTTGGTGTTTGAAATACAGTATTTTGTTTGGATTTACCTTAACACAGAGCAGTAAGGGTTAAAACGTATATACAGCACCTATAAGAATGTGTAACATAGTGTCTTATATCCTATTTTCGAGTAAAAATTGGATTGAACTTGTGAAATTTGGAAATCCTGAATATGTGACACACACAAACACACAGGATGTCCATATAAGGAGTTGCGTATTATTCCCTTGGCAATTTACCAAGGGTGCACCTGGGATACAAGACACTAAATGAGGCAGCAGTACCCCAGCTGCCCAGCAGGGTGCCATACTTAAATGTGTCAATATCACATATGACTGCACCAGTAGCCACGGTAAAAGCTAGAAGGTAAAATTTAAATACAGTCTGACAGGCAAAGTGTTTCTTTATTTTATATTTCCCTTATGATTTATTTATTCACACAGCAGTGAGTCCAAAACACATTGTCAGAAAATAATTGACAGAGAGAGAGAGATGAGGCGTCCAATGTCAGTTTGGGTGTCGATGAAAACACAAGCGATATGAGGTAGTAATTAAAAAAATAAATAAATAAATAAAAGGTGTCGGAGAAAACTGTCGGAGGAAAAATGTCACAAACAGAGTGACAACACTTTAGTTGTGTAAAGTGGAAGAAAGACGGGGAAACTTTGCTGCGGAGAAACTTTGACGCAAACACAACAACGTTTTTTTACCTGAGAACAACAGCGTCAGAAGTTTGACATTCAGAGACACTTTCAGGCTCCCGAAGGTTTGCTTTTACACTTTTATATTGTGTGTAACTTTGGTAACAAAGTGCAACTTTCTCATGAGTCAGACTGGCTCGGCACTCACTGATGTATGTTTTCAAATAATGCGCAAAGTAATGGTGTGATTCGTTTGTCAAACGTAAATCTCGACGACGTTTTTTTTGGGGGGTCACCTTCTTTTAAAAATAACTACTTGAATGTTTCAGAAAATGAAGTTCAAAAGTGAAGCCGAACTGTCGAGCAATTAAAAAAGACTCCGAAGTTATGAAAAGTCAGAGTTGAACTCGGTCGTTCAGTGAGTACGTTTTTGAAATAATAGGAATTTTAAATTGACTTTGGTGTAGAGATAAAACTTTCCAGTCCCTGAAGCTGTAGATTATGAAGGCTGTATGATACAGAGGCCGACAGGAAATAAAACACAAGCAGGAGAGGAAAAACAAGCAAAAAGAAAATGCAGGCAGGAGAGAAAACACAAAACACAAGCAGGAAAGGAAACACGATCAAGAGAAGAAACACAAGCAAGAGAGGAAACACAAGCGAGAAAGGAAACACAATCAAGACAGGAAACAATCAAGAGAGGAAACACAAGCAAGACAGGAAACATAATCAAGAGAGGAAACACAATCAAGACAGGAAACAATCAAGAGAGGAAACACAAGCAAGACAGGAAACAATCAAGACAGGAAACACAAGCAAGAGAGGAAAGAAAAACAGGAGAGGAAACACAAGCAAGAGAGGAAACACAATCGGGGAGGAAACATAATCAAGAGAGGAAACACAAGCAAGAGAGGAAACACAAGCAAGAGAGGAAACAGAAGCAGGAGAGGAAACACAATTAAGAGAGGAAACACAAGCAATGGTGAAAAGCAAGCAACAGAAAAAACACAAGCGAGAAAGAAAACACAAGCAGGAGAGGAAACACAAGCAAAAGAGGAAACACAAGCAAGAGAGGAAACACAAGCAAGGGAGGAAACACGAGCAGGAGAGGAAACACCATCAAGAGAGGAAACACAAGCAAGGGAGGAAACACGAGCAGGAGAGGAAACACAAGCAAAAGAGGAAACACAAGCAAAAGAGGAAACACAAGCAAGAGAGGAAACACAAGCAAGGGAGGAAACACGAGCAGGAGAGGAAACACCATCAAGAGAGGAAACACAAGCAAGGGAGGAAACACAAGCAAGGGAGGAAACACGAGCAAGAGAGAAAAGTACAAGCTGTCAATCATGAACTGGTGTCCATTTTCCTCTTAAAACAGCTTCTTCAGCTGCTGCTCAAAAGGCCTTTTTGATTTCCAAAGCTTCCTTCTGAGTCATCTCAGGGTTACGTCACGACACCTCTGCGTCACAGCAGGAGGCCCCTCCTCCCCCCCACGAGTTCAAAACCCTCCCCCCACTGGAGGCCGTCTCTATGGGGTTTGCATGTTCCTCCCATGTCAGCGAGGATTTCCTCTGGGTGCTCCAGTTTCCTTAGTACATCAAAAAAAAAAAAAAAAAGCTCAGGAGGGGTAAAGATGAGCTCTTTGAGTGCTGAGATGCAGAGGACTGGGCCGTGCTGTCCTTCAACGCCGCGACCATCGCGAGTCCATTTCTCCTGATGGCTCCGTGTTCTCTGCATTAATCGCTTAATTAACCGCACTTTCCTGCAATTCGATTAAAGGCAGCGCGATGACGGTGCTCAACGTTTGGAACAGCGATTCAGGCGATTCCACGGGGTCCCTCGACAATTATCTGGCCTTCCACGGGAAGTGTGTGTGTGTGTGTGTGTGTGTGTGTGTGTGTGTGTGTGTGTGTGTGTGTGTGTGTGTGTGTGTGTGTGTGTGTGTTCTTGTACTTGCAGCATACTGAGGACCATTGAGAGTTTTTAACCAACAAAGTGAGGTCATTTTTACGGAGTGAGGACATTTTGGTCAGTCCTCACTTTGTTTTCATTGAAATCACTTCCTTAGGTTGCTATAACATGCTATACTCAATTTGTTAAAAAAAAAAAAAAAAATTTGGACGACATTGTATAGTATGACTTTTTTGTCAAATTTTAGACCAACATTTTTTTTTTTTTTTTTTTTTTCAAATTTTGGAAGACATAGTTTAGTTTGACGTTTATGTCAAATTTTTGACCATAAATTACAAAAAAAAAAAAAAAACATCAAAAAAGTTTTCCAGCCCATTTTGTTCTGGGGCTCCACCTGCAGACATTTTATGGTACTGCAACCAGTAGTTCTTTATAGATATTTGTAATTGTGTTGATTTATAAAGTGGAAATGCTGGTCCCCACCGGCTCTTTGTGGCGCTGCTCACAGTGGAGCTCACAGTTGCCGACAGAAAACGACGTCCGACAGAATTTAATCGCTTAAGAGTTGAGTAATTGTTGCCAGTGAATCACTCGGATTCGGTTTTAATGATGTGGCAAATCATCGATTTCTCCTCAGTGATTTTAAAATCAACGGATACTGGTTTGATGTGGAAATCGAGGCTGTAACTGACTATTGTCTTCATTATCGATTTATCTCGTCTTTACTTTACAAATTTAAAGGTAAGGTTGGAGATCCCGGACAAACAGTCGGAGCGGGCTACAATTCGAATTCAAACGTCCGAGCAAACTTTCTTCAGACTACCCTCTGAAGCTCCGCCTCCTTTCAGATTTTTTTGGGGACTTTTCAGCCTGTGGACGCCACATTTTTAGTATCGGCTCGCTTGGAACCTCGCCAGAGCAGGTACTATCACCGATGGAAAAGCCCAAAAATAACTGAGCCGAGTGGAAAAGCGCCATACGGTCAGTGTGGGTTTGATTCTTTTGCTGTGCCATGTTTTTTTTTTCTCTCTCTCCCCAAAATGGCGTTCAATCCCTCACAGAAAGAAAAAAGAGGGGGTGGGGCATTTCTCATTTTGCTCATAATTATCTTGTATTTACAAGCCTCTTCATGGCCGCGGGCCAGGAGAAGAACGACGAGGACGACAAGTTTATTAATTGATATCCCCGTTAACCTCGCAGGGGAATGATAATAATAACGTGTCACCGCGGTGATTCGTCACGAATCCGAACACCTTTTTTTTCCGAAACGCTTATTTATTTGGTGAACAAATGATTCTCGCCGTGCGTGCGTATGCGTGCGTGTGTGTACGAAAGCAACGATGATTGTGTTAATTACGACACACGTTTTGATTTACGACCGCCGCGGAGGAAGAGACACAGTGAAAGCGTTTCTCGCCTTCTGTTTGCCGTCGAGCGAACGGGTTCGTCGCTTGATTGATTTCAAGCCTCGCATTTTCGTTACAGGGCGGATTGTACGGCGACTGCAGTAGGACGCGCTTCGCCGAGTGTGTTTTCTAATGAAGGAAACTGCTTAACAAAGTCTCAATGTGCAGTCGAGGGGGTTTGCAGAGAAAAGGACGGCAGAGATAAGGTTCTTGTGACGCCCGCCGGCCGAGCTTTTGAAAATACTTCCCTTCACTCATTCTCCACGGGGCTCATTTGTTTACCCTCGTCTTTTCGAATTCAAATAAATGGACTCCTTCCACTAATTTGACCTCGTTCCGCTCGCGCCGCTCGTAAATGAAATCAAATTAATGAGCGCGCCGTTGTCTGCGCATAAAGAATAACAATCGCGCCGGGTTGCCCTTCCAAACACGACGTCAGGGTTAATGGCGTTCTCCTCTGCGTCGTTTTTCTCCGTCTCTCTTTCCTTGTTCCCACGTCTTCTCAAGTCGACGGCCGTGTTGTGTGATCAAACGAGGTTACGAGGCTCTGATTGTTGAAACGGCGCTCGACGGGACTCCTGCTCTGGACCAGTGGCGCACACTCACAGCGGCATCTCTTCGAGAGACGGAGGCGACGCGAGTCCGAGTGTCGGCGTCCACCCTTGAAGCCGCCGCGTGAGCCCCACACCGGTTCCAATTATGTCCGGCCGAAGACAGAGTCGCCTTGTTAGCCGGCAGATGCTGTCGATGTGCGACCTGAGTCCTGGGAACATGGCCCGAGAGAACAACTCTCCAACACCTGGGCTACTTACATACATACATACATACATGCATAAATACTTAGGGCAGCCCATGGCCAAGAGGAAAGCAATTGGGCTTGTAAGTGGAAGAATGTTGGGTCAATCCTGGGATAGGCCAAGGGCTAGATTGAGCAAGACACCCAATCCCCCCCATTGCTCCTCAGGCGCACGACCATTAGGTAGCATTTATCGGCTAGTAATAAACTACTAAGTAACTCAAAATCAGATTTTTATGGTTGTGCGGACACCAAAAAAGTGTGTTATGGGGTCCACACGGACAGTTGTTCGCGACCAAGTCAGAACAAGGACCTTTCTGCGTAGAGTTTTGCATGTACTTCTACAGGTTCTACGGCAGTATGGGTATTAGGGATTAGGTAAATCGGTAAATCTCTAAATTGACCGTATGTGTGAGAGTGAATGGTTGTTTGTCTTTGTACGGACTGGAGATCTGTGACGAGTGGGACCCCGCCTATCGCCCTACGATTGGCTACAGAGCCACCCGCGACCATCATGTAGAAGATAGATGGACGAGGTCCTACATCAGATATATATCCAATGAGAATTGGTTTTATTTGCCTACTCGCATACAACTCCCAAGAGGGGATCAATAAAAGGTAAATGTTCGCCTCGTCGTCGATGTCAAAGGGCATTTGTGCGCCATATGGGTGACGTTTCACGATGTGAACAGTCAAAGTGCACAAGGGTTGTGCAGACGTGAACCCAACGAAACCAACTTGGTCACCACAAAGGAGAGTGTTTGACGTTTGTGATGCAGCTTTCTGTGAGGTACACGATCGTCGATTGTCGAGTCATGGCACGTTTTCGCTTCCTCGTTTGTCTGTCGACGTCAAATTTAGGACCCAAAATCTGCTGTGAATCCCATTTTAAACCACCGCCGAATGTGTGTTTGAACCTGGTTTCGAAACATCAGAATGTGTGTGTTACTTGTCCACCAGCTCTGTTCGCCGAGGTTTCGTCACTAAGATTTAAAAAGTGCTCTCCGTGACAGTATTTGGCTTCAGAACATCTACTTGATCTATCGAGGAAGGCCGGGGACAATAACAAAAATAGCAAAAGTCAGACGGGTTCAGCGACTCCTCCGCTCTCCTGCTGCCGTCCACATTAGTCTTTTCTTTTCCCCCCCGACAGCCTCGCTTTTTTACTCTTGAGATTTTCTCTCAGTTTGCAGCCAGTGAAAGGTTCCGTCGGCTCTCTCTCCCACTCCCACTGTGACCTGGCTCTGTATCACTGGGAAATCTCCCTCCGTCTGGCCGTGCCGGACATGATTGGACACTGCCGTTTATTAGAGGGGGGGGGGGGGGGGGGGGGGTCTCGTAGGCGAAGAGCGCTAAAGCAGAAAGCTGGTGTTGACAGGCAGCTGTGTCCTGAATGTGATCTCAGAAGTTTGAAGTTTGAAGTTGCCCCCACAAATGAAAGACCTGTCTCTTTACGACTCAAATTTTTGGACATTTTGCTCCATTATTCTGCAAAGGAACCCGAGCTGTTCAAAAAAAAAAAAAAAATGGCTCCACACCAAGATTGAAGTTGCAGCCTCGAACAATGCCTTCCTTTTCCTTTTGTTTGTTTGTTTGTTTGTTTTCACACATGCTTATCTCCTGGACTGCTAAATGCCATTTGTTCTGTTCAAAGTAATTCAGCGGAGGTAGTGGAGTGTGATGCTGTGCTGCTGGAGGGCGCCGCCTACCACGCTCCAGATAAGCGTGTCAGGAGTCCTAGGACCTTTATAGACCCATGTAGGACTGTTTGTCTGGTTTGACTTGAATAAATAAGAATAAGTACAATTATGGATAGACTATAAATGTAACCACAGCTTTGGAGCTTCACCAAACAGCCAAACAATCTCACTGCCCCCTGGTGGCCTGATCTTAGAACTCTGCCTCCTTGCCTTTTCCAATGGACCAGAAAGTTGGGTTGGGTGTAAATATTTTTATGACATCCATCCATTGTTTACTGCTTCCGGCATCTATTTCCATTGCACGCTTCCATGTTTTTCAGTTCTTGCCGTTCGAAAAGAGTTCGGTTTCCTCTTCCTCACCTTCCTGCCACAACAGTTTTCTCTGCTTCTTTTTTGCCAATTCTGCCGTGATGCTAGTCTAAAATAACGCAAATGGCTGCCTTGATCTTATAGCCGGTACCTGACTATGGTGTATATGTGTAACCAATTCTGGTGAGACTTCACAAGACTCCGCAAGAAGCTGCAAATGAGTAAAACTGTAAATATTATACTGTGTTTGTCCACATGGGGGCAGTAGAAACACAGATTTTTGGCTCAGACACATTTTTTCTTGTGTGAGTGAAGCAAACAAATCTCTTTTAGCTCTGTTTTTGGTCTCCACCTCTTAGTAACGGACAAATAAGCGCTAGCTGCTAAATACTACTTTTATTCTGAAATGAGTGGATGAAAACTACCGAAATATTTGACCTAATTATCGACCAAACTGCCTCAGGGTCTTGACGAACTTTACAGGCTAACACCACTGCAGTCGTCCTGTCTCGTAGCTCTGTTTTTGGTCTCCACCTCCTCGTGACGGACAAATAATGGCTCGCTGCTAAATACTACTTTTATTCTGAAACGAGTGGATGAAAACTACGGAAATATTTGACCTAACTATCGAGCAAACTGCCTCAGTCTTTACGAGCTTTACAGGCTAACACCACTGCCGCCGTCCGGTCTCGTAGCTCTGTTTTTGGTCTCCACCTCCTCGTGACGTCCACATGGGGGCAGTAGAAACACAGATTTTTGGCTCAGACACATTTTTCTTGTGCGAGTGAAGCAAACAAATCTCTTTTAGCTCTGTTTTTGGTCTCCACCTCCTAGTAACGGACAAATAATCGCTAGCTGCTAAATACTACTTTCATTCTGAAATGAGTGGATGAAAACTACTTAAATATTTGACCTAATTATCGACCAAACTGCCTCAGGGTCTTTACGAGCTTTACAGGCTAACACCACTGCCGTCGTCCGGTCTCGTAGCTCTGTTTTTGGTCTCCACCTCCTAGTAACGGACAAATAATCGCTAGCTGCTAAATACTACTTTTATTCTGAAATGAGTGGATGAAAACTACGGAAATATTTGACCTAATTATCGACTTAAACTGCCTCAGAGTGAAATACGTATTTGCGAGAACCTTTTTTGAGTGTCTCTGTCTCTCAATGTGCAAAAATGCCGGTTTTCATTCATCACAAAAACCACGTCTGAAAAAACACATTATCTCTCTGTTGAATTGAATCTGACAGTGTCTTTGCTGAGTTTTTGACCCTGGGATTGTGTTTCATCTGCTTGTGTGTGTGTGTGAGAGTGTGTGAGGGATTGCAGGTGTGCATGATTTACTGATTGACGTGTGTGTGTGTGTGTGTTTAGATTGCTCCTGGAAGCTGATTGGTCGTGGACATTTGATTCCACTATAAGAGGCTGGAGCAGCTGTGCACGACTCTCCAGTCAGTCTTCATTTGTCCTGGGTTTGGGTGACGCTCAACGTCTTAGTTCCTCACATTCATGGTGTGCTGTAGTTACCAAACGAGGGTTTAAAACCTGCTTTCACCCCCTTTGGTAATAATTCACTGTGAAATCTAGCCTTGATAATGTATTTTAAGACGAATGTGCTTGAAAAACCAAAGGCACTGAGTAATAATTTGGTCATTCGTCAAACTCTGAAAAAACGGTAACCACCCCCATCGCTTTGAGTGCACAGTGATATTATTCAAACGTGTGATTAAGAGACTTATTTACTCGTAATGTGTCCAATAAAACTTTTCTCGTGAAGTGCACAAAGAGAAAGTAGCCACGTTTCCCCCCCGCATACGCCGTATACGCGGCCCGATGACGACCTCGCATCGGTTTCCAGCCGCGCAGCCTCGTCCCAACGCCTCATTCTGGTGAATAAGTGGCCTCATCCTCTCCACTTTGTGACCTGCACTCGCTCCCCGAGCTCATTCGCAGAAGCATATGCACAATCATCTGCCCTCAAAACCGCAGAGAGACGCGAGGAAAATGAAGACGAAGACGCTTGTTATATAAAAGACACGGTTATAGCTCGGCGGACATTTATTGGAACCCCCGTTGATATGCTTCTGATTTATTTCAAACGAATGCACGCTCTGCGAAACCGTCCATTGTAGTGGGAGCTGCAAAACCTAAAGATTGGCTAATGATGCACATCCACGTCTATTATGTAAGAAAAAAATGCATTTTTAAAGTCCGATCTCTAGTCCAGGTTGGCTATACCACGACTAATCGATATCAAAGTGATACGGCCGGTTCCCAGGTCTCCAAGCCGACTCCCTCGCAGCCCCAAGGTTGACCCTTAAAGGTGAACTTGTGATTGCGCTCGGGCCTCAGTCGCGAGACCTTGCAGAGGTAGAGACCTAGAGAAGGAATTGTTCTTTCAATCAATGCCGTGTGTCAATATTCTACAATACCAATTAAAAATGGGTCAATACATTTTTTTTTTCCCCCCCCCACTGTCTTTCAACGGCTGCAGTTGAATAGCTTTGGGCAGCGACTTGGTTAAAGGTTGAGCTGAGTGAAAAAATATGAACTGACATTCATTAGCAGGACTGTGGTGGCCTTGGCACTCAAGAAATTATGTTTTCATTGGGGGAGGAGGCTTTGTTTTACATTGTTTGCATGGACAGTGTTGTGCTAGAGGGAGCATGCATAAGATAGGGCGACTGGAAGAAGATTCACTCGGTGTGTAGCACTCTGGACGTCACATAACCGTGTTTGATTACGCCGCCATGTTGGCAGGAAAAGCCTCTGCAAAACTGAATGGTGGCAGTTTCGTTGAGCACTCTAAATCCCGTTGAGATCGAGTATCAAAGACTATTCTTTCCCTCCTGGTGCAGTTCGGTTTAGTACTGTTCGGTATGGTAAAGCCTTGCGTTTTGGACACAACAGTACCTTTATTTGGCATAGCGTGATGTACCACTCTGGTACCATGAAGGAACTCTACCAAAGAATGGAACGGCTTGGTACCAAACCAAACCATTTGGAGGCCCCTGTCGCCAAATGGAAACAGCCGGAGTGGACATTAGCCCAGAACAGCAGTATCCCAAAATCTTTGGTGGAAATGCAAGGGTAACCTGGCTGAACGTGTTATTTTCTCGTTTGTTTTTTGGCAGCATGACTGTTTGTGGAATTCACCATTTCAGAGATCTAGATATATAAGCTTGGCAGAGCTCGGGCCCACAGTAAAATCAACAGTATAGACGCTGTCGGAACAATGTGTTCAGGACAAACCAAGCACTGGCAACAGGAAGAGTTATAATCACAATTTTTGGGGGGTTTGTGGTTCACTAAGTCTAGGAATACCTGCTGTACTGTCACTATTGAACCTGAAATACACAGGGGAAAAACCATTGAAGAGGGGAAAACTGCTGCTCCAAGACAGTGCTGGAGGTGTGTTGTGATGTATCACCTCCTACATCCCAACAATCCTTTTAATGCTGAACTCTTTGGTTTGCTTTTTTCCCCTCCAGGCTTTTCTTAGCCTTATGTTGATCAAACCATAACGTCAAAAGGCAAAGCTTTCGCCAGCAGACACCCAACAATCGAGTTAAAATCTCACGATTTCACTCGTGGACACCTGATCAGCTACACACACGATCACACAGCAACCACAAACCAACATTGTCAGAGATGCAGCTGTGACGAGGATCGGCGCATGCATGGCTGCTGTGTTTTTGAGTTTAATCAATCATCCCCTCGGCAAAATCGGAAGGCGGGGGAGGAGGCGAGGGTGGAGTACGTGGAGGGGACGAGTGGGCTGTTTTTGTGAAGGAATCCCATTTCGTTTCCCTCTCTCTTAAGCGAGGTTTTCTTTAGCCAGCTCATTTTTTCTCCTGGGTGCGGCTCATTCGTTCATTAGGCAGAGAGATAGCGGTGTAGATGTGGCGGATCTGCGGAGCTGCTTCATTACTCTCTGAGGCCTGCGTGAGATTGGACCAACGCCGGAGATCACACCCTCCTCCTCCTCCTGCCGACTGTTGGCAGGGAATGATGTGTGTTCAACGGAGGTTTTAAGTTCCTGCTCATTATTGAGACATGATCATAACTCAGCAAAGGGTGCTAGGCTAAGTGCCCGAGGGGGAGCGAGCAGGTGAAGGCTCCTGCTGCTGCCACGCATGGAGGGGAAAATAAGAGTTGTGACTGAAATGTTGATCGCAGAAGAAGAGGGCGCTTCAGTTAGCATAGCAAAGACGGTGTTTATGTAGTCACATTGGGAAGGGAAAACACAGGGAAGTAGCAGTTAGCCATGAGTGGCGCAACTTAGCTAGTTGGAAAATCAGGTACAGCTTAGTCCACATTGTTCTGTCTGAAGCAGGGTAACTTTGAGAGAATATTTTTTAAAAACTCTCGTTAGCAACTCTTGCTAACCCCTTAACTCAGTGAGATTCTGTGCAGAACAACGAGCGGGTAAAGTTAGAACAAGAGAGATGACGTAATTTGTTAGAAATGAAAATTCCAAGATCTCTGTCTCACCAAAGACAAACTACAGGGACTGACATTGTCCCAGATCCCAAGCGACGATCCCTTACCCTAACCATAACCCTAACCCTAAACGACGATCCCTTACCGTAACCCTAACCCTAAGACGATCCCTTACCCTAACCCTAAGAGACGATCCCTAACCCTAAACGACGATCCCTTACCGTAACCCTAAGAGATGATCCCTTACCCTAAACGACGATCCCTTACCCTAACCCTAAGAGAAGATCACTAACCCTAAACGACGATCCCTTACCGTAACCCTAACCCTAAGAGACGATCCCTTACCCTAACCCTAAGAGACGATCCCTAACCCTAAACGACGATCCTTTACCGTAACCCTAACCCTAAGAAACGATCCCTTACCCTAACCCAGATGCAGAGCGTGCTGCAAATCAATAAAAATGGACACCATCGTGGATGAAGACCAAGGCTCTAGTCCTTTCTAGTCACATTCTAGTCCTTGAATTATGAATTAGACCTGGACAGTCCATGGTGTGGGAACCCTGACTCAAGCATGACATGTATGAATGGACACCAGGGAGATTCGCAGCTTGTAGCGTCCATTAAGTCGACTGGGTCTTCAAGCTTTACAACAGGAGTCGGTTTCGCGTTTCTGCTCGGAGCATTTTAATAAAACGTCTCTATTGATCAATGCTGCGAGACGGCTTTATCGCTCACGCACTCGGCGGTCGGAGGTCGCTTGATTAGCATCCGTGGCATTAGAGACAAGAACGAGGCTGAACTGTGGCCATTAGACGCACCTCGCCGTCGATTAACACGTGGCAAAAAAAAAAGGCTGGTAATTATCTCCTCTTTAGTGGTTTGTGGACTGCTCTGCGTCCCAGATCCAAATTTCTTCAATTTCACTTCTCAATAATGCAAAAATACTATTAAGACTCACAGTGATGAATAATATATGACATTACGACTTTAATTTTTACCCAAGGATCTAAACAGGGACATGGAAAAAATCCAATTGGGAGGTTTGAATTCAATATTCTATTTAATGACCATTATTCAGAATCTGATGATTGAGCACATGTAGCGTTTGAAAATAAACAAATAATAACCATTAGGCCACTGTTCTATTCTGTTATTATTTACCACATTAGCTCAGGGGGGTGAAAGAGTTCCAGAAAGTTGGTTTAATATATATCAGCGATGTTCTTGTTTACATCCCTCGACTGTGGACGAGTACAGCACCAATGAACACGGGTCACAGTTCACTTTTGGCGGGGTGTTTTTTCCCGTCCGCAAGAGTTTTGCGAACCGAGACCGTTTGTTGTAAAACTCGCCTGATCTCTTGACCCCGAGACTGTGCTGTTTCTTAGTTGGATCTCAAATAAATAAGGATTGGAAACACAGACGGCGAGAAATATTTATCGCGAAAGTGTGTTTTGTGGTCAAAACAACACATATTAAAGGAGACGTATTATACCCTATTTCTCCAAGTTAAGCTAGTTCCCCGGTGTCCTAATGAACGTCTGTGACATGCTTTGGTCAAAATACCTTAAAGGTGCCATATGTAAGAATGTGGCCAAAAACGGTTACTACATTCAAATTCAAAATACCGAGGTCTTTTAGGTTTCGTTTTCTGACGTAACTGGCAACCCGTGGTTGCTCGGCAGCTGAGACTCTACTCACTGCAATGATTGGTAGATGGCGGTAGGTGGCGCCACATGCCAAAAACATGATTTCAAAACATAAAACATGATTTGCAATATTTTGTCTGTACCGTTGTTGTTGGTGAGTTCAGTTTGTTATATGAACATTATTCCTGAGTCTCTGTGACATATTAGGAGGATTTTATGGACAGTTGCTTTAGATTTATTACATAATGCACCTTTTTAAGGATGAAGCATCATAGCAGTTCAATCACCCTGACAAAACAGCCCTGTTCAGATGCAAATGAGAACCGGGGAAACTACGTCAGCGTCGCTGAGGCTCCGGCAGCTAACGGCAGTTAGCATTTGGAAAAGCAAAATCATTTGCCGTCACATATAAAATGTATCCACTGGATATGTAAATCCTCTGACGCTGGAAGTTTGTGTAGAACTCTGTGCTGCACTCTTGCGTTCTTTTGGGACAAAGTGGAGTCAACATCGCGTGTTTTATCCGAGTCATCTTTTTTCACACTTTGCCGACTCATCGGGGCCCCCAGAGTCCCAAATATGAGTATTAAAATGATTAAATATTTTGCATAATATGTCTCCTTTTAAACATATAAACAAAAACGAGGAAGTGAGCGGATGATCAGCCGCGTGGGGGGTGAAAACCGTTCGAATACTATGTTTTTGTCCTGACTTTGCATTCTTTATGCAGATGATGCTGCACCGCGACGCCTTCGTATGCATGAGGGGAGTAGGTAGTGTGGGGGGGGGGGGTCCCCGACACGTGGCAGGGGCTGCTGGTAACATGCTGACATCTGTCATGCGTGTTTGTTTATCGGGAACAATGCGGCGCCACAGGAGACGGGGAGCGTCAGCCGCTCTCTGGAGAGCGACTGAGCTAACACTCCGACGTCGAGTCGACGACAGCGGCGCGCACTGCTGTGTTCAGACCTCTCGTACCTGCTGCACGCACACCGTGTGGAGCTATTCATCTCCTATTATCAAGTGATTTCGGGGAATTTTTATCTCCAAACCTAAAGCGCGGCGATGATTTATCTCCATACGGCGCTGTGATGAATGATTCGGTCGGTGTTAAAATACTGTTTGTGTAATTGGATCATTCTTTGGCCCGGGTTCCATAACTCCTCTATCTGCTGCTGGTAGAGTTATGTGCCCTGGTGGCAGGTAATGTTTTTCATTATATGCCAGGCCAGTTTTATATATAGAACACGGGTGGGATGCGTCTGGGACTCGCCTCGAGCCATTTGCTCGGTTGGTCCCTTTAGGTGCATCCAATATTGATTGCCTGGGAGTAGAGCGCTGCATCCCCGCAGAGGAAGAACAACGTATGCACTGCGCTGGTTTCTGTTGGAGAGTGGAGATGCCGGGGTGTTCTCATGAGGCTAAATTTAGCCCCGACAAAAGCAGCGCACCAGCTACAGTGACAACCTCCCTGGTGAAAGTGCGATGGATCACAGCTCCATTTCCAGAGCCTGAGCGGAGCTTTTTGGAAAAACATCGTTTTTTGGAGCGTCTGTGAGGCGGATAGAGAGCGAGGAGTTAGACGGGACAGCTTAGCAGCATCCCGCGTCATATCGCGTCCAATGGAGAAGAAATTGAAAAGCTCTTTACTTTATTTGGTGATCGCGGAAGGTTGGCGCTCTACCAAAGTGAGTAACGTCCAAAGAAAACCTGGTAGACCTTTGCTTCTTGTAAAGCTCCCATAGACCGGAAGTTCGCTGTATCCGCGTCATTACCTCGTTTATGAAGCCCTAAAGTTTCGAAACAAATAATGGGTTTTCTTGTATTCTCTGCAAGTGGTCTTAAAAAGACTGGAACAGTGACGTAAGGATCCCGTCTCCTGAACAGTAGATCCTCCTGCTCCGGGCACATCCGGTTGCGTACATTGAACCCGCAGAAGAAGAAGAACATCCGTCGTGGAGGTGTTAAAACACTGATAAAACAATCTTTTGATAACGAGTCGCAGTGCATCCACCGTTCCAGAGGGGGGAGCTACGCTTCTGAGATCTGGTGTGCTGATTACGTCACTTCCAGGTACGGTTGGGAAAGCTCTCGTTGGCCGACCAATCACAACACAGTTCTGTCTTCTGGGGGTGAGATTTCGGTCTGAAACCGCTTGGCTGAGGAGAGCTTCAGTGAGGAGAGATTTTGATCGGCTCATTTGCAGCAACGAGGAGGTTAATGTATGTAAGTAGACCTCCATAACTCCATACATATGTGCCGTAGGACCACTCTGTGTGAGCTTTAAATCAAGCTCTCGAGAAGAGAATGAAATATTCTCGATAATTCTGCAGAGACAAACAGGCGATTGCACTGCTGCACGCACTGGTTTCTGCTGCTGCAGACGCTCAATCTTTTCCAGACGTCCAGAAGATACGTTCCCCAGCGATGTTACATTACAAAAAAACCCTCCTGATTGAGTTGGGGGTGTTTGATTGCGCGGCACTTTCTCTCTAGATAAGACTTCACCGCCGAGCCTCGAGAGAAATATATGTACCTGCAAATGTATCTGCCCATTAGTCTCTGTCTCGCTCCCTCTCATCATCTTGTCTTCTCCCATCTTCAGCGATCTGTTACACCAACGAGCGAAGCAGTAAATACTTCAGATCTACGTATCTCTCTCTCTCTGCCAGTGAATCAAGTGTCATATTTTTTTTTTTTAGCGGGAGCTCCTCGGGACGATGATGAACGTCTTTCTGTGATCGCTCTGGCAAATGAATTCACCTCCAAACTTTTCTGATTTGCTGAATTGTAGAGGTTGCTTCATCTGAAGGTTGGATTAAATGAGAAAACCGGTGATTTTCTTCCTTCTTTTTTTTTTTAAAATAGATTTTGACAAAGTGTGCCCTCTCTGATTTCTCTAATCAACCCGTTTTCCCATAAAAAAAGTGATGAGCATAATCATAAGGAGGGAAATTAATGGAGGAAAAAAAGCTTATTAAACCTGACATAAAGCGACATCGTTTTGGATTTACTGAGCAATAATCCCGTAATTACTTCTCGCATAATGTTTTTGGAGTGAACTTTGTGTAGAGAGCGCGCGGGACTGCTGCACCTCTTCTTCAGAATTGACTTCTGCAAACACCAAATCAGTGGCTTACCAGAAATAGTCGTTCTGGCTTATTGAAAAACCAGGAAGTCAACAATAGGGACTCCACATGTCCTTGCCAGATTGGTATCTTGTCTTTTCTCCCCTTGTCTTTGCCTCTTGATCTTTGGTCTGTCTTCTTTGCATCCAAGTTCTGTCTTCTCAGAATCCAGGGGTTAAAAACTTGGCCAAACAACAACAACAACCTCGAGCCGAAACTCAACAATCAACAGCTTTTTTTTTTTTTTTGTCTTCGTCGTCTGGCGACACAAACTAATACTTTCAGAAGAGTGTGATTCATCCGTCTTCTGCTCATTAGCCGCCAAGGATCTCGCTCTGACTCTCGCCCTGGCGTGAGATCCGCTCTCTGTACGCGCCGCTAATAAGAATGTCGAGAGTTTCCGGCAGCCTTGAGGGGAAAAAAAAAAAACCCTGAAGTAATGGATCAATGCGTCAGAGAAGTGTTTGCTCAGCAGGAATCGTACGTAGCTGCTTCCCTCCTCCTCGTTCTCTTCGTCTTGGTCGCCTCTCTAAAGTCGCCTGGATTGTGTGAGGTATTTAGGACCAGGGTCGATTTAAGTGGAATCGTGGAAGGCTGATGGTTTACCCGGGGCAGCAGCCGGTCCACGGCGCTCACGCACGGGTAATTGCAATTATGCAAATGAAGCTGACAGTCGGTGCCCCTGGTAACAAAAAACGGGGGCGACGCTACATGCGAGGCCATCGAGCTGCTTCTTCACCTGTACATTTAAACACACGCCGCGGCGAGGAAATCACGAGTCTCTCCCCCGGGAACGGGGGGCTGCAATCTTCTCGCCGTTGTTCCGGAATCAGTTCGCTAGATTGCTTTAGCCCGAGATTGAAGGGTGGGGAGCGGGAGATTAGGAGGGAACAGTGAAAGCCAGGGGAAGGTGGTGATGAGTTCGAGAACCTCGTGAGGCGGCGGCAGGTGATAAAAGGACGACGCTCTCCATCCCTCTCTCTCTCTTCCTCTAATTCATTAGCGGCGTGTGCTGCGGCTGCACAATGGAGCGTTATGAATGTGAAGTGTGAACATGCTAAACGCAGCAGGTCCATTGTGCATTCAGTGGTGCAATGCAAAGTGCAATCACTGCCATATACATGTATAAAGTGGCACATTTGACCAAACTGCATGCAGCCCTGCACATTTGAAGGGGTCATCACAGCAGATCGGCTTTTTCCCCCTTTGGCACTTCCTAGCATTTAGCTTATGAAAGAGGAATAGGCTACGTAGGAGAAGTCTTGGAAAGAAATCCACGAGATGGGAACAGCGATCAATCGCGCAGGGGGTAAAAGCAAGTGCTCGGACAGAAGATGCTCTTGGAAGAGTTGGGTCTTCAAGAGGTAGCGCTCGGTAGGCGATTCCACAAGTCTGGATTGTCTTGAATCTGGGGTGTTGGCCATTAGGGGGCGACTCCACGAGATCCTCTAATCAAACGGCAACATTACAGATTCTTGGATCATTGGAAAGTTGATTTTTGGAGAGCATCGACCAATCTCTGTACATGACGGTCACAGCTTGGGCGTCGCATCGGTGACCATTCAACAGACTGGCAGGTGTCTCTGAATCTCCCTGAGGCACAGCTGCGGCGTCAGCTCTCCAAATATGCTCCGTGTCTCCGTCTTGTTCTACCTCCATCTGTGGTGGAGCAGATGATACTGACGGAATGAGCTGGCGCTAATCTGTTCAAACTTTTTCTTTTATTATTGGGGAAAAAGTGCTGCGACGCTCGGCGTTCACCGCACCTGCTTCTTCGCCCTGAGTAATGGAGGTGGTTTCCAAACGCGCGTTGAGCTCCGTAAAAAATGCTGAATTTTGTCGTGTCGTTCACCTTGTAGGCGTAAAATCACGGTGTTGATCAGGGGTCTCAAACTGGCGGCCCCCCCCAATCGATTACATGCGGCCCCCCCCCACTTAATATCGTGTTATAATGAAAACATGGCCCACGACCTCACCATCTTTTAAACATATTACATATATAAATATGCTTGTTAGGGCCCGAGCCGCGAATGGCAGTGGCCCAAACGGCTCCTGGTATGAAATTTAAATACAATTGTCCACACTATTACTAATGTAATTTCAAATAAATGTCTGTTTTTGAAATTAATACATTAAAGGTGCATTATGTAATAAATCTAAAGCAACTAAAGCCATAAAATCCTCCTAATATGTCACAGAGACTCAGGAATAATGTTCATATAACAAACTGAACTCACCAACAACAACAGTACAGACAAAATATTTGCATTTAAAAAAAAATACTTTGCAGACTGCAAATCATGTTTTATGTTTTGAAATCATGTTTTGGCGTCATGTGGCGCCACCTACCGCCGTCTACCAATCATCGCAGTCAGTGGAGTCTCGGCTGCCGAGCAACCACGGGTTGCCAGTTATGTCAGAAAAAACGAAAATTTGAATGTAGTCACCGTTTTTGGCCACATTCTTACATATGGCGCCTTTAATTTTACATCATAAATAGTATTACATAGTTATATATTGTATATTGTTATATCGTTTTTCTCCCCACTTTTCGCTCTCCAGGCTTGAGGTTGAAATCGACAGTGTGTGTGGTTTTTTTAAAAGGTCTTGACTAGGATTTTTACTGTTAGCTGTCGGAAAATCCCCCCCCTGCCCCCCCGCACTCTTTCTGCCCCGTCTGTTGCCTACAGCGTGTACATGCAAACGCCGGAAGGCTCTTCCGTGTAACTACACTAATGAACCTGTCTCCTGTTGATTGGGAGAGCTGTGCTCTCGGACGGAGCGGCGTCCTCCTGCACAGCTCTGCTACCGCTGCAGGCAGTGGAACATGTAACGCCGCCGCTCTGTCGCCTGCTGCAGCGATAACCCTACACGTACGCGCCGTGTAGACGCCGTAATTGAAGTCGCGTTGACTTGCACACGCTCAGATAGTCATCTACGAGACCCTCGAACCCCCCTCCCCCTCCCCCCGACGGATGTCAGGACACGCGTTCCGCCGCAGTTCATTAACGGACTCCCGCGTTCATTTTATCCTCGAAGATTAAAAACAACGGCAAAGTAGCGTCGCTTATCTGCCGATCGTCTCCCTTATCGCTTTCTCTGTGGCTTCGTTTGGCGAATCGGCGGATGAGGCTGCGCGAAGTGACCTTGAAGAACGGCAGAATCGAGGGGGTCAAGAGCGAGGGGAAAATACACAATATCCATAAATCTCTTTTTTTATTTCGGACCGCTCAACCGGATTAGAGAGATTTATTTTTTTTCACTTTAATTCATATTTTTCCGAAAACAGGACGTGTAATTGCATTCCTCTGCGATCCAAACTGGCTTTTTTTTTAATAATTCTGAGGTCACTCCGCCAAAAGAAAAGTCCTCATCGCAGATTGTGCAAGTTTGTTTACTCGCTCGTAATGAAGTCAAGAAGAGAGGGGGGGAGAGAGAACTTGAAAATCGCTTGCATTTCCTGTTTCTGCTGATTGGAACGCCGGCAAAACAAGAACAGTCTGATGTTGCATTAATCTCTCATTCATTTCCCCTGTCTTTAAGTCAAAATTGAAAGTTCATCCTCTGTGACAGAGGGCATGAGATCCGCTGCTTTTAATTGGTGAAATTTAAAATGCTTTAAAATCCTGGAGGTATGCGGTAAATCTGTCTCTTGCAGGATTCTTTGTGGAGACTTTGTGTTTATTGGCAGCGAACGAACCTCTCGGAAACGGCAGCGTTGTTTGTGTTGTCTGTTTTTTTTTTAAGTGTAAGAAAAGGACTTATCGCTCTTTTCAGACAACGAATGTGCACGCGGAAACAGAGAAGAAGAAGAAAGGACTTATGGAAATCATTTGTGCTTGTCTTGCTCCTCTGATCTCCCTCTCAGGGGGGTTAAAATGCAGTGTTAACAAAGCCAGAGTGCAGAGGAAATGTTTGTGCTCCGAATCTGTTCCCGTGTTCCCACTCTGTCCCATAACGCCGCTCAGTTTGCTTGAACTTTTTCCGTGATCTCAAAAGGAGCTTTTGCTATAGCACATGTGCTAATTTCCCCCAGCATTTGACCCAGTACTGACACACAAACACGACGATGATGATTTCTCCCCCTTTCTGTTGCTGTGCGCCGAGATGAATCACCTCACCTGACATGTATGGAATATACAGGCGATATGGAAAATCGTTATTTATCCTTGTCCTCATTTATTACCATTAAAGGCGCCAATCTTTTTTTTTTCTTCAGATTTAGTTCCCACTGATCCATGACAGCAGCGAGAGCCCGTGTACAGCTGGCATCACGTGTGCAGCGCAGTGTGGGCAGATTGATGAGCTATGCCGCTTGGTGACTTGGAGCTAACGACGTTAGCAGTGGGGGCTGTCACTTTTAATCTGGAATTTGGACGATCGCTCAAAATTGGTGGTGGTGGTGGTGGGGGGGGGGGGTTAAGTTCAAACTCGAACCTAAAATCCATCCATCTTCTAATGCTTTATCCTCCACATGAGGGTTGCTGGTGTCAGGCGGTACACCCCGGACAGGTCGCCACTCCATCACAGGGACCATTCACTCTCACACCCTTGGTCAAGCGGCGAAATTTCCCGCCCGGAAATCTGGCAGGACACCCGCGGCGCTTACAACTTTCCTCTTTACTTGCTCGACTGTCGGCCATCTTGTTCCTGGATGACTCCAGCTTCTTCTGGATCTCGTCTTCCGACCAGATACCGATCAGGCACTTGGTTTCGGAGGTGCGCCACTTACACGCCACGTACACCAGCCGTCCCTCCTTCACCCCCGCCATATTATTTTTTTTGGAACAAAAGTCCAGCGGTATATGCTAATTAGCGCGCGCTATATGCTAATCGCCTAAACCCTGACCCCCCGCTGTCACGAGCCCCGACGCGTTCTCTTTACACGCACTTTGAAGTTGTCGGGCCGACGCGTTCTCTTTACACGCACTTTGAAGTTGTCGGGCGACCACTTCGCAGTTGTCGGGAGAACATTTGAAGAAAACGGGACTAGGACAGCGGGAATTCTCTTTACACGAGGTTCCCGCTGTCGCGGAAAATCGTAATGTCAAGTGAGCCCAATTGGCTTGATTCCCAAATCTGCATGTTTTTGGGAAATCGGAGAATGCACCATGCAGGAAGGCCCTTGGTCTGACCGGGCGGAAAAGGGCAAGAGGTGCAAACCATGACACCAACCGTGTGGCCGCCATCGGAACCGTTGTGATTGTTAAATGTCTTGTTGCGGGGAGATCATTGACCCGTCTCCACTCCCCTTTATGTCTTTTAGTGGGAAAACCATCCTTTGCGAGGATGGGGTCCGCCGTCCCGAAATCGGAGGTCTCGCGAAGTCTTGGGTATTTGGCGAAAAAGAGGCTAAGAAGATCCTCCATCTGACCTCTTAATTTCGGTTGTATGATGACAATAAAGATCCTTTCGGTAAAGCGGCGGACACTAGGGGGAGCTGGAGTTGCCTCCAGGATTCCCCCAATGTTGTGATCACAAACAATTCGCGAAAGTCACCACATACATACCTCATCCAATCGAATGGCGATGTCACTAAAGTGACAAAAAATCACTGGCTCAGGACCGTGAAAAATAACACCCAGACGTCCTGCATGGAGGCAGGGATTAACAGCCTAGAAGTGCTTCTGAATATATCGGCATGTGGTCCACATGGGCGCTGTGAGTGCCGCAATCATGACACCAAATAGTCTGAAAAGTGACATATGGAAGTATTTTGGGGTTAGCTTAGCTCTAGCTCCACCTGAGATCGCATAACCTCGCGAGGAGACGAATAACGAATGATGTCGTCACGTTATCGTGCGTGGGCAGACATCGGAATATCTTTTGAAGGGACCGTGAATCACATTTACGTGACAGTGACCGTGTCTGTGAGAGGCTTTGAATAATGATAACAAAAACACAGCGATTTAAAAAAAGAGAGATAGAGGGAACCAGAGAATCCCACCCATGATGAAAACCACAGCTCGGGGCAGATATCGCTCACACACACACACACACACACACACACACACACGAGGCCCGAGAATGAATCCGCCACCGTCGCCCTGATTTGTGCCTAATAAAGTTGTCACATCCTATCAGGAGTCACATCTACTACAGAAAACACAGTCTCCCAGTCAGGAGCGAGTCGGGGGTGATCAGGGCAGCCAGTAGTAGACAACGCCTCGCGGTGATGGATGACGGGAGGACGCCGGCCGCCTGATGGGAGTGAGGGCCCCGATGATGGAGGGCGATGCGGGAGAAGAACGGACAGCCGCGGCTGTTTCGGCTCGATTTATTAGGTGTTGTTAAGCATCCGGGGAAGTCCGGCGATAACGCTGGTCTCATGGTAGCGACTTCATTGCGGACTCAAGTGACTTGTGGAGTCGTTCATTCGTTCATTTTGGGAGTAAAATACGCAAAGTTTGGACTGATATGAAACCCAAAATGACATTTTAATCCATTGGTTTTGATGGGTTCGACGAGAACAAATGAAATCAGTATGAAATCGTATAGGTTCAAAGGTGCTATGTGTGCAGTATAGAACGCATTCGATGTACGAAGTTTACGACCTCTGTCTCGCGAAACCTTTTCACGTCGCAGACCGCTTTCTGATTCCTAGAGAGCGTGCGAGATGCCAAATATTTTTCCGACAACTGTAAAAACAAAACGCGGCAGAGATCGCAGACGATGCTAGCTAACGTAAATCTCGTGTGTGTGTGTTTTGGAGACGAGATGGAAACCCATTGTGGCGCCACCTGGTGGAAGATCACGTAGCGCGTCCGATCGCAAAAAGGACATGCTATGGACTCCGGAGTTCGCGAGGTTTGACGCCGACTTCACTGGGTAAAGTGTTAAAATATAAACAAGTGTAAATGGGGCCCACGCTTGGTGTAGCGGTTAGCACTCTTGCCTTTGCAGCAAGAGTGCTAACCGGGTTAGCACTCTTGGGTTCGAGCCCCGTTTGGAACAACTTCGGAACAAGGGCCTTTCTGCATGGAGTATGCATGTTCTCCCCCGTGTGTGCCTGGGTTTTCTCCGGGTTCTCCGGGTTCCTCCAACAGTACAAAAACATTGCGATATGGGGATTAAGTGAACTGGTCACTCACTAAATTGACCGTAGGTGTGAGACTGTGAGTGAATGGTTGTTTGTGGCCCTGCGATGGACTGGCGAACTGTCCAGGGTGTACCGCGCCTATCGCCCAATGTCAGCTGAGATAGGCACAGCACAGCACCCCCCGCGACCCTCTGGTGGAGGATAAAGCGGTAGATAATGGATGGTTAGAACTAAAAAGCCTCACTACCCCTCCGAAAAATGTCTTGACGCACACGAAGCAAGACGAGACGGCGAGACAGAAACAGAACGTTTCAAACTAAACTAAATCCAACAGGTTCAATGATTATTAAAAAATGATTAGTGGCACAGATTTGGAGGTGCATGAGTCTGTTTCGTCAAACGTTGCTGTTGTACATATTTTACCATATATCACATTTTTCTTTTAAAGAAGAAAACAATAAAGAAACTCCTTGAAGTGGCATGAGAACTTCTTCTCTGCACAGCGATGTCTTCCCACCACGGCGCCTCAAAAACCCACGCTCACGGCCCGAACTGATAGGAATGCCATGGTTTTTGCCTCTGCTCTGGAGAAAGCTATTTCCTCGTGCCCACACGAGTCATTTCGGGGAGGCGGCGGCGGTGGGCGGCGTCTATGACCTGACCTCTGGAGGGGTATAACACGTGGAGTCAGATTAAGCGTCTCGTCATCTGCCCACAGAGATCTACTCCCCTTAAACAAAAGTGACTCGGCCTCTGATAGACCAGCGCACATCCAATACAGAACGTTCAAAGAATTGCTAATAGCCGTGTCCATTTATTGACTAATAAGACCCACGGGGGCCTTAAAAGCCTCAGGTCTTCGGCGAGTGTGCGTTCAACCACAGTGCGTTTAATTTCTAAGTGCTGCCTCTCGGACATTAACTTTATACGCTCAGGTGTCTCCACGGCCAATCTGTTGGACGCCATAACCTTGGGTAGGGTGCTGCATGTTGTACCGCGTCAAGTAACGTCGCTTTATCTCCGCATTGCAGACCCTGATAGAGATTTCTCTTGAGATTGCGCTCCACAGCTTACGGGAGAATTATTTACCGCCAGTGTTTTTCTCTACCCTGGAAATATACCACGCTCTGCTGCGGCAAGCAGATTTAATTACTTTTTCCCCAACATATAATCCCATGCTCTTTAAGTTCACCTGAAAGAGTTGCGGGGGTTTAAACTTTTTAAATCGTGGCGGGGTGACGATGAAAACCGGATGATGCTCGGCTTCTTGCGTCGCAAAACGCAACCGAACTTGCTCGGCGCGTGATATCTGGGTACAACAGGCCAGCTGTGATTGAGAGGTTGGAGATGTGAATCAATCGCGGCGTGGAGCCATATTCCTGGGAGACCCGGGAAATTGCTTTCAAACCTAAAGCTGGTGACTCACACACATGACGTTCACGGTGAGTCGAACCTGAACTGAAGTTGCGTTCAGCTGAAACTACAGAACGCTCGGTCACTTCATGCGGTACGTCAAAGCCTAGCTTACAAGCTAGCAAAAAATGGGTAAAAAAACAAACGTCATTTGGAGCGCTTCTTTAGTAAAGACAAAAGAAGAAGATTCTTCGACTTCCAAGAAAGCTGCATTTCATAGACAATGTCAGGATTATACTTATAAATACAGGTGATTCAATTCTGGCAACAGGCTAGCAAATGAGCTAGCTCAGTTAGCTAGCGCTAATTCAGCGGCATCATGAGTTGTATTTTTACGCACTTTTGTTTTTAGTTGTTTCAGTACCGAACGGTGAAAATACAGTTTTTTTTTAAGTGAAACTGGTCAACGCTGGACTCCTCTGGCAACTACGGTGGCCTTCCAGGACCACAACTCTTTCCACTCTTCCTCCTTCTCCTTTTTTATGGTTTATTTCCTTCCTTTATGAGACATTTTTCATCAAAACGTGACACAAATGTCTGTTTGAAACATCCTAATGGCCTTTGCCTGAAGTTAATTCTGAAGGCTAAAGGCTAATTCTTAACAAACAAGAATTAGCCTTTAGCTAAGTAAATTAAGTAGTAGATTAGCCATTAATATTTATTTTTTATCAGAAATCGTGTGGTCCACGCCAGATTAAGAGCTCCACACTGACATATATTACAAAATAATAGAGGTAATTTATAATAAATAAAAATGACCTCCCCATTTTTTTTCATTTCACCACAACCGGTCGAGGCAGATGCTGGTGCCAAACCCGAGGATACGCCCCGGAGAAGCCGCCGGTCCATCACATCACGGCCACATATTGACATAATCCAATTTAATTGGGATTAAGAGTGTACTTATGCATGCGGTTTTTTTTACATTCACTTTCATTTTGCACGAGCCGGCCCTGAATACTTAAATAAAACACCGTAACCTTCATCTTGAGACGCAGAAATGCTGTAAAACGTGTATTCGATCACAGACTCCTTTATTTCACGCCTCTGAGCTACATTTTAATGGTACGGTCGGTGATGATGATGATGGTGATGAAGTCCAGATTCTGCTGACTGGATTATATTACGAGGGCTCATCATCTGCT
Organism: Microchirus variegatus; assembly: GCF_963457635.1. NCBI lineage: Eukaryota > Metazoa > Chordata > Actinopteri > Pleuronectiformes > Soleidae > Microchirus > Microchirus variegatus. The sequence goes on from NC_139821.1 coordinate 4,535,464, forward strand.
CTGCGTGTTCTATGTTAATTCGCTCAGAGTGATTGATGAGTGCAGTCGTACAACTATCTGAAAACCTCAAATAGTGATACTTATAAGACACTTTTCTAAGGCGATAGAAAAATACATTTAATTTTACATTACATTCAATAAAAGTGTTATTAATTATATAAAAATGTAATGTTTTGAGTAGCTGAGGGGAGAGGGAGAGTGGGTTTTTTTTTTTTTTCCCCTCTTTCTTTCAGCCTCTTCTGGACGTTTTTTAATGGGCACAGTAGCACGATAATGTAGTTCTGCAGCCTGAGCGCCGCTAATAGACTGAGAAATGGAGGTACCACGCTGTCACGCCTGCGGGTAGAATGACTCTAACCTTTCTGTCAGGAAAAAAAAAAAAAAACCCTTCACTCCGTATCTCCACATCACCCAAAAAATCTCTTCACTCACATAACAGTGGGATTATTATATAACCACATTATCAGCTATAATCTGAACCTCCACCTCGCTCGCTGGCCACTTTATTAGGTACAAGCGCTCGTTCGTTCCAACGTCTCTCGTCAGCCGATCGCAAGGCAGCGTTTCAATGCTATTAGAAAGTAAATTACAAACTTTTACTACTTTAAAGGTGCATTATGTAATACATCTAAAGCAACTGGCCGTAAAATCCTACTAATATGTGACAGAGACTCAGGAATAATGTTCATATAACAAACTGAACTCACCAACAACAACAGTACAGACAAAATATTTGCAAATCGTGTATTTGGCATGTGGCGCCACCTACCGCCGTCGTCTACCATTCATTGCAGTCAGTAGAGTCTCAGCTGCCGAGCAACCACGGGTTGCCAGTTACGTCAGAAAAACGAAACCTAAATGACCTCGTTTTTGGCCACATTCTTACATATTGCACCTTTAATAGCACTTTTATAGTAATTACTACTTTAATTTTTGGGCATTGAGACAAAAACTCGACATTTTTTTATTTGAAATTTCAAATTTGTAAAAATTACACTATTTTAACATGCAGTGAATTGTTAATAACTGCCAGATATTGCATGTTATTCTGGTCCTTTAATGGTTAAAATAAGCAAAAAAAAAAGTTCAAAAAGTGTTCTTCTACAAGGGCTGAGGTTCTACCTGGAACCATTTGCTTCTGAAAAACCCTTTTCCAAGGGTTCTTGGTAACACTCATGGTTCCAGTAAGAACCATTTGGATTCAGAGAACCCTTTAAAACCCCTTTCCTGAATAAAATGTTTAAAATGGTTTTTGGTAGCACTCAGGGTTCCAGGTGGATCCTTTATAAAAAAAAAAGGTTCTACCTGGAGTCAAAAAGGTTTCTCCTATGAGGACAAGCCGAAGAACCTGAAGAACCATACCTACTGATATGGCACTTTCACTGTATTTCTAAGAGAGGGTTTTTCAAGGGTTCTTGGTAACACTCATGGTTCTAAGTAAGAACCATTTTGATCCAGAGAACCCTTTAAAACCCCTTTCCTGAATAAAGGGTTTTAAAGGGGTTCTTGGTAGCACCCAGGGTTCCAGGTGGATCCTTTATAAAAAGGAGTCAAAAAGGGTTCCCCTTTGAGGACAAGCTGAAGAACCTGAAGAACCATATCTACTGATATGGCACTTTCACTGTATTTCTAAGAGAGGGTTTTTCAAGGGTTCTTGGTAACACTCATGGTTCCAGGAAGAACCATTTTGATCCAGAGAACCCTTTAAAACCCATTTAAAACCCTGAATAAAGGGTTTTAAAAGGGTTCTTGCTAAGGTTCTACCTGGAACAAAAAAGGGTTCTCCTATGAGGACAAGCCAAAGAACCTGATATGGTTCTACTTAGCACTTTTACTCTATTTCTAGGAGTGTAGGTGTTCTATGGTATCTGCCTCTCCTAGAAACTCCCCAAAATATCCTTGTGATGATGAAAAACAGAGATAATATATGCAATGTATGATAGAGGACGCGACTAAACCATTATTATTCATAATTGATGACCACCAAATTGCACTACATTCAACCATCTCTGTTTTTTTTTTACAGAGAATGGTCTGGAAACACGTCCCTTGTACCTAATAAAGCGGCTGGCGCGTTTATATGCAAATAAAAGTGGGAGGAAAAATTGTGTTTTCTGATCAAAGCAGCTTGGAGAATACGTAATGAACCCCCCCCCCCCCCCCCCGCCGACCAATAAACGTTACGGCGTTCCTCGTAACAGGCGCGATTCGAGGCCGTCGCACTCGAATTGATTTAAAGCCTCGTATGAACTCGTAATTACTGGTTTCAGTCACACAGTATATGTCGCATTAACATAACAAGGGGGGATCCTGCACTGTAATCGCCTGTGTCCACTCCATACATACAGTTTATTACTCTGGCATAAAAAAAAAAATATATATATATAAGAGATAGAGGTGAGAGGTGTCTGGAGGGTGGAAACGTTGTTTGAATCTCATTAATGGCGGTTTTTATGTTCATCACGCTGCCGTATTGTCCTCCTCATCCTCTGGACAAGATTGTTTTTTTTTCCACGGTTGCCGATTTGTCATCGAGACGACGAGAGTTGCGAGAGTGAGGTCAGCGGGGAGGAGAATCTGTTTTATCGCGGGCTCTCTCTTTGACAAAAGGCCAGTCGAGTTTGTTTGTTCTGCCCTTGATCCTCCACAGATCAAGGCTGCGACAATGATCGCCTCGTCCTCCACCTCCACCTCCACCTCTTCCTGCTGTGTTGTTTTTTTTCCCGGCTGATTGAGGAAGCTCTTCAGATGGCGCGCGACAACGGCGGCGACGGCGGCCCTGGGGAGTGCGGCATCGCTTTTCGACGGGTGATCGCGTTGAAAGCTTTCGATTTTTCCCCCGAATCGCCTTGGAAATAACGGCGCAGCGCAAGCCGCACTTAGCTGAAACAATATCAATCATGAGCACCCGGCGGCGCGCCTTATGCATGTGCTGCATCGATCTTTGCTGTGTGAGGTTAAAGTGCATGGTCTTGTGCATTGTGGTATGGTTCGGTTGGGCCACATGCCATAAACGTGCGTACCACTGCTGGTACAAGTACCACAGTTTGAGAACCAAGGGCTTAATGTAAGACTCTTAATAGTCTAATCTAGCTGTTCCTGTGCTCTTATACTTCTTTGGCTTCACAAGTCCATTATAAGATGGTTTTGTAGATATTATCGTCCCTCAAGTCCCTTGTTGTGATCCAACAGAATTACCAAAAATAACATGCTTTATTCGTTACAAATCAATTTTACTTGGGATGTAAAGCATAAAGTATTGTTTTTACTTTGTAAAAAAGTATGTTTTTTATTATTTTTGTTGTACTGTAAGTGAAGTTTACTTACCTACAAGTAAATGTGGGAATTTTTGCTTCTAAAAATAAATGATATCATACAGGCCAGCACGATGATAAATAATGGAGAATAACCATTATAAATGCATGGGGTAGAATTAAAAATTACGATTTACTCTACTAACTATTATTAAGTGAATTACTTTTCTGATATTTTAGACTTGGTAGATTTAGAAGAAGAAGGATTGAAAACAGGGAATCACTCCTTTTTACAACTGCCCGTGAACGCACCGCACCGCTTTTCTTCTTTCAGAGTTAATTTCCGGGTAAAGGTTTCGGATTCGGAAAAGCTACTTCCTTGCAAAAAAAGGCGGATCCCTCTCTGCTACTGCGCTACACAGAATTAGTTTTTTTTTTTTTCACTTGCATTTTTCTTTTTAAAACGAACATTTTTCACCCCCCCCGAGCATTCGCGCTCTGACGACAGAAGTTGTTAGCTGAGTGGCTAGCTAACTTTTCCCCACACACACATTAGCGTCCAGTTTGACAACTGCCCTCCACCCGCAGCTCGACAGGGGAAGAAGCGACACCGGAGCAGAAACACAGGGAAATGGGGGATCAAGACGTGAAGTGGGCGTTGCAGACCGGCGACTTGGACGAGGTCAAATCCAAGCTGATAACTGTGAGTTAAGAAGAAGAATGGCTGGGTTATTCGGTGAAGTTGGTGTGTGCAACAGTTTACAAGTGTGTTAGCCTGGTTGGCTAACTATACAGCTAGGTAGCCCACGGTGGCTGGAGTCAGACATGTCCGCGGTGAATGTGACGTTAAAGAGCGGTCGCGGCTCGAGTGTCATCGGCGTGTGGAGAACTTTTTGTGACTGTAAATGTCCGCTCGTACTGTTGCGGGGACGCAGCAACACAGTCTCGGGGAGCGTTAGCATTGTGTAGCAACGCGCGGTGCTACCGTCGCCTGTAGAGTAGCCTAGTGTGTAGCTTAACTTTCACGGCTAGCAACACTATAGCTGTTAATAATTCGCATTATTTGTGTTAAAACAGTGGTGGCTGCAGCTGTACACGCAAACGTGTCAAACGCCACCACGTTTCAGCAGCTGTACACTTGCTGTACTAAACGCTAGCGCGTTTCATTGAAAGCAGCCTGTTGGTGAGCTAAGCAACAGTAGCATCAGCTGTGTGGGTTAGCTGTACTCATTATTATGTCAGTGACACTAGTGTATGTGTACGCGTGTGTGCGCTTGTCTTGTGAATATCTATCGGCCCCGTAATGTGCGTCACTGCTAACGCACTGTCAAAATTAGCCTAGCTAACATATTAGCGAGCTATAATGATGACACGGGGCCTGGACAGTTGCTATAGCTAGCGCTGGTGGGCGTAGGTGTCGTACATGGATCAGTCATTACCAGAGGTGCTGTTACTGTTCTATTTGTGTCAACATTGACTGTTTTGGAGAAGTGGAACACGTTGATTTCACCATTTTGCTTTTGTGAAACGATTGTGTGTCTTTAGTCTGAACTTCAGGCTAATTTCTGTTTATATTTGATTCAGGAATGGTTGTTCTTGTGTCCTAATACATTTTTAAAATGGCATCCTTTGTTGGGTTTTTATGACACACAATACTTATTATGACCTTTTTGCACCTTGCATACTCCATGTTACAAAAAAAGAACACTAAAACTAATCTAAACTAACTAAATAAAACTAAGCATTTACAACAAAATAGCAAAAACTATTATAACCTTGACTATAACGTGACTTCTTAAATCGGCCTATTTACGCCACTTTAATTCAACTTTGGCAATAATTGTGTTTTCTTGGCGAGCTCAATAGTTCCTTGGTATAAAGTTTTAACTGCATTAAATTGACGTAAACACTTTTCGTACGGGAGCAAATAACAGTTTTTTTTGCTTTTGTATTGGAATTTGTTCTATTACTTTGATTACTGTCATTATATACACTCCCCCAGGCCATTTTGTTTTGGGTTCAGAGGACAGCCAATAAAGTATTATAGGCAGTATAGACGACGTGTTTGACATGTTGTGCGTTCGGATGTCGATGTTCTCTCTTTTTTCTGTTCTTGGATTTGTAAAGTAGGCTTTGACATCTGTGATTTTTGTCACTTGCAGTGGTCTAACAGTGGAATTTAGCGTAAATCAAAACAACTGTCTTCGCGGAGAGTCTCGCTGTGTTCCAAAAGCTCAGTAAATAGATTTTTGGAATCATTTAAAGTTCAAAGGTAATTTTTCCTAATTTGAAAAAACATGCTATTTTACCCCAAAATATTATTTGATTTATAAATGAATAAAACTGTGATTGTATTGGCTGAACTAAACTGCATTTGAAGCTCTTTTATAACCCTGGTTGAATTTTCCATTAACCCCCCTGAGTCTTTTCTCATCTCTGATGGTCTTATTATAACTTAAAGCCACTTTCATTATCTGCAAAAGTCAAGGTATAAACAACTGAAGTGTGTTATCCCCAGTTCTATAGTGCGAACGAAACTATTTCCATTTTATCAGCCCCTGGAAGTGTGGCCATTGGAGGTAATATTTCAACCCCATTAGAAGGGTTTGAGGTTCAAAATCCATCATTGCTAATGGATTCAGTGGGAATGAGTGTATAATGAATTGTCTTCAGTGCGGTGTACTTGACCTTCAGTGGAGTTAGTGATAAAGGTGAGAGGCAGTTAGAGGCTGCAGTCGCAGACATGACCAGAATCCGTGTGCACACGATCATTGCATTCATTCGACCGCAAGAGGAACGCCATGTACCATAAAGGATATTTGTAGCAGCGCATTCAATTAGTAAACAACCAAAGTGCCCCGTACGGCCCATGTAACCCATCATTCACAAAACCAGCAGGGCCTTTAGCATTTGCAAATGCAAATTGAATTCAGTGGAGCTTTTCCTGCCAGCACAAGTCAAACTGTGAAGAATTCGGTGCAAATTTCACAGTCAGATTAGAGAATTACTGAATTATTTCTTTTCATCATTTATTTTATTAACTGTATTGACGGAACTACAGCGCGGGAAATGATAGATTCTACCATTTATTGTATTATAATACTAAAAAGAATTCCATATCCTGTGCAATTTCACATTGTTTGTTAATAATGTGCGATATCTCTCAAATGTACTGTAGCCTGTTCTCTTTAGTTTGATTGGCATCTTTTTGATTTGATTCTCCCCCGTGCAATCGCATAACCCAGGTAGTCTTGTCATCTGCAGATCAGCTGTCTAAATATTATGGTTAATACCTTGTGTAATTTACTTGTACCTTCCAAAAATATTCATTTTATTATCTTGGCAAAGTCAATTTTCTCTGCTAATTTATCATTTCCACCCACTTTCATCCGTCTTTATGCAGAAAAATGATTAAATGTCTGGACAGTTATTAGAGAATTTTTGAGCTTGTGTGATTAATGTCTTCCATTAGATATTGACAGTGGCAGGCATGTGGAGATATTATATTCTGAATGTATGATAACCTGAACCGAAATCTGCAGTAAATACTTTATTGTTTAACATATAGACGTCTGCAGCGACCGCATCTTGGAGATTCAAGTCTGCAAAACGTGAGGGAGACTCTGGACAGACTTCTATCCGGCAAACAATATCAGATATTAAGTTGGGCTGAAAATAGAACTTAAGCTAAAAGCTGCTAGAGCTGCTTCCTGTTGTGAGTTCCGGTTCAGGAAGTGTTCATTGAGTCATTCGTGTGTTCGGGGAGTGGCGATGCCGGTGTCACTGTTATCATTTATCAGTTATTTGACCTCCGCCAAGAAGGTATGTGTTACCGGAGTTTGTTTGTCTGACTGTCTGTCTGTTAGCAACATAACTAGAAAAGTCACGATTAAATTTTGGCCGTGATCCATAGACATTATGACCATTTTCAACGCCTTTTTATAGGCACTGAGCTGCCTTGGCGGAGGTCTGAACTCTCCGACTGCTTGATTTAGTAATAATTTGTCGCAGCCCTATTGCAATTACGGCTTGAATGTGTGTTTTTTGGAAATGTGTGGGTAGAAGCCAACATTTCTTTTTCTCCACTGAACTCGATCTACTTTTATTTATACACGACGTTGTATATCCGAAACATAAGTAAACGCGGATGCCTGAAAATGAAGACTGAAAACTGAGAACGAGACATGAACTTATAACTTTGAAGTACAACAGGAACAGTTTGCTCCCGCCCCCTCTTTAATGGGTTTCTTTGCTTCTCTATTGCATTGTATTTATGATTATTATTCAGTTAATAATGTGGTTTTTATCCCTCTGCCAGCTTGAGGATGCAAACCGGATCCTGGAAGGTGGGAGGAAGCCTCTGCACATCGCTGCCGACTTTGGTCAGACAGAAGTGGTGGAGTTCCTCATTACTTTGGGAGCAGATATCAATGTAAGCACTCGCATCAATGCAATGTTCTTTTTTTTTTTGTTGTCATTAATTTGCCTGCTGTCCAGTGTCTGACTGTCACACTGCTCCATGAGGGTCATCATCAGCTTGTTTATATCAGAGCTGGCTGGGTTTATACTTGGGCTTTAAAACTAAATCCAGACTCTTCAAGCCATTGTCCATTCAGCAGTTGTCTGGGATTACCAGACCTCATATTTAACCTGATTGACCCCCCGAGCCTCAATTCTGGGGGGCGGGGTTCATCTACCCAAAGGAGGCCTAGCAGAAAACACCACACGACTGCTGATTTATTTTCTCTATTAAACAATTGGTTATTTCATCAGACAAAGATTAAATCCGTGTTTATCCATAAATGAACAACAAGAAAGCATTTAAATTCCCCCCCAAAAAACTCAAACCAGTTAATTTATTGTAATAGCTGGCAACAAATGGGTGTTGAATGACATTGTCGCCGCCTTATTTGGCAGCTAAATATAGCGATCAAGTGCTTTTGAAAGAGAGGAAGTAAGAACTCTCGCTGCAGTTGGTGGCCGTTACCTGCTGCTGTTGCTATATCGAACTCGTGTTTTGTTTGTTTGTTTCTCACTTAATCTTGTTGCATTTCCTGACTCTTACTTCTCCACCAATTCACTCCTCAGGCTCCCGACAAACACCAGATTACTCCGCTGTACTGTGCCAGTGCCGAGGGTCACCTTGCATGCGTCAAGGTCCTGCTAGAAAAGGTCGGTGTCCCGATTTTGAGCACGCTTATGTGTTTTTATATACGTACAGAAACGTGGACAGCAGACCACTGGTGTGTGTGTGTGTGTGTGACGTAGTCCGAGGCTCAGTGTGGCCCGCGAGTGCTGATGAGGTCACTCGTAGGACAAAAGGCCCCTTTAACACTGTCCCATACAGGCTGTGCTGGAATTTTCATGCAGCTGTTTACTTGTTTTGTGTTTTTAAGCATTCATGTTGCTCCGTGCAATTCTCCTGCGTCCCTCGGTTGTTTTGCCGCGCGACTAATATCTCAAACGCTGCTTTGACATGGGTGGTGTGTGTGCACACAGCGGCCTCTGTGAGCAGAGAAGTAACGGGCGCAGCTGGTAGTGGATGTTGTAATGCACACATTAAATGCCTAGTTCTGCTCAGCTCAGACGCCCTGAGAAAGCCTGTGTGTTCAGTCAGTTTAGAGCTACAACCAACGGTTGTTTTCTCGATTAATCAATTAATGAATGAATGTAATGATTTCCTTGTTATCTGGAGCCAAGAGGCGAAGAAAGTATTCACGTTGAAGAAGCTAAAACGACCAGAAATCTTGTTTTAATAATGAAAAAAAACGCTTCAAACTGATTAATCGATTATCAAAATAGTTTCAGCTCTTGGAAAGCTGCACCTTTTTTTTAACGCTTTGACACCAGTGGCGTGATATTATAAATGATAGATCTCCTTTCCCCCCTCTGTAGCCCGATTTATCCGGGCTGCGGTTGGGATTGATGGCCCCCGCGGACGATGAGCGACACACAAAAGGGGGCCATAATAGCGACTTGTCTTTCAACGCCGCGTCATCACTCATCTGTCATTTAACAGTCAAGGAGGGTTATAAGAATGAAACGAGGTGTGCACAGTGTAGCCCTGATTTATTACAGTTATCCTTTTTATGGGCGCAGCTCGGCTCACGTCGGTCGTAAATTCGGGCGCGGAGGACGAGCAGGACGAGCCTCTTGTCGCTATCGCCGCAACGGCACGCTAGCGCAAAGAATGTATATGGCTTTATAAATAATCAGACGCGCATTCACTTCTGCTTGACCCTAACCCACCACACCCCGAGCAAACGCCCCCCGCGTCCTAAATGACAGCGTGACGTCACGGAGGATAACTTTGAGTCCGCTGCAAACCGAGACGTGCATATGAGATGCTGTGGGTAAAGTGTGCAGCTGTCTGTTCCCAGCCAGGCAAAAATAAGGCAGGCGGCGTGTGTGAATTAAGCATCATATCAAGCCAACAACAAAAAGGGAATTTGCTCTTTCCAGACTGAGTGGAGATGGTAGAATGTGTGTGTGTGTGTGTGTGTGTGTGGGAAGTGGTTGCGTTAATCCTTCATTTTTAAACGCCACATGCCTGTACCCTCGCATCAGTTGGCCAGCAGTTTGCAGTTGGCCGACAGCTGGTCCGGCAGCTCGTGACTTCAGTCGGCGCCGTTGGCTCAAAGATAAACAGCCGACGCCTTAAAATAAAAATAATTTAACATTTAGAAACGGGTGACCGGGAAATAAATCAATTCACTTAAGCATCACAATTAATACTTTTAATTTAGTCATCGACTAAAGAAAAACACAAAGAAGCTTTGACGAAATGTTTCAGAAGTGAATTCTATTGCTCGGGGAAAAAAAACGGGACTAAAAACGGGATAAACGCCTCCGTCGACCCCTGTGCTGCTGCTGTATACACTCAAACGCTCCCTCAGTCACATCTGACAGCATGGCTTCACAGAGGTTGGTTTTCAAATGTTCACTATCTATGCAAAGCAGTGGAAAATCTCTGTCCAGGGATTACGATGGTAGCAGATCATATGAATTATAGCAGCGGTCATATTGCGTCTCTTATATCGCGTGGCTCTGTGCTCGTCTCCACTCCGGCGCCGACATGGATCGACACTCGAATGCAGCCAAAAAGGTCACTCGTCACCACGGGGATCCAGATCTCAATACATATACCTGCGACAGCTTCTGACACGAAATGAATAGATTTTTTCCAGAGCCACACACTGTGCGTGGCCAGCACCCAGAGGACGAGCGCTCCGGGGGAGGCTGAATTGTGCCGATTGTACCATCAGACATTCTTGTGTTGGCGGTACAAATGGCTCGGGTTCTCTGTCGGAGGGCAGCGGGCCCCGCCCCCCCTCCTCCTCCCCTGCCTCCTGGCTGCATGCAACGCTGTTGTTTTGCGATGAATTATTTAAGACCCTTTAACCCCAATAGGTGACCCAGCCACAAGATCCCAGCCAAGAGTGCTGACTGCAGCCAGTTAATTTTAAGTCAACACCGAAAGGGCACAAAGGGACGCACACACCTGAATGCGCACACGCAACTTTCCCTGCTATGAGGGAACTGTGTTCAGCAATGGCTCAAAAAGAAATGTGACATTATTTTGTCAAGTCGGTTCCTATTTGTTGCCTTTTCGTTAAAACCCCCCCTAACCCTTAAAGGTCTCTGTGTGTTTGTTCTTGCTACAGAAAAGAAAATGCTTCTTTTATTTTACTCCATCAGCTCTCGAAACCTTCCAAACAAAACAGCTTGACAGTTTTTTTTGCTTCTGATATCCTCTTCCTGTGGAGTTCTATGGACCAGATTTTCTTCACAAAATTTCCTGGCATGTCTTATGTCAGGATAATGCTACCTAAAATCTGGATTTCCAGCTTTTCTGCTCAGGAGAAGAGTTTAATTTGGCCATGAGGGCATTCAAAGAGGTTCTCTGGCCAAGCTGGCATTTAGCTTGACATTTCGCTAGCTACTTTAGGCAGTCTGGTGTGCTTCTAGGCTAAAAACTAGTGCTGGACACGTTAGGGGCGGTTAACGGCGTTGGCGTTAGCGCACGACACACTGACCAGAAAAAGACGCCTGCGACGTCATGTTTACGTGACTCCAGACGCTAAAGTTTAAATACAGAGGCACACATACGCAGTACACAGGTACGCTGGTTATTTGTAGCGCTGCTCTTTTCGTTTAATAAACAGACCGCTCCAGTTCGACTGTAGGCACGCTAACGCTGCTAACGGAGCTAACTGGTAAACGGTGCATTGACGTAAACATGACGCCACGCACATCTTTTTCCACTCGGTCATCATGGAGACGCATGAAGCGCTAACGTGCGTTACCGCCATTAACCGCCGCTAACGTGCGTTACCGCCATTAACCGCCACTAACGTGCGTTACCGCCATTAACCGCCGATAACATGCGTTACCGCCATTAACCGCCACTAACGTGCGTTACCGCCATTAACCGCCGCTAACGTGCGTTACCGCCATTATCCGCCGCTAACGTGCCCAGCACCACTAAATACTTAAAACTCTAAACGGGTTAAGTCGGCAATGAATCGCAGCGATCGATCAGTCATGGGATCTAACGATATTATAAGACGTACATGACGTACGCGAGAGACCTTTCGGGTTCGCTGGTCGCACGATAAAAACTTAATGTAGGTCGGTGGCATTGCATTACCGACCCGGTGTTGCTTTGTGTGTGTGCGCGGCTCCATCATCCAGGATGATGGTGATGCATCTGTTTTTTTGGCCGAAGAGACTCACTGGGAGTCTACTGTTACTCATTAGGCCGTCTCTTACTCGGCCACTGTCTGAGTGCGCGATGTTTGGACAGCGAGGCGTTTGTAAGGGTGTCATTATTTACGTTGGTGGGGTGGAGGGGGGGGGGGGGTGGGGGAGCTCATTAGGTTAAGTGGTGTCAGGAGGACGGGGATGACCAGTAGGGATGTCGTAGTGAATTCTGCGAGGTGGTAGCAGAGAAGAGGAGACCCAGAGCTATTAGTGAAGCTCTAGCATAGATGCCCACCGAGAGAATCAATATGTTGGTATGGGATTGATTGTGAAACTGTCCTCGCTTTTAGAATAAAGATGTACCCGCTGAGCATGACGTGTTGGTCCATTGTGGAAGGGCAAGGGGTCGAGGTGTAATCTTGTTTCCCTGCCATCTAAATGAGGCCTGCAGCGGGTGTTTGTGCGGATCTTGTGTGAACCAGCGACTAATGAATTCCCAAGCGCCTTTTCCCACTTCCTAAGTTCTTAACCCCCCCCCCCCCCCCCCAAACAAACAAACCACAATGATTGCTTTACAAGAGACCTGGTGGATCAGAACAGTTCTACAAATGCTTTTCACTTGACAGCATTATTGGAGAAGTTAGGGTTCCTTGTTTTTCCTTGAGAAACCTGTCTTGTATCTGACCTAATGAGTTGTGTTACAGTGAAGTAATCAAGTGGAGGATTTGCAGACACAAAACAAGTTTTAAATCACATTATTTATGGTTCAGAATTAGTCTTTTTACAAGATGTATATTCACCAATTAGCCTCAGCATTTTAGACAGTTACCCATGTTCATATTGAGGAGAATCGGTGTAGTTTTGCCTCTTTTTGAGCAAAGTAAGGCGGATTAAACGGGAGCTCTTTGCACCGAGTTTGTTACCTTTAGCCATTGGTTCTCAAAGTGCGGCCCGGTGGCCAATGGCGGCCCGCAGAAACATTTCTGGCAGCCCGTTGATAGTTTTAATCCAGGAGCTACTAAGCTTGTTAAATGTTTATTGGACGTTACTGGATACAGACCAATAAGTGTAAACTGTAGAACTGCAATCTGGTCATTAAAACTATTACAAATGGGATTTCTTTCTGGGTTTTTTTTTCCTTTTTTTTTGTCCTTTGGTGGCCCTCAGGTATCAAAAAACTCCCGAAAAAACTTTGAGAACCCCTGCCTTTAGCGTTTCTCCTAAGTCGGAAGGCAGTGGTTCTTATAGAACTGGACTGACGGACGTTTAATTTCATGCTATATTTGAGCAAATATAAAAAAAAAAAAAAAACGTGGGTTGACTGGTGCGGATTATGAATGGGCAAAACCATTTTTTTTCCTTCTCAGTTTGAGATGTAGATCTGTCAGGTTATCCACTGAGCCTCGGCTAAATCTGTCTGCCGTTGCGGGATGGCACTTTTGCATCCTCGCACTTGCGTGGCTCTCGAGTTTTGTGTCGCATTGTTTTTTTTTAATGCCTTGTTCCTCCACGCAACAGTAGACGCTTATCTGCCTCGCTGTCTGTAAGCCCCGTGCTAAGAGGCTAAGGTTGTTTCTCCACCACATAACCCTTCTCTCCTGCCCATTAAATCGGTTGTCGCTACTTGTGCATTCAGCACTTCGCCCGTCTCATCCCTCTCTCGTTTGCTTTATTTATTTTTTTGTCCTTAAGTAATCCAAATGATTAAGCTCGCTTCAATCTTTTTAACATTCGTTCCGTTATCCTTCAGAGCTCAGTGGATTTATGTCTTGGCGTCAGTTACTTCCCCCCCCCCCCCCCCGCCGCATGTGCTCTCCAGATAAAGAGACAGACTGAACGGCAAACGCTCTGTGACTGAACTGTAGTGGTGTCGAGGTGACAAGAAACATCTCATCTCCACCATCTACTGATGAGAACTGTTTTTGTTACCCCGGGAATCTCTGTCGGGAGCTCATGAACGCGTCAACCTGAGGAGTCTAACTTTAAACCCTTTGACAAGCTCTTCTTCCAAAACACGTTTAACCTCAACTTAAAGGTAATTATTAGCTGACTCGAAAAACTTCAACTCTCCAACCTGTTTTGTTGTCATTTGGTCACTAATTGCCTGACGGAATGCAAAAAAAAGTGCATTTGATCTCGCATTCCGGCAATTTCTTGTGTTTTTTAAGTCAACGTAGGGACGATGTAGTCACACTTATACAACGATCACATGGAAAGTTTAATTCTGGCCTAGAATACATGTACAGTTCAGCTGTCACGGCATATCCACACTCACCTTTTCTTTAAAACGGGTGACACAAACTTGTCAAGGACTTATGGGGGAAAAGGTATTCATTATAGATGGGTAAAAAAGGGAAGCACGACGGTTAAGCAGTGATATAAAGTAGCAGTAATTGTCGCAAAAGTCACAAAATAGAGCGTTTTTCTTTTCCTTTTTGTTCATAAAAACGAGCCAAGTGAAGTTTGAACTGGGACGTGTTTACGGATTTCACAAATTCAATCAGATTTTAATAGTGCTGGGCGTGTTAGCGGCGTCAGCGTTGGCGTATTCCGTGACGACTGGCCGGAAAAAGACGCACGTGATGTCATGTTTACGTGCCGCGGCACTGGAGTCCAGTCTCCGTTAGCCGTGTTAGCTGCTTTAGCTCATTTAGGTTAGCGAGCCTACGGTCAAACTTGAGCGCTCCGCTTATTAAAAGAAAAGAGCAGCGCTACAAATAACCAGCGTACCTCAGGGTATCCGCGGGGTCTTAAAAAGTCTTAAATCCAATTATTTGAATTTAAGGCCTTAATGTCTTAATTTGAAATGTTTCTATTTTTGAGGATGCGCTAGCATAACTACAACACGGAACCAAAGTCGGCCACCTGTGCTGCCCGGTGAGAATTTATCGAGCACCACTACCTAGTGTGCTGTGCGCGCCGCGGTGTGTTACAGCTTAGCATAGCAGCGGAGAAAACTTAATGAAAACCCACAGCTAAGCCGAATTGCTTGCATAAGATGGGTAAGTGCAAGTTCAATGATTTGTGGCTCCAAAAAATTTCCTTCATGTCTTTTGTACTTTTTTACCAGTATGGATTTGAAACGGGTCTTAAATTGTTTTCATTATGGTCTTTAAAATGTCTTAAATGTGACTTGTTGAAACCTGCAGAGACACTGTAACTGTGTGCTGCGTATGTGCGTCCTCCTGTTTTTAAAGTTTAGCGTTACTTTACAGACTCATTTTAACAATCGGGAGTCACGTAAACATGACGTCACGTGCGTCTTTTTCCGGTCAGTCAGTCGTGGAAACGCGTCGTGCGTTAACGTGCGTCGATGTTGACGCCGTCGGTGCGTTAACGGCGCTAGATTTTAAACATTGCAAGTACTTTTTGCGCAGCTGTGTTTGCATACAGTAGTTGGATAATTACGCGTTTAAAGTAATTACAGTATAATAACTTGAATTCTCGCCGCTCCTGACGAGCATGTTGATCATTCCCCTTCCTCTCTCTGTTCACCACAGGGAGCCGACAAAGGCCGCAAAGTGAACGGCATAACCGCCTACGAAGCAGCCGAGTGCGCCGCCATAAAGGATCTGCTCAAGTGAGGACAAGCTGTAGATGTGAGATCCGAGGAGGCGGCGGTGGCCGGACCGACTGACGGACGGACGGACGGACAGGTGTGTGAACGGACAAGACAGACGGACACATGGATTGGTCCCCCCTTTGACAGAAGATGGACGTGCCCCCCCCCCCCCCTTTAACCCCCTCATCAACCTCTGCCTCTCAACACTGCATTTGTCTGCCGTTTTGTCGGGAAAGTCGTTTTTGTCTGGGTGATTTTTGTTTTTGTTTTTTTTATTATTATTATTATTATTATTACTGATAGGATTTACTCATCCTCCTCCTCTTCCTCCGGCCTCCGTTTGTAACCGTTTAACATTAAAGTGCAGTCGCGTCTAAAAACACTGCAGACTAAATCTTAAAAGTCGCTCTCTTTATCTATATATGACGTTAGAAACACAGAGCTTTAGCACTTGAACGCACCTCTTATTTTGCGGTTTTCTCTTAAATCGGATAAAATATATTAAATAGTGTGTTTTTTTTTTTTTTTTTGATCTTCACTAAAAGTTATGGTATGGCCTGGGTTAAAATCTCATGAACAGTAATCGCACTGTACCGTCGTAGACACATTAAAACATCACATTATGCGCGACCTCCAATATTCGCCCCCCAAATCGCTTACATATCAAATAATTTAGTTCTTTTTTTTTTTTTACAAATTTTATGTTTAATAATGCATAAAAAGATCTGTAGCCTCTGACCAATCACCATGCTGGCTAACTCCAAACACTTGAACGTTGCATTGTTTTTTTTTTTTGTTTTTGTTTTTTTTTTTTAAATCTGTGTCCGAACTCTAGCGTAACATCACGCAATACATTTCAGCTTCTCCGTGTGCTTTGTAATAAATAACGCTCAGATCGACGCGGTAAATGGGGAAACTGGATGTTGTTGTTCCCTTCACCTTGGATTTGGTTTAAAAAAAAAAAAAAAACACTGCCTGTATCACTGCATGTCACATACCGCCTCTGCTTTTACGCTATGAAACGCTCGCCGTCCCCTTCTTGGTTTGCTTTAAAATAAATAAATGACTTTGCTGTAATTAAGGGGTTGGGGTGGGGGAGGGGGTGGGGGGATTAAAAAAAAAAAAGATGCTCTTGCTGACTTTGTTGTGACAAAAACTCTGTAAAAACACAGAAATTAAAAAAAAAAAAATCTTGAAAAAAAACATTTTGGATTTTGTCATTTTTGAACCAAAGCAACTAAACGTTTGGCTCTGAGTTCTCCTGCATCTACGGTAAAATCTCAAACTAATGATGGAACGTTGATCAAATCAATCAGGTGTGTCGGAGCAGGGAAACATGGAAAACATGCAGGACAGGAAACACTGTTCTAAAATAATGCTCCTTTCACTTAATTTGTGTTTTCTTGTATTCTTCGATCAGTCAGAAGTCTGAGGAAAAAAGTCAGAATTCAAATCGACAAGCCAGATTTATGAGGGGGAAAAAAAAGTCAGAATTCAAATAGAAAAAAGTCAGAATTCAAATAGAAAAAAGTCAGAATTCAAATAGAGAAATGTTGAATTCAAATAGAAAAAGTCAGAATTCTGAGGTCAGTCAGAATTCAAATAGAGAAATGTTGAATTCTGAGGGGGAAAAAGGCCAGAATACTGAGATTTAAAGTCAGAATTCTGAGATCAAAGTCAGAATTCAAATCAAAAGTCAGAATTCTGAGATTTAAAGTCAGAATTCTGAGATTGAAGTCAGAATTCAAATAGAAAAATCAGAATTCAGATTAAAGCCAGAATTCAAATAGACAAAAAGTCAGAATTCTGAGTATAAAGTCAGAATTCAAATAGACAAAGTCTGAATAAGTTTAATTCTGAGAAAAGAGTCTGAGATTAAAGTCAGAATTCAAATAGAGAAATGTTGAATTCTTAAGAAAAAAAGTCAGAATACTGAGATTTTAAGTCAGAATTCTGAGCTCAAAGTCAGAATTCAAATCAGAAAAAGTCAGAATTCTGAGATTAAAGCCAGCTTTCAAATGGAGAAAAGTCAGAATTCTGAGATTCAAGTCAGACTTTTGACATACATATGGCCCTAATGCCTTCATGTACCTTGATTTTCTGCAATTCTAAAATGGAAAAATGTCACAAAAGGAAGTCCGTATCCTCCGACAACGCTCTCGGGTTGTATAATGTCCAAGTATTTCAACAAGTCTCCTGTAAAGTTTTAAGAAGGTTAAATCTGAGAAACCGCTTCTCAAAACAGATTCATACTCCATCCTTTCCAGCACCTTAATTCAGTGCCAGTGACATTTTTATCCACGTTTCACGTAAATGATTCCCTAACGTTTAGAATTCTTCGTGAGAAAACTGTCCCTAACTCTTCCACTGTGGCACAGTTAGTGGTGAAGAGTTGCGTCAGATTCTGTCACATCCTTCCACTCCCCGTGTTTTCGTGCAGAGAACAAAGACAAATCAATTTCAGATAATAAAAATGACTCAGCTACTTTCTGACGGCGTCATCTCTCGGCCGCTTTCATCCTCCGTCAGCCGCGATTTTCAATTTAAATAGTTTTTAATGTGAACAACTGTGTGTGACAGTGACATTGTTTCAATATTGAATTAAAAATCCTCTTTTTTTTTTTCATCTTGATGACTGCAGGGAAAACGCTTGTAATTCAAGCTGATGATAAATGTGAAATGAGTTTGTCCGTGAATTGTTTTTCCCGAGGCCTTCACATGCTCTTTCTCTTCTTTTTTTTTTTTAAAGCCACTAATCCTGTCGAGGATCATTCGTTTAGCAAGTTCACCAGATCACTCGTTTACAAAAAAACGGCCCAAAAATCACATTTTAAAGGTTTTCTTGAGACTTGACTGAATAATAATAATAAGAAGAAGAAAAAACAAGAGCTGTGCAGTTTGAACTCTGCTCCCACCTGCTGTTCCCCAAGGTAAACTGCGGCAAAAAAGGATTCAAATCGAAAAAAGTCAGGATTCAACAAGTCAGAGATTAAAGTCAGAATTCAAATCGAAAAAAAGTCAGAATTCTGAGAAAAGTCAGAATTGAAATAGAAAAAATTAAACTCTGAGAAAAAAAAAGTCAGACTTGTGAGATTGAAGTCAGAATTCAAATAGTCAGAATTCTGATTAAAGTCAGAATTCAAATAGAGAAAAGTCAGAATTCTGAGACTAAAGTCAGAATTTAAATAGAAAAAAGTAAGAAAAAAAGTTAGAATTTTTATATTGAAGTTGGAATTCAAATAGAGAAAAGGCAGAATTCTGAGATTAAAGTCAGAATTCAAATAGTCAGAATTCTGAGACTAAAGTCAGAATTTAAATTGAAAAAATGTAATTCTGAGAAAAAAAAATGGTCAGAATTGTGAGATAAAAGTTAGAATTCAAATAGAGAAAAGTCAGAATTCTGAGAAAAAAGTAAGAATTCAAATTGAAAAAATTGAATTCTGAGGAAAAGAGTCAGAATTCTGAGATTAAAGTCAGAATTCAATAAGGGAAAAGTCTTTTGAGGGAAAAAGAAGTTCGAATTCTGACGTTAATCTCTGAAAGAATTCATACTTCATGCAGAGTCTGAGTGGACAAAAACACAAAAACAACACTTACAGGAAACTAATTGAAGGACACAAACCTCAGCTGAGGCACACACACACACATACACACACACACACACACACAGTGGCGACGCAGTCCCCTTGCATCCATTTAGCATCGGAGTCTTAATTGATTGCTGACTGTCTCTGCAGTAATTATCAGATGCGGTAATTAGCACGTGTGTGCCCACATACATGCATGTACCACACACACACACACACACACACACACACACACACACACACACACACACACACACACAGTCTCATCTGTTCAGGTTTTTTTCTGTTGCTACGGAGAGACTTTTATGCACAGCCACCCTTGAATCATCCAGCTCAAAATGGTGGTTAATGAAGTAGCAAATCCAAATCATTAGCATAATTAATATGGACTCCTGATTGCCTTTTGGCTCTCCCTCCCTCTCTTTCTCCCTCTCTCTCTCAAGGCCATTATTGACTCTCTGTCGTGTGCATTAGTTGAGCTTATGACTGATATTCAGGGAAATCTATAATCCTGAGTTGTCGTCCTGTGCTTATTGCACATGTACGGGTTTCCGCGGGTCACCACCGTTCATTCATATCCGCGTGTAAACATTTGCGTGCGGTAAACCCCACGCACAGGCTTGTGTTTCGACTGAGAACAGTACCTTTACTTGCTAGGTGGGGGTGTGGCCTGTGCCCGATGGCCACGTCAACGAGATGCGACACCTTAATGGTTTGACGGCATCGAACGGGGACACAACAGACAAACTGTCGCCCCAATCAGTTGACAGTCAACCCAGACCGTTCCATTTTTGGGACCCTTCCCTTGGGGGTACCAGAGTAAAACGGTACGGTTGGGGCTGACTTTGGTAGGTGGAGGGTTTGGGCTATTCCCGATCAGCGAGATACGCAGCGTGACGTCATCGCACTGGTGTGACGGCAATCGAACGGGGACACAACAGACAAACTGTCGCCCCAATCAGTTGACAGTCAACTCAGACCGTTCCATTTTTGGCGCACCTTCCCTTGGGGGTACCAGAGTAAAACGGTACGGTTGGGGCTTACTTTGGTAGGTGGAAGGTATGGGCTATTCCCGATCGGCGAGATACAACAGACAAACTGTCGCCCAATCAGTTGACAGTCAACCCAGACCGTTCCATTTTTGGGACCCTTCCCTTGGGGGTACCAGAGTAAAACGGCACGGTTGGGGCTGACTTTGGTGGGTGGAAGGTGTGGGCTATTCCCGTGTCTCCTGTCACAGGAATAACATAACAACCCAACCCATCAGTTGAGCCAGTCGTGAACCGTATCCCGATGGTGAAGGGTACCAAATATGGAATGGTTCGGGGCGATTACTTGGGTACCTTTCTGCACCATTCCACTAAGTGGAAACCCGGCTTAGGGGCACCAGTGTGTGCAGTGCCGACGTTGACATTGCTTGGATAAGAAATGCAAGATATATCCGTGGCAATATCACAGATATATTGCTTAAAAATAAAAAAAAAGAAGAAGCTGCTTCCGCCTCCTCTCACACAGCACGGGCATCAACGGATATTAAATTCATCTGTCGGATCATCTGTCCAACGGTTCACTTGACAGACTCCAGACTTGGCGAGTGACTTAATGAGAGCAACCAGTGTGTGCAGGGCCAACTCTGACATTTTGTTTTGATAAGAAATGCAAGAGAGAAAGGGATCGTTGGAACAGACGGGACTCGCCGCCATGTCGATCAAAAACCCCGTATATATAGAATCATACCCGTGGGTAATGGGATCAAAGTGGTCTTTAAATCTTTGACAGCTCTCCTGTATGTTGAATTTCCTCCCCCGGTTTTCAACTAAAAGAAATGAAAGAACTCTCCACCTCTGTGAGAAAGAGTCACAGAAGGATGGACACCACGCTGGGATGGAGACGGACGCGATTATCAGCAGCTGTGAAGACATTAGCCGACACTCAAAGGCAGGCAGCTCTGCTTTGACGTGCCCGTGTACACGCGCATAAGCACAAATCTCTTACGGACTATTTACTTATCAGCGTCCTCTTCTTCGTCTTCTTTCGCCTCGTGTGCGACGAGCCCGATCCAAATCCCCTCTCGACGCCCTCGGTGCAAAAATGCTCCCAGCTGAGCGGAGCCATTTGCGGCGAATCGACGCGACCGCAATGCCATTAGGAAGGTTTTTAATTGGAAATGAAAGCCGCATTCATGATGTGCTGTTGTGACGGCTGAGAACGTCGAGAGAAAAAATTCCGCTGCTTCGTTTGCAGCTGAGCTCTTTAGAGGGGCGATTTATCCGTATCCGGTGCCGCCTCGACACGGCGTTTTTGACACTTTCTGCAAGTTCCCGTTGTTGACGTTCGTCTGTTTTGTTGCCGAACTCTGGCAGCTACAGCGGGCGAGGCCTACGTTTGATAAAGAATGATGTGGTTTTGTAACACGAGGGGGGAAACGTCTGAGCACATATGGCTGCACGGCTCAGAGGGAAATGAATGAGCATAAATATTGGAAACACGGAGCATTTTCCATGTGCTTTAGGGTCATTAGATCCATTGTCATTTGCTCCCACAGTCATTAGGTAATCATTAGATTTGGTAATCCAACCAACCCACATTGGGGGCTCATGGTTTGACGAGTGTGGTATGACCACTGGGAGGTGGAGAAACCTGTGAAGAAGCAGTCGTGTCGTCCAGAAATGGCATTAAAGTCAGAGAATCAAACACTGATGTGCAGGGGCTGCCGAGCCGTGACGGAGTGAGGCTTGGCGCCAATTCCAATTCCTATCTTAACCCTCAAGCTCAACCCTTAATCTTAACTGGCCCTCAAAACCAAGTGTCGAAGGTTATTTTGTCACTTAGAAATGGGACACCCCGTAAATGCACATACGTCTTCAGACTGCGGGGGGGCAGAATAACGCGAAAGCTGCATCTGTCAACTCCAAAAAGTTACTTATAACTGTTCTGTCAAAACTCGCAATGCATTCTGGGCAGCCCCGGCTCCCAAGGGTGGTCTCGGGAAAATCTCAATATTGAGGGCGATACAGCGCTTAAACTTGCCCCTCAACTTAATTTTTCTGAGAATCGGGGACAGCACTTGCACTAGAGGGAGCTACGCATTTTTGAGATCGAGGGTTAAGCAAGGAATTGGAATTCACCCATGGTCCAAATATTAGTTTCAGTTTTGTTCATGGCAGGGTGCAGCAATTCGTCCAAACAACATGGCATCAATGTGTGTCTGGTACCAACAATACATGCTACACGTGGTTTTTCCTGTCCATAAAGTAGATTCCCGTATATACCTGTAGGGCACCCAACTCACAGAACGAGGTCTTCTGTGGGCAATTATCTGGACTTTGTGGTCATTTCTGAGCGAGGTAAACTTAGTTTCCCGCCTCAGACCAAATGCCGTGAACCATCATTTCCAACCTTTTTCCATTCAAGTACCTGCGCCGCGACCATTTCTCACCGTGAATGAGGACGCAGGTGGACTTGCGAGACGCCCCCCCCCCGTAGCCTGCGGACGCTGAGCGAATCTGAGAGATCATTTGGGGTTTTTTTTTAACTCTCCTATTGATTCATTTATTTTCTCAAGGCGCTGTTCATCCGTGGCAGAGTGATGGAGGGAAACTGGGTGACTAATCGCACGAGTAGCTCTCCGGGCTAAGACCGAGTCTATTACGACGGGGGCTGATGTGTCCACTTATGTCATCCCCTTTGACTAATGTCAGCGTCTGCCATGCGTTATAATCATCGCTCTTCTTTCGCCAGGGCGTCCCCATCCTCCGTCCTCCTCCTCCTCGGTCTTTTTAGGACCCAGACTGAATAAGGACAAGCGAGCTGTAAGTTGCTCATTACAGGGTTTCATTAACTCACACACACACACAATCCGTCCTATTGTGTTAATGAGGGGGTTTTGATGTCAGGCGGTCTCGCCGTCGAGGATTGCGGTGGCAAATGAAGAGAGAGAGACGCTCTTAAAGGAGAATTTGGAGAAGCTTTATCATGGAGGACCACTGTGGCCTCGGCGCTGCCTCATTAAGAGCAGCGCAGTAACCACATTAACGTCCTTCAGATGCTCCTCGCACAGACTCTTACAGGACACTAACTAACACAATAGAGGGAGAATGGGTTTTTTTTTTTTACCCTTGTTCTTTTCCCTAAATAAAATCAATGTATACAGAACAGAGAGGTGAGTTACAGAAAGAAATAAAAGTTTTTATACCCTCGTGTCTCGGGGGGGGGGAGAGAAAACAGCCACATCAGTGCACACACGTACAGTACGCGTTTGTTTTATTCGTCTTATGCACACAACCAAAGATAGTAGTGAATCCTCCCCGGGGGGGGGTGGAGTCTGAGACGGGCCGTATGTCAACGCATTGATCGAGTCATTAAACAGACAGTGGAGTGTTGTTTATCATGGTTACTCTGTTAATAAAGTGTACATTTCTTTTATGTTGCGTGACGTCGGCCGGTGGGGAAACGTCTGAGCAGAACAAAAGTGCTTTGTCACCTGCTGTGGGGTCAACATTTCGCTTAAAGTAGCTTTTCTTGTTTGATCAAAGGTCTCTTTGCCTATTCTGCGTTGTTTAGGGCCTTATCAACAAGTAATCTGAAGTATCTTTCCGTAAATATGGCATTGTTGTAATGCTGCCACAGTAATACACCAAAATTCCCAAATTTGCGTACAAAAACACCATTTTCTTTCCCAAAAACTCTATTCCACATGGATAAAAAGCCGGCACGACACAAAAAAGTTGTATAAACACCTTAGTCTGACTAAAATTGAGTAAAATCGTCTTAGTCGGACTAACATACCTGGCTAATGCGATTCATAGTCCGATTATGAGTGTAGTATGATCACTGGGGAGTGGAGAAACCTGTGAAGAAGCAGTTGTGTCATCCAGAAATGCAGTATTCCGCGTTGTTTAGGGCCTTATCAACAAGGAATCTGAAGTATCTTTCCGTAAATATGCCATCGTTGTAACGCTGCCACAGTAATACACCAAAATTCCCAAATGTGCGTACAAAAACACAATTTTCTTCCCCAAAAAATCTTAAAATGCCTATTCCACATGGATAAAAAGCCGGCACGACACAAAAAAGTTGTATAAACACCTTAGTCGGACTAACATACCTGGCTAATGCGATTCATAGTCCGATTACGAGTGTAGTATGATCACTGGGAGTGGAGAAACCTGTGAAGAAGCAGTCGTGTCATCCAGAAATGAAGTATTCTGCGTTGTTTAGGGCCTTATCAACAAGGAATCTGAAGTATCTTTCTGTAATTATGGCATCGTTGTAACGCTGCCGCAGTAATGCACCAAAATTCCCAAATTTGCGTACAAAAACGCAAATTTCTTTCCCAAAAACTCTGGTTCCACGTGGGTTAAAAAGCCGACACGACACAAAACTTTAGTGGATTCTCCTAAAGTTGTATAAACAACTTAGTCCGACCAAAATCTTGTAAAATCGTCTTAGTCGGACTAGCCTGGTTAGTGCACTACCTGGTTAGTGCACTCCATAGTCCGATTACTCCTGCGGGCAAACGCTTAGTCAGACTGGAGTCGGGATTTTTTTGCGTCCCCGGTCTTTGACCCGGAAGTAGAAGGACAGGACGTAGAAACTGCAGAAGTGACCTAGCATGCTAACGCTCATGATTTTATCCACAATGTTCAGAACGTTACACACTTTATGTCCTGCAGCTAACGTTAAAGTTGGCATTCGGTGTCCTAGCTAACAC